>NC_060022.1:3630151-4234342 GCF_021134715.1 Daphnia pulex
AAAAAATATTCCATTATGTTGGTTTTTTCTAGATACTAAATTTCTTAATTTTTTAAAAACTAGGTCAGTGTCGTGACTGTAATGTTCTTTTGACGCGAATCCAAACCGCACAATCGGAGTAATTCTTTGCAACTTTGGTACGAAATTACTTTTTGATATTATTTGCGTCTACTCTAAAAAGTTTTCAGTTTCTTCCCCACTTGTGCAACTATTTGTGCCGGGTACCTCTTTTTAGTTTTCATGACTTTGTCTTAGTATAGTTTCCTTCGTGATTTTAGTTTATTTAAAATTTGCTGTTCTTAATTTTAATGAAATTGACACTTAACTTATCATCGTCAAAATTTCAAATCTTGCCCATTTTCTCGGAAGACTCCCATTCGTTATCTGATACACAAGTTCTGATTATTTTTTCGTAGAAAATATTGTTAGCGTGGAAGTTTGAAACGCTGCTATCTAGTTTTAGTTGTACAATTACTGAATTAAGTTGTTTAATCGTAAACAAAAATTGAGACATATCTAACTTTAAAAGATATCTGGAGAGCTTAATCATTATTATATCCCACACTTGTTAAAGCTTTCGCCCCAAACACACACTTGCAGGATAAGATTAAATACTGTTTATTTCCACATTTCGTGCGAATCCTTTTTGCAATGTACACAGAGAAAAGTGCAGAGATTTTCAATACATCGGTGTGTTATTACTTTCTCGAAAGATTCTTGCGAAAGTAGCTATTTTGCATCATTAAATAGGGTTGGTGTTAGAGTTCTTAGCCGAAATATTCAAATTGGAACAAATTTTACCAACTGAACCAAGTGTCCTTTGGAGCTTCTCTGTAGTAGGGTGCGCTGGGTGAGGCGGTTGTGTAGGCGGGAGTGGGGTAAGGAGCTTTCGTTGCCGGGGCGCCGGGAGGGCCAGCTGGGCCAACTGGGCCGGTAGCTCCGGGTTGGCCGGGTTTACCTTCTGGTCCAGCTGGGCCGATTGATCCAATTGGCCCTTCAGGGCCAGGAGTTCCAGGTTCTCCGGCAGGACCCACTTTACCTTCGGCTCCAGCTGGGCCGACGGGGCCAACTAATCCTTGCGGTCCAGGGCTGCCAGGAGTTCCAGCAGGGCCTTGTTCACCTTGGAGTCCTTGGATTCCTTGAGGTCCAGTTTCGCCAGGGGCACCAGCAGCGCCAGGATAACCATCCTTACCAGGTTTGCCTTGTTCACCTTGAGGACCTAAAACAACAATTTTATTAATGTTTCTTTCTTTTTTAATTTCTAAAACTAAAAACCTTGAGCACCGGGAGCACCGTCAAGTCCGTCTTTGCCTGGAGCACCAACTGGACCAACAGCTCCATCTTTACCCGGAGCGCCGTCATTGCCTGGTGATCCAGCCAGTCCTTGAGGTCCAGCAGGGCCAGGTTGCGTGCTTGGGGCACCTGGGAGTCCGTCTTTTCCAGGAGCTCCGTTGTAACCAGGTTTACCAGCATCTCCCTTAGGTCCAGCAACACCTGGATTACCCTGAGCACCGTCCTTGCCAGCGGGGCCTTGAAGTCCAGCAGGTCCAACGGGGCCGACTAATCCTTGTGGTCCAGGAGCGCCAGGTGCTCCGTCTTTACCAGGATAACCAGGAGCACCAGGAGGGCCAGGGATTTTCGATGGCAGAGTGATTCCAGGTGCGCCAGTGTCTCCTTTTGGTCCAACAGGTCCTGGGGCTCCGTTGTATCCATCTTTGCCTGGGGCTCCTGGAGCTCCTGGAGCTCCATCTGCGCCATTCAATCCAGCATCTCCCTTGGCTCCGGGTTCACCTGGAGATCCATTTGCCCCAGGAGCTCCATCTGCGCCAGATTCGCCTTTCAATCCTTGAGGTCCTTGAGCTCCATCAGCGCCAGGATTTCCTTGAGGTCCGGCCTCGCCAGTGGCGCCCTGTGCGCCTGCATCTCCCTTGTCTCCTTTAGGACCAGCATAACCTTGTGGTCCAGGAGCACCAGGAGGCCCGGCAACGTACTTGGTTTCTCCAGCAGGTCCAGCCGGCCCTACAGCTCCTCTCAACCATGGAAGGTATCTAAATAATTGAAAAATTATCGTGTGTGTACCAGTCAATTCGTCTAGCGATTGAAGTGTCATTACTCAAGAAAGCGTTCCCATTGGTTTTTAATTTCTTCCAGATCGCCGTTCTGTGAATTAAGCGGATTCATAGCGGCCCATTGATCGGCCGAAACGGAGGGAGCCGCTTGATTAGATTGCGGTCGTTGGTAGTGGTATTGTGGAGCAGCCACCGCCGCGGCAACGAGGCACGTCATTAAAACAGTCTACAAGACACAACAGGATATCGGTAAGTTTCCAATCGTCTGTATTAAGCATGGTTATAACTTACTACTGCCTTCATGGTTGACGATAGGGAATAGTCCTTTCGATTGGGGGATTTCGATGGGGTTTTCAAACAACAAGATCTGTAATAAAAAAGGATTTTTCGTATTACAAAACAGTAGTATAGGCGACTTATGCAGGTACTAACGATTTGTCAACAATGATTGACTCCACTATTATTTATTCAATTTTTTTTTTTTTTTCAATTGTTGATTTAAATTCTTTTGCCAATAGTGTGCGATAGTTTTAAGGGGAACTTTAAAGAAAATTGGAATTGGGCGAAACTTATAAAAAAAAGAGCAATTTTTAACTGAGGGAACTTTAAGGGGAAAATTTAAATTTCCAAGATGTGTTGTTGTTTCCTTTGCAAACTTCCTTACCTAGAACAAGCCGATGCTTCTTTTGTCGTTGCTCGATCAACGCTGATAAGAAACGTCCAAGCGCTCGCCTTTTAAGCAGTCGAGTGAGATCCAGTGAAGGTGAAAGAAAATGAAAACTACCACCAATAACCTCACTATTCATACCAGTGAATCTGCTAATGCAAGGCCGGCATAAACAAATTTAGGTCCTGCTGTAGCTAAAGCCGTATAGCAGAGCAAACTTTCTTTCTCTTGTGGTCTCATAATTCTCTATTGTTGAAAATTCCTTGATGCTACAGTACACGGGCGACTCTCTCGTCCGTCTCCCTTCGTGGGCTTAAAATAAGGCCATTTTCAAGATCGCATAAGAAAATCTTGTCTCATTCGCCATATGCCAGTGCACCTGAAATATTGCTTGTCGCAAAAAAAGGGAAACAACAACTAACTCGTAGGGTCTTGCGTTGCGAAACCAGTAAAGAGTTGTTAACGATTACAAAAGGAAAGTGCCGGTACCTTTCAAATGGTAGGAGCCAGGGTATTTAGTGTTACATGAGGGGCGATGGAAAACGAAATAAAAACGCGCGTAAAACCTCTTGGGAAAAGGAAATGCTGAAATCGTAAAAAAAAATTTTGTTGCAGGCGACAGAAAATAGGTTCGTCATTTTATTGGCATATTGAGGCCAAGTTTGAAGTGGGCCTTTAGTTTTGTGGGATATCTTATTTATTGATTCAAAATAAGCTCGCTGGAAATAGTTCGAAAGTGCAACGTGCATTTATTTATTTACGAGACTAGAAATGTTTTCTTTTTCTTTTTTTGCTTCGTCAAATTTCACGCTACAGGCCACTTGATTTAACAGGGTCGGTTCACCTGTTTAATTTGAACTTGTTTGTATTGGTTAACACAGATTACAGAACTGTTCGGTTTTTTAAAACCGATTTTCTTAGAGTTCGCTTAACAGTTGGTGAATGACAGCGAGTGTTTCATCACAAAAATTGAAAAACAATGTGCATCATACATTAAGATTGAAAAATGTCTTCATCGAGCAACACGCCGATAAAATGAGCGCTATTCGTTGATCCTTGTTGAAGAGACACCTGAATTTCGTCTCCGAGAAGTAACCTTACAGTGTATAAGATATGACAGTTATAAATCCTTCCTGCTTGAGTCACGCAGTCCGCTTTTAGGGCACTATTCACTTTCAGATAAAAATAAAAATTATCATATGTGTTTGCGGAAAAGCTTGAAAAGGCGAAGAAGTAAGTTCCGCTGCGAGGTGCAGTGAAAATTCCCGACGACACGTTAAACGTATTTCCTGCGTTCAGTGTTTCCCAATCGAACGGCATTGCCTCGTTGAAAGTGCTGTAGGTTGTATTCCTTTCAACGTTAAAGTACACGGGTTCCGATTTAAGGTCAACATAACCGATCCACGTCTGGAGACCTGAGAAGTTTGTAAAAGAATTAATGAGTCGAAATTCTATCGCCCGTGTTCTTGTAGGCGATGTTGTGATTTTATTTTTACCTTCGTCGCCAGGTAGTTTATTGAAATCGCAGTAAACCGTTTCAACTTTGTTAGAAGACGATCCTCTGATGGAATACAATCCGGTTAGAGTGTAGCCGATCCGCCAAAGATCTTCGCACGATGCTGGCATTCCGTCGAGCACAACTTTTCCGTTGCACTCCATTCGACCAAGTTTGTGCTGTTTAACTGAGGTCGGTGCGATCGTCCGTCCGAAATTCAACTTTGTCAGTGGAAGCAAGTCCTTTTCTGTGATGACTCCTTTAGGAAAGAAATATGAACAGGTGAACAACTTTCGCCTGGCAAAATGGCTGATTTCTAAATACCTATGTCAGACAATTCCACGGCTAAATCGCTGTCGCAGTTGCACGAAAGGCTTTTATCAACGCAAGATTTTTCCAAACCACACTGACATGTATGATAATGGCTAGTTAAGTTGTTATTCTTGCCAGACCAGAAGTAACGCGGGTCACCATTTCGGTCGTTCCACCAAGCGTAAGCGATTCCATTAAACTCAAACGCAGCATCGAAGCAATCGACCTAGTAACAGAATATCCATTATTGATAAATTTTTCCTTTTGTAGTGCATAAACATATCCGAAAACGTTAGGTCAAATACTTTGCTAAAATTAATGTGAATGCAACAGAGGGGGGAGTTAGCATGTTACCTCGATTGACTGCTGACATTCATTGGAGACTTCAGCTAGCATTGTTATTTGTCTTAGCGTAGCGTTGTACTTAATTTGTCGGGAATAGCATCCGGGATCGAAACAGTGGCCAGTATCAATTGCATCCTCGCTGTCGTGTAATACGGACGATGAGCCTATATTAGCAAAAATATTTTTTTAAAAGAAGATAAAATTTCGTTTGCTTTCTTTTTTTTTTTTTAATTTACCTGTGGTCATGTTGCAATAGACGTAAATAGGTTCGTCTCCCATACCATGGCCGTCAGGATCAATAAAATACATTCCCGATTCTAGTGAAGGATCTGCTGTAAGAGCTTCCAAACAAGTCTTGGGTGTTTGATACTGCTTTCTGACTGGCAGTAGACTATAGTCTACTTTTTCTCTATTATAATCCAATGGCATTTTGTTTTCGTATTTCTTATCAGAAGACATCTTGCACTCCTTCAGTAAGAATGCCTGCTCTGCAACTTTTGTTTCCAACAGTTCTACCTTCGTTTTCAGTTTGACAACTTCCAATTCCATTTTCCTCTCGAAATGTTTGAATTTGGCCCAGAAATGTTCCTGTTAACAAGTTGGCATATCGATATAACGATCAAAGTAAACGAATTCATTAAGAATATTCATACCTGGAACTCACGAAAACTTTCCGAGTGTCCAAGGCTTTGCTCATTTTCTTTTGTGGCAGATGGGACAATTGTGAAAATGACCAAGAACAACAGTCCAAGTCCCGCTGCGACGAAGGACGATCTCTGTCGTCGAACCATATTTTGAAAGTAGGCTAATAGATCTCTAGAGGAGAAATGTTGGAACATGCACGAGTTCTCTTTTTTTTTTTTTAAATTTTATTGTTGGCGAGAGATACCCGAGCACACACGTACGTACACTATACTCTCACTCAAAGCTTCTGCACTCGTTTGTTGATAAGATATCTCAGAAAACTATTTAGCCTGCTGGCTGTCTTATCGCTACGGATCCATTGATCTTCCTTTTTTATGGCTGATAAAAATTTACAATACTTGTTTTTATGAAACGCACGAACGTTTTCTGATTTTCGCCGCTTGGCTACTGCCCACGAGCCATGACTTTTGTATGGTCTAGTCATGGTTGACTGAGACAGCCTTTGTGTTTTTACAGCGAGGGCCGGGTATAGATTTTCGAATGACATAAGAGGAAGGACACACAAAAAAGGGGGCGGAATCTACCTTGTGGCAAGCGATACGTAAGAATGGAACCCAATTTTGTTTAATTTGTCAAGATCCCTATAACAACGCTCACGGAGCCATGACTGAATTTTGTCCTTAGACTTGATCAACTCAAGGCCATACCATCGCTTAGACAACAAATAAATTCAAACTTTAAAAAATGGAAACATTTTTTACCGCGAAACGTGTTAACGTGAAATGGTTCCGCTCAGATGATGTTGAAATTATTACGTAATATAAAAAGTGATTCGCTTCATATATATATCCCAATTCCCAATCTCTTATGCGCCATTTCACGCAAGCTAACATAGAGCATGAATTATCCTGAAGGCGTGGGAAAAGCACGGACAAAAGACGTTTATTGATGATTTCTATTAACCAATTTACTAACAAGAAGATTTTTTTTTCAAACAATGTCCATGACACAAAAAGAAAACGCGCTAAAGATTTTGCATCATCTTTTTCATCAAAAATTTAAAGAAATGCAAACCCCAAAACTCAATAGTGAACGAAAAGATAACCTTTTGGCAAGTTTATAAGATTAACAATTTGTTTTTTATCGTCATTTGTTGGTTGTCTTGACGCTTGAACTCTCTCAATCTTTGTATTCGTATTTTTCTTAAGGTACAAGTTAATGAATATAAAACGGAAATGTTTGATAGAGGCGGGGGGGGGAGCACCGACATCTTTCGCTTCTATAAAAAAACATGTAAAAGAATAGATACTTTCCAAGATACTCTCACAACCAATGGCATTTTAACATTGGTTATTTAAAATGCAGCATAATCATGAATGAAATTAAGACGAGAAAATATCTTCTGAAAGTAAAAATCCAGTAAAGTAGGCATTATCTATTGACCCCTCCTTCACAGACACATGAACTCTATCTCCTGGTTTTAATTTCAATGTGTATGGGATATTGCAATGCCAAGCGCCGTAAGAAGTCTTCAGGCACGACGCAATATCTGCATCATTCAATCGAAGAGAAAGCAGTAGGGAACTATGACTATTTACGGAGATTGACAAATAAAACACGTATGTTCCATTGCGAGGAGCAACGAAGACTCCTGATTTCAAGTTGAATGCATTTCCTACATTATTGATTTCTTTTTCGAATGGTAGTAGCCGGCCATTGCCACTGTGATATCCAGTTTCTCTTTGAACGTTGAAGTAAACATTTTCTGATTTAACATCGGTGTATCCAACCCACGTTTGAAATCCTTGAAGTTTAATTAAAAAACAAATACTGTAAGTTATATTTTAATTCCGAAAATCTCTTTCGGCTATTGGGAACGCAAAACGTTAAATTATGTACCTTGATTGTCAGGTTCCTTGCTAAAGTCACAGTAAACTGTTTCAACTTTTTTGGAAGACGATCCTTTGATGGAATACAATCCGCTCAGGGTATATCCGATCCGCCAAAGATCTTGACAAGAGGAAGGCATCCCGTTGAGCACAACCTTCCCGCTACACTCGAACCGACCGAGCGTGTGACGGTTGACCGATGCTGGGGCAACAGTCCGTCCGAAATTCAGTTTAGTCACGGGTAACAAGTCCTTGTCCGTTAAAGTTCCTGAATTAAAAAAAAAAAAAAAACTTTAACTGACTCAAGCACTCTTTAAACTCACTATAGCTTGCTTTTCTAGCAAAATAATTTTCGTACCAATATCTGATGATTGGATGGCCAAATCGCTGTCACAGTTGCATGAAAGACTTTTGTCTTTACAAGTTCCATCCAGTCCACACTGGCAAGTGTGGTATCGGCCATCGCCACTTGTGTTTTGATTGTTCCCAGACCAAAAATAATGTGGATCTCCTTTACGATCGTTCCACCAAGCGTAATGAATGCCGTTGAATTTGAACGCGGCATTGAAGCAGTCGATCTACAATAGCCCACCAGGTACTACTATTAATTCAATTTATTCTTTAACACTAGGAAAAGGATTCGTGACTTATACTTGAATGGATTGTTGGCACACTTCTGAGAGTTCACTAAGCACCGTCATTTGTCTTAGCGTAGCGTTGTACTTAATTGGTCGAGAATAGCATCCAGGATCGAAACAGTGGTCGATATCGACTGCATCCTCGTTGTCATGGAGCACTGAAGTTGATCCTGGAAGTATAAGAGATATTTTATTAACGTATGAATGTGTGCTTAATGCAGCTGAATTACCTGTAGTCATATTGCAGTACACGTAAATGGGGCCGTCTCCACTTCCTTGACCATCGGGATCGATCCAAAACATTCCAGATTCCAATGTAGGGTCCGCTGTGAGAGCTTCCAAGCAAGTCTTGTGATCTCCAACGCTATTTCTGATCCATGGCGCATGTCCGGTGATACCATTGCGATGTTGAATACGCGAACAAGTGTTACACTTCCGCAAAAGATCCTGTTGCTCGCGAGTCTCTGCATCTAACTGCGCTACTTTCTGTTTTAGATTACCTAACTCAGACTCCACCATAATAACAATAAAATTACATAATTTCAATTTAATTTTCATTATGCTACGTATTTTTATTTATGGAAACAAGAACACAGTTTTGCTTTAACTGTTTACCTCCATGTAAAGTTCTAATATCACTAAGCACGCTACGGCGCAGGCTAGTATATGCAGAAAGTTCATCTGACAACATTGAACTTCAGTAGACGGGCGTTGCGTTGTTTTCCGCTGCTGAAAATTCTAATTAATTTCATTAGTAGTGGTAAAGAATGCGACATTTCTAAGAAAAACATTCTTTGGCCTTCATCTAACCTTCTAACCCCCTTATTGTCGTTGCCGGTAAAGAAATATGGAACTAAATGTTAAAAACTTTTAGGAATAAAGCTACCTAGCTATTTATACCTCGTTTTCCTTGAGACGGGTTGAGGTTGTCATCTTCACCTCTGAAAACTATGCTGCCCAAGTGAACTTATTTGATGGCCCAGTTTTGATGGTGTAATAAGTATCCAACTGATGTACACCTTGACGAGACACTTCTCCTAAATTATTTTTCACTGATTTTGTCTAGTTTTCACACAACACAGAACAGTCACGTATAGAGTCTACGTACACTTTAGACACAATCAAAATGAACGATGAAAATCGAGTGTGTTTTTAGCTACTCTCTGAGACAGTGTATCAACGTAACTGTGTAACTAAGAAACGTTTTGCCCCAAAGGCCAAAGCCCTTTAAGCAAAAAGAGAAAGAAGGGAGAAGGGGTAACAAAAGGGATGATTCAATTGACATCTATGAGAGGGAAAACAGACTATATTTTATGAATTATCTATTAGGCGGTAACACTGGTCAACAAAAAACAAAGAAAGACAAAAAATTAACAACTGCTCAAGGATGAGTTAGCCTAATGGAAGTACTCTTTTTCAGAGCATACTAGAACGCCAATAATGTATAACTAGAGACTCACTACATAACAGAAAGATGAAAGAATTATTTTACTTTTATCTTGACCGTGGTAGGGAGGGATCAGTGTAACTTGTTGACACTAGTTATGCTAAAATAATCGCAATCCGTTCAGCGGATATCGAGCGCTTGCGATTCAACCGTTTCGATCGTTTTTGAGCGGTTTGAATTTAGGGGGAAGGGGGGTTCGATTTTGAATTTCTATCGATACCTTAATCCTTAAACGTGGCGAAGATTATTAGTATCGTCTGCTTTCGCCACAAAAGAGACGAAGTTCATGGCGGTTCATGATTAAAAAGAAAAGGGAACTATATATCACTTTTATGGAAACCGATGGAAACTTAGGCCGTGACTGCACGAAAAACAGCAGCAAACACAATTACTAATCCTTGGTCATTCGTGTCAACTTTGGTCGCGTCTCTTTATAGATATCCTTATACTCTTATAGACCTCAATGCACACTCCATGCTGTTTAGCAGGTAACTATAAAACGTACCTACTAACTACTAAGAGTACGAATATAATGATTGTATGGGAGTTCATTAAATAGAAGAGTCTAAACCTGTTTCAAATTTGTGAAATGTTAGTTTCTGACTAGCATTCAACATGTAAGCATGTAAGCCCCCTGTCGATGCATGGCAGTTTGTTTGCACAGCATGTAACCTTTTCCTTTTTTCAGATTTGAGGCCTGAGCCAGCAATCGTAACCACAAGATATTAAAGTTTTGCTTGTGCTGGTCCTGCCATGAGCAACAATCTCAGTGTCATCGCTTGGGTAAAGTTTTTCATTATTGATTTTATGAACTTGTGAGTGTGACCTGCTAGATATTTTAATGATGATTTGCATGACTTTCATAAATGTGAGTGTGTTACAGTGAAACCTTCAATTCTTCTGTTTATTAACAATTAGGGTTCAACCACTGTCTCATTTCATTTTCAAATTTGCCTAAAGTAATTGCCTTACTTGTCGTTTCTGTATATAAATTTTTTGTAACCAATTTTTTATTTAGATAAACAGCATCCCGTTTGATGGGAAAAATACCTGTCGGTCGTCTTGTGGATCTCTTCTTCCATTTTCTTGAAATCTCCCGGATTCACGAGGAAGCGGGATGCCTTTTTCCTATCCGTTGGATTCAACCAGTATACGGATGGAGCACTTGTGGAAGCCTGGCTGTATTTCCCAGGCTTAAAAGTAAGAAAAATTGTATTTCTATTCTTCCTTTTTGGGTATTTGGTTGCGTTAGTTATACTAAATCGTGATATCGTACGGAGTACGATTATTCCTGAGCTATGCCTTTGATTGGAACTGTTTTCTCTTGTCATTTTTGTTGATTCAGTTAGGGTTAATTAACTACCTCATTTATAGAACGAATGCAGATCAGGCCTGTTTTTTTTTTTTTTGTTTTTTTTGTTTTTTTTGTTTCTCACTCTGTGGGTAAACAATCAAAACCAAAGAATATTTTAACTTTACACACTTTAAGCAAAGTGCAATGATAAAATTTTTTTGACCAAGAGGAACTGCCGCCACACCGGCATATCCTCTTTGTGACAGTCAATTTTGACTGAATTTGAACAGTAAATGATATGATAAAATGGAAAATGTTTTATTGATCATAAGGTTGCTAAAGCGCTTGATAGGGTTTCCGTTTTGATTCCAAGAATTTAAGATTGGAAAATATCTTCCGCAATCAGCCATCCGGTAAAAACAGCACTATTTGTTGATCCTGTTTGGAGAAACAACTGAACTCGATCCCCTGAACTTAGTTTCGTGGTGAATGGAATATTGCAATTTGTTGAGACGTAGGGGGAGTAGCAGTTGGCAACATTTGCATCGTTCAACTGAAGGTTGAAATAGAGAGGATTGCCATTTTCTGGGAAGCCGGAGAAAACAAAAAAGTACGTTCCGATGCGAGGTGCTGTGAAAACACCCGTCGACATGTTAAAAGCATCGCCAACATTCAGTGTTTCCTTCTCGAAGGAAAGGATTGTGTTTAAAGTAGAGAATGATGTGGTCCTCCCAACGGTGAAGTACACAGGCACTGTTACAATGTTATTGGATCCAATCCGCGTCTCGAGATCTAAAAATTTAAATAAATAGTTGTAAGTAGGAAAGGTTAACAACATCTCTAATCTGAAATAGACGATGTTTACTGCACCTTGATCGCCAGGCAGTTTGCTGAAGTCACAGTAAACTGTTTCAACTTTGTTGGAAGACGATCCTTTGATGGAATACAATCCGCTCAGGGTATATCCGATCCGCCAAAGATCTTGACAAGAGGAAGGCATCCCGTTG
This sequence comes from Daphnia pulex, assembly GCF_021134715.1. NCBI lineage: Eukaryota > Metazoa > Arthropoda > Branchiopoda > Diplostraca > Daphniidae > Daphnia > Daphnia pulex. Next base: position 3,641,960 of record NC_060022.1, read on the forward strand.
AGTACAACTTTTCCGCTACACTCTAACCGACCGAGCGTGTGACGGTTCGTAGAAGTGGGTGCTATAGTTCGTCCGAATTGCAATGCTGTCACTGGCAACAATTCCTTGTCCATTAGAGTTCCTGTATTACGCAAAATGTGTTGCCATGAATCCTAGAAGCCTATAACGTAACATATTAAAGAATAATTTTATTTCATACCGACATCTGATAACTCGATGGCCAAATCGCTGTCGCAATTGCACGAAAGGCTTTTGTCTTTACAATTTCCGTCTAATCCGCATTGACAAGTATGGTAACGACCGCTTGCATTGTTATTGTTTCCAGCCCAGAAATACCGTGATTCACCATTGCGGTCGGTCCACCAAGCGTAAGGAATGCCGTTGAACTCGAAAGCGGCATCATAGCAATCAACCTACAATAACAGCGCAATGTTGAAACAGTTATTATACTTAACGTGAATGCGTGTACATATTTGTAGATCAGTAAATCTTCTCACATACTTTAATGGATTGCTGGCACACATTCGAGAGTTCACTAAGCATAGTAATCTGTCTTAGCGTAGCGTTGTACTTGATCTGTCTAGAATAACATCCGGGATCGAAACAGTGGCCGACTTCAATTGCATCCTCGCTATCGTGAAGCACTGATGTTGACCCTATTTAGAAAAGTCGTTGAAAGAATTTTAAACCTGATTATCTGAAAGTCAATTTGAAACATTTACCGGTAGTCATGTTGCAGTACACGTAAATGGGGTCGTCTCCTCTTCCTTGGCCGTCCGGATCGATGAAATACATTCCGGATTCCAACGAGGGATCAGACGTACGAGCTTCCAAGCAAGTCTTGGGTTCTAGAATTGTCTTTTTGCTACTCCGTTCCATGATTTCGACATTTGTTGTGGGAATAGTGCTATCGTCCTGTCGATCTTTATAGCTTTGCAACAGGACATCCTGGTCCTGAACTTTTGTCTCCAACAGCGCAATCTTCTCTTTTAGTTTGCCCACTTCAGATTCCATCATGATTTCGAAATTTTTAAACTTCGTTTTCAGCTCTTCCTGTAATGTAGAAATAATGAAACATTTATGACATTTGGGAACTTGATTGAATATCTAAAAAAAGAAGTCTAGTCTGATTTCTTTTTTTAAACCTGAATTTCATGAAGTTCTTGAATGCGATCCCCACCTATTACCAAAGCACCATTCGCTCTAGCTTCGATACTGACTGCATTAACAATCGTTAGGAGTGCCAGTAGGGCAAGGGCCATCAAATTTCGTTGGCCCATCTCTTATGCCCTCCTGTAAAGTATATAAAATTGTCGATTTGACATACATGTGATTATTTTTATGGCACGATAAACTTCCGGCATTTTCAAGTCGTTCCGGGTTCACACACCCATTTACTGAAACAAAGACAAAATCGAGACCTAAAAATTGCAAATTTCTAAGTGACAAATTTTGATTTGCATGGATAAGCCAGACGAATATTACGAATTATAGGTCTTTGTCCTACCTTTTGATTCTAAATAGTCTTGCTGATTAGAAGTAAAAGAGGACACAGTGGACACCACACCTACTTCGTTCAATATTGCGAAGACTAAAGAACCTTGCAGAGAAAGTGACGCTTGGGGATTTACGATGCCCGGAGCTAAAGGCTCACAGTATAGGAGTTAGGTCCTACTGGAACGAAGTTGCCCAGTTCACTGAGACACGCAAAACACAAACCACACTGGGCAGTCGTACTTTGTAAATATTTTTGCGGTTAACTTATCTATCCGGTGATAGCGTTAGCTCTTCGAATTCTTGATAACAACTGGCAGAATGAACGTCGAAAACGTTGCTGGTTTGAAGAGTTGGGCAACCGATGAGTCAGGGTCTTTTTACAAAGTTGCAATAGGCAACAGATGGTGCGTCCAAATCGTCTGGCATTTGTTAAGTTGCTACAGCAAATGTGTTACAAGGACAAACCTTGGAGAATTGCGAACAAGTTGTCTAAATAACTAAAAAAAATTAACTGGTCCCTCCGGGTTATTTGTCAAACTAGTACTTTGTAATTTTTAAAATAAGCAACTTGTCATATTTTTTTGTCGTGCACCTGTTCGAAAATTAACGAAGCACTATGCACGCCAACAAGCGGATGCGTTGCTTCACAGTGTGGCCTTGTAGAATGCTGAAAAATGCGCGTGCATACTGAACGCATGGAAATGTTAATAAACATGTACTCAGCAGTAAAACAATTAAAAAAAGTAATACTTTGACAAACCCACATGAATTAGTCTATATTAGAAGTTCTTAGGAAACCATACAACACTTTTGTTCGATTTCGGTAGTATTAATTGAATTCTTTTTCATCTCTCAACAAAATATTTTTTTTTAAATGCGAAATAAAGCATGTACTGCAACGAACATGTTGATTTCTGAAGAATATAAAATTTAGGAATATGTTCTGTTAAGTATATAAGTAAGTTACACCCTCATGGGACGGTAGAAGAATAAAAGAAATGCAGGTAGCTTTTTTTGTTATAAGGAAGTCCACATAAAATACGCGTATTTATTCCTACCGAGTTCGTTCAACAGGGACCCATGTCCCATGGTGAACTACACAAGTGCCGTTAATGTTTCCGTACCCAATGCCTTTTCAAAAAGATTAGACGAAACCTACATGATCTGCAAAGTCCTTGACCATGAAAATGGATTGGTTTTTCCACCTTATTTTCAATAAGACCCTGATTTATTCGACCAATGAAATGACCTGACGCTTGGCACGTATGCACAATAAACTTTAAACTGTATGCGCTACAGAAATTTGTCGCACTGCAACTATTTAAAGAGCGTCTTAACCTAAAGACATTCAGTGCAACAACAGATCTCCTCCTCTCAGCATCTCTTTAGCTTTGTTAATATTAACGAGTTATAAGGTAAATTAGAATTAATTATTACATTTTTTACAATCATTTAAAAGTGCGTTTTCCGAAAATTTTTAGTAAATGTCTGAAATGCTGAACAAATCAACAGCGATCTTCTTAGTTGTACTGATTGGTTCGTTGACGACGGCAGTCGCCGGACACCGGAAAAATCTAGAGCGCAAATTGGCCGGCATTCATCATCACCTGCTGGGTTCTAGGGGAGAAAGATGTCCACCAGGAATGAAACTTGTCTTTAGCACTAGTTCCCCAAGTTTATTGGCAGGAAACTTTGTAGCCAGGTGTGAACGCTCCGATATTGCTACCCCATTAACCTCGTAAGTTTAATCAGATATTACGATCTGCCGTACAGCACCGAATGTCGATGTACAAAACTGTAATGATTAATTTACGATTCACAGGTCTAACACCTTGATTCAGTCAAGCACAGCCTTCGATGCGCAAAAATTTCAGCAGTCTAGCGCAGCATTGCAGCCCACTGACATTTTCAGGCCGTTTCCATTTTTACCGGGTGCTGCCTTTGGCCATCAGTTGATGGGCTTGAATAGAGCCGCTATGCCCAGTGGGTTTTTACAGAAAGAGCGAGCATTGCACAAGACTTTGGGTTCAAAACTAAATCGACACTCTATGAAGCACATTTTCCATAAATCTAAATTTTAACAAGTGAAGAATTCATGGACTGCGAGATTATACTAAGTGCACACGTTGGAAATAAGGAACTGCTCGAAGGGAAAAAATACAGAAAAGTGTAACGACCAGCGTATTATTATGGACTTTATTTTTTCGCCAAAAATCAACTCCCGTTATGATTTAAAAATAGTGTTGTCACGCTTCATTGCTATTCCAAATGTGAAACCCTAAAGCCGTTATAGCTGCTCTGAACGGCTTGATTATAGGGAAACTAAAGCGGGGCAAGAAACTTAATAATTATGGACTCGAAGTAAATTGTCAATCGTGTGACCAATACCGTACACAAATTAGGATGCGGTGGTTTTCGGCATTGACAGTGGTGACTTTTAACCGCATTTTCCTGGTACATTCTCACGGTAAACTGCCATTTGCGGTCAAATTTGATCAAGCCAATTTTCCTGTTATACTAATATTCCGGACAACTTGTTTTGCATTCAACACTATTCTCACGATAGGTTTTTTTTTTTTCGAGGGGGCCTGTGAAATAATTTTATTGAGCAAATAAGATTGCTCTTTTAGCGCTTTCTTGTGGTTTTTTATTTTTTAAATCGGTTCAGAAAACATTTTACTGCTGTCTGAATGAGCATTTATTGTTTGGTTGAATCTGTTTCCAACATATCGATATTGGCTTGAAATGTCGATCTGACAACTCAATAGGTCAATAACATATGCGAAGTAAAGGAAAGCGGACAATAAACTACTAACACGGGCATGTGAGCGATTGACACCCAACAGTTATCAAAACATCAATAATGTTTTGACACATTTTCCGTGTTGCAAATTGTCAGTTGCGGACGGAATTCGAATAAATCAAGTTCCTTCGCTTCTTTCCTGGTTATTCATCATAGAGAACATTGCCGTGAAGCTATTAAAAACAAATTTTGTTGAACTCATTTGCGAGTTGCGAGTTGCGAGTTACCGCAAACCAACGGAAGAGTCACCGGAAACGTTGTCCTCCGGTAGCACAAGATGGCGTTTCTAGTCCAATTCCGGTTCGTATTACACAAAAATTGATTGGTGCCCTTTCTAATAGACTGGCGGGTGTCCGAGATCCGGTTACCCTAGAGACCGGATCTATTCATTAGTGCCCCAAGACTATATAGCAAAGAACCTTTTTGTTCATATGAAAAATCAAATGATATAGTTGCGTACATTCAAACTAACGTGTATATTTTGACGTTGATGACAAACAACTACACAACTTGTTAGCGATTCCATATTACTCGATAGGTTGTACAAGTCTGGAAGACATCCGATTGATATGGTATTAGGAGGATAATATAGAAGTAAAAAGGGGCAGGAACAAAACATCTCAAAGCGCACAAATTGGAAGACATTTGGAAAGTTAGAGCTCATCGCCTCATAGCGATTTGATATGCTGTGAGTTTGAAATCTTTGTCGACAGTTTTCTTACAACCGGTTAGACTTGATTAGTTAACTGTGATGGCCGACGACTAAAAGAAGAAGATTATACAGAGAAAACGGAGAGAGATAGAAAGAGAGATCGCGACAGTTTGTCTGGAAGACGTTGGATTCTTATCTCATTCAAAAAAACATTATTATTTTTCTTTTTCAGTACAAAATGCTAATGGAATTTTTAATTTGAAATGCCGAAATCATCAACTATTCGAACGCACTCTTTCTGTCAACGGGGGCAGAACACGTGAAGCGGAATGGGGACATATCTCGCCGACCTTATCACACAAATTATTTTTATTTTATTTTATTTTTGTAGTTGGAACTGATATGACGACCGCATTAGAAAAGATATCGGCCTGAATAATAACAAATACGAGGATTTAAAAAAGGTTTAAACAATCAAAGGAATGGGGTTCAACATTTAGCCGTGTGGCCCGCCAACATTTGTCAATGAAGTAAAATGTTTTTGTCGATTTTAGCTTTTTTCATTACAGGAGAAACAAAATGAAATGAACTGAATTCCCTAGTATTTAATTGAAGGTAACTCTTGAGTTTGGAAGACTTGGTTACGATATATCCTTTTTTCAGTTTGCAAAATAAAACATCAAAGCGACACACACGTTTTTTTTTTCTCTCTCTTATCGATGGAAGTGAAACCTATTCAACTATTCATGACTAAAAGGTATAACTCTATGTCTAAAACACATTATTTCTTGGAAGACTTGGGTTCACATGTTCATTAATTGTTTGTTTGTTTGTTTAGCTTGGAAGACAATGGAGTGAACACAACTCAGAGCTCTCTGTTGTTGTTTTTTCCCTTTTAAAAGGGCAAGCCGATTTGGAATTTCTCGACCAGGGCCCGGAACGAGTAGTAGATGCCAATGACGCCGAAGAGGACGCCCAGGAAGATGACGAAGCAATCGTAGGCGACGGTGCCCCAATCCAAAGTGGGTCCCTTCAATTTGAGGTGGAAATAGCACGGCCAGATGAAGGAGAGCATGGTGCCCGTGAAGCTGCCGATGAAGCCCATCAGGATGGCGAAGTGCGGGATGGAAATGGCCATGACGACCGTGAAGACGACCAGGGCGACGCGCAGGGCCAAGCCCCAGACTTTCAGCTCGCCGTCGAGCGACCACATGCGAGGGAAAGTCGTTTCTGGACGTCCTTTGAAGAAGGCTCTCTCTAGCAGATCCAGTGCGGCGTAATAAGGCAGAGGGTACGACAGCAACGCCTGCATTGCAACACACACACACAACCGGGCCAGTATGAATAGAATCCAATCAAGAGATTACTCAAAGTCAAAGTTGGCCCAGCAGACAGCTGTGCTTCAGCCCTATAGCGACTTTACTCTCTGTCTCGACTCACTTTCAATTTGAATTGGGCCGGAATCCGTCTAGATCCCATCAGTCGAAACTCTTAATTATATATTTTTTTCTTCAATTAATTAACAATCCTATTAAAACATCTTTAGACGTGACAAAAATGATGTGGATAGGCTCACCTTGGCGACAAAAATGAAGTTGACGACGCCCTTGAAGCCTTGCGTGGGCAAATTGTTGGTGATGACCTCCTTGGTGTCTGCCTGCCAGGTGAGAAATCCGACGTAGCCGAAGAGCGATTTGAAGACGGCGGCGGCTATGTGACTCCAGTTGAGCATGCAGTGGAACTTTGACGGGTCTCTCATGTTGCCCTCGAGAGCCGGCAGGAAGATTTGCGACGTGTAGCTGAAGACGATGATGCCCAGGGAAATGGGGAACGTGACGATGTTGATGCGCAGGGAGACTTCGGACCATCCCCAGGTGGCGGCCTGCAGGAGGCAGTAGCCCATGATCATGACGTTGATGACCACGTGAGCCATCGTGCACCAGAAGCTGAGCGTCGAGACGTGGTGCAGATTCTTGAGGAAGGAGCACGGTAGCAGGAGGATCCCGCAGATCATCATCCAGGATCGGGTGTCGATGGCGCCGTCCGGGAAGGTGCCCACCATCAGATCGCCGCACAGGACCACGTAGAGGATGCAGGTCATGAGCAGCTCGATCATCTGGGCCGTGTTGACGATCCTGGCGCCCACCCGCCGGCCGAAGCATTCCTCGGCGATGGAGACGTAAGTGTCGCGCACCCGCACCAGCTGGCCCTCCTCGTTGGTGACGTAGAGGCAGTCGACCAGGATCTTGCCCGTGTAGCAGCAGATGTAGGCCACGCCGATCATGGCCGTGATGGCCCAGTAGCCGCCGTGCAGGACGGCGTACGGCAGCGAGACGACGAACATGCCCTGGATGGCGTTGGTCACGTTCCATCCGGCCTGCCACTCTGAGATCTTGTGCCTGGAGCTGCCAAATTCGCCTCCGCCGCAGCTCTCGTCGTCGCCGCCGATCGAGTCGACCCGCTGGAAATTGCCCTCCGCTCCGTTGTTCTGCAGAGTCGACAGCTCCGTGTCGTTGGGCTTCCGCCCGAATTTGGCAAAGTGGAGCTGCTCATCCGGCTGGCTGTTGAGGCAAGAATCCGGCAGAGCCGATCGCACTGATGTCCAGGCGGCTCCTAAAGACGCTCCGATGGGCGGAACGGCCATATTTAACCGGCTGAAGAATTGCGAGGCCATTTTTCCTTCCCCCCGTCGTCTTCTTCTTCTTCCCGCCCGCTTTCACGTTCCCCCTCCCACCCACTCCCGCTACGTCTCTCTATACGTTTCTCCTCTCTCTCTCTCTTTCTTTCTCTCCCGCTCGGTGCTGATGCTCGCCCTGGATGGATGGATCGATGCAACGCAATCTTTCCCCCCCTTTTTTTCCTTCTTTTCTAGGATCGACTATTCCAAATGCAATTGCAATGGAGAGCACATACACGCACACACACACAAAGCCAAAACGGTCCAGCAGCACCACTGGCCGGCCAACAGACCAGCACCAACTCTTAAGAATTGCACAATCTTCCGATTTGTCGTTGCTGTGTAACGCGTATATGTGCTCTCCGATGGAATGAAATTGGTTCGGGACAATTTAAAAAGGAATGCGAGAATTACAGAGAGAAAGAGAGAGAGAGAGTGACTCGAAAAGAGATGGGCAGCTGGGAGACCCAAAGAGAGGGGTGGGAGATGGTGCGACGTGTGTGACGGGGGTTGAGTCAAATCAAAGTGAAACTGACGTCAAGAACATGATGCGGCCGCTTGTGGCTAGAGCAAACCCTACACTGCGCGATGAGGCTCTCGTCCGACTTCCGGCCCGTGTAACCGATATTGAGCGGTCCGTGCGCTCTCGAGATCTCCCCCCCCCCCCCCCCCCCCCCCCCCCCACGTCAGCTCCTATTCCGGCTTGCCAGGACTGGCTGCTTTTGCGGGACTCCCGACAGCACGGACATGCGCAGCAGACGGATGCTGTGCAGCCGGTCCGATAGAGTTTCGAGGAGCTCAGGAGCAGCAGCAGACGAGTTGCTGATTGTTTGTTTTTTTCTTCTTCTTCGGCTCCTTGTGTGTATAAGGAGAACGGCTCCTTACGTTTATCCATGTCTCTATACATTTCCCCCCCTCCATCCACCTCCTTTCGTCTCTCTCCATCTTCTTCTGCTGCCGTTAGCAGAAGGGGCGGCTAGGCTATAACATGAGCGGGATTGATTGGCTCAGCGGCGTATATATAAGGAGCAGTAGGGAGGGGGAGGGGGAAGGATCTTCGATCGGTTCCCGAATCTCTCGGGTGAGGAAGAACGACAAAGGGATGGAGGGAAGAGAAGCTTGTTCACCCAAGAAAGGGGGAGAGAAAGGCAAAGAAAAACAAACTAAAGAAGAAGGAAGGAAACGGGAGAAAATGGAAAATCTATGCTGCTGCTACTGCTGCTGGTTGAAGAAGAAGAGGAAGCAGAAGAGAGTGGTACCGACTTTGATAAGGCTCAACAAAAGCTTGTTTTGCGCTTTCCCCCCCTCTTCTTTTGATATGTGCGACAGTCGAGCACCAGAGTCTGTTTATTCATCATCAAACCGACGACGAGTGAGTGCGTGAAAATGAGAAGGAAACGACCATCAAGATTACGCCAGTGCCTTTTGTTGATTCGCCCTATTCAAACTTTGGTCTATATGTTTTTTTTTTTTTGCGGATTCAAACCCTCCACACACGGGATACATGTAGCCCTTTCATGGCGAAACAGATTTTTGATTATTATTTATATATGCTTCCTCCAAGTGTTAACATCGCCATCAATCCATCAGTATCACGTATACACACATAATAGTCTTTGGGGTCTATCTGGATTTAGGCTTTCTGATCCGCCCGAAAATTTATCGTGGCATCAGTAATGACGTTCATGCCAATGAGCTCTTGTTCTACTTTGAAGTATTATCGACCCAGTGCCGATTTTCTAGCCAAATGTTTGTTTATTTTTTAAACAAATGTGCTCGATTATTAGCCGTTTCTTTATTAAAATGAAATGTCAAATGCCAGCTATGATCCGATTGAACTGGAATAATATACCAACTCGGGAGGGATTTCGTCAGAGCTCCAGGCCTCGGGATCACTGACCCACGTGAAAGTTGCGCTCTACTTTATTTGAATTTTTTTCTCAAATAGAGTCTAATGTGCTTTCAGACTACGTCAATCAAATTTTTTTTTTTTTTTTTTTAGATTTGGTAGACACTGGCGGGCGCTGGCGGTTATCTGGCTTAAATCGCTGGTTATTAATTAGCAAGCATATACTCTTGTACATTTGCATAATCACAATATCTTCAAGTGTATGTGCGTAATTATATCTTTTCTCTTTTTATTCGGGGATCCTATTAAGTCAGCTTGGAAACTTTAAATCTTCCTCCTGTCAATTCCTTCTTGTCAGACCAGTCTTGTTTTCTCCATTTAGATTTACGCCATAAACAAAAAAAAGGATCTCGCGCGGCTTTCTCCCATTTCACTGCTGGCATATACCAGCCATAAAAAGCCTTTTCTTTATATTTATTCTATTTGAAAAACTTTGATAAAAATAAAGTTATGCATCATTTTCAAAGAGCTTTAAATTACCCAACTTATTACGCATTTGCCAAGTTAAAGTTCATCATTTAAATGAATTCACAGAAAGTAGAAACGTTTTAGAAATGATGTGCGGATCTAATGGCGGCGAAATGAGGTATTAATGTATCAACACGAACCCACAATACGTCCTACTCTTTAACAAGACCATTTATCACGCTTTCTTCTTCTTTGTACGTACTGCGCACTGACGCTAACTAGGTTAAGCAACTCGGTATTCACGGCTGTTTTTACGGATGAGAGGGACGCTCGGGTTGCTTGACCGCATTAAGTAAAGTGCGCTGGTATAACAGGCTACCGCACAACCGAGTGTAAACGACACTTTGATGAGGAAATTACTTGTCAACGCGCAAAACCCACCTCTGCAGCTGTTGTCGATTGTTCGGTGAACATAAAGGTCTATAAAAAAACGACAGAGAAACACGTTGAGATATGTGAATGAAGCGAAACAGGAGGACGGATGCCTTCTGTCTAAAACGTACATTTCAAGTGGCTTTCGTGAATCGTATAGCGTGATGGAATTCGCCAGGAAATATTTAATAATCAAACAGTTGTTGTTCCATAAGTTGATAAAACTCGTCTTCTCAGTTATTGCGGGCTCTGACGCACAAAGGGGAGATTGATATGATTGGTTAAAACATGTGAAACTATTTCGTCTCTATTGCGTTCTGTTTGTTTTGCTATCGATCTGCAGGGCAACTGCATATAATATGGCAAGTTCGCCACAAAGAAAACCGCTTACTTAGACGTGTTCATATTGCTTTTATTGTAAAAAGAAAAGCTCTCAAAAACAAATAGAAGACATCTTCGTTATTTATTACATTTTTTTTTTCAGATTTCCATAATATTACTTTCACGTGCACGACTTTCTTCATGAGCATTGCAACATGTTTTTGCTTGACATCTTTTTCGAAAATCCGAGAACCCATCAGGATTCATTATAATTTTCTAGTAAGTATCGTAATAATAAGATAGAAACCCGAAGAAAATTTCTCTTTAAGCGCGTGAATTTACACAAACACATTTTATGGAGCAAGCTAACAATTATGAAAGCCGTGTAGGCCTTACTTAATAGGGAATATAATAGCCCTTTCACTTTCCCAGTGGTCAATGCACCTGGGATAAAGACGATTTTTCTTGAAGTAATAATGCCGTAGTATTGAAGTAATAAAAACGAAATGTGCCATAAAGAAATTGCTTGTTAAATCCAGTAAAATAAAAATCCTAAAAAGAATAGTAATTTGAATAATGGCAACCAGCATATCATTATCGATTGAAATAATCGATAAATAGGCGTCGTCTGCTACGTAGGGGTTGTCAAGAAAAACATCATGGCCTCAGTAGCAGTTTCTAAAGATTCTCTTGAATCGGTAAGAAAATGATTTGACTTAAGAATTTATAGCTTAACGTGTTGCCAATTTCTAGTAGTTAAAGTAACTGAAATTATTTTAGGACTCTGACATTCACATTACATTGGAAGACCAACAGAAAATCAACCGGTTTGCACGACACAATGCAAAATGGGAGGAGCTCAGGGATGATCTGAAAAATAAAAAGGTGAAATTCTTTCTATTGCATGCTTCTTTTCGTAATGTGTGTGAAGTCTTCAAAATTATTATGTGTCATAAATGTGCTGGCAGAAATATTTTCGCATTCTGCTCATGATTCACGTTGAAACTTACAATTCTGCATTGCTACTCGTTTTCTCTATGCTTTGTTCAGGGAGATCTTCAAAACTTGGAGGATGCTTCAGATGATTTACTCTTGGTTGATGATGAATCAGCTCCAATTCCTTTCGTTGTAGGTGAAGTGTTTGTTCATTTCAACATGGAAGAGGCAAAGGTGATTTTCTTTTTTCCTCTTCTGTCAATTGTGCATCGCTGTTAAAGTACTGCTTATCGCTAATTGTTTGACTTATCACAGGAGAAACTTGAAGAAGCAAAAGACAAAGTGAAAAAAGATATTGAAGCCATCGAAGCTGAATGCACAAACATCAAGACTTTGATGAGCGATCTGAAGACGCAATTGTACGCCAAATTCGGTAATTCTATCAACCTAGAAGCCGAAGAGGAATAAAGAAAACGTCCAAAATGCTTTCTCCACTATAATAATGAAGAACAATACAAAAAAGAAAAAAACAGTCTTTGATAGCACTGACAGAAACAAATTGTCTCTCAAGCCACAAAGAGAAAAGTAAACAACAAAGCTAAAGAAAGTATTTTTAGCTAGTTTCCCTAACACTAAAAATATCTGCGAAGAAAATGTAACGCTTGACTTGCACCTCCGCAACGACGCCTCTGCATCTGGCTACCACTCGGTACCTCTTTAGTTTCGTAGAGGCCATTCACCGGACGGTTTTCCAGCCTTTCTCTCTCAGTCTCGAGCTCCACGACCTCGTAAAATAATCGATTGTTATTGCTTATGTATTCGTCCGTGTTAACCTCATTTGGACACGACCTGCAGAGAGGACTATCGTTGATACTACCCAATAGGTTCAGAAGAATACCAATCGGAAATTGTCACTTGACTGACCCAGTGACTTAGTTTTCTCGGCTGTCCATCACATGGCCGGTTTTTCATCATCCGGATCGTGCACGTTCATAAAGTCCTCCCTTCCCGTTATTGTGCTCATTACATCCGTTCGACGGTGGGTTTGCGAAGCTTGTCACGTCATGACCGTGCCGCCGCTCACTTTTCCCCTGGTCGAGAGGAAAACCCGCATCGTCCCCCCTCCGGCTGCAGATGGTAGACACGAAGTTTTTAAGCAAACAAACAAAAGAAACGAATGAATCTACAGGACAGGACGGAATATTCCTCTGCTTCTAAAAGCAATTGAAGAAAAAAGAATGAGAAGGAAAAACTTGTAACTAGGCCAAGGTTCGTTGGTACACGTTTTTGTTATAAGCTATTTTCAACTTGGGAATCATGAGAAACTTTTAGGGTACCTTCACGTTATTTCAAAAAGAGGGGGGGGGAACGACGATGCGTATGGCACTTTTGCGTTCACTTTCTTTCTTCTAGAGTTAAAAAAAAGAAGAGCCCCCAGATGCCTTTATTGCTTTGTTTTCCGAGCTGCGATGTACACAACAGACAGGAAAAGGTGTGGATACTCTACACCATATCTCTCATCTTTCTGTCATCATCTCCAAGGGTAAGTGAAGTGTTTTTAATTTCAGAGAAATAGCACACCACTTGGCCGATTTATATTTCCATCACACAATCGAGGCTGCTGGGTATTTTTCCAAGAGGGAGTATGATTGGTGTTGTGTAAGTTTCTTGTGTGTCAAAGGACTTGAAAAAAAGAAATAACAAGGTGGCAACGCTTGACACCGATACGTGCTGGCCATGACTTGCCTCCTACATGTACGACGTCCGAGCGGTTGTTGGCTTCAAACAAAAACAAGGACACGTGTTGCCAGTAAAACGAAACTTGTATTTTTGGTTGTTTGTATTTTCTTTTTTTATTTAATAAATTTTTGTTTACAGTTTTATTGTAGAAGGAAAACCCGACAAATAATTGGCAAAGTATCGAATTTGGGGAAATATTCAACGGAATCACCGCATGTTGGAAAAGGTTCGAATGGTACACTGGTCGCGGATCATCAGGTGGTTCGATGAACTCGAGCGAAAAAAACAAAAAGACATCGAGTTGTGTTGCGGAAGAAATGGGAAACGATCGAGGAAAAACGAGCGCATGGCAAAATTGAATACCAGTTCACCTCGGCTATATTTTTTGGAGCGGAATAAAACACCCGTAGTGGCGGGACGTTTTTTTTTTTATCTTTTTGGGGTGGACCAACAAATTGAGAAACTGGACAGTATCCGGCGAAGATGGGTTTTCCATTTTTGAATTTCTACATTCTCACCGCGTATTGGCACTTCTTACACGAGCTACTTCTTTCTCTATTCCACTTTTTAAATTTAATTTTCTTTCCTCTTCTTTTTTTTTTCACCCGGCTCATTTTTAGGGGAAAAGTTAATACTACTCTAGCTCCGCCCCCCTTTCGCCTCCTCCCTTCTCGTCTGAGGCAACCTATTTAAGCTCGGCTGGTTGTTGGCTGCCACTTCACAAACTTCCAGGCAACTGGAGTTTCAAGCCGCTCTTCATTCTTTCTCCCATTTTTCTCTTTTTTCGTTAACAAAGAAACAATTGAACATTTCACAAATGATCGTCTCTACGATCTCCGAGAAGGTGGATAAGTCGGACGTTGAATCCATCTCGTCCGAAACTATCAAAGATGAGTCCGGTTTGAGTTTGTCACGAGCCTATTCCGTCACTTCGGAGCCACCCGTGAGTATTCCACTTCATTATATACCTCGTAACGAATCATTTCTAATTTTATTTTCAAACAGGCGTACAAGAAGCAAACAGCTTCATCGGTCCGCATCGCCCGATTGATCGCAATCACAGTCGTGGCTGTCGCTCTCATCTTGGGCACGGCCATCGTTCTTGCCGCTTATTTGCAAACGAGACACACCAACAACAGTGCAATTCACTCGGCGGCCCCAACAGCAGCAGCCAGCTCGACCGAGACGAACGTGAGTCCTCCTTTCCTAAATATCCCTCTTTTCTCTATCTCGTGTTATCTTCTCTTTGTTCGAACGAGGGCAGGTTGGGCGATGAAAAAAGCAACGGTAGATTTCCAATGCTTTTCTTTATTTTCTTTATCTTTTTGTTCTTCCTCGCCCAATTTTTTTGTTGTACCGAAATTATGTTTTTGCGCGTGATCGACTTCCCCTCATGTGTCAAAGTCGATTCAATGTCAAACACCCGCTAAGAGGAAGGAGGTAAAAAGACAACAACAACAACTGAAAAATAAAAAAAGGGAACAGCATCCATAACGACCGAAAAGCCTTCCGCTTGTCATGCTAATTCGATTGGAGCCGACTTCCTCTGTGACCTGTTGTTTTTGTCACCCAAAGCCGGAAATAGGATGTGATTTGTATGGAATAAGGCGAGGGGAAAAGCGGAGAGGATATCGCATACATTTATAGAAAGCTTAGGGAAATAGGGAAAATGTAACGCAAATGAGATTCTATATCATCTGGCGCTGGATGAAACTGTGCGGATCTCGAGTGTTTTTAAGTTTTGAGGTGCAATAACAACAAGTGCGCCGAGTGTTGAGAGAGAAAGAAGCAAAACAAAGAGAATAAAGAAAGAGAAGGGAGAAAGAAATGGTAACGAGTCCACACAGCTCCTTTTGATTCCTCGTTGGTCGGTCAGTAGGCCACCGGCAAATGCCCGGTGCTGGATGCGGACAAAGGAGGCCCTTTTTTTTTTACTGGGGCCAGCAGCCCCAGCAAACGAGGCTTAGGAGAGGGGGGAATGATGGAAAGGAAACAATAGAAGGTCCAACAACAAATCTGACTAGTCACGATGGAAGCCAATGATAAAAGATTTGGTTTCGTATTTTTAGTGTTCTCAGATTTTGACATCAATGAACTAGAAAAAGAGATTGTCCTGCCAAAATTGTGAATTAAAACTGAGCAGATTTCATTCTTGATTTATTTGTTTCAAACCTGTTCTGGTCTGTCGATCAAACACTGAGACGTTTCGGCAGCCATTTTCACCTCATTTCCCCTTGGCTTTTTGGTTATTCCCATTTTCTGTGTTGGGGAACTGTATTTGAACCCAAAAGAAGTAGTAAGAAAGAAAGACAACTTTCTCTTCCGAGTTCGTTGCTCTATCCCCTGTTTGAAGAACGGGGGGGCCTTCTGCTTCGGGGCCCTTTCTCTCAACGAAAATTTCCCATCACCTGACTTGTTTTGAATTGTTTTGCTGGGCACGAAAGAGGGAGAGTCGTGGAACAGGATGATATTCGCTTGTTGTTGTGGGTGCCAAGGCGACAACTTTCCCTTTTTGTGCGTGCATGAACATACTAATTGGTTGGGATTTTAGTATTTTACTAGTGTCACATCTCTCGGATGCTACCGGCATCTTTAACGACATCCGCCAATATCTACATGACTATAATTACATTATGAATTTAAAAAAAAAAAACTGATGGAATCAAATTCTGAAGTTTTATTTATTCCTTTTTTTGCGCGGACGTGATTTGCGTGAGTAGAAATCAAGTTTTTTTTGTTTTGTTTGTTTCGTCGCGTGATTGTTATTATTAAGAATTTGTTTCTTCCCGGATTAGTGATAATAATTAGTACCGCGTCCTGGTTTCGCACTGCAAGCGATGCATCACATTTTTTTCCTCCTTTCTCGTGTTTGTTGTTTTCTTTTCTATTGAGGATAGGCGAATTGAGTGTAGAGAGAAAATGTTTTCACGCACGAGGGAACTCTCCGGATGACGCCATCCGTACCAGCGCGCAATTCATTTTCTTTCCAGTTTTTCTTTTTTCTTTATTGGTTTGTTTCTTTTTGGGGTTGCGTTTCCTGACCATTTCGCAAGTGGATGGGTGTTAACCGAGTTCGTCGACACTTGGCCGTCTGCTATTTGTTGGAAGAGAAAGTTGACGATTGCAAAAGAACGAACGAAACAACAACATCTTCTCTCTTTAGAAAATTCCCATTTGGTTACGAGTTTTTGAAGCAAATAGGAGGTTCTCTTCTTTCATCATTTGTGCCGAATGTTTTCATCCGTCCATGTGTGTCACTGGGCGATCAACATGCGCAACTGGGTCGATGCCCTTCCATTTACTTCGTTTTCGAATGTCATCAGCTCTTTTCAATACAAAACCGGTAGCCCGTTTCGTAATTAGGATATCCTCCCCGTGATGGTTCTAAAAATCCAAATGATAAATGTCTACTTTAGAAACTCTGGGTGTAGCCCCTCTTCTTTTTATTGGGTTAAGCACATGTGCCACTACGTTTGAAAATGTTAACCCCTTTTTTTTTTCGTTTGATTTATAGAAGGCGGCCACTGTCGCTCTACCTTCGGCTTTAACGGGCGATGCTCCCAGCACAAGTGGAGCCAATGAGGTCTCTTCATCCGAGTCTTCGGCCGAGGTCGCCAACGAAGAAAAAGATCACCGGCGCCTAGACACGGACGGTGACTTGCTGGAGGAATTTCTGGAGAATGAGGGCAAGATCCTCCGTTTGCCCACTGGCAGTGATCTCGATGTCGATATTGACGAACTCACCAAGGTAAATCTATAAATAAATGGACCGACTTTGTATGGACAGGTGTATTGATTGGATGTACCTTTTTTGGATTTTTCAGATGTTTTTAAAACGGAATCCATTGGACAAGAGCAAATGTGTCGTCGAGCGCAAACCTTTCGACAGCACCGACGATTTCGTCAAAATTCTGCCCATCACAGCCAAAAATGCTTCGGCCGTTCCTTTGATGCCCATCATCTCTGGCGAGCGCATTTCCATCATCTGCTCCAGCGATGATGATGAAAATATGTCCGACATGGATGAAGAGGATGATTCCGGTTTAATCCATTCCAGGCCGATTATGATGCCGTTTGATTTGAGCCGTCCCCAAATGAGGATTCATCCATTTGGCATGATGGGAGGCATGCCAATGAATTCCCCCAACGGACCGATGCCCTTCCCGATGATGAATCACATGATGCAGCCACCACCGAGATCCATGAGGCCACAACTACCCCTCAATCTCACTCCTCCTTCCTTCGATTTCAATAATGCCCTGCTGGAACAGCGCCTTTTAAATCCTTTCAATGTCCCCCCTCCACCATCACAGATGCGATCTCCCTTCCAGTCTTTCCCGGCTGGACGGCCTTTCCGTTTCCCGGAGGTTAACCTCCGCCAAATGCAACCAGTTTCCCCTCCGCCACCTCAATTCCAGCCGTTCCATCAACGCCCGCTCGACAGCCACGCCATGGCCGAGAAACGTTTCAATCTCCCGTCCGACCTCGTTCCGGACAATAGTCAGGAGAAATCTCATGTTCCGGAACATCGCGGTATGGACACTGCCGGTCCAGTTAGACCATCTCTTGTCACGGTCCGCCCTATTCCTCTCTTCCGAGAACGCGAGCCCAGCCCAGACTTTCCGAGCTTCCCGGAAGGTCTTCTTAGCCTTTTAGAGGAATTGCCTGGTATCCTGGGAGCCGAGGAGCCACAACCCGTCCAGCGACTATCGATCCAGCCTGGACAACCAGACCTTCCCGTCTTCCGTGTCCCGAAATTCCTATTGAGCACTCCTGGACCGAAAGAAGTCGAAGCCAGTACCGAAAAGCGCAACGGCCCAGCCCAATTGCCAGCTCGTCCAGTTACACTACCTTTCTTGCAAGTTCCTCCTTTGCCGGCCGCTCTAGTGGCCAAAGAGCGCTCGGCTCCTATTCCAGTCAACATTCCTTTCTTGAACGTCCGCAACTCCGCTCCATCCGCGCCCAACCCAATCATACCGGCGCCGGATCGCCGCCAGGGGCGCGCTTCTTTCTTCGAGCGTCTGATGGACTCGATCCTCTCTCCTGTTAGCAACCGCCAGCCTTCATCTAAGAACGAAAAATCCTCGTCCGTGGAATCCGCCGATACTCGTGCCGCCCAGCCAGTTCGTACCGGAGGTCGAGGACTCCGTACTATGCCTGAAAGTGGACCAGTTGTTGATCGCGGAGTAATTGTTGCTCGTCCTATCGCACCAGAAGAGGAAGCCATTGCACCCGAACAGGATCGCCGTGCCAGAGCGCACTGTAAGCTCCTTAATATTGTCAATTATTCTAGCGCATTTTAATTGATTTCTTTCTTGTTTTCTTTTCCAGTTATCCAGCCGCGCTCCTTGAAGGTTAATTGAATCACGTTTTTATAAAATGGCTGAACACAGACTGTGCAGCACTTGTTATTTTTGGTGACGAAGACATCCGTCCGCGCAATTTTTTTTTTTTTGAACGAAAATTCGTCTTTTTTAGAAACGTCCATAAAGAAATACCGTATTTCTTTTTTTAAGGAGATAAAATCCCCGTTTTTATTACTTTACGATTCTATATTCTGTCCACCTGCAATTCTAATATTTTCACTCTACACTATATTATTGGTTATCACATTTAACCATGTACAAAGTGCGTGCGTTCTTCTGCGGAAAAATTACTAAACTTTAAGAAAGAGAAAAATGTTCGGACATTTTTATGAAAGATCTACACCGAAAACATTAACCCGTTCGTCAACAGGTGCGTCATATCTTGGTTAAACGGTAGTGTGTAATCAGTAGCCTACTGGGTCAATTTACCTAAAGACGTTGAGATACGGTGAACAGCGCGTCGGGTACAAAACAAAAGTGATGGATATGTTAACTGACCAATAAACATATGACTGTTCTGTACCACAAATTTCGTTTTCATTCAATCAAAAAAGTAAAAGGCAAACTTGTGTGCCAGCTGATTAAAAGCCCAATTTGTGCTAGACGTTTTGATGTCACCTAGTTCTTCGCCGTGGCACCCTTTTTCTACTGGTTGCGCTTATATAAGTGCCATTAAGGTCTTTGGCTATGTTTTTCTTTTGGTCTGGATTGAGAATGCCCAAATTTGTACAAATTAATAGCAAATACGGTCAAACACTTGCAATAAGACTTTATACGTCTTGTTTAGCTGCGGTTCTCTTGGCTTCTCATACCTCTTTTGGCCTAATGTTATGCATACGTACACCCACCTTTAAGTCGGAATTCCCAATTTCGACAGGTTTTGACTTTGCCCGGGTCGCTTGTTCACATGGGGGTTAGAATAATTTAAAAAACAAACCGAAAAGGAAAACATGAAAATTAAGAGATTTTCAATCCTTATTAAAAGCGCTTGGAGGGTTGTGCAGTTATATAAAATAAAACTTGTGGGAGCATTGGTCGTACATATTTTACACTTACATTTCTTATATTCAACTCTCTTAAATCGATCAAAGTGCCTTTCTGATGTGGAACCAGTTATCTTCCACATAAGCTTAAACTAAAAAGCTCTAAGTTGATTTCTCTTTCTTTTTACGTACATAAAGTTTTCTTTTCCATCGGGCTGTGTTGACTTATCACGCTGTCGTATGCGCTGGAGGGCACCATAAAACAGGTACAAATTCTATACGCTTGGATCAGTTTTACTCACGTACTGAAGCAGTGCAATTTAAAATTTTCAGTTCGTGATTGGATTCCTTTCTGAGCAAACGTTTCTATTTGCTGAGACCCTCTCCATTCATCGAGTAAAATAGCGACAGCAACTGGTAACATGAGTGGATTTCTTTCTAGCCAGAGATTGGCTCTGCAACTAGCGTCTCGCCATTTTCGTGAAGGCTACAGCGGTTTGTTCAAACACCAGTGTTTATTATCCAAGCACACACCTTTGCTTAAACACGAAAACCAGGTATAACGAAAATCATTTTTTAAAGAAAATTTCTTTTACAGTTGTTGTAATTTACAATTAGATTCAAACTGGAGTTCCAAATATCACGCACATCGCCACTGCTGTACCAAAAACCGAAAATTTCGGACTCCGGGAAGATGTTGTGATCCGGCAAGACCTAACGGGTCTTTACAACGGCATCCGAGAGGTGTTATTTTTTAAAATAGATATTAGACACCCAATTTTTACTAACGAAAATTGCAATAATTTTGTCAAGTCTTTGAGTGAAACTCAGGCAACACTTGTACCAATTGCTCAATATTATTTCGATGGAGAGGGTAAAGCAATACGGCCAGTGATTACAATGTTAATGGCCAAAGCCATCAACTACCATATCAATGAAAACTCACAGTATGTTTGAATACTTTTCCTTTTTATTATACCTGTGAGACTAATCACGCTAATACATCCGCAATTCTTTTAAATTTACAGAAATGTGGTTGAAAAACAGAAGAAGGTGGCACAAATTGTCGAAATGATTCATACAGCCTCTTTGGTTCATGACGACATGATTGATGCGGCTGACAGTAGGAGAAACAAATCCTCTGTGAACAAAGTTTGGGGCCCAAGAAAGGTGACAAAAGTCAACATTTTCGAAACATTTTCCCTTTTTTTTTAATAATTCCTTTTTTATAGTCGATCGTAGCGGGTGATTATGTGTTTGGGCGTTCGATTGAGATGTGCGCTGCAATCGAAAACCACGAAGTTTATAACTTGATAACTAAGGTAGTAAAAACGATAACGACGATTCATTCATTCAAATCTTCAGAACGCGAAGCTAATTCTTATAAACAATGATGCAGATTGTTTCTGAATTGGTTAGTGGAGAACTAATGCAACTCGACGGTAGCGCAAACGCAGAGGAGAGGTTCGAGCACTACCTGGAAAAAACCTTTAAGAAAACCGCTAGTCTGATTGCTAATAGCTGCCAAGCAGTACGACATTCCTTAAAATCATTAGAAAAATATAAGATTCTTTAATCGATCAGAATAATTGTTGGTATCAAGGTTTCGGTTCTCGCTGGAGCTAGCTCAGCTACACAAACAAGCGCTTTTCAATTTGGTCGGCAACTGGGAATGGCATTCCAATTGGTTGACGACTTGTTGGATTTTGTTTCCACTTCTGCGCAACTGGGGAAACCAGCAGCAGCTGATCTACGCCTTGGACTGGCCACTGCTCCAGTTTTGTATGCTGCACGGAAGGTACGCAGGACTGGTTGGTTCAGTTTTGCCAAGTTTTCGAAACTTTCTAAAATGATACAACTATTGATTTTAGTTTCCAGAGCTTAATGCGCTTATTCTAAGAAGATTCAAAGAGCCAGGAGATGTTGAAACCGCCTTCGACTTAGTCCTTCGTTCTGACGGATTACAGCGAACTAAAGAATTGGCTGGCCAATATTGCGATGACGCCGTGACTCAATTAGCTCAACTATCGCCATCGCCTTATCAACAAGTTTTATTTACATTGACCCACGAATTATTGAACCGGATGAAGTAAGGATCGAAAAAAAAAAAAAATACTAACCAATCACAACAATATTCAAATACTTCTCGTGTTGGGTAAATTTTATTGCGATTTCCATTTGTATAAATGAACACCCAAATATTGGAGGGAAATAATCATATAAACGAAATAAATACTAATAAAGTGAAAGAATAAAAAACTAAGTATAATTGTAAATCCTCACTACATTATATTTTTTTAAACGATAGCAAAAACTGTTAAAGGCTGAAATTAAAGTATCAAAGTTAAAAAGAAAAATATTTCCCCATAAGAATTTAAATTATGGATTCCAGAATTAGCTCTTATTGCACACAGCAAAACAAAAACTCGTTTCCAATTGCAGTCCAGTCAGTCTACGATCCTATTTGCATACTCAAATTTGGAGCTTTTGATTTTCCCACTCAATTTCTGAGTTGCCAGTTTGTCAAATACAAAATAGTTCTCGAAAGCCAGTTATCCCCACTGCTCACCGGAGAGCGCTGACATCGTTGCTAAAGCAAATTAGCAAACACGAGAAAAAGCAAACAGCTGTAGGTGTTCTGCATCCATAAGATACTCTCGTTTAAGGATGGCTGCCCAAATTTCTCGTGTAAATGCGGTTGCATTTCTTCGAACAGGTAAAAATTAACAAAATGCATTTTATTTTAGGGCGTGTATTTTTTCTCAGTTTTGAAATCACATTAGTGTTTCGCCATTTCTGTTTTCATTTTCCTAACGTCGGATTTTCGTCACAGTTGTGATAACTGATAAGTCACTACCGGTATTTTAACTGTTTTATTTTTCCTAAACCTTCTCAAGGAACGCGCAATGTTTCCACCGGAATGCCGGCCCTTTACGCGGCTAAACAGAAAACCAAACTTTCATTAGCCAGACCTAACCAAAAGAATATTGTGTTGGTTGATGCTGTGAGAACCCCGTTTTTGCTGTCTGGGACAAGTTATGCGAAACTTATGCCTCATGATCTGGCCCGGAATGCATTACTGTATGTATTTCAATGCAAATAATTTTCCTTTGATAATGTAATAAGCAATTACTTACAGGGGTTTGGTTCAGAAAACTGGGCTTCCCAAAGAGCTTGTTGAATACATTGCTTTTGGCACTGTGATACAAGAAGTCAAAACTTCAAATATTGCCAGAGAAGCTGCTCTTGGAGCTGGTTTCTCTGACAAGACACCAGCTCATACAGTCACAATGGCTTGTATTAGTTCAAATCAAGCCATGACAACTTGTAAGTGTTCCCTTTTGTATTGTCAGGATATTTCTGATTCTTACGGTTGATTCTTGTATTAACTAGGCATTGGTTACATGCACTCCGGAGTCTACGACGTTTGTGTAGCTGGTGGCGTTGAGTTTATGTCGGACGTACCCATTCGTCATTCCCGCAAAATGCGCGGCGTCATGCTCAAAGCAAATAAAGCTAAAACATTCGGTCAACGCCTCTCACTACTAGCTCAGCTTGATATGAAGTCTTTGATTCCTGAGCTTCCAGCTGTAGCAGAATTTTCTACCGGTGAAACAATGGGTCACTCTGCCGATCGCTTGGCTGCTTCGTTCAACATAAGTCGACAAGATCAAGACGCTTTTGCTCTTCGTTCACATCAGCTCGCCCACGATGCAGCTGAAAAGGGCCTACTTTCTGATATTGTACCTTATCAAGGTATGCACGTCTTGATTTTCCTAGTTCTTACCGTGCTTACATTTTTATAAATCGATAGTCCCTGGCCAAGATAAACCCATCACTGGCGACAATGGTATCCGAGTTTCTACATCTGAACAACTTGCAAAACTAAAGCCAGCTTTTATCAAGCCTCACGGAACAGTGACTGCAGCAAACGCGTCTTACTTGGTACGTTTTGATAACCTTATTGTGTGTTTTAACTGTTGCTAATGCGAAATTTTTCTGTCAGACTGATGGTGCTTCGGCATGTTTGCTGATGACCGAAGAAAAGGCTAAGCAGTTGGGACTGAAACCCAAGGCTTACCTAAGAGATTTCATTTACGTCAGTCAAGACCCGAAAGACCAATTGCTGTTGGGTCCTGGTATGTAGGATATGTAGTACTCACTTAATTTTATAGTATAATTAATTAATAATTAATAATTTTATAGCATATGCTACTCCTCGCGTCCTGGACAAAGCTGGACTAAAGATGAGTGATATTGACGTGTGGGAAGTCCATGAAGCTTTTGCTGTAAGTGTTGATTTTCATGTTCATGAATCGGATAATCTAATATAATCCACGTCTCTGCAGGCTCAAATTTTGTCCAATCTAAGCGCAATGGATTCGGATTGGTTTTGCAAGACCTACATGGGTCGACCTGGTAAAGTTGGTGCTCCTGATATTGACAAGTTCAATTTATGGGGTGGATCTCTTTCAATTGGTCATCCATTCGGAGCTACAGGTTTTTCCACAATTTTTTTATCTTATTAAAATATTGTCGGTGACGTTTTCCATTATTGATTTTTAGGAGTTCGACTGGCGATTCATGCGGCCAATCGATTGATTCATGAAGACGGTAAATACGCCTGCATTGCTGCTTGTGCCGCAGGTGGTCAGGTATGAATGAAATTTATTTATTTTGGAACACTACGGCACTTCGTAATCCACCGGTGGGGATCGTCATGTATTTACTGCATATGGATTCTTCCCAGTGCGATCTTGACCGTGCCAATAGAAAAGAAATCCAACTCTCAGGGTTCCAGATGTTGCGAGTTTCCATTTTGGAACAGTATATGTTGGGTACAATTTTTTATGATATCTTTTATTTGTTGCAGGGCGTTGGAATGATCATTGAACGGCACCCAGATGGCAAGTTATAAACCAGTCTTATCCACAAGAGAATTAAAAGCAAACTGCAATGCAATCTTTCATCCAGCTCTCATTTCGAGTGCATTCTTTAGAAAACTATATGGGCGATTTTTATTATGTAATATCGCCTTATAAACGATTTTTTATGATCGAATAAATGGTGAAATAGCAAATTTTTTGACCAAAATCACTTTATTTTCTAAACACTATTCTAGGTCTCACACAAATAGAAATTAGCCTAAATCATGAGGCTTTATAGTTGAAGTTTCAATGGTAACATTTGCATTTGATTTCTGAAGCAGATTTTTACTAAACCATTTCGGTCGAGGTTTCTCCACTTCAATCACTTTGTTATCCTATAAAAGAAAAAGATATTGATGAGGAAAGTTTGAAATTAATATTACTCTACATTATTATCTAATAGTTAATATATACCTTGAAGAATTCATCATTGAATTGATTTTTCTCTCCTTGATATACAATGGCAACTTCTTTCTCTACTGGATTAATACCCAACTCTTTAATCATTTGTTCTTGCAGAATAGTTGTTTCAGCTTTTACTTTGGAATAACAGTTTGCTGAAAAAAGAGATAATGTGTTAATTTTTTGAAAAATTTTAAGTGAATTAGTCAATTACGGCATAAACATTTTTCTTCATGATAGTGTCCACACGTTCCACAAACTTTAATATCTTTTCTTGGAAGAATGAGCTTGTTATGCCATTGGGGAGAACCATATTTTCTCATCATACGCTTCTCAGCACTTCTTCTGCAGGTGGGAACACCCCACAGGAATCCATCGAAAATACTGTTGATGTCCAATGATTCATTTTTATGAATTAATTCTTGAGATGGCTGCACCAATAGAGGAATCCATTGTGGAGGCTGAGGCTGCCTTAAAAATGCATTCAAGTACACATACTCGAAATGAACCAAGGCATCAGCCCAACGTTTTAGCATTTGTCCAGCCATTCAAAAGATATTCACCTAAAAATCCAAAATAATATTGAAAATTAGGTGGGGGATAGAACATAATGTTTAAAATAGATAAATGGCTTCTTTTTTTACAATAAACTAACAAGAATTTTCAAAAATAAGGGTCAAAAACTCAAAACAAGCAGCAAGAGATAGAAAATTTGTAATCAATATTTAAGTGAAAAAAACCATGAATTGAATTAAATATACTATTTGTATTTGTATTCACCTTTTATTGTATTTGTAGCACCTTGACTCCACTGCACTCAGCCACTCACATTGAATATTACGCGAAAAACCGGAAACAAAACAGTCGTCTGCAGCTCCACTATTGCTTTAAATTGCAACAGTGATACCAAACCAGAAATTTCACAAACCGGTTAGATTATGCCTTCGTCAGTTCGTCTGCTAAGTGCTAACTAGCAAGCGATCGATCACAGCAAGGCTACGTAATGAAACTCGTTTTTGTTAGCTAGTGAATTTAACTAAAGGGCTTTCCGTCTTAATAAACCTGTATCCTGTAGTATCCTTTGCCGTTTATTTCAACCTTGAAATATCGTTTCAAGGTTCCTTTCAAGGTTCGTTCCTGTGTGCGATTGAACATCGTGATCAATATTTATTGCTTCTTATGGCAAATGAGTGTGTTGACGGATTTATTTGAAGTTGTTATTTTATTGGATCATCATGGTAATCAATGTTAAACTAACAAACTTGCTAGCTTATTCAAGTCTTGCGGTTCGTCGCGTGTCTCACCTTGGTAAACATCACGGTGATTTGCCGTATCAGTTGTTGCTATCCAAACCCAATCCTCTTTTCCACCACAAGAAACAGGTATGGTACATTTGTTATATCCATAAAGTTTAACATGTGGCTTGTGAACAGTTAACTACAGTATTCTTTTATGTAAACAGATTCAAACAGTGGTGCCTAGCACAAGCACTAAAAATGTCACTGTACCTGTTGAAAACATACCCACCGCTGATTCTTTGGTTAGACTAGACCTGGAAGGTCTTTATGAAGACATCAGAGAGGTTTTATTATGCTAACATACTTAAGCTATCATGTCAGTAAATTAAAATATATTTATATATTTAGGGTTTAAGTGAAACACAGCCAGAACTGAAGCTGATAGCCCAGTACTATTTCAATGGAGAGGGCAAAGCTATACGACCAGTCATTACCATGTGTATGGCTAGGGCAATAAATTTCCATCTAGATCAAAACACACCGTATATTATTTACCTGAATCATCATATATTTTACTGTTATACTAAGTGAATTTTTACAATAGGTCTGTGCTTCAAAAGCAGAAGAAGATAGCACAAATTGCTGAAATGATTCATACAGCCTCTTTAGTTCATGACGACGTGATTGACGTAGCTGACAGCAGAAGAAGTAGACCATCGGTCAATATTGTTTGGGGGCAAAGAAAAGTAAGAAACTATTTGTAACAAAATTATAACAAACTCTTATTACGTTTGTCTTTTACAGTCAATTATAGCAGGTGATTTTATACTCGCTATGGCTTCTAAAATGTTGGCACGACTGCAGAATAAACAAGTGATCATATTGTTATCTCAGGTGAATTTTTTAATAATCGAAATTCATAGAAATTAAGCTTAAAATTACACTTTACAATAAATAATTCAGGTTCTCGCCGACTTAGTTCAAGGAGAATTCATGCAACTTGGCGCTCGTGAAAATAAAGATGAAAGATTCGCGCATTATTCAGAAAAAACCTTCAAGAAAACTGCAAGTTTAATTGCATATAGCTGCCAAGCGGTATCGATGTATTCATATATTTTGCCCAATTAGACTAGAAATTAACACGCAAATTTACCACAAGGTCTCAGTACTCTCTGGAGCTGATTCAACCTTACAAGCGGTTGCCTTTCAATATGGTCGACAGATAGGAATGGCTTTTCAACTCGTAGATGATCTTCTTGATTTCATTGCCACATCGGCTCAGCTAGGAAAGCCGGTTGCTGCTGATTTGCGCCTTGGACTGGCCACTGCTCCTGTTCTCTTCGCAGCACAGAAGGTACCGGTTTTTCGAACTAAAGGATCCATCATGAATCTATGAATAAGGTATTGTTTCGATTTCAGTTTACCGAGTTGAATCCGCTGATCCTGAGGCGGTTTCAAGAACCGGGGGACGCTGAAACCGCCTTTCGATTAGTGCTCCGTTCAGACGGATTACAGCGAACTAAAGACTTGGCACGCCAATACTGTAACGATGCGGTGACTCAAATTGCTCAGCTAACCCCTTCTCCTTACCAGCAAGCCTTAGTCACGTTAGCGCATCAATTATTACATAGGATGAAATAAATGTATACCACTGAGAGATTACTCTTTCAGTCTCCAAGGGTTCGGTTTCCCGGTTGTTACGTAGTTGGACATTTTAATCAAAGAATCAACCTAACTTTTGTTCTAATCTTATCGCTCCAAACTTATCGAGCTGCAAACGTATTCTGCCCAAAGGTGTTGATCATGTTGATCAAATGCAGAGAATTTTATGCTCGTTAGTCACCAATAAAGCAGTTGTAGAAAGCGAAATGATGGAATCGTAGTGAAATACTGTGAATCATCCGTGGAAATAGTTGTAAGGACGAGTCTGGGCAGATAAAACCATCCAGGATCTGTGACGTGTTTCCCAAATTTCTTATCGCCTCTTATCATTTAAAATAATTATTATACCAATGTACTGTACCTGTTGGTAACGAGAAACGGTCAGAGTTGTTTTAGGACAGTCATGAAAGACAGCTTCACGAAAGGCAGTTTTGTGAATCCTTGTGAATCCTTGCAAAATGGATAATGAAAGATGGAGCACTTCTAGATCAATCAAGTGGGACGAAAACGACATCCTAGGCCGTGGATGTGAAGGCACAGTTGTTTTTTCAGGACATTTCGACGGAAAAGAGGTTGCTGTTAAACGTCTATTATTGACAAATCTTCAACTGGTTGAACGGGAACTTGAAGCCCTACTCCACTTTAACCACCCGCGGATTCTACAGCTTTACCATGTTGAAAAAGAATCACCATTTTTGTAAGTTTATTATTTATTTTATTTTTATTGATATCAATTGAATATCTAATCATTTTCAATTTTAGGAGACTAGCTCTAGAACTTTGCGTTGCTACACTAGATGACTACTGTAAGGAAAAATATACAGGCCCCATGCCTGAAGAAATGGATGCATTAAAGCAGATGTTGGAAGGTTTAGCCTTCATTCATTCACGCAAATACGTCCATCGTGACGTCAAGCCCAACAATATACTGATCTCACAGTCGGGTGAACTTAAGATAGCTGACTTTGGATTTTGTAAACCAGTGAGGGGTATAGACTCTTTCTCTATGTCCAATGCCGGTGTAGGCACTGGTGGCTGGATGGCCCCCGAATTACTGAAAAGCATAGCAGGTTTATTATTTTTAAATTTTAAATTTTAATTAATTCTTATTCTTATTATTTTTTGTTAACTTAATTTTCTTTCTTTCGGGAATTATAGATCAAGAGAGTGGAGGTAGTCCCGCTTCTTATGCCACCACTGCCGTCGATGTTTTTCCTCTAGGCTGTGTTTTCTACTACTTTATAACGAAAGGCGTGCACCCCTTTGGAAATACGACCTTACGCAATGGAAATATTCTTATGGGGAAACACAATCTATCAAGTAATCGAGACATCACGCGATGGATTTTGATTATTAGCACAAATCCTTTTTTTTTTCTCCCTTTTTTCTCTGCTCAAGAGCTTGGAAAAAGACATATTTTGCGAGCGTTAATTAAGGAAATGATTAGTCCTAATCCAGAGCAGCGTCCTAAGCTAGACGAAGTTCTTACAAGACCCATGTTCAACACAACCGAATCGGAAGAGTTATTAAAAGATGACACGTAAGAGATTTTACCCCCTCATCAATATATTGAGTTTTTGCTGACCCTTAATACCTTGTCAACTGTAGAAAATTTGCCCTTTGGCTCAAACATATTAAGAGCCAGTTTGCATCCACTAAAAAAAGGAGAAAGCAGCCTTTCCAGTCTGACATGGTATAAGAGAATTTACAAAATCTTTCTAGTGTCCGTCTGAATAATTAGAACATACTTATTATAGACAAATGACGAATGCGATTCTATCGTGGGTGCTGTTCCATTTCAAGCGACCAACACAAGAATTCCAGTATTCCAGGGTATAACCAATTTGCAGGTATGTTAGGTTAGGAGTTTCATTTTTCTCCCAATATTTTGAATAACATTAAAAACAGGTTGTCAACGAGGAGTCTAGCCCTGCACCTCTCGAAGGATTAAAAATGTCCACCCGGCGTCGTGCCCAAACCGATTCCAATTCCGTCACGCATAGATTACAGGTACGGTTACAAATAAATATTGGACTCATTTGGATAAATTCAAAAGTCTCATATTTAAACAAATTCATCAATTCAAGGTTTCAAGTGCTCCCGCAAACTGGCAAAGAACTGTACCACGTAGCCGAAGAAACTGGAGCGAGTGGAGCGAATTTCTTTCTAACGGTGGTACGTCGCTGCAAATCTAATTTAAGTTTTCCAAGGTTAAGACTGTTACTTGAATTTATGTCGCAGAAAATGTGTCCGAACCCTCGTGTAACACACGGCTTCGCTCAGTGGCCTCGTTGTCAAATCTGGATCCAGGGATAGCGAGTTCTGCAGATAGTTTGTCGAACCTAAGCATTACTTCGTCGACTCCTTCAAAGACAAGCAGTTTGTTGTCTTTGAGTCGCTCAATCATTGGTGACATATTCAACAAATCCACGTGAATCAATTATTTTCATTTCAATATTAAATTTGTATTGTATTTATTCAATGTTAATCTAAGAGTATCGATTTCTCGCTGAACAAGTCTAAGCCTAAAGCTGTAGCTACATCTTTCGCCAATAAATTTTTCAGTAATGGTGATCACAGGTTCGATAATGAATTCCGCAATCGATAAAATAGAGCCTAGTCTTCATCAACTTGAGGTATTTTCGTTTTCTATACTCTCTCCGTAATGTACAGTCTGGATTTTTTTCATGTTGCGTATTCGGTTATTTCGGTATATGGTATACATTGATCCATATTTTTTTATTTTTTATTTATTAATGTATCTTGTCACTAATTGTCATTCCATTACATGCACTGATGATTTCACACAAAAAAACCTGGTTTTGATCGCTCCTGTTTTAGTCTCAAGCCTAGAAAAGTGTATGGTTCGAGTGGTTCCAAAATCAAAAGCGACATCAGGTTCAAATTCTTTTTTCGCGTTCATTTATGTCTAATACAAAACTTTCTTTTTCTATTGACCTTATTTTAAAAATATACGGTTCATTCACCGTAGGTGACACGAATTTATAAAAGGTCGAAAACTTTCAGAGACTTGTAACAGATTTTATGGAGATTCCTTTTTTTCTCATCAGATAAAAAAAACTTGAAACTTTGAACTTTCGGATGGATACATGGAAGGAAAGCTTACACAAATGTTCAACAATTTATGGAAAAAGATGATTGTTTCGTTGTTTTTGAAGTCAATAAAAAAAATAATATTAGAATAATAATAAAATTTCATTCTAATTGTTTGGCTTTTGTTTAGACCCATTTTTAGTAGTCACGTGAAGGTTGCGTAACGATAGAACGGGGAGCTACGTAGGAATAAGATTTAAAAAAAAAATAATACATTATCGTGTATAATGCGATCAAAGTGAGTCGTAGCTTGGTTTGCTATACACGGTGCCTTTTACTAACGTGTTTCACTTGTATAGAAAGCGCATATTGGCGTGTTAAGCGGTTATATAATTAGGAGATATATTTTACCGAGTATCTTTTCTACGCATTTTTAAATAGAAAAAAGGGAACACGGATTTCACTTTTTGTTTCTTTTTTTTAATTAAGCAATCAATAACAGAGAGATTGTCACAAATCTCCGACTTAATTTGGACAAGAATTTTCATACAAGCATAATTATTTACTTTAATCCTACCCTCTAATCTTCGATACTGTTATTGCACTAGCCTTTGTAGCAAAGTGCAAGCAAGATTTTCAAATGCAATTTGTACGGATTTTCTCGGTAGAGAGGTCTAGAGGTCTCGCTAGAGGGCATTCAAGATGAAAAGGAAATTCTTCTGAAGCTCCCTATATGTTAAATTCAAAAACAGAAAATAAAAAAAATAAGGTGTACGTGCTTCTTTAAAAAGCTGCAAAGTCTTCACGAGTGTTGGCAGTGTTTATATAACCTGTGGCTCACAAACTCATTTTACCACTTTGTGAGTTCGTTTTTACTGGAACTTGCTTTTAGTCGTACCTCTGGTTTGCCGCTAGCAGACGACTTCACTGTTAAAAGTGACCAAGTTCGAGATTAGTAAGCACATTAGTCTGGTTTTTTTGTGTGTCACAAGTAGTTGTGTTCTACAATTCAAAATTAGTAAAAATACTTTATTTGGGGAAAGTAGTTTTTCAGGTACACCATGACCCAGGTCTGAAAAAAGTCTGGTCTTTCTTAAGTTGAATGTTTTCGACTGCTGGGGACCACTGTGTGTTTCGTCGTTCTTCAGTAAAGTTATTACAAAAGTAGTGTCGATTTTCCAACTGGAAATTGCCGATTTAAAAAAACCGATTCTCATTCAGGTATTTATGGTGTTTTCTCTTTGCCTCCAGATTGTCAACTTTTTCTTTTTGTTATTACTATGCTCCTTAACTAATGTATGGTATTGCCTACAGTCTTACTTCCTGTGATTTCTCATGTACATTTTGATTTCTTTTTTAGAAATTTGCCTTCAAATTATTTTTTTGAAGTGCCTGTTTTGGAAAGAGGAAGTAAGATATCTAACAGCATCATCATTTCTTTTTTTAGAGTTGAAGGGATCTCTTAGCTGCAAATAGGACAAGGTCATTACCGCTTAGCTGTGAAGAAGCATCTTTATTGGTAATGCACAGTCATAGAGTTGCAGGTTTTATTAAATAGTTGACTGTTCAATGCCTGATCTTGACCTTAATCTTTCTAGGAAGGCTGTTTGAAGCACAACAGAGGACAACATGGGTTTCCTGGCAGAAATTTTCAAGTCTTATGGTCTGTTTTGTGCTCAACACCCATGGCAAGTGATTTTCCTGGTCTTGACATCTACAGTAGCCATCATCAGCAGCCAGGGGATGCACACCCTGAATCGCGCGCGTGACTCGCTAGGTTCACCACAACCCCTAGACATAGTTCTAATGACGACAGTTCGAGCTGTTGCTGTGTTGTACAGCTACCACAGATTGCGTTCTTTACATCGATCCCATTCTAGATTTGTCTTAAGCTTGGCAGGATTGTTTACCGTCTTCTCCAGCTTTGTTTTCACCTGCAGTGTCGTCAATGTTATGCAAAGCGACCTTTCTGATCTGAAGTAAGTAGTCCATATTCGTCTATTTTGTCTAACGAAAATTCATTTTTAAATTCACTTATTAGGGACGCACTGTTCTTTTTCCTCCTTTTGATTGACGTGGTCAAGGCCTGCACTCTTGCTTACTGGTCTCTGAGTTGCTCGGTTAAAAATGCAGCCGAAGTGGCATTGTGCATCTCTCAAGGCATGGCTGTCCTCGGCCCTGCCATTACTCTTGACACCTTGGTTGAAACTCTTGTCATAGGTGTCGGAACGTTGTCAGGTGAGTTGCCAAAATGTTATTTATTGCTGTTATTTTTACTGATCTTGACAGTCTTTTTCGATTCTATTTATAATAGGGGTTCGCAGGCTAGAAGTGTTGTGCGGCTATGGATGCATGTCAGCCGTCGTCAACTATGTAGTGTTCATGACATTCTATCCAGCCTGTTTGGCCCTGGTGTTAGAGGTTAGTAAGATGAATAGTCATGATAGACATATTGATAACAACTACAGAGTACATTTTTTGTTTCCCTTTTTTAGCTGTCAAATAAACCAGAGGTGATTGACAGTGAAAACACTGTTGTAGATTCTTGCAAGGTCGACCAGTCTACCGCTTTCCAATGGCAGCACCGTGTTAAACTTCTCAAACAAATGATGGCAATGGAACAGCCCAATCCTTTAGTTCAGAGAGTCAAACTTATCATGGCTGCTGGTTTGATGGTAGTTCACGCTCACAGGTAAATAGATGTAATCCTGAATATTTGTGTCATTTTCTGTTCTATTGTCATACAAAATTATCAGATGGCAAGGTTAAGCCACTTTTTGACAATTTGTCTATGTTGTTTTCACTGTTTTGTTGTTTGTTTGTTTTTTTCCGTTGCAGTCAATGGGTATTTTTACAAGATGGAAAAGTTTTGAGCCCTGAAAAGCCAGGGGCAACCTTCGGCTCAGCGTCTATTGTCGACGTGGCTGCGGAAGATTCAGTGCTCCGGTAATATAGCTTCAAACTCATTCACTGTTTGTTGCGTGAATCAAATTCATTTTAAATATTTTATGTCACTATGTTAGGTGGCTTTCCGACCAACGGGCTGATCAGCTTGTCCTGTTAATTCTCATTGCAGCTTTAACAATCAAGTTTACCTTCTTCGACGATCGTAATCAAACTCCTCAGTCTTTAGAGAAATCTCTCCCAGCTTATATTCTAGAAGAGCCATCCCCAGCTGCCGCTATGGAAAAAGGTGATGCCGAAACTCTTGCAATCGCTTAATCGTATTTGCCAATTAGTTCAGAAGATAACCTAACCCTTTGCGAAAATTTTGCGTTGTTTCTTTGCAGTCGAAAGTCGCCGAAACCGCTGTGTATCATTTGTGATATCTGATAACGAAGAATCGTCATTCGATGTCGAAGACAAAGAGGTTCAGACAGAACCGTGCGATGAAATGGAAGAAGACGAACAAGATACTTTGTACGTCAAACCCGTCACTCGTACTCTGGAAGAGAGTCACGAAGCTTTGAAGATTTCTGGCAGTGCAGTATCCGATCAAGAAGTATTGAATCTTATCAATGCCCGCAAGATTGAATTAAGGCAGCTGGAGAAGGTGTTGGGTGACGCAGAGCGCGGCGTCCGCATTCGCAGACGAGTACTCTCTACCATGGGTGGAACTCGCCTGGAAGATGCCGTAGTGCGTCTACCCTACAAGAATTACGATTACTCAAAAGTGTTTGGCGTATGCTGCGAGAACGTCATCGGCTATGTACCTCTACCCGTCGGTTTCGCTGGCCCGCTAATAGTGGACGGAGAATCCTATTTTATTCCAATGGCCACGACCGAAGGCTGCCTGGTAGCATCAACAAACCGTGGATGCAGTGCCCTTGCTCCCAATGGTGGTGTTAGAACGCAGCTAATCGCGGATGGCATGAGCCGTGGACCAGTTTTCCGATTACCCGATATTCGTAGAGCAGGAGACGTGATGGCATGGCTCCAAGAGCCGTCCAACATTGATTTACTGAAGAAGAGTTTCAACGCAACTAGCCGATTCGGCCGTTTGCAAAAAATTCGATGCCAAATCGCTGGTCGTCATGTATTCATCCGCTTTGTAGCCAAGACGGGAGACGCTATGGGGATGAATATGGTATCTAAAGGAACTGAAGCAGCCATAAAAGTGATACAAAGTCATTTTGCCGACTTGGCAGTGGTGAGCTTAAGTGGTAACTTTTGCACGGATAAAAAGCCCGCAGCGGTTAATTGGCTTGACGGTCGTGGAAAATCAGTAGTCAGCGAGGCCATTATTCCCGCGGCTATCGTACGCGATAAGCTCAAAACCAACGTTGCTTCGCTAGTGGACTTAAATATCACGAAGAATCTGATTGGATCCTCCATCGCCGGCTCTATTGGCGGATTCAACGCTCACGCGGCCAATATCGTATCTGCCATTTTCATTGCCACTGGACAGGATCCTGCTCAAGTGGTGTCTAGTAGTAATTGCATGACATTAATGGAACCATGGGGTCCGGAAATGCAAGATTTATATATCTCATGCACTATGCCTTCGCTGGAAGTCGGAACTATTGGAGGCGGGACCTGGTTGCCGGCTCAGGGCGCCTGTCTTGATATGCTTGGTTTGCGAGGTATTGATCGATTACTTCTTTTTCCCCTCTTTCTTTCTTTCTCTCTTATCTCTTTTTCTTTTTCTTTTTACAAATGAGTTCTTCTTCTTCTCCATTTTTGTTTTTCCTCATTATAATATCTCAACCTTGCTTACAGGATCGAATGCGGAGGAGCCAGGAGCCAACGCCTGCCGACTAGCACGTATCATCTGTGCCGCCGTTTTGGCCGGCGAACTCTCTCTGATGTCTTCTCTGGCGACAGGCACGCTTGTCCAGTCTCACATGACGCACAATCGATCGTATGCCAACATAACAACACCATGTTTATCTTCGTAGTCTTATTTCATCATGCTTGGTTTTTCGAGCAGGTGTGGGTTAAAAAAAAAAGATAATTTTATCTTCTATAGGAATTGATCAATTGACGTGCTCTATGTAAACATTTAAAATGGACGAACAAGAATGGAATTGTGTCCGCTGTCTTGACACCGTTGTTGTTTGACAACAGTCTGAGCTATGCTGTATACTGATGGATGATCTTATGTTATTATTATAAAGTAGTTCGGAGTTATATATAAAATAGTGTTCGCGTCATTTAGTATTTTTTTTTATGTTAAATATCATAAAGGTGAAATTGAACATGAAATTTCTGTTAATAATAAAACGTCTTGACATTCCTTAAAATCCAGTTCTTTAATAACGTGGGCGACATGCACAGAAACTTCTTTTTAAAAAACCCAGGAAAGTATGAGAAACTGTGTAGTCGTGTCCCGAAAAACCGCGAGACGGCATTCCTTTTAGGACTTGAATTCATTCGGTTGAAGGGCAGTGCGCGTGCGGAGTACAACTGACTCAGCGTTTCGTGTGACGTCACGACGTCGTGGCCTTTGGGCTGGTGCTGCTTGGTTTCAGGTGGCCAGAGAACTGAAACATTCAGTTATAGAAGAAAAAAGAAAGTTTTCGGTTGCCGAAACCTTGAGGCAAGGTTGTGCTAATAAATACCCCCAAACTTTCACTCGTCCTTCTCCCAGATTACTGGACACTCTCCAGCTCTGTCAGTGTACGTGGAAGTAGGGTATCTGGATCGATTTCTGCACACCGGTCATCACTTGCAATGTGCCATTCGTTTTTCTATGTTCAAGTGACGCGGCTTTAGTAGATAACGTTAGATAAAGAATATTCCTAGGAAGTAACAAGATCAGTTTTAAAACTTTGTGGGTCAAATCTTGCAACTCAGCAACGCATATTGTCGTCGTTCAGCTGAGAGACGTTTTTCGACGGCAAGCCACGTCTTCTTTTTATGGTGATGTTATGGTCAACAGAAAAGTGAAGCCAGTGATTCAAAGTGTCGAGAATTCTGACAGTTCCACTCTCGTTTCTTTTTCCGTGTAAAACCTAAATTTCAGTGTCCATTTTAATCCATCGAGCAGCTGCATCCGTTTTATAAACTCGTCATTCTCTCCCCTTATTCTGTTGTCTGCTACACACAGTTCTCTTTCCTTTCCCCCTCAAGGTGTGTTTTTGATGTGTGCACCTGGTGTGAATGTTAAGGTTTTCACTTCACTTTAAAGGTTTGGTAAGTAACTTTGTTATTTTTTACTTTCTAGTGGGGTTTGTTAAATATTGCCTCATACTTTTATCCATTTCAAAGGCCTTCCTGTTGAGAAATGGAAGACAAACAGATAGCTGACTACTTTGTGGTGGCTGGGTTTACAGACAAATCTATGCCATTAGAAGATTTCTCATTTGACGGGAATCAGCTCAAATCTACCTATGATCAGGCACCAATCACAGACATTACTGTCATTATACCTTCTCTGGGTGAAGGCATTCCACCTGGTTTTACTTGCATTGAATATACTCCAACTGGTAATAACAATTGCAATTACTTGTTATCAGACCGCCAGCACTTTTACATTATGTATTGCTTATTTATAGGTTTGACAGCTGATCTTAATTATGGAAGCATAAGAAGCCCTGAAGTTTTTCTGTGTTATCGTAGGGGTCGTGAACGCCCACCTTTATTTGATATTGGGTAAGCTTCCTAGAACTAATATTGTTAAAGAGTGATGATGATATGTATCATTTATAGGGTATTATACCAAGGGAAGGAACAACTGATGTCTGATGCAGAAGTTGTCTTGTCTACACCGTACGGAAGGGCTGCTAATGTAAATAACTCAGCCAATCAGCACACCTATGTAACTTATAGAAGAGCACCAGATACAGCCCCATGCAATGATCTTGTAGTCTCTGATATTTGCGTCGTCATTACCAGCAAAGGCGAAACGCCTCCACATGCTTACTGCATGATAAAAAAAAACCTCAACAAGGGAATGGTTGGTTTTGGCAGATCAAGTTTAAAATGGCCTAGTGTAATCTTCATTTATTTGTTTTAGTTGGGTGCGGATGTCTACCTTTGCTACAAGAAGTCGATGAACAAACCACGCCATATAGCTTATAGACCTGGTAAACCATTTTTGGTGATTATTGTAGATCCTTTTTTTATCTTATTTCGGAATATGTTTGTGATCCCAGGCATCCAAGCACGTTTCCCTGAAGAGGATATTCCTCACAACCCAATGCCGGATTCCGTTCCGTTGTTTTGTTTACCAATGGGCGCGACCCTAGAATGGTGGCCGATCAATGCTGCTACTCCCAAACCAGTGTTTTCCACCTTTGTCTTGACTGTATCAGATGCAGCAGAAAAAGTATTGAATTTAAAATATTTTCTACTGCCAGCAAATGTTTACGGCTTTTCTTGTTTTGTTTTTTTAAATAGATATACGGTTCAGCAGTCACATTTTATGAACGGTATCCAGAGGAGAAAATGACTAAGGAACAAAAAGCCTGGCTTGATATGGATGATGTAGACGATGGATCTACTGAAAAAGACTATACCGTCAATACTATTAAATCCATCTGCATTTTGTCACATTACCCTTTTTTCGATACATTTGAAAAATTTCTTCGATATCTGCACAAGGTGGCTCATTCTGGGCCTTACCCAGTTCCGCTTGAAAGGTTGGC
This sequence comes from Daphnia pulex, assembly GCF_021134715.1. Classification (NCBI taxonomy): domain Eukaryota; kingdom Metazoa; phylum Arthropoda; class Branchiopoda; order Diplostraca; family Daphniidae; genus Daphnia; species Daphnia pulex. The sequence continues at coordinate 3,680,557 of NC_060022.1, forward strand.
ATTACAACCTGACTTGGAAGCGTTCCAATATTTAAAAAATCGATTGTTCTTAGGTACATAACGCATTTCATGTACGACGTTCCGTTTCCATCACCACAACGTCCGCGAATCCTCATTCAACTGTCAGCTACCGACCGGATTGCTCTGGCTCAGTTAGAAGACCTCCCGCTTCCTCGACGGTACCATTGATTTTCGAAAACTACGCAACTGAGGAAATGCTTAATTTAAATCGTAAATTGTTTTTTCTAGTGGAGCAAGCTTCAAGAGTATGTTGCTTAATTTGGGACCGGATGGCTGTCTTCAGCTATTACTTTTGGCCTTGACGGAACAGAAGATCTTGATTCATTCGTTACGGCCGGATGTTTTGACAGCAACGGCGGAAGCTCTCGCTACGGTGGGCTCTCTCATCTTGATAAAGTGATGATTTCGATCGACTTAACCAATTGATATTTTCATCTCGTAGAGTATATTTCCGTTCAAGTGGCAGTGCCCTTACATCCCATTATGCCCTCTTGGACTTAGTGATGTCTTAAGTGCGCCACTTCCTTATCTCATCGGCGTAGATTCTCGTTTCTTTGATATGTACGACCCACCAGCCGAGGTCAGCTGTGTCGATCTTGATACGAACACCATTTCAATGTAAGGCGACGTCTGCTTTAATTTAAATTTACGCAATTTCTAATGATTTCGTGGATCTGCTAATTGCCAGATCGGAAGAGAAGAAAACTTTACTTACGGTGAAGTTGCTGCCAAAGAAAGCCGCTCGAACACTACGAGCTACGCTCCAGTACCTCTACGAAAAGATTTATTCAACTTTTTGGAGTGAAAGGGGCAAGCGTGGAGACGATGTCGATTCTTCGTTAGATCGGGATTTCAAAATTAAAAAGAAAGAGGTATATCATTTCGCGGAATGCACAATCCTCAATCTTACTGATGCGTGCGGTTTTATTCTTTATCAGCTGTTACTGGAATTGGAAATCCAAGAGGCCTTTCTTAAATTCATGGCATCTATTCTACGTGGCTATCGTTCCTATTTGTTACCCATCACCAAAGCGCCAACTGTGGGTGCAACAGATCCCAACTCTCTGTTTGACCTACAGGGATTTTTACGCTCTCGAGACAAAGCCTACGTGAAATTCTACGCCCTTATGATGAAAACGCAAATGTTTATCCGCTTCATTGAAGAGCGTTCTTTTGTCTCGGACATGGATTCCAGCCTAGCCTTTTTCGACGAATGCTCCGATAAAGTATATTCTTGTTTCATTCAATATTCTTAGACTGGAAAATTACCGTTTGATTTTATTTACAGACTGATTTGGATGATGGGGACATTAAACTACTTGAGCTTGATGATTCACATCACAGTGAACGAACGGTTTTTGTCACACCCCCAGAACCGGTGGGTCTTCCACCCAATGTAACATACACATATCAGCAATTCGGCACCTTGAATCCAGCTTTGATGCAACGGCCTTTGGATGAATCACTATTTGATCCGTCGGTAGTCGGTAGTAGCACGAAGCCGCGATCAAGCAGCGGGAATATGTGCGGTTCCTCTTTACCTCCTCCTAGCAGCCCCTTAGCTCGACGAACAAAACATGAAATAAAAAATTCCCAAAAGTTTGCCAAAAAGTATGCTGAGACACCAATGTTGTGGGCGAAATGTCTGCTTAATACTTGCTTCAGGTAACCGAATTTTGTAAATTAGTTTAACTGAACAGTTGGAATAATTTTGAATTTTTGTTGATCTAGTATTTGGTTCATTCACCTCCCAAGTCATATCCTTACATCGAATTCCAAAGTGACAACCTTAAGATCCGCTTACGCCATACTAGTGGCCATGCAGAAGCTCCGTGTCCTTCCGGCTGACGAAGTTTGCTATCGAGTGATGATGCAACTTTGTGGCGTTTTGGGTCAACCTGTTTTGGCAGTAAAAGTTCTCTTTGAAATGAAACGACATGGTGTGCAACCGAATGCCATTACCTACGGCTTCTACAACAAAGCCGTCCTTGAGGCACATTGGTCTTCAGACATGGCGAACCACAGCAGGCTACTTTGGAATAAGTTACGAAATGTTGTCACCGCAGCCGGACTATTCCGTCAAGCAGGAAGAAAAGCGGCCCAGAGTAGAATTTCACAGTATTCTTCGACGGACGAAGGCGATCTAGCTTCCAATTCGGATGGTGACGGCCTGTCTAGGACATCCGTTGATTCAGCCCAAGAAGGCCACCATTCAGCCGGAGTCGGAGGAGCTCCCATCGTTTATCGCAACAGCACAGTTACCAGTACATACAAAATTGAATTTGTATTCATCTTATGATGCAAACTAATTTTTGTTTTTCCATTTGATATATAGGTAGTCAATCCGACGTTGGTTACAGTTCCATGAAAGAAGATGGTCAGGCTAATCAAAATCAAAAGCCCAAGTGTTCAAGCCAGAAAGACCTTCCAACTGCTGTCAAGGGTAAGTCTCTTAGCCTTCCTATTTTGAGCTTGAGATATATAAAGGGTAGTTCATCTTATAAAATCCCGAGAGCACTAAGCTTAACACTCACGTTCTAAAGTTGTGAGTCGAAAATTCTTTTTCATTTGGAAAAAAATATGTTTACAAATATTCTGTCCCGGAAGACTTAATCACCCCGGTGGAGACCCTTTTCCATTTCATATGCGAATCACACACAAAAAAAATATGGTGGCAGCTTGATATTTACAAGTCTTAGAGAGCTTCAATGTGGTCGCTTTGGTATATCGTTCGTGGGAGCTAACTCTACGGTGTCCTGTTGGCTTTTTTATTTTTTGTTCGGGTCCTTGTATCAAATGCAGCTGAGGAGTCGGTTGATATTTGTGGTTCCCGTGCGACCAATAACAAAACGGCCAAAACGGTCACAGCAGTCATACCGGTGACCGTTCGACTGGATTTTTCCCAGTCGAATGAGTTCCGGACCCGAGTGGGGAGCATCGTCAGAAAATCTGCCAACGCCGTTCCTCATAAAAGTGGTATGTCATTTGATTGTTCTCGCTTCTCTCGTCCGCTATCCACAAACACTCACTTCACACGCACTGCTGGGCCCCTATAGGCGATTTCTTAACGGCTAGATGAAATTTCTTTATTCTTAAAAGTTGTTGGGCGTTGAATAATTCAGTTTTAATTGTGTAGTTGACAGTGCGGCGGGCGTTCTGATGAGCAGCCTCGGTAGTGGTGGCGGAGCCCTTAGTCCCATCGAAGCCACCGAACTCAAAGCAGCGTTGGACGATGCCGGACACAACATTTCCCATCCGTCACCACCGCAACCCAAAGGAGCAACTCTTCCTCGGGAGAAAAGTGCCGGGACACCTATGGCGTCTGGTAACTCAACACCAGACGCTTCTAGTCAGACTAAGTCGAGTTCTCAAAGTGCATCGACAGCGTCTTTATTCAGGTAATTCCAAGTGCAATTTGTTGCCATCTTAAAAATTGAGAAGTCTTATTTCGTCAACTAAATCTGGTAAGTGGACATGTCAATTGATTTTCTGTCGTAACAGCATCTCATTGGTGTGTTTTTAATCCGTCCTTATTCAAGACTTTTTTTTTTTTTTGTTGCGTGTATTGGATTTGGTTCCCTGTTTGGTTTCCCCAATTAATTAGTATTCATTTGGCTTTATTTGTTACTCGTCGGTGTTATCTGAATCCCGCACGTGAAATTTAGATCGGCTAGCCTTCGCTTGGGCGGGATGTTTGTTTCGCCATTGGAAGGACATTTTAGTCCTGCTAAAACTGCCTTGGCTGATCGATTGCAATGGGCGCGCAGTAGCATTCGTAAAAAACTGGATATGGGAGGCCAGCAAGAGACGCCACAGTCAACAACACCGAAACGAAAGGAACAAGTGCAAGATGAGAAAATTGAAGTCAAATCTCAGGAATCGGCCATCCCCGTTGAAAGTAGTCAACTAGCTACTTGCAATGGTAGTGGCCTTAATCACGTTGACGAAAAGGACAGTGCCCCTCATTTAATCAATGGAGATGTAGAAGTTGCCTCAAACAATTCTCATTCCGATGACAAACCCGGACCAACTTGTAGTCCCGAGCGGCACACACTCACTCATGGAGATCCTCTCGGCGCACTGGATGTCATAACAGAAGTCGCGAAATCGACACCCGTCTCCGCAGAAGTGTCTCCTTTGAAGCCATTTGTGTTGCCAGATCCAAGTGTTCGACTCTTCACCAGTAGCCATAGCACTAGTAGCAGCGGTAGCAGCACAGAAGATAGTGATGACGACAGTGACGACGACAGCAGTGAAGAGTCCGAATCGGAAGAAGAATCGGATCACTCGAACGACAAATCATCAGCCTCCAGGTTGTCATTTAGGTAGAACGAGCATGTCGATGTATTATAATATTTTTTGTTTTGTTTTGCTGCATGCTCGAACCCCCTTTAGTCATTTGACGATTTCAAATTTAATGTTAGTTTCGTAACCTTTTTGGGTTTGCACGTATGTCCGCTATATTTTCATGTGTTGTTTTATTTTTTTTATTTTCTAAATGTTTTATTTCCTTGGCGCGCCGTATTGTTATCTGTCCAGTCGCTACGCAGGAGCACGTTGGAGTCTGCGAAAACCGGAATTCCGAGTCAACTTGGGCGCTCAAGTTTTGGGCACGGCCCTGAATTCTCTCAGGTTTGGTAGTTGTTGAAAATCCCAGCCATTGTGCTACTTTCTTTCTTTTCTTTTTCACTTCTGTTACATTGTGAAAACGTTGTTATTAGTTTGAGTTGGCGAAATTAATTGTTCTTTGTTTTCAAAAGTCCACAGAACCTGAACGCAAGGAAAGCGGAATTTCTAGTTGGCCTGAACAACCTCAAGTCGGCTGCCTCAAGTGTAGCAAAGAAGATTGATGAGATCAAAGGCGCCATTGGAGCTGGAGTGACTGTTACCCCATCGAAACTTTCTGGTTCTGGATTGTAAGTTACATTAAAATTCTTGAAATTGACTTTCCAAAGGAATTCAGCACAATTTGATGTAGATTGACTGAGTCCATGGATGCACGTGGCGGATCAGCTAGTGGCAGTGGGGCTCTGCTGACGGTCGATGGACCCGCAGACGGTTCATTAGAGACCTGGAGTTCTTGGACGGCTCAGTGGCTACGCCGGGCATCGTCGGCTGATCTAGTTTCACAACAGTATCCGGCCACTGGCTCAGCTACTCCTTCTGAATGGTCTACTACCGATGGGCAAGCCAGTTCTAACATAAGTAAGAAATTTGCTCGATTCTTTTCACATTCTTGAATGAAATGATTGATTGGTGGTTTTCTTCAACATTCTTTAGAGGGATTGCCATCATGGACAGAAACTAGCGCTCAGTTAGACAGATTGTGTGCCTCGATGCGTTTTCCAAACGGTGGTAGACGGCAGCGTCTCGGTGAAGAATTGCCTATTGCCATTGAGGTGATCATGACGAGCTGCTCAAAATGTCACAATTGCTCTTCTATCCTTTACGACGAAGAGATCATGGCTGGATGGACCCCAGAAGATTCGAATCTTAACTCTAGGTGATAATTTTCAATAGAACTTTCGACATCATTTTATACTTAAATTTCTCGTCTTCTTTCAGGTGTCAACATTGCAAAAAGCTGTTGGTACCTTTCCTTACTACCCATCTACACGACTACCGCTCCCATCCTCCATCAGTGGTTCAACAAATGATTTCCAACTTAACACCATGTGTAAGCCAAGAAAGTGTCATTTCGTCATCACATTCTCGGAATGGCAGTGATGGAGGTGACAAACCGGCTAAAGAGGATGAAGCTGTTTCCAAACAGACAAAGACTGAAAAGAACGCCCCGACTCCTCTCGTTGCTCCGGCAATGTTTGGACCTATCAGCGTCCCGTACCTGAGTCCTTTGGTTCTACGAAGGGAGTTGGAAGGTATTCTTGAACAGGAAGGGGACGTCTGCTTGACTCAAGCCAGCTTTGTCGATCAGCACTCGATCATTTATTGGAATATGGTAATTGCATATTACTTATCAGAATTAGGGCTCCAAACAAAATTCTCACGTATTTATTTTTGGTATTTTTTTTTAATTCTGCATCAGCTGTGGTACTTTGAGCGCGTCGGTTTAATGTCCCATATGGCTGCACTTATATTGCGTGCCAACCTGGGACTTAATGAGACCAATAATAATAATGATAGCGAGGCCGCCAACGTCACATGCCGTATCAACCCTTCATGGTCTTCTGCAGACGAGAAAAACATTTCCGTTAAGACGAAGTGGGATAATACCAAATTGCATGACGAGGTAAGTTGAATCGATAGTCACTGACGTTATCACTCATACTGTTGAACTATTTAACTTTTTTTTCTCGTTTCCTGTATAGCTTGGCCCTCCCTGCTACGCCCTGTGGCAACAGACTTACGAACAGCATTCGCCGTTGGTTAGCGCCCTAGTTACCGACAATCAATCGTTTCCGCGAAGGTATGCTGGTTATAACATTAAAAAAAAAATAATTATAATGCTTAGTATTTTATTTTTGCCTTTCTTTTTATTTATTTATTTTCTTTCTTTTTTTTTTAGTTTCCTTGATGAGTTATTGCGTGGCATTCAGTATAACGATATGCTCCGACCCCTCAAGCAGCTTTCTTCGGAATTGATAAAGCGCAAAACAGTAACGGGAATTGCTCGACATCACGGCATCTATCGCGAACTGCTCTTCCTTTCGTTTGTCGCCATCGGGCGAGAAAACATTGATCAAAGTAAAACTTTCATTGAAAGTGTATGCACGTCTAATGTCTTAACGTTTCTTTTATTTCGCCGTTTACAGTCGCATTTGATCGAGAATACCGTCTAGCCTACGACCGCCTTGACGCCCAGTCCATGGCTACGCTAGGCAAAGTTGACAGTCCCCCGTCCATTGCTTCGGTCTTTTGTCGCCACTTTTTCCGGCAACTAGAATTGTAAAAAAAAAAAAAATAAATAAAAACGAACGATCCAGTATATAGTGCTTCATTCACCTCGTGACGTTGTGAATGGCGCACGCGCTCGAGTCCACCCATGCAACTTTGCATCAAGATTTTGTTGATTTTTTAAATAACAGCTCACCTTTTTACATCATCAGCGCGTTTTCTAAAAAATTTGTGTTGAATCGGTCAATGTTTTTGACTTGTTTATTACTAGCATGTTTCCCCTCTTTTAAAATTGTATCAACGTTTGATGTTGTGTGCACTTTCTATCTAATAGGGTATTGAATCTTCATATGGAGAAAGTGCCTTTGGGTTATCTTGATTCCCGGTTGTGTGATGACGAGTGGCAATTTATTTCTTTAATGTTGGGTAAATGTTGACTCCGCGGCAATACACGTGAATGATAATTGATTCAATAATTTTTCAGGTAACCGTGTTGTCTGTATTATAGCAATAGCTTTTTTGTATTTTATTAAAATTTTATTTAGGAAATAATGTCTTAAATAGAAAGATTATTGTTATTGAAGCGGTTTTGGAATTTACATGATTAAGTTTGAGCCTTGAGGGACGAGCATAGTATCGATTTTTAAGATCGGTTTACATCGATTTATCAAGTGTGTAATTGTCTTTTGGGTAACAAGTGTCGTCTGCTTTATCATTCTTCTCATTTTGTTTATTAGTCTGTACAAAAATGACACGAAGTTTACGAGTAGATGGGAAACGAAAGGATTTTGAAAAACAAAAGAATTGTGACAAGAAAAATTTCAGCAATAGGTAAGTGTTTGCTTAATGTGTTATTATTTCTTGCCAAAATGTGATTACGTCTATCCGACTGTAATCGTATGCAATCAGATATTGAAAGTCTCGGAATTCCCTCCCCGCCCGTAGACTGTTGACGCAGTAAGAACTAAACTAAACTATCCGAGGAAATAGTAGATTTACCGTCCCGGTGAGAAACCTATTGAAGAAAAAAAAAACACCTGTTTCATCTGAAAGTTGAGCACATTCTGAGCACATTTTAAATCTTTGTTTATTAAGTCCATCATATCTAACCATTTGAGGAGTTTCCTGATGGCTGTCATGTAGTGCATTGTATGCACTATGCAGAAGTTAGATCATGTGGGTGACAATTATAATAATTGTGGGGAGTGGGATACATTACTTCAAAAGAATTTGATTGGCATTGATCCATTGTGGTAACAACGCAATTATCAACATTCCAACCAGAAAAAAAGATTGTCCTAGTATGAAATTTAGCGCGTTCTATTTTCTTCGTTGGCTGACCATATTCGTCGTCGAGCTATTTCTGGTTTTTGTAAGAATAGCCTACGGTTTTTTTGGCCATCGTTCTTCTTTCTACCGGATCTTGAGCTGCCACTTTGCATTTTGTGCCATACTCTCTCGTACTGAAAAAGAAACCTAAAGCGAAAATTTTCTAAAACAAAAAACTGCATTATTTCGAGGTAGAAAGCATGCGTTTTTTTAATTAAAACTTGATGAAAAATGTATCGTACAGTTTTTTTCAAAGGGGACGTATAGGAGGGGAATGGATATAATAAAGTAAATTTGGTGTGCAATTCGCGGTTTTCCGAAAAATGAAATTGAAAATAGTAAAACAAAATTAAAGAGAGAAAGCCTGCATCACGATCATTTTTAGGCAATGGGCCAATCGAACACCTTTAGGTCAGTTCTATAACACGTCAACAACACGGAATTCGTAATATAAGTTTCTATTGCGATTTAACAAAATAACGCCCTAAAGCAACTTTTCTAAGCTTAATCCTCATTTCGAAGCGCTTTCACCACAGCACCATTTGCTTTGGACTTGGGTCACTGAGTATGGCATGGCCGTGCGTTGGTCCAGTATTCCGATTCGAACATCTAGAAGCTCATCATCATACTTCTTATCCGTGTGGGCATCAGCTTTCCATGAAAGATCGCCAATAGGGCTACCCATCTCCATAATTACTTGCTCTGGATTTAATTACGTGTCTGAAATCACACATTGGACCTACAGGCTATCACTGGTTTCAAAAAGATGATCGATTCTTCTCGACCATAACAACAAACAGCTCAGGCATGCTGATGTTTCTCTCTCTCTCATTCTTCCCCGCTAGTCCAGGTTTCTCTTTTATTTCGTTGATATGTGAAAGTAAGTGAAGAAGGGGGTTTCCGGATTTCCAAATAAAGCAGACCGACTCACAGTTTTTGCTTTCTTCCAACCAATCAGACGCCTCGTTTCGGATAGCTGCTTGCGGACACGGAACAGATCATTTTATCCAGTTCTGTTGCGTTTTAAAACATACCTCCGATCCTTTCTAAAAATTATGAACTGTTGCCGGCTGTTGTAGCAAACAGTTTCACGTGCGTTCTCACACGGTATTTAAAGAAGTCGTTTTTCTCATTCAAAGTCAGTGTCTTCGCTAAGGGAGTTGGAGAAGGAGCACTTCTAGAAAGAGGTACGAATATATTCGAAATTCGTCTCTTTTGGCTTCTCGTATGATTAAAACTGGGTTACATTTTAATCATTTCAAAATGAAATTCGGCAATTTTCTGCGCTGCTACAATTCCTTTTTTGATTTATTTTTCAGAAAGTCGTGCCTTGATAGCCTAACCTAGTTCTATTCGACAACAGCGGAATTGTCCGTAACAATAAAACAGCCATGAAGGCTTTGGTGAGTAAACAAAACAAAACAATTGATTATGCGTAATTAATTGGCGTTTTTTTTTCTCCGTTAATCAAAAAATATTGAAATATCAACAATCTTTTTTCAAACAGGCATTTATTCCAATTTTGATGGTATCCGTTTGGGCTGTACCCCAATACGGAGAAGTCGCGCATGTTGAACCAGCTTTGACTTACGATTCTTCAGCTTATCACTCTTCTGGAAATGGAGGACGTCCACAACTTGACGAAATTCAGAAGCAATGGGAGAGTTTCATTGAATACCTCCCTTGGCTGAAGGGACCTCCTGGGCCACCAGGACCACCAGGAGGGTCTTCTTCTTCGGGTGGTGGTGGCTATGGCGGCGGTGGTGGCGGCGGCGGCGGCTACGGCGGCAGTGCTTACGGAGGTAGTTCTTATGCCCCCCAACCGCAAGTCATTCGTGGACCTCCTGGTCCTCCTGGCCCTCCAGGACCTGCTGGATACAAGGGAGAAGCTGGAGCTCCTGGAGCTCCAGGTTATTCTGGAGGACCTGGGCCTCAAGGGCCACCTGGAAAACCCGGAGCACCCGGTTACCCCGGACCAAAAGGAGCAGCAGGCTATAACGGCGCCCCAGGGTCTCCCGGTAAACCAGGCTATAACGGAGAGAAAGGAGCACCTGGTTACAATGGCTCACCCGGTCTACCTGGAGGCCCTGGTCTTCCTGGCAAAGACGGATACAATGGAGCTCCGGGGCCAGCGGGACCAAAAGGCGAAACTGGACCACAAGGTTACACTATCCCGTCGAAAATTCCTGGGCCTCCTGGTGCACCTGGCTACCCCGGTAAAGATGGAAAACCAGGATACAATGGTGGTCCCGGCCCTGTTGGCCCCGTTGGCCCTGCTGGACTTAATGGACCTCCCGGCAAACCTGGCACCAATGGCTATCCCGGCGGACCGGGACCTAAAGGAGAAGCTGGACTTCCTGGCTATGACGGTGCTCCTGGTAAAGATGGAATTCCTGGTACTCCCAGCAAAGTTCCAGGTCCTCCAGGACCACTTGGACCTTCTGGTCCTCCTGGCTACAACGGCGCTCCTGGTAAAGATGGACTTCCCGGCGCTCCTGGTTATCCGGGCAAGGACGGTAAACCTGGATACACAGGAAGCACAGGTACAATTTCGTATTCGACAATTTCCTTTGCCATATCAACATAACTAAAAGAAATATCACTGAATGTTTTAATTGTAGGTGCTCCAGGACTTCCGGGTAAACCAGGCAAGGATGGCTATCCCGGTCCAGTTGGAACTCCTGGTTACCCTGGCGGTCCAGGCCCCGTTGGCCCACAAGGTAAACCCGGTGCTCCTGGATACCCTGGCGGTCCAGGACCAATCGGCCCGATCGGTCCTCTAGGCCCTGTCGGACCTCAAGGCAAACCTGGTGCTCCTGGTTATCCTGGTGGACCTGGGCCAGTAGGACCTCAAGGGCACGTTGGGCCCGTTGGACCTCAAGGGAAACGAGGCTCTCCTGGATATACAGGCCCCGCTGGACCTCCGGGGCTTGCCGGGCCTCCAGGACAGTCATATCAAGTTCCCGCTTATGAACCAGCCGCCTATGAACCCCCGGCATCAGGATATCAAACCTTGCCAGTTCAACAAAGCTACGAACAGTGGTCAGCCCCAGTTCCAAGCTATGGTTAAAATCATTCTTTCTAGCTAGCCAAGAAAGATGTGCTACTTTTTCTTGCTTCAATGCCCAATCACTTTTGACGATCGTATGAAAGTGTATAGTTGAGACTTTTATGAAATTTTAAAGTTGTAAATAAATTCAATGAAAATTAATAAATTCAATGAAAATTAATAAATTCAATGAAAGTTCGAAGATTTGTCCCATCGATGGGAAAGAATTAAAGAAAACGACATTAGCCGTTTTATTGTTACGACTACTTCATCACGGAACATGACAATTGACAAGTAGCCTCCCATCTGCCATTTTATTACAAACCAAGCGCACTACGGAACGCCAAACGACGTTTTAGCACAAAAAGTCAATCTTTTTGTTCTACATAGTTCAAAATTCTAAAGATAGATGACACCACTAAACAAGTTCCGTCGCGGAAGTTCGTCTGCAGACTGCAGTTAAGTAACAACATAAACAAAACTCACGCACACGGACGGCACTAGACTCGTGTAGTCGTGTATCACATTCGTTTGGCTCATGTCATAGTGTCAGGTACCGTTAGGCCACAGCGAAGATTGTGAGGCTGTCAACTCAGCACAATTGTATTAAAGTCGTAATCGTTTTATCCACGGGTGTCCTGTCGTGGTTGATACATTGAAGCATTCAAGTCAAAGAAACGTTTGAAACAGCACAAGATTAGCAGATCACATTGGTGCAAGAAGTGAGATCTTAACCGTAAATGTTGTTCACCTGCATTGAATATTCAATTTCTCCTTGCTGGAAAAGAAGTTTGTGCTATCTATAGGAAGATTTCATTCAGTGTGTCCTTTTATTGGGACAAAGTTATTACAGCTCTAATTCAACAACAGTAGGCCTATGTCCAAACTTTTCAAGTATAGTGCTGCATTAATACCTTGGGGATTTCGTCTGTTGTGATGTGTGATGCTGAGGTGGTGGCTTTTTGGTGAAGACGAGAAATAAATTTGGAGGGGAGAATATTAAGTGAGTATCAAAGTTAATTGTTGCCTTTCTTTCAATTGAATGTCAACAAGCTGGAGCAGACATTGTTTTCATGAACGTCAAACGTTTCGTTTTTCTGACGCTATACAGCCGTAGCCGTGATCATTTTCCGCTCAGTTTAATTACGTTTACTTTGCACATCTCTGGAGAAATTTCTCGCTGCTACTATAAGAAACTTTTGTGTGATAGCTGTCAGTGTCTGATTCAGCAACAAAGCTCACTTGTTAGTTTTTAGTAATAATGTCCTTTTTTTTCTACTTCTGGTTTTCTTATTTCAGTCAGTAGTTCAGTAAATATTCATTCGACGCACAAAAGAACCACATATTCGTGATCCTCGTCAAATTTTTGGTAAAGTTCATGTTCTTTTTTGTACGTACGCGTACTTCCGGTTTCGAGAATTATCCTGAACTATATAGTTAAGGAAAATTCTGGATTTTTGCCAAATTTTGGATTTCGTTGTAATCACACCTAATCGACCCCAAATTTCATGGAGAACACGAATATTTGGTTTAATTTGATGGCAGCTCAATGGTTAAGGCGCTGTGGCTTACTTCTGGTATACTTCCGGAAAATTTGCATGAAAGTAGCAAGTAAACTTTGTTCTCTGTACAATTCTAAGGATTGAATGCTAGGTTTGAGCAAACAAACAAAAATGCCTTTTTCAAGTTTTGTGTATATCTTAAGACTAGTCCTTCAAATACTGAGTTTTGAGACGTGTCAAATAGATGGCGTGTTCATTGTGTTATGGGATGGCAGTTTGCTGTCAAAAGTTAAGCTATCCTTTCTTCGACAATTACCAACGAATTCATAGGATAATTCGAGTGATTTCGTCTCTAACTTGTCGGTGATGTGTTCTATTCCGTGTATATGTTGGATAACCTTAATGTTTCTCATCAACTTATAGGAGGAAACATGAAAGGGTCGTGGCCGTCGTGCAGCCACCGTCAACTGTGTTGTTCAAAATTATTGTATTCTACTGAATGTGCCATCGAAATGATACAGGTAACAACCAACACTAGCTTTATCCATTTCATGTATTGCTGAAACATGTATTCTTCTCGTCTTTTATTAGGTATTATCTGCTGTTTGTATTGGACTTGCTAGATCACCAACCCCAGCATAGACCAATCTCTCATTTCTTCTTCTCGAGAAAAGATTGGATAACTGATTGGTGGTTTCATGTGCAAGTTCACTTATCATGTCACTGAACTTTTTCCGTTGCAGTCTAATGTGTATTTAAAGTATTGATCTCCACTTATGTCTATCTAATGTTTAAGAAACGCTTTTCAGTGTATATTGATAATTGTTTATTCTTTTAGATCATAGACGTCAAGCACATTGATGACACAAATTATAAACAAGTTGACTTATTTTTCTTTTTTTAATTACAGGTTCTAAACTCCAAATTTAGTCATGTCCTTTCAACAAAGTCAACAAGGTCCCTTGTTTACTAACCAGTTGGCTGCTACCCTTGAATCTCCCTTTTTACTTTCATAAGCGGGGCATCTTTATTTGAGGTATTGCTTTCTGTCGCTACAATCTTGTTTGAAAATTATTGTCATCCAAATAAATGTTCATTCTGCTTACAGGGTAATCCTTCGCTATTTGTCGTGGACTTCATCCACTGGTGAAAACCGACGAGAATGCTGTAATCCAAGACTGATAAATTGTGTAGTTAGATTCAATTACAAGTGCATTTCTGGGCTCCCTTCTTTTCTGTGGCCCCGTTTCCCTAACTAACCACTAACCAACGCCCGCCGGTGGTCACTCACCCGCTGTGAAACCAGGAGGAGGGGAGGGCTCTGGTCGAACGGGGACTTGGAAGGCGCATGATCCGATGAAAACTTTTGGAGGGTCATGAGTCTAACCCGGAAGCCTAGTATGACTACATCTCCCCAGTAAAACTTGCCTCGTACTTCTCTCTTCTTCTCGGTCCAGATAAATATCTCTGGGGGCCGTAGACATATCCTATAACAGCATGTGCGAGTTAAAACAAAGCAACCCACTACCCAATGAAACAAAAAGCCATGGTTTATTTTTTGCGGAAATCTGCATCAGTCAAGTTACAAATTTTTCTAATTCAACAACTCGCGTAGAATTTTGCATCTAGTCTATTAGTGCGAATCGCGATTCCATGTGTTTGGTAGTTTAGAAAATGGTTGTTTAAAAAACAAACAATGGGGTGTTCTGGGTAGCCAAAAAAACTCAGCATTGTTTGTTTTTTAAACAACCATCTTCTTAACTACCAAACACATAGGATCGCTATTTGCACCAGTAGACTAGATGCAAAATTCGACAGAAGTTGTTGAGTTTGAAAAATTTGTAACTTGATTGACGCAGATTTCCGCAAAACTATACCATCGCTTTTTGTCTCATTGCCGCAGCGGTGGTGGCGGGTTGCGTTTAAACTCGTACAGAAGAAAAAACTCTTGAACCGGACGCTCTGTTTATTGAATTTTTTGTACATTTAAAAAAAAAATAATAAAAACTAGTGTGATGTATTAAATTTTTTTATTTATTACAGACATAGGGTTTGACATTGGTTTATATGGTTTAGGGTATAAATTTGAGGGTTGGTAGGTGTATGTTTGTAGGGTCTGAAGAATTGGAAGGTGTAAGTTTGTGGGGTTTGGAGATTAATTGGTAGGGATATGTTTGTAGGGTTATAAATTAACTGTTTTTTAACCAAACTTGAAATATCCCCTTTCCACATCCTCCTCTTTCCTTTCCCAATCCCGAAAACATGTTTATTATTTGTTTGACATAAACATCCCCATATTTCTTTTTTGTTCCTTCTTCACATATTAAAGGTAAACTACATTGACACAATGCCAATTTCATAAAATAATAATGCAACTTCGGTAACACGACACCAGCACCAAGGAACGGCCAGTTGAATTTGATGCAGAAAGATCTATCACCAGCATAGGCTGCAAGCCTGCAACAACGTACCACAGCGGACAGCAACTACGCGAACATACACGATAAACCTGTAACCGAAATGAAATTAATTAATCTTCACCATCAATGGAAATGCTGTCTGAAAAGACAAATTAATGACACTTTATGTGGTTTTAGTTAAACCAAATATTCTGAAAACAATATCTGATAGCTATTGTTGAAACAAAAACAAAGTGATTTAAACTACAACAAAGAAGAAAGAGAAGCTAAGACTTTAACTGATGTTTAAACCTGCTTAAAAAATCAATTACTATCAAGCAGTAAATTCTAATGCGATAATAACAAAAATGACAGAAGTATAGCACTATAGCTAAACTATGAAACCACTCAGTGTTAGTTAGCAATCTTTTTGAATCAGCCAGACAATTAGAAAGTTGATTGAAATAATTACTTCAGTTGTTCATGTTTCTTCATTTGACGAAACACACAGCAGTACAGGGTAACAAGAGGAACACCCTTTACCAGCTGGCTGCATCAAATGTGTTGTGTTGCATGTGTTGGGCAGCAAAGACGGAGCTCAGACTTTCCAGACTGTCTATCAAAAAAAAAAAAAATCAATTACTATCAAGGACACAGCGTCTCAAATGACAAAAACAAAAATGACAGAAGTTAAAGTTAACTACACAATCCTTTGGAATACATTTTGCAAAGGATCCTACAGCTAGCAAGCTTTTCCAAAGTAGACAACTAAAGTTCTACAACAGGCAAGTTAAGACATAGTCACCAACTAACAAAATCTCACAGTTAGAAAGTTGAACATATTTACCTGATTTGTTCTGAAGTGTTTCTTACAAAACGCCGGCTTCTCACTTTTCAATGCTTGGCATTGTCTCTCAATAGTGGGTCGTGTCAAGTGAAGAAAGTTGGGGATCTTCATCAACTCTGCATTGGCAAATTTACCAGTTGTCCCTTGAACAACCCAGCCCTGATGCAAGGGTAGCGGTACACTAGCTGGATGGAAAGATCTGGCAACTGGCCAAACCTAGGGCCAGTCTTGATCAGTTGGCATTTTGATGGAACGTGGAGGATGAACTGCTGCTCTCTTGAATACTTTGCGTCCGTATGATCTGATATTCAACGACTTGTTGTGACTCAGATTCAGCACGGAATTTGTCATCTCCTAACAAATTTTAACAGAAAGCCGGTTACAGCACATGCCATTCACGTGTAAATTATCTAATGATACTAAGCGCCAGTTTGAAAAGATGAAAGTTACCATCCACTTTTTGAATTTCTTCATTTTTTGCGAAATGATGTGGCCATGTGGGATAATTAGAAATGGGTCTAATTGACACAAACTGTTGAAAATTGCGGAAAACACGTAGGTTGACAATGGCAGACATTTTATTCGACTTTTCTTCACTCTTTTTTAGCAGACTAAAATATAAGTTTCATCGCCATCTATGATTCACATTTTAAACTACTGATATGGAACAATAAGTCTTCGTTACGCAAGACCGCCGCCATTTTTTTTGCGAGCATTGAAAGCGTATCGTTAGATAATCTGTACGGCGTATTTTCCTTCTCCATAGTTTTCTTCATAAAAATGGTATTTCCCGTTTGGATTGTTAGATGTTACTGAATCTTGGTTATTTGTGTGTGAATTTAGTTATTTGTGTGGTAACCTAGCCTATAATTTCTACTTGGAAATTCCAGCTGATTAAGTGGCCTGAGCAGAGCCTGAGCATCTCTACTTTTTGCCAAGATGTCGTCTACTTTTCCTGTACCGGCTGTACGTTTTGTAAGAAACACTTCAGAACAAATCAGGTAAATATGTTCAACTTTCGAAATGTGAGACTTAGTTAGTTGGTGACTATGTCTTAACTTGCCTGTTGTAGAACTTTAGTTGTCTACCTTGGAAAAGCTTGCTAGCTGTAGGTTCCTTTGCAACATTTAATCCGAAGGATTCCGTAGTTAACTTTAACTTCTGTCATTTTTGTTTTGTCATTTGAGACGCTGTGGTCTTGATAGTAATTGAGTTTTTTTTTTAGTGATAAACAGTCTGGGAAAGTCTGAGCTTCGTCGTTGCTGCCCAATGTACACATGGATTTGATGCAGCCAGCTGGTAAAGGGTGTTCCACTTGCTACCTGTACTGTTGTGTGTTTCGTCAAATGAAGAAACAACTGAAGTAATTATTTCATCAATCAACCTTCTAATTGTCTGGCTGATTCAAAAAGTTTGCTAACTGACACTGAGAGATTTCATAGTATAGCTATGCATGTGTCATTTTTGTTATTATTACTTGAGAATTTACTGCTTGATAGTAATTGATTTTTTTAAAAGCAGGATTAACACCAAGTTAAAGTCTTAGGTTCTCTTTCTTCTTTGATGTAGTATAAATCACACATTTCGGTTTTGGTTTCAAAAATAGCTATCAGATATTGTTTTTCAGAATATTTGGTTTAACTAAGACATAATTTTCATTGATGCTGAAGATTAATTCATTTCATTATGGTTATAGGTTTCGCGTTCATGTTCGTGTAATTGCTGTCCGATGTGGCACGTTGTTGCAGCCTATGCTGGTGAAAGATCTTTCTACATCAAATTCAATTAGCCGTTCCTTGGTGCTGATTTTGTGTTACCGAAGTTGCATCATATTTTGTTAAATTGTCATCGTAACTATGCAGTTTACCGTTTATAAGTTCAGAAGCAACAAAAACAAAGATGGGATGTTTATGTCAACAAATAATAAACATGTTTCCGGGATTGGGAAAGGAAAGTGGAGGGGAGAGAGAGGATATTTCAAGTATGGATAAAATTCCGTGATTCTATAACCCTACAAACGTATCCCTACCAATTAATCTCCAAACCCCACAAACATTTACCTTCCGATTCTTCAAACCCCGAAAACATACACCTACCAACCCTTGAATTTATACCCTTAACCCTATAAACCAATATTGAACCATAACCATGTAATATCTGTAATAAATAAACATAAATATATTACATGAATCACTTTTTATTTTATTTTTTAAATGTTCAAAAAATTCAATAAACAGAGCGTCCGGTTCAAGACGGTTTACTACTGCACGAGTTTAAACGCAACCCGCCACCACCGCTGCGGCAATGAGACAAAAAGCGATGGTTTAGTTCTACGGAAATCTGCGTCAGTCTTTGTAACTTGACTGACGGAGATTTACGCAAATAATAAACCATGGCTTTTTGTTTCATTGGGTAGTGGGTTGCTTTGTTTTAACTCGCACATGCTGTTATAGGATATGTCTACGGCCCCCAGAGATATTTATCTGGACCGAGAAGAAGAGAGAAGTACGAGGCAAGTTTTTCCGGGGAGATGTAGTCATACTAGGCTTCCGGGTTAGACTCATGACCCTCCAAAAGTTTTCATCGGATCATGCGCCTTCCAAGTCCCCGTTCGACCAGAGCCCTCCCCTCCTCCTGGTTTCACAGCGGGTGAGTGACCACCGGCGGGCGTTGGTTAGTGGTTAGTTAGGGAAACGGGGCCACAGAAAAGAAGGGAGCCCAGAAATGCACTTGTAATTGAATCTAACTACACAATTTATCAGTCTTGGATTACAGCATTCTCGTCGGTTTTCACCAGTGGATGAAGTCCATGACAAGTAGCGAAGGATTACCCTGTAAGCAGAATGAACATTTATTTGGATGGCAATAATATTCAAACAAGATTGTAGCGACAGAAACCAATACCTCAAATAAAGATGCCACGCTTAAGAAAGTAAAAAAGGAGATTCAAGGGTAGCAGCCAACAGGTTAGTAAACAAGGGACCTTGTTGACTTTCTTGAAAGGACATAACTTCTCATTAAGTCTGCCATACAAATTTCGAAACCTGGAGTTTAGAACCTGTAAATAAAAAAAGAAAATAAGCCAGCTTGTTTATAATTTGGGTCATCAAATATGTGATCTAAAAGAATAAAAAATTATCAGTATACACTCAAAAGCGTCTCTTAAACATTAGATAGACGTAAGCGGAGATCAATACTTTAAATACATATTAGACTGCAATGGAAATAGTTCAGTGACATGATAAGTAAACTTGCACATGAAACCACCAATCAGTTATCCAATCTTCTCTCGAGAAGATGAAATGAGAGATTGGTCTATGCTGTGGTTGGTGATCTAGCAAGTCCAATACAAACAGCAGATATTTATGACTCCTAACACAAGACGAGAAGAATATATGTTTCAGCAATACATGAAATCCATAAAGCTAGGGTTGGTTATTACCTGTATCATTTCCATGGTACATTCAGTAGAATACAATGATTTAGAACAAAATAGTTGACGGTAGGTTGCACGACGGCCACGACCCTTTCACGTTTCCTCCTATAAGTTGATGAGAAACATTAAGGTTATCCAACATATACACGAAATAGAACACATCACCGACAAATTAGAGACAAAATCACTTGAATTTACCTATGAATTCATTGAATTCCTATGAATTCTTGGGGCCGTGATGGAAATCTTGAATGACATCGGGCTAGATGCTTCACTCCGTGATACGGTCGAACTCAATTGACAGTAACTTAAGATGAATTTCATACCCTTAGTGTTTCTAGATTAGTTGAAAAGAATAAAATGCTTATTAACTATGGATTCGAAAAGAAATAAAACAATTCCTATTACCTGGTGTTTAAGGCCTATGGCATAATGGGACGTGATAACGTTTGGGCAACGGAGAACTTATGCGACAAGTTACATTTGCGGGGGACTCTCCTTATTGGCGCCTAGTCCTTACTGAGGTCAAGAGGATTGCTTGGGTACAATGGTCTTCATGTATCCTGCCCAACTTGAAAATCCCCACAATGCCAGTCTTAGAGCGCGTCTTTGATCATCGTTGCTTGAATAGTACCGTAATCTTAAGGACCTCCGCGGCAACAGTTCCTTCGTCATCTTCAAATATGTTCTTTCTGGCTGCCAGCTTCTTCGACAATGATGCGTATGGAAGAAACCAGTACTTGCGCCCCTGTCGGTCGTAACCAAAAGATTCCATAGTCTAAAAACAAAAATGGGGAATTTTGTTAATATATTCAGAAAATGTTATTTCTATTTAATGAATATGCACATCTAAGAGTCACAAAGTCACCACTCATTAATTTTATTGCTCATGTTGTAAGAGGATAAGCAAGATCGAATTGTTTTTGTTTTGATTTCATAGTTAGCAGTTGATTGCATACGGTGAAAACTAGGCTGCCTGTAGACAACCCTGTATTTGTTTGAGGTACACCAAGGTTGACGTTCTTCTCAGTGATTGGCACTTTTCTTCAGCAGTGAAATGATCTTTGTTGCAGAACATGGAAATATGACACATGTTGATTCCCATGTAGACTGGAATTCTTGTTATTTCAGGGAAAACATGGTGTTTAGCAGTTTATGTGGGTAGGCGTGGCTGCTGACATGGGAGTATGTTTTCATTGCTGGATTCTTCGTAAACAGAGGCATCTTCAACTGTCACACTGCACTTGAACATCTTAGATTTACTGTTGGACAAACAGAACAAAATAATCTTGTAGCACTCTTTTTCCCAGCTTAGAGATATATCAAATTCAGGTAAAACTATACATGCCTCAATTCTTGCACCAATGTGATCTGTTAATAACGGGTTGTTTGTTCCTTCATTTGAACAGTTTCAACCACGTGTAAGGAGGGGAAACAGGTAATACGACTGGGCAATTGATAAAAAAGAAAACTTTGCACGAACGGATTTGATAGTTCATTACCAAGTCCTCACTTTAGTCCACAATGCAAATTAGGCTACTGACATTTTTATATTACACCGCACCGTAAGTAACGACCGATACGAGTGGCACTGCAGACGAACTTGTCTTGTCATTTCTAACAATTCAGTTTGTCGTTGCTAGAGGGCAGCTAAATAGGATTTGAAATGTGTTTGCTTCATAGATGGCGTCTGGGAGGCATTTTGAAATCAAGGTTACTATTTTGTTAATGTTACGTTAGTTCTTAGTTGAAACACGGTCTGGTTGAAATTTAACAAAAACAATAAAACTACGGCGTACGTAAGTGTAAATTAAAAATAATAAGATCGCTTGTTTTTTTACAAGCAATAATTGCAAGTTCGTCGATTCATTAATAATGTAACGTTATAACTCGACGGAGAACTCCTTTTCATTACGTCAGTAACAAATATAAAATGGCGGCCTCGTACCGATCCCATTTGAAACCAAAACCGATCCCATGTTCTATACGTCCATTTTATTTTTAGACCGATACTTACAGATCGAATATATTCAGGGAATGAGTCAAAGAAAATAAAAGAATTCATCCGCTGAAAATTCCTTTTGCCATTTATTGATTTGTGTGTAATTTCCTTTCAATCAACAAAGACACGCTTGTATATCATTTAGTTTAAAGGGGAGGGAAATGGGGAATAAAAACCAACACGCACACACGGGTCTGTAGTAATGGTAGTAGGACGCAGAGTTATGTATCAATGGACAGCAACAATCACAATCAATCAGGGTATTTTTTTTCCTTTTTTATGTTTAGAGCTCATTCAAAAAATGTTTTCCAAAAAAATAAAAACAACCGATAACAAACACACAGACTTGGAAACACTGGACGCACACGGCACGCAAAATATCAAACAAAAAATTATTCCCATCTGGTTTTCTTTCTAATATTATTATTTTTTTTGTTGTTAATTTCTTTAAATTTTTTTTGTTTCACACATTAACAAAATCGTTTGTCGACAATATCCCGCACTGGTTATTCGAACCGGCGACAATTAAACAGTAGAGTTCATGTATACTTTAATTTAAAACAAAAAATTTGTTTTTGTTTTCGAAATTTTTGTTTGAACTTTTTTCTTTTTTCGATCATAAATAAATAATATTCTGGGAATTCCGGTTGTGCATATAATCAAGAAAACAGGAGCGCCACCGGAAAGTGAGAGATTGAAATAACCATCCGCAATTTTCTTTTTTTTTTTTCCTTCTTCTTTCACCGCAGAATAGTAAATTGAATTCAATTTGGCTGCGTTATTGTCTAATTTACACACACAAGTTGTGGGAGATTGATTTTCCGGTTCACGGACTGTGACCGTCGTGCTGCATGCTGTCCTCATCCGAGTCGAGAAACTGGACGAATGCGTCCGACGGATCGTGCTGCTGCTGCTGTTGGTGCGGATGCTGCAGCGGGCCGACTCCGATGTGGTGCGGAATGCCTCCGCCGTGGTGGATTCCGCCCACCAGGGTGCCCATTTCCATGGGACCTCCTCCACCGCCGCCGCCGCCCATGTGATGATGGCCGTGCTGTTGGTGATGCTGCAGCGGGTGGTGGTGATGGTGGTGGTGATGCGACAGGTGATCAGGTGGACCGTGAATATCGTAGCCGTGCATCTAATTAAAAAAAAAAAATAATAATAATAATAATAATAATAATAATAATAATAATAATAATTCAAAAAATTTTGATCAAGAAATTTTCGAAATAATCCGGATCGATTTGATTTTATTTGAGAAAAATGTTTCTTGTTCAACTACTTAGTAGGAGCTCTCGGTCGTGGTTTTCTATCAAAAGAGAAGAGAAGGGGAGGACTTATTTGGAAGGCTGTCACCTGATGATGGATTGAAACCGCAAAGTCACGGATGGAATGACGGATCTACTTCACTCGACTCTAAATACACGGGGCGACTTTTCTTACATCACCGGGCGACGAGAGCTTTTTGGATTGGCGCCACAGTGATGTCTTTCCTGCCTTCCTTGTGTGTATACCTCCTTCCCAGATATTCTTCTTCTTCGTCCTCTTCTTCCCTTATCCACACGTTTTTGTTGTTTGTTATTGTCGTCGCGGGTTCGGCGATGGGCGGTCGTTTTCCCTCCGGAATGGGAAAGTTGATATACGGCCGCGCAACCCAACCAGCCAATCGGCTGCCTTTGCATCACATCATAAACAATTGAGGCGGCAGTAAAAGAAGAAGAAAAAAAGAAGAAATAGACGGGGGCGCCCGTTTCCAGCTATAAGTGTACGGCCAGCACCACGGCGGCCATGGCCCTTATTTCTTATTTTATTTTATAGCGTAGGCCAAGCCCTTTTTTTTTTCTTTAACTTGTTCACCGGAAGCAACTCTAGCTAAATGCCAACGCCCTTTTTAATTTAAGAAATATATATTTTTTTTATCCTTCAACAAAATCGATCCATTTCTTGTCCAGTCAATTAAACTAAACTACAACTGGCTCTTGGAAAAATGTTGAAAGAGGATTGGACCATCGGTCAGATCCTGCGTAACTATTATAGGCCGTTCTGTGTCTCTCTCTCGCATGCGTGGGAATCGAATGACGCGCATGACGTCACTCGACAAGGGCCGGACGGGGCTATAAGAATAACAAAACTTTTGGAACTGGAAAACAACTAACAAAAAGTAAAAAAATAAAATAAAATAACAGATAAGAACAAGAAGAAGAAGAAAAAAAGTTCAGCAGCAGAAACAGCAGCGAAAATAATAATAATAATAATAAAACAAAAAGGCCCCCAAACGAAAAAGAATTGAAAAAAATAAAAATAAAATTTAATTTAAAAAAAAAGAGTCGCCAGACAGTCGACGAGGAAAAAAAAAAAATAAGAAAATTGAAAAATAAAACAGCATGGCCCCAACACTTTTGGTTGAAGAATATTTCTTTTCTTTCAAAATAAATATTTCTTTTACGGAGAAGTTATAGAGGGAGAGATATAGAAAAGAATAAAGAAAAAAAAAAGACGGGACCGCCGCCATGTTGCCGGCCCTGTAATTGCCTTGATCGTGTCCGATTAAAGTGCGACTTTGGGGCCCCCGTCAGGCCGCCGCCGCCGCCGCCACCGCCGCAGCCGGGGCCCCTGAAGACTTGGCCCTTTTTTCCTCCCTCGGTCTCCATCCGATAAGAATCTTCCCGGCTCCGTCTTCTTCTTCTTCTCTCTTCTGCTTCTGTCCCTTGACTCTATGTGTGTGTGTGTTTTCTTTCATTCCCTACTGTCGACTATTTTCTTTTTTTTTCCCTTTTGCTCAGATTCCAAGAAGGCGGATTAAACAAAAATATAGATACATAATTTCTCTTCTCCGGGGAAAAGTTGAGACTAAGAACATAAGCGGCGGCCGCTAATTTCCGCATAAATGGTTTTTGAACCACGTGATCAAAAAGGGAAAAAAAGAATCAAAATTTGTTTTGATAAAGGGACGACGTCGACGACGCCCATATTGCGTCGCCAAGTTCCAATTTTTCAAATCATTTAATTGACCGATTAAGACGCTAAAATTATTTCATGAAAACAAAATAAGGTTCCACAAAAATTCCAGCGACAGTAAAAAAAAAAGAGGAAGGAATAAATATTTCCAGGTCTGGGGGATTCGGTTGATGATTGACTCGCAAGTCTTCCCCCCACCGATCTATAAGTTCATCGGTCCTGTTCATCATTCTATGATGAAGGGGCGCGATCAAACGATCCGGACTTTATTATAGTGAAAAAAAAAAACCGCCGATAGGTCAACAATATAAAAAAAGAAAAAAAGAAAAAGAAAATTCTTGGTCAAACCCATCGAAGGAGACGAAAGAAAACAAAACACAAAACACACACAGAGCAGAGACAGACAGAATAAGAAAGAGACTAGAGACTAGAGAAAAAAAAAGGCAAAAGATGAAAAAGTTTGTCTCCTTTTAGAGGAAGTGGTGGCGGTGGCAGCGGTGGGGATGGATGGAGAGGTAAAAGAAGAAGAAGGTAAGAAAGAGGTGGTCGTAGGTATATAAGTCGTCGCGCCCAACTGTCGCCAGTCGCCTGGTCTCGGAGTCTTCTTCTTCTTTCTTTTTTATTTATCTTTTCTTTTTTGTCTTTCCTTTATCGTCGTTGTTGATTCTTCTTCTTCTTCTTTTTTTTCCTCGTGAAGAAACATAAACACATTCTCTCCCTCTGCTTTTGTTTTGTTTTTTAATGAAAATTATTCACATTTTTTAGCGTGTTTTTTTGGTCTGGACATTTTTTGAAATGTTGGCCTTTTCCCGCTATAAAAATTAATTTTCTTTTGCCATTTTATAACGACAAATTGAGGGAGGTTTCATCGGGATCAAAACGAAATGAATAAGAGTCGTATCGTCTAAAATGGGGGACGATGTCAAAGAAATGGGAAATCGTAAAAATGGATGGAATGTTATTTAGTAGCGAACGAGAGTCAGCGAGTATATACGTGCGGGCACGAAGACGAAGACCACAACATCCTACACTCGTCAAATTAAACATTTGTAAAGCAGGAGAAATGAATTCTATTCGAATAAAAAAAGGGCAATAAATGCGGATCGAATATTCGAATCGAATCACGATTTTTTCCCCGTGCAATCGCATTCTTTATTGGCGGAAAATGTCACTTTTTTTGAATGGCCCGCGCTCCCCTCGTCTGATTGACGTCAATAAGAAGCTCGAGGCGATAGTGCTCTTGAGTGAGCTTGCTACACATTCTCTTTTTTTCCATTCAATCCGGCAGGAGGAAAATGTGTCCACATTTGCATAAATAGCGACTAGTATGGATGGTATACGGACCCAACGTACCCCCACAACGAATCATTTTCAGCTCTGCCACAGAAAGAAGAATAGAAAAAAGTACAATACCAGAATCGTTTTTCCAGATTGACACACACACACAGAGAGAGAGAGAAAGAAAATTTATAAGAAAAGTCGCCAAAGAAACACGGGAGGATGGCTGCTGCTGCCGGTTACCGCTTGGCTGACGCTCGGATGCTTCTGGGAGGTCAACTCTCTTTACAGTGGAGTTGTTGTTGTTGTTGCTGTTGCCTCCTCTTCTTCTTCTTCTTTTTATTTTGTTTTACAATCCCATCAGTCTCCGAATGCATCCAGTCGGTGGCTATAAGCGCCAGCGACTAACAACGCACGAACGGCCGGCAAACAACAGGACAGACAGAAAGAAAGAAAGAAGGAAAGAAAAAGATCTGTCGACTGTCGTTTAGAAGATGTGCCGTGCGGAGTTAGTTTATAAACCCAATAGTTGTTGTTGTTGTTGGTTCGTTTACAACTGAGGCTGACCTCCAACTGGCTGCCAGTTGACTGGGTACACTCGCAAGTACACTCGCATCGTAAAAAAGTCTATCGGTCTATCGGGGGGCAGGTCACGGCGCGTACCGGTACGTTATGAAACGGAATCTTTTTTGAGTGATGTCGGTTATTTAACTATTGGATTTTTCCAACCCAAAAGGGGCCTGTAGAGGAGGAGCTATTATAGCGCCAACCAAAAGAGTCTGAGGAGGACGACGACGACACACATCATCTCGCAGCTTGGCTCAGATGTGGCGACGACACACACGACAGTCTTGTGTGTGTGTGTGTCGACAGGTCTCGTCTCTCCGGTCCGGTCTGGTCAGTCAGGCGCCCAAGTTCCTTTTTTTGGTCTTTTTGTTTTAAAAAATAAAAAGTCCCCAAATTCTTTTTCAAAAAAAGATTTTGTTTAAATTCTCTTTTGTTTTGGGGAGGAAAGAAAGAAAGAAAAAAAAACATACACAAATGAATAAGAAACTTTTGGTTCCATCATTCTTTTGTGTGTGTGTGTGTGTGTGCGGGGGGCAAGTCCAACAGCTCATCAATTCATCAAGGTGTCTCCTTCTTCTTCCTACTGAACTGGCCTATACATACCAATCATCATTTTCTCTCTTTCTCTCTCTTTACAATCATTGACTCTTTTTTGGTTCATTTTCTATGCGTACAATAAATCGATTATCGCCACTTTCTAACTCACAAAGTCCATGGCGATCCCAATCAATAGACGAAAAAAAACAACAACAAAACTTTTTTTTTCTTCTTTTTTTTTACGATTGACGACGGGAAATGGACGAATTGTTTTATTACAACCGACGGAAATAAAAATAGGACCCGGACCCGAAATTCCTTGTTTTCGTTGTCGTTGTTGCGGTTTCTGTCTCTTAACTGAGACGGGTGAAATTCTTTATTTTTTTTTTCCATTCGAAAAAATAAAATAAACCAAATTTCCAAATCCCCCCCCCCCCCAAATAAAAATAAGAAAATAATAATAATAAAAAAAAAAACTTGATTTGATCGGTGAGACGCGGAATTCGTCCGGTCGAGCGCCGCGGGCCCAGTAGACCGACGCGGTCGTCCCGTCGTCGCGTCAAAAAGGTAAAAAACAAAAGAAAAAAACGTTCGGGATACCGGAATGAACGGCGCCAGCGCCCAGTCAAAACTATTTGGTCATCTCGTAATAGATGTTATAAAAGAAAAGAAAAGGAAAACGCATTTTTCATCTTCTTCTTCTTCTTAGCTCCGAGAAGGTCGGGAAAAAAAAAAGGAATGGCGCGATCGATGCCAATCAATCAGGTACAACACACACAAGGGATACACACACGCGGACCCTTATGCTCGCGGACCCCTTTATCATTCCTCAAAGTCTAATCATTTGATTCATGATTGTACACACACACACACATCTACACACATACACACGGTATACGCGGGATTCAGCCGGTTTTCTTCTCAATCGTGAAACTCTAGACGCTATTTTGTCTTTTTTTTTTCCCGTCAAATAATTGAATCAAACCGGTCGCCATCCCCTATGTACACACACAAAAGACCAACCAAAATAAAACTAAACAAAAACTAACAAACAAATCTTGTTTGACGAAATTTGTGGTCGTTTCTTTTCTGAATTTTGTTTTTTCTCCATTTTGGTGCGGATTATTATTAGACAATTGCTGGCGTGTGCGTGTGCACACACACACATGAGCGAGGGGTCCCGCTTAGGACGGGTCCGCTAATTGCGGCCGATATTCTTTTACGGCCTCTAAATAGACGACGAGCAGAGGGGGGGAGCAATCAAATGATTGTAGAGGGGCGGCCAATGTGAACCTCGTTGCCCGTCTACAACGTAATAAAAACCCAGCGCGTGTTGTAGTTGTTGTTGTTGTTGGGACTTGAGACAAGTCAATCAGACCGGGGAAGAAGAAAAAAAGAATTCCGCAGGAGACGACAACGACGACAATCCAATTATTTTTGGCGACATCCTGCCATAAATCTCAAATTTCAAAAGTTTTTTTTCAAGGTCTGACGGGAAAACAAAAACATTTCCAACACGCCCGTCTCCTGTCCGGTTGCGTGTGTGTGTGTGTGTGTGTAAAACAATTAAAATTACGGCCAGCCAGAGATGACTGGGCGGCGGATGTATGTGGTCATTCAACCCGTTCATTTGTTTCGATGGCATAGAGTCTAAAATCTTTTGGGTTTTTTTTTGGATTTTGTTTCTTACCTGATTGATGAGCTGCTGGAAATGCGGTGCGGACGGATCGATGCGCTCCAGATCGTTGTGCAAGGCGAACTCGGCCAGGGCCTTCCAGGGCGGGGCGAAGGCGTGCACTTCCACCGGATTGATCCCGCCGCCACCTCCGCCTCCTCCGTTGCCTCCGCCTCCTCCACCGCCGCCGACGCCACCACCGACGCCGCTGCCTCCGCTGGGCGACGACTCGCCGTGCCTGACTGGACTGGACGCGATCAGCGGGATGCCTTGCATCGAACCAAAGCCCAGCTTCCTTCCGTCCTTTTTGTTTTATAAAATTTGTTTCGTTTGTAATTCAATTTTTCGTTGGTTTAACCACCCGAAAAAAGGGAAAAAGAAAAAAGAGAGAGAGAAAAAAAGGACAAAGATAATTAGAATTAAATTTGTCATTTTCCAAATTAACTCAAAATCAAATGTAAAAACAAAACTTCTTTATTTACGTTTGAGACGGACAAAAATAGATAATAATAATTATTATAAAATCATTTGAAAATTTTTTTAAAAAATTGGAAGGTCATTGAAAAAAGAAAATTTCAATTTACTGGTGTAAAGTCTTGTGCGCTTGAAAAAGAATGAAAATGTACAGTTATTTATTTATTTTTAAAAGTTTCGCTGTTTGTGCGTGAAAAAAGGGAAAAAATAAAATTAAAAAAGTCGGAAAGTTTTGCTTTGATGAGTCGTGCAAAGGGGAGGGAGGGAGGAAGGAAGGAAGGGGGTAATGGAACGACAGACAAAACAGACAGAGACAAACACAGTAGTGGGAGATATAGAGGGAGCGGCCAAGCATCAAAATCGTCGGGCAGTTGGCTGCTGCTGCTGCTGGTCGGCGTTTCTTTTTAGTCAAAAACACGTCGACACAGCAGACAAAACGATCATCATCACAGTCCAGCGGTGGAATATTACGTGGAGGGGTGGGGGGCTGTTTAT
Organism: Daphnia pulex; assembly: GCF_021134715.1. NCBI lineage: Eukaryota > Metazoa > Arthropoda > Branchiopoda > Diplostraca > Daphniidae > Daphnia > Daphnia pulex. The sequence goes on from NC_060022.1 coordinate 3,709,981, forward strand.
AGATGGATAGTTTTCTGAAGGAGCGACTGGGTAGAAAAAGGCCAAACTCCACACACACAGACGAACCGAGTGCTGTTATTGTTGTTTTCCCCGTTTTGATATGCAAGGCGAAAGGATCGGGAGGGTGGGGAGGAGGAGGAGGATCGCTATTGTATAAATCCATTACGGTGATTGCGGTGCATTCGCCGAAGGGAAAAGTCTCGGATAAATAGAGAAAAAGGGGAGAAAGAGAGACGAGTCCATTTAGGCGATGAGTTTTTATCGATTCGACCAAAAACCTTCCCCCCACAGTCGGCCCGGCTCCGGCCAAAAAAATCCTCAGGTGCTTTTTATTTTTATTTTAGAATTTTCCCCATTCCTAAATGATATTTTTCACGTCTAGTCTGCAACCCCCCCCCCCGACCCGGATGTTGTTGTTATTTCATCCGATTGATTCAAAGTAGGAATTCAATTTCAAAAAAAGAAAAAGGAAATTTCATCTCAAGGCGAAAGGATCTGGCGAGTAAAATGGCGATGCGACCATGGGATTCCTCACTTCGATTTGATCCTCCGAGTCGCAGTCGTGCGGATGATGATGGACATGAACGGAAGCGTGCTGCGACTGGGACTGTTCCATCATCGCCCGTATGTGGTAGTAGGTGTTGCAATTGCCCGTCGAGGAGGCCGTGGTGGTGGTGGTGGTCGTGTAGTGGTCGAGGTGAGTAGGATGGTGAGGATGGTGAGTAGGATGATGAGGATGGCCTACCTTCTCTTGCTGCTGGATCTGCTTCATCAGGATGGCCTTCTTCTTGTCCTTGCAGCGCTTGTTCTGGAACCAGACGCGGATCACCCGCGGCGACAGGCCCGTCATCTCCACCAGCTGCTCCTTCATCAGGGCGTCGGGACGGGGATTGGCCGCGTAGCAGGTGCGCAGCGTGTGCAGCTGCTTCTCGTTCAATACCGTGCGGACTCGCGTCGGCTTGCCGTCCGACCCGCCGCCGCCGCCGCCGCCAGAGACGCCGCCCGACCCGCCGACGCCGCCCATTCCGCCTTTGCTGTTGCCCGCCCCCCGCGACCGCTCGCCGCTCTCCTTCCGCGTCGACGTCGTGATGCAAGTGTCGGAACTATCTGGAAATTTCAAAAGAAAAAAAAGAAAAAAATTCAAAATTGTTATTCAAATAAATCCTAAATCAATATCGTTTTTGTATTTAGTTTGGGCTAAAGATATTTTTATATTGTGCGGCGGTGAGACCGACTGTCACTGGAGATCCTTTTGTCAACATATTGACGCTCGCCCAATATTTGAAATGGAGTCGGCCAGCCGGCCACACACACACACATCATGTTCCAGTCCATTTTGTCGGGGCCGGCCCTATCAAAATTCACCGGCCGCCGCTCAATTCGTGTTTTTTCAGAGGGGGGAAAACTGTTTGCATATCGGCCGAGTTATAGACACACACACACAGAGGGGAGTTATATAGGATATTATGAAAGGGGGTAAATAGAATACATAAGCCTACAAGTTGGCGTGACTCGCTCACGATCCTATCCAACAGCTGACTAATGTCTTCATTTCCTATTCAACCCCGCGCCCCTCCTATGACTCCCCGCTGACTTCCAGTGCAGCACACCGACAACAAACACATCAGAGTTGATATCATATCTCCTACTACGCGTATTTGGTCTGCTTGTTGTATCTAATAATTCTTTATTAGGTCGCCAGTATTATTAGACGCTCGGACCGTCGATACGTTCGGCTCTCAACCACCGGCCAAGAGATAACTCCCAGTAGGCCCACACAAAAAAAAAACGGCCAGAGAGAGAGGGGGGAACAGCACACACACACACAACCAACCCGCAACATACACACAACTAATGGTCGGACGACACGCCAAAGTTCTCCCGACGGACAGACACAGGCTCCATCAAAAAATATAGGGAGGCACACAACCCTCCTCGCTCTCCTCCCTTCCGATATGTGTCATGTTGTATAGGAGCTAGGAGGAAAACCCAGTGCCAGCCCAGCGTGTTTATGGCTACCATATTATCATATTCCCCAGTGTGTGTGGGTGAGGGAGGCCTACGTGTAGACGAGAGTCGATATAGACAAGAGTTTCGGGGGCTTGTGATATAGACGACGAGTATTAGAGCTGAGTGTCTTCCCTCATTTGTGGTGATGATATCCGAAAAGAAGAGGGGGGGGGCTCAAACACTTTGATTGAATTAACTTTTGGCTCACAGCATCGCGATCTCTTGATAACCACCACCACCGCCGCCGCCGCCAACACACAGTCCTCTCTAATCTTTTTATTTCTTATATTATAAAGATGGCGCCTTTTTTTAAAAAGATGTTCGATTGGGCAGATTGTTTGTTTTATTCGGGAGAATTAACGAAAGGCGGTGTTGTCTTTTCTTCGGATGATGATAACTGGAGAAGAAGAAAAAGCCGCGCCTGGATTCAATTCCTGGATATCAATTAATGACTATCCAGGGACTTTTTTTTTTGGCCAACTGGCCAACTGAATTGGCAAATTTTTTCGGGGTCGTGGTGGCGAATTACGATTCGAGGAATTTGAGATATCCAAGGTCGGGAAAAGAAAAAAAGACACCCCACCCCCACCTTAAAATGGCTGATGAATTATTACGAGTAGACAGTAGAGAAAAAAGAACGAAAATCACGATGGATGAAAGTCAATATTTCGCCTTCGTGTTTCTTTTCGTGAATCGATAAGGGAAGTGCAGAACGCTCACGACATCTGCGCGCGTTTGGCCTTGAAAAAAACTGAACGCAATCAGATTCACAAGGAGAGACAATGATGTACAGGTTTGAGCAACAAAGAAAAATGGGTGGCTCAGCTCAGCTGAGCGCGCACGATTTGCACAAGGGCCTATCAATCGATCCAGTTTCCCTCGACTGTCAATCAAAAGTCGTCCAATTGCCTTATTGGCCAACACAAACGAAAACGCTTCCGCGCAGCACACATTCTTCGGCTGGGAGATTTCAATCTGATAATCTCATGCCTTTTGCACAATAGTCGATGATGATGGGAACCTCAAAAATTGCGCTCTCTCTCTGCAGGCTGGTACAGAATTGAACAACGGTTGGATGATGGCGAACGAAATCTTCAGACTAGAAAGTGCCATCATCGCAAAATACGAAAACTCTTGATGGATGTTATGCATAAAGGAATCGATATAGAGCTCACGAAATGATTTCATTTCAATTATTTTTCTTAATCATCAAATTTTCTAGTTGCACTATGCTATCAGAGATGAAAGTTTAAACATTTGTGAATTCAAACATTATTCTGAAAATCTAAATTGGTTGTTTGTTGAAAAATCATTTCAAGTGTTGTTCCTCCAAGAGGATCAAAATGTTTAACATTGCAAACAATGATATCCTGTTGACTTGAATTAACTATTTGAGTTAATACTGCAGCATCAAACAGTTCAAGCAAACCTGCAGAAAAATCTTCAAATGTTATGTTTGCTATGTTTTCCAACATCAACATGATTGTTTTCCAAATAAACTAGTGATTTTTCTGCAGGAACACTGGAATGATTTTCTGACAGACAACTTACATGTTTCTTTTGCAACTTAAATTATCAAATGAATTCTAATTTCAAAATGTTTCAACTTTGTTTTCTAAAAGCAAAGAGCAGAGCTAGGACATTTTGTGTTTGTACCAAAATGTTTTTCGTATTATCAACAAAATTACTTTCCAGATTAATTTTAAACCTTGAAAAAAAAACTTTATCAATACATTGATTATTTGAAATTGAATTTTTACTTGCAGCTAAATTTGATCGAATTTCATCATTCCGTTTCGCTTCCCTTATCTTGTAATCTTGGTCTCACATTTTATGAACCAAACAAAAGCAGACGACACTAATCTTTACTGTCTTAAACTGCCATCAGCACCAAATTCGAAAAACTTGTAATGAATATCATCCAAAAATAGCTCACGAAATGATTTGTCATCGAAAGGGTGTCGTCTTCCTACGATACATTTCTGCAATAATATCAAAGGCTTGTCTGCATAATATCGACACTTCCGGACAAACTACAACCCCCCACCCATTATTATTTTTCCCCATCGCATCCGAATGAATAATACGGGGCTGGAATCATCAACATTTATCCGTTACATATAAATATAGCCAAAAAAAAAGAAAAGGGGGGAGGGGAGGGGTGCAATGACTCAAACGACACAAGGAAAAGGAAGGAAAAGAAAGGCCAAGTGGAATCTATAAGGAAAGAAGAAAAAAAAAAGAATCTAAATAATAGAAAAAGAAGAAAAAGTGAACTTGTGCGCGATGCTCCGGCGCCGGCGCGAGCCGCTGCTCGCAGAGCAGTTTCAAAGCTTTTAGCTAGATTAGCTCACAGCACATATAAGCTATATAGAAGAAGCTTCTTCTTCTTCTCCCCCCTTCTCTCATCCCCCACCCCATACGTATATATAGAGAAGAAGAAGAAAAAAGAAAAAGTCTCTTCAGAAAAAGTCTTGAAAAAAAAAAATAAATAAATTTTTGTGTTTTCCTTTTTTTTTCTTTAGACTTTTCCTACCCTAATATAGTCGGCAACTCCCCTCGTTTTCTCTACTGTATTATAGTCCATCAACTCTTCTTTTATATATATATTTATACTCGACTCTCTCTAGATATATTCGTCTAGTTTATATAATATAGAGAGAGAAGGACCGGCAGAAAGTCTAAACTCTCGCGGGATTTTCAAACTGTGTACACACATAACAAAGTTCAAACTCGTCCACAGTTTCTCTCCCCAGCAGCAGTGGAATATTAGAAGAGAAAACATTTGAAAACAAAAAACCCAATGAAACATCATTTCGTCAAAGTGCTCAGTTCATGGGCTATTTTTGGGGGGGTTCGAATAAAATCGTCAGATCGATTGGCTAGAGAGTTGAAATTCACGACTACTGGCTGTTGTTGTTGTTGTTGTTGTACGGTAGGCATTTAACAACTAGTCCTACAACCAATAATACGGCAGCCTCCCATTTCTGGACATACATACGGATCCCGAGTGGGAACGGTAGGTAACCAGTTTCTATCCACTAAACAAACAACAACACCCGAAGAAAATCATCCCAAGTGGCTCGGATGTTTAATATTATTTAGTAGCCCAAACATAACTCGTTTGGTTGAGTGGCGGGGAGGCTCAGTTACTACCCATGGAAACGAAATATACTTAGGCGCTTATCCTTTGATATAATCTGATGGAATCCCCCTTGAAATGATAACTGTGTGTAGTAACGTTATATAATAACTTGATCCGGGCGTTGGCCCCCCTGAACCAGTAATACTTAATAATAATTAGGAGCTAGTGCAAATCAGATTTATCGAGTCCTACCTGAGTGGGAGTCGTTGCTGTTGGCTCGGCTATGGCGTCCACTGCTCGATTCTGTCAAGTCAAATAATAAAATTCGATTGATTAGTTCTTCTTCTTTTGATTGGCACGCTAAAGGCCATAAGGTGACGTCATAATTTTGAATTGAAATTTTACTGTGGCTTTTGACGCTGCTGTTGCTGATGGGCAGGAAGGAAACGGTGCCACTGCTGCTGTTGCTGCTCTGATTGTGGTGCTCGCTCTTGGCCTCCAGCAACATGAGCGACGAGCTGTTCTGCCCGCCGCCGCTGCCCAGGTGATGGTGGTGGTGGTGGTGATGATGGCCGTGGTGGTGGTGATTCCCGCCGTTGTTGTTGTTATTCTGATTGCTGCTGTTGTTGTTGTTGTTGTTGGTCTGGTCGTGGTCGTCCTTGCAGAAGAGGTTGCCGTCGTCACGCAGGGCAAATTCGTCGCCCGGCACCAACTGGCGCTGGCACAGGGCGCACCGGAAGCACTCGATGTGGTAGATCTTGCTCTTGGCCCTCATCACAAAGTCGGAGCGGCTGAAGCCCAGCCCGCACTTGTCGCACTTGGCACCAAACAACCTTTTGGCCCAATTGCAATCGAATCAAATCAAATTAAATGATCCCGTCACGAAATTGAATGAAATGTTTTATTATAGGCCTATGGCAACCTTTTGATTGGCTGTTTTTTTTATTATTTGATTATTTGATTTGTTACCTGACGTAATCCCGGCGGCAGAAGGTCTTGCCGTCGCGGACGAAGCAGGTGCAGTTCTCGTCCAGGAAGATGCCGCACTCGACGCACTTGAGGCAGGAGGCGTGCCACTCCAGGTCGGGCGCCACCCGCAGGATGTACTGGTCCTGGATCGGCGACCCGCAGCCCACGCACAAACTGCTGCCGGACGTCGCAGAGTTATTGACGCCCAGGCTTCCGACTGCGCTGTGACTGGAAACGGTGCGGACCGGACCCGGGACCGAAGACGGGACGATGGGACCGGGACCGACGGACACGGCAGCGGCCACAGTCACGGCCGACACCGACGAATGGTGCTGCTGCAGCGGATGGTGGTGTAGGTGGTGGTGATGCTGCCCTCCACCTACTGCGAAAATTAAAAATTTCATTTCATTTATATGAATTCATCTCAATTTTGATCTAAAATCATCAAAGTTACACACAAATAGGCCCCCGGGACAAAAATGTGAAAAATGGAATTCCGGTGGGAGGGACCATAGAATAATATCTCCCCCACACATTGTGTGTTTGATCAACTCCTTTTTATTTTTTTCGGTGATGAATGAACCACCAGCAGTTCATCAATTTCACGTCCGATAGAGTTCACCAGAAGGCCTATACTTATATGTACCGTAGTTTATATATCAGATTATTCCTAAGGACAAACGATTTGAGCCTACAAAATATTATTGATGACACGTACACAAAAGGAAAAGAGAGAGAGAGGCCTACGTCAATATTATAGCGAGTAAAAGCGCTGAATCACATCATCAATAATCGGAGCCCAACAACTTTTCGTAGGTGGGAAAACCAACCCCACACCAAAATATATTTTTTTAAATAAAGAAAGGAGCGGGGTGATAAATAGATGGACATAGTCCCTGTCATCGGCTGGGGGGGGGGGGGGGGGTTGGTTTTATTTACCCTCGTCTCTCTCCTCTCTTGTTTTTCCGGCTAATTGCTGATGGCCCTGGCCCTGGCTCCTGCTGATGATGTACTTTCGCTATATATATGCCCGTCCGTGCACGCGCCGGTATAGTGCCAGCCCCCCCTTGTCAACCCTCCTGAGGGCTATCGCACCTTTTTCTCTGCTCTTTTGTTCTCTCATCATTCGACCCCCCATCAGGGCAGGGCTAAACAGCTGTCACCAGCTGTGTGACTCTATGGGCCTATGCACAGTTCCCACACACACACCTATAGAAAGACTATCCAATTGATTTGGTTCCACCTTTTTCCTTTTACCTGCGTCATAAATTTTAATTCACATTGAAAATAAAAAAAAAGGTGGGGGATTGAATTTCAATTGCGTCATTCGTTCGTGACTGGTGTGGCTATTCTGGGCTTCAAGACACATGTCTGCAGGGGGGGGGGGGGGGAGCTGGTATACACCGAGCGCACACAGACGTAGAGAGTCTAATATGTGTAACTCTGGTACATGCATAAGATTCTTTCGGGGATCCGGACCACCTTAGTCGTCCGTGGTGGGTGACGGGCCAGCAGCAGTCGCAGGCGCCACTGTCAAGTTATGGACGTGATAAGCATCGCCCGCTCTTCCTCTTCCCTTTTTCGTCTCTTTTTCTTCTTCTTCTTCTTCTTCTTCTTCTTCTTCTTCTTCTATACACAAAAAATCTTTTTTTCTTTCTTTCTTTGACTTTTTGTCTTTCCTTCTATCCTGTGTGTGTATACCCCAGCGCGCCTAATGTCTCTTCATAATGATATCTTTTACCTTTTTCTTTTTTTTTCTTGAATTTTTGACTGTTTTTAATTTTCTCTAATGGATTGTGTAAACGGAATATTTTCCGACGACCCAACTATTAAGCGCGCCAACGATTTGAATTTTTAAATTTCCCACCGAAAAAAAAAAGATTTCTTTTTTGTCGCTTGTATCAGGAAGTCGATTTTATTATTTTAAAAAAATTTGTTGTTGAAAATTTCGTGAGGAGATGATTTTGTTTTATCGTGTGGGAACTCGGGGAGATTATGTCAATCATATATTTCCAATGCCCAGAAACCCGAGCCGGAAGATAAGGCAATCCTCCCCCCCTAAACGAAATTCATTCACGACGGACAGTGTCAATATTTTCCTATTTAGATCGGTCACTTTATTTTCTATCGGAGCTCTCTTGGCAAATGTTGAAAAAGAGATTTGCATGCAACTCTGCACACGGGAGAGGATTAGATACATAGGCAGACACGTCAATTAAATTTTAAAAAATCCGAAAAGAAAACGTAACAAACAGGAGAGAGAAAGAGGGGGGGGGGACGCTGGATGCGGATGGTTGCTTTTCAATCGGCTTATTTCAATAGAATGATTTTGAGGGGGAAGATTATTTACCATATAATAAATATAATACACATACACAGTCGATGCGGCAGCCACTTGACCGGGTAATTCAAACGCGGATAATCGGTCAGAAAAAAACTGGCGCTAAATTTGAAAACGAAATCAAAATCGGCGACCGGATTATAAATTTTTGAACCAATGAAAAACTAGGAATTGGAACCAACACAAAATGCCCAGTGTCGTCCATGTTATTATGCCCGATTACGTCTAGCTAGATTCGCTCAATAGTCAGAAAAGAACGACCGCAATAACAAATAGGACGAATAGAAAGTGTAGTGGAATAATAAATTGGCAATGTGTTGGACAAAGAGATAAATAGAAATTGGGGGGAATTTTATCAAAAGCGAAAAAGAGCTGAGCTGCTGCTGGCTGGCTGGCGAACGAAATAAAAAAAAACTATGCGGACCCCCGGTTGCTGCTGCTGCTGATCAATGGAAAAAACAACAACAACAGCGGGTCGATTCAAGAGTGATGGCCGATTGAATTGACAGCAAAGGTCGCGTGCAATTTTCGGCTGCTATTGAGGAATGAGAGAGAGAGAGAGAGAGACCTTGCCTTGGATCGCCAATGTTTTACAGCATTTCAATTCCAATCGAATAGTTTGCGACAAACAGAATCGGCCATTCGATTTGACATTGAGGAGATTTTGGTCGAGATTTTCCCCATGTTTGCTTGTGTCATTCTGTTACCGGGCTGCTGCTTGCTGCTGCTGGGTGGGAGGCAAACGTTTGGCCAATGTAGGCCACGCACAGTGGACGATTTCGCAACTCTGCGATTGCGCTATGTACGACCGTTTAGCGATTTATTTTCTGCTAGTGTAAAGCAGTACGACAACGGAGTCTTATAGCATTGATTTTATTTTTAGTTTTTTTTTTTAGTTTTTTGGGTTTGAAGGCGATACATAGCCGACGGCGGCGGGACGGCATTAAAATCACCCGCAAATGTTTTCGGTATTTTGGCATTTCTTTTCTTTTTTGACTTTTTCAACAGACGAATAATTTTAAAAGGCCGGGCCCACCGACGTCGTCTAAACGTTCTGGAGATTTCACAATTTTTAAAAGATCAAATTGATTCCCATTAGGAAAAGGGGATTACCTCTCAAGGGGCTAAAAAGAAAAAAAGGAAAAACGATATTATCCAATTTAAATGTTATCTGGGAATTCCGCGATATGGCGGTGAAAATGCTGATATCGGACTGATGATTGACCGTGACCAACACCGGTTCGTGCGGCATCTTTTTCACGCGTCACCGGCCACGATTCAAAAAATTATGACAGGAGCGAATGAAATCAAAAATGATGATTGATGGAAACAAAAACAACAATAGAGTCCCCCCTCCCCCTATATAGCCTAGCGCATCTTATCAATGAAATTCAAATAAAGAAAGAAATAAATAATCAAAAATTTCCAGTTTGGAAATTCACTTACGGAGGAGAGGCTGCTGTTCCGTCTGCATCTCGGACTCGACGAGGACCAACGAGGGCGAAATTTTCGGGCCGCTCTCAGCACTCGACCAGCGGAGCACAATGTCAAACGATCAAACTCCACGAAACTGATGTTGTCTCGCGTCAAAAAACGAACGCACAATTCCAATTTTTTTTCCCGGGCGATTGGGGGGGGGGGGAAATCACTGGATCGGCGAAATATTCATAGGCCTAAATCGGCGAGTGAATTCAACTCGAAATTTCAACGCGTGTGTCACCAATAATCCTCGGTCACTGTTCGATTGTCGCTGGTGCAGTTGGGTCGATTCACGCACTTTCCCGACGGATTCGAAACTCCCGCCGTTGGCCGGTGTTCAAATGAAATCAAAACCAAAACCTAAAACACTTTTTCAAAAGTTTCGCTTGGCCCCTTTTTCGATTGTCCCAAAAAGAAAACCCGAACGACGAACCGGGGGAAAAATACACGAATCACAGTTGAGCGCGCCAAGGAGAGTCAAACGCAGAGCAGACGAATCTTGCGTTGCGTGAGTGATGCAGCCGACACTAAATAAAAATTTTCTTTCTTTTTTCTGATGAAGATGAAAATGAATTTCTGGAAGTAGAAGAAGAAGGTGAAACGAACGTCACTCTCGACGGACAAACAAAAAAACACACACGGGATGTTGGAACGGGTCAAAACGCCGTGTGGTTTGAAAGGCCCAGTCGAGTTGCTGCTGCTGCTGCTGGTGGCGGCGATGAATAAATAATCGAAATGTCACTGGGGACAGAGTGACGTGAGGAACCGGACCGAAGCCACATCCAGCGGCGACTGCCCAGCCATCAGGCGCCTAGTCCCCAAGTTACAACCCAAACCCCCCGAAAGGGACGACGAAAAGGGAAAAAAGAAAAATCAGAAAATAAAAGAGAAGAATAAGAGGAGAGAAAATGAGAATACCAAATTTCAGACTCCTCCTTCTCTCTCCCAACTCCCGCAACCTCACCTCGTCGCCACCGCCCATCGCCGGGGACTGATGGGCGGAGTTTGAATTCGTTCGTCCATTGGTCGAGTGGCAGGAGTCGACGGGCGATCCCGCCCAGTCTAGCGACTTGCCATTGGTGGCGTCTTTTATTTTCGACCCTCTTCGTGTGTTTGTTGCATTTTATTCTTTTCCTTTTCTTTTTCTTTTACACGATCGATCCGTTTGTGTGTGTGTGTGTGTGTGGCTGCCAAGGGGAAATGTATATTTCTCTAAATAAAATTTAAAAAAAAAATACAAAAATAGGAGCCAGTTAGGAGCCGAAGCAATTCAACATGGCATACATCAACTCATCTCTCTTGTTGGTCTCAACTCGTAGCTCGAATATTAAAAACGATGGAATATAAAAATGTGATACGTCACACCAACGATACACAAGCCCGAAAAAAATCTGAAATTGGGGCGGGCGAAAATGGCCAACTCAAATATGTGAACGTCTACAACGTCAAGCCAAACTCCACTACTACTACGACATAGGCGCAGCACTTTGACAGCCGCCATCTTCTATACATTCACCAACACACGATGATGGAGAGAGAGAGAGAGTCTTCAATAAGATGAGAAGCCACAATCCCCCCCCCCCTCTTACTCCATGCAGAGTTTCTCTAAAAACCTCCGTGCTGCCAGAGTTGTATAGAAATGTTGCTGGGCTGTGCTGCTGCTGCTGTGGATGTCAAACTTTGAATCTCGGCCGTCTCTCCCTTGTATATATAAGCACTTGCTTGGTTTCTCTGCTGGGGTTTGGAACAGTGCAAGTGATTGTCCATAGCACACAGCCTATATTATTCAACCTACGATATCATCTAGTAGTTGAAGCGGAACAAGAACTCGAGAGGCTAATATTAGTCGGACTGGGGGGGGGGGCAGTCTCACAAGTCGATATTTATACACAGAGCAGAGCAGATAGTGGAGAAAGAGAATCAACAGAGCTGCTAACTGGTAGTACGTGGGAAGGGAGATGGACCAAAAAAGGTCAAAGGTCGAACAGCGTTTAGCGAGCGGCTGTCAATGGGGGACCGGCTCTGTGGCGGCGGTTCGGCGGCGGTAGCGTTCGGAAAAATAAAAAGAAAAAAGAGGTGAGAAATACACAGCAGCCATCCACCACCACCACCACACCACCCACTAGCACCACCAACAGTTCCGTCCTTTTTATTTGAAAATAGCCCAGCCAAAAACGGTGAATTGTATGTGTGTGTATAGAAGAGAGAGAGAAAAACCTTTGTCCAGGGCGCCTATGCTGAGCTGCTGCTGCTGTATATACAGGAAAGTCTAAACAGTATTTAGCTTGAGAAAACGACGTGACCGCGCCACTCGGTCCCGGATTAACGGCCGGTTTAACACGCCGGTCTCAGCAGCAGCAGCAGCAGCACAGAGCAGCCAAGAGAGAAAACAAAAGACGAACAACATCATGCGCGTATGTGTGTAGAGGGGGGGAGGGGAAAGGAGACGTGATGCTTGTGTATAAACAAAACACGCGACTAAATTATAATTTCTACGAGATGAGAGAGAGACAGAGATAGAGAAAGAAAAGGATATTTATATGAAAATCGCGTAGATATGCAATAACATATATACAGGACGGCTGGAATATAAATACAGGGGAAAAGAAAAACATGTTTATATGATGGCTGACGTCACTATAGTTGTGTGTATATTATACACATCCTGCTGGCTGATGCGATGGTATAGAAAAACATCAATATCTCCGTTATGTTTTGACACCGGGCCGTTAGAACAATTTCGGAAATATTATACAGAGACATGTGATTCGAGATTCTGCACGTATAGAGCCTGTTATTGAGGATGTATGTAGCCTATAGAATAATATTCGGAGAGTAAGACGTGGAATTTCAAAATTTTGGGGGCGGGAGGTTTAATCTTTTTTTTTCTTTTTTGGCGCCAAGTTCAAATTTCGTTATCAAATTGAATTTAAGAGCTCATCGGCATTTCATCCGAGATAGAAAAAGTAGAAAACCGCATTTTTTAAATGCATATTAAACAACTGCGCCGGAATAATCAAGACGCAATATACAAAAAAAAACAAACAAAAAAAAACAAGAGACAACTCTAATATCATTCCTGATTGACGAGATTTATATATATACGTATATACAGCACTCGTCCTCGCTATGTTTGTTATGTCATTTCTGGGAAAAGATTGACGGGATTGTCACGACGGCCTATATATCCCGCCATATTCTTATGGATTACGACGTGAAGAATAATAAGAATAAGAATAATAAACACAAGGCCGGCCAATTGATCTAAATAACAGTTTAAGAAAAGCAGAAAAAGGAAAAGATAAGGACTTTATTTACTAAAACAACAACAGCAACAGCAGCAGCAGCAGAGCAGATCGATCGATCGATCAAAGTGCTGGGGTATATATACGGTGGTGGTGGTTGCCGTCCCAGCAGCAGCACCATTGGCTTCACTCGAAGTCTTATAAAAGAAATAAATGTCTGTAAAATATATATATCTACTATACTATAGGCTCTAGCTGCTATATAGACTATTAAACAGCATTCCAACGAGAGAAAAAAAAAGGGATCGATAATCGATTGTGATGGCGAGGGGCGGGCGTGCTAGTTATTGATCAACTTCTTTTCTTTTCTCTTTCTCTTTCTTAACCGGATCTCTCTCCCTTTTGCTTTTGTATCTATCCGATATAATATTTATCGTATCCTTGATGTATAATGATCTATTGCCTTTACACACACACGTCGCATTCGATACTCCTGTACATTCCATCTATGTTAGATTTTTAATAGTACGTAAGCCATACGTCCTCTCTGAGCTGCTGCCGATCACTTCAAACATTTAGACAATCCGGTTCTTAATCTCTTGTCCCCCCTTTTTGATTGAATAGAATATACTGTATACCTGCCATTTGAAATATTATTTCGATAATTAGCCTAAATAGATTACAACTACTTTAGAGGCTGGTATGGACAAATGTGTGCGTCGGAAGGTCTATATAATATTGGAGAGATGAAAAATCTATGATGATTTGAAATTTTGATCAATCAGTTGAAATAGAGGCGCCATGTGTCAGTTGGGGTAATAATAATATTAATACACACAACAATATTTAGAGTCGACTCTATTTCTAAAAAAAAATATGACGGATGGAGACACGTGCTCTCTTCGATTTCCTCCTCTATAATTCCGTATGCACATACCGGAGAAGAAGAAAAAAAGAGATGGACATTGAAAGGAGAGATTAGCCGATCAGCAGTCTAAACATCAGTCCAGTTTCCCTATATACACGTACATCAATGGTGGAAGACAGTTGCTGCTGGCTGCTGCTGCTGCCGGATGATGGAAGTTAATCCGCAGCAACATCAGCTGTGTACAGACAAGATCAGACCCAGAATTTTACCATATCTAATATTCTAAAGTGATTTGGAAAAAACATTTTTCTTAAAGACAAAAAGAAAAGAAAAATTCTTTTTTTTCCTGTACATTGGATTGACTTGACTAGCAGCACATGCTGTACACAGTCTATATACTCCCTAGTTCAAGAGTAGTCTAGAAGAAATAATTTATATCTGTGCGTAGAAATATTGATAAAAGAAGAAAATCTACATCTCTAGCCTCCAATCCAACCGGAATATCTATATCTCTATACTTCTAAATGCTATGGGCATCTCAACATTTGACAGCTGATGGGAGAGTTTTAAGTCAAAATCCTGGCCGGAAGGGACAGATCAGCTGATGGGCCGAAATAAGAAGTATAAAGGTACATATATACCAAAAAGAAAAAGAAAAAAAAAAGTAGAAAAATAGAAATTGGAGGGGCTGGAATAAGAATAAAAAAGTCATCCCATAGCTTTTTCTCTCTCTCTCTTTTTATGTGTGTGTGTGTGTGTTCGTGTTGTTGCCATGGAAATGTACTATAGAGCTCGCCGCTCTGCTGCTGATGTAAAATGAAGAAGAAGAGGAAGAAGAAAAAAAAGCTTCCATCGAGTGCTCTGTTCGGGTAGCGCCGCCTGACCGCCGCCCGCCCGCCCGCCCGTCGTACACACACACAACCTCGTAGGTTGCGCTCGGCCGCCGCCACTATTTTTCTTTTTTTTTTTTCGTTTTTCCTTCTTCTTTTTCCTTATCAGACAACTGCATGTCAAATTGTCTGTTGGATGACGGGGGCTTTCGCTGACGTCCAGTCCAGCACCGAGCAGCCCATCACCGACCAATTCCCCCCATCCCCGGAAAAAAAAATTCAAAATTAATTTTTGAATAAATTTTTTCGAAAAAAAAAAAAGTGCGCACGATTGTTGTGTGGTGTGCCATGATGGCAGTGCATTGAGAACAACCAAATCTAAACTCGCCCGGATAAATTCGGATCAATCAAATCATTATTATTCCTTTTTATATTGAAGAAAGAATAAAAGAAATGGGCGTGACTTGATGTTTCATGTATAAAATTCATCAAATAAATATGGATAAAAGCTGGTGGACGGCTGCCAACCAACCACAATGCGACCAGCATCTTTTTCCCATTTATTTCTTGGATCCTATACACATTGGACGACGCATTAGCATATCCGGTCGTATCACCCTCGTATTATAAAACAACGGGCTGTGCATCTACCCGTTTCCAACAGAAACAGATTTACATTATCCTTTAGATGAAATGCTAATAATCACGCCGAATGTTCTTCCCCGCCAAATTCAAAAATTCAAAAAAAAAATTCAACCAGCGACTAACCACAGGCCTATAACTTTAGCAGCAGTCAAAAACCTTCTCTTTCCATATGTACATTTTTGACGGATGGACTATCGACATTTTGTTATCGACATTCTATGCGAAAAGAAGAAGAAGAAGGTTCTTCTTTTGGGGCTGTCAAGAAAAGAATTTCTTCCCTCCTGAAAAAAAGAAATCAGATGGGGGACCTCAAAAAAATAAAATAAAAGGGGGGCCACAGTACATAGTAGTAGTACAGATATGGCTGGTTACTAGTTGGCATCGCACACACAGCACGCGAATGAAAAGAATCGAAAGAAAGCGGATCTGGTTCCGCCATCAGTCTCCTCCACCTCCGCAGCAGAACATCAAAAAACGATCAAAAAGGTCCAATTCTTTATTTTGATTCCCTTTTCCAGCGTAGTAGTGTGTACATAGGAAAGAGGATTCACACAATAGGAAAGAACTAGTAAAATAAAATAAAAAGAGACAATAGGAAATGATGGAGCAAAAGGATTTGACCTGAGCTCTGAGCTCTGTGCTGTACAGCAGTAGTATAACTACAGACATGATGGCTTTTTGCTCTTTGTGGTTTGTCCCTATTGGTGCATCATCTTTTGTTGGATGAGGACTACTACCGGCTTATAAAAAGAGAGAGAGGCTGGTGGGTACTGTACATGTACACAAGAGTTGTCGAGCTTGATGGCAAAAGCCAAAAGGATATAAAAGGCACGGCCCAGCAGCCTCTATCGAAAAGAATGGCAGTTGATGGACAACAAGTGACAAAATATATAGATAGACCTCTTCTACTTTTTTGAACTATAAAGAGTCATTAGTTTGGACGATTGGGGGGTCAAGGGTCACAACGGGAGGTCATCAGGTAAGGAAAAAACCTTTTTTTTTTTTAATTTTTATTATTTTGGCACATTCGAATGGGCCCCAGCAGGGCCCCAACACGTCAAGTGATAATTGCAGTGCGATATATTCAAAAGGGGTGGGTGTATTTCATCTCTCTACTCTCCAGTAACGTCAATATTTAGTCGTCCAGCTATAGAAGGGGGATCGAATCATTTTGGGGGGAAGCTGGAAGGTAATTGGATCTCAGAAGCGAGCGGCGTTCCTTCTCAGACTATCGTGTGACACGCTCCTCCATGTCTATATTTCCTTCCAACTCCTGGGCGCTAGCTGCAGATATTCATTTACTCCCCAATAATAGACAGTAAAAAAAAGAAGAGCGACAGTTTGTATGGAATATGAGACGTGTCGACGTCGCCGGCCTATGTATGTGTGTGGATAGAAGAAGAAAAAGTGTCACAAGGAGGTCAGAGACTGTCAATAATCCTTCCGTCATCTCTCCGAGGACTCCGCCGGACAGACTCTGGTAAACAGCTCCACTTACCCTCCTCAAAACCTATTCCGACCGCACGACGTATGCTTTGTGGTGTCTACAGTGTGCTGTCCATCCATCAAACCGAACTGACATATAAACAACGTCAAAGTCTATCAAGAAGAATAACATCAGCATATTAGGAAGGAAAAAAAGGGATCTAATTAACCGATTGGTCACGTGTTGCTTCAATGGCCGTGGCTGAACGCGTGCCGTAACCATCACCGTCACATTTGAAACACGAAGGCGACGACAGCCAAGACAATCGACCAAGTCCATTACGGCGCGATACAAAAAGAAATTTGGTACAAGAGTTGCAACTGCTGGATGACTCTGCTGGAACGGCTGTACAAAAAGGCCTACGACGTGACTTTGATGGATATTGGGCGCATATGTAAAAAGGCGGTTCCAGTTATCAACGTCGAATTTCTAGCATGCTGGCAGAGAACAAGGTGGCAATAAGAACAGTCAACTGAATTCTATTTCCTCCCATCCGTGAGGCAGCTAAGCCCTAGCGCTTGCGCCGGCCGGCCCGATCGGAAACGGGCGTCCGAGTCGCGTGCCGATCGGCCGAGAGTCACGTGCCGGCGTTGACTGCCACTTCCGCACCCCACGCAAAAGAGAGTCTGTCCGTCCCCCCCATCAGTAGGACGCCTATAGACGCGTTTGATTCTTTTTACCGCCGCTGTCGATTCATATCGAAAAAGTGCTGCGACCGCACCGGTTTTGTCCCTCTTTTCCCGACCGCATCGAATCCAATCACCCCCCAACTCCCACCCATAACTGAAAATGTACCGCAACTAAAACTCGGCGCAATCCTTTTGCTCTCCCTCCGGTTCACTTGGCATTTTCACCTCTTGAAACCTACGCAGTGAGGAGGGGGGGACGGACGTGTGTGACGGGCACAAAATATGTGCCTATATATCAAAAAGGGTTAGATTATTATATCCTGTACGAATATAGGTTCCCATCCAGCAGCCACCGCAGCAGCAGCCGCCGCATAGTGTGGACAATGGATCGTGTATGGGGCCTTCCGCCTCTTTTTGACGGACTTTGTCGAGTGCTCGATGGATGGCTGCTTCATACAGCCGGAATCTATATCGATAATTAGCCAATTGTTCGGGCAGGAGAGACAACATTTCGGGAAATAAATGCGTGGGTGAAAAAGGGGGGTTCGCTTTCGCAGCAGTTCATACACTTTCGGCTTCAGCGTGTACACAAGTACGCTCTCATGATTGATCACACCTGCTCCCATTTGAATCTCGCCTGCAGCTATAGACGTTGAATATAAAATGATTTGAAAAATGATTTGAAATGTTGGAATGAAACGGCGGGTGGTCGTTCCACCGATATTATATAACCACGTAATAAACAGAGTTTTACGTTTATTGGCTATTGTTTTATTTTGGAGCGACTGGGTAGGGCCAAATAAGTCTGGCAAAATGCCGCTTTTGAAAAAGAAATAAAGAGGAAAGACACGACGTTTCAATTTCATAGTCAAATAAACCGACAAACATGGCCGAGTGCTATTTGTGGGACATTTCTCTATGCACACACCCGTAACCAGAACCCCGTTACGGGTGCCGGTGTGTGGCGTGTCATCAAACATTTCTAGGTTGCACTTTGCTTCAATTGTGTAAAGTTCAAATGAATTCGATTGTTTCTACCCACAGACAACGTTGTGAGGTACGAAAAACCGGGCCTGATCTGCAGTCGTTTTACAATTGAATTATTTGAATGGACCCTGACTGAGTCAACACAAAAGGCAAGAGAAAACAGTTGCAGTCAACTACCTAGCTCACGAATGATCTATGCTCCGTAACAATTTAGAATCAACGCCATCAAATAGCAAAGAGAAGGAAGAATAGAAATTGCATTTGTCCTACCTTAACGTCCGGGAATCCACAGCCAGGTATCCACAAGTGATTCACGCTGAGAAGTTGAATTCACCAACAGGAGGAAAAGGAAAAAGGGGGCCATCGTGAATACACCCACACTCGCATGGGCGTACACGAGGACATTTAAAAAAGAGGAAGAAGAGATCCGTAACACGGTCAGCATCGGTAGTTTCTCCAACCAAACGGGATGCTGTTTATCTAAATGAAAAATAAAAATTTTGTTACGAAAAAGATTGGCAGAAACATCAACTTCACATGGGGAATAGTTGATAATGAGACCATGGGTAAACCGTACTTTAATAAATAGGAGAATTGAAGGTTTTCATGTAATAAAAGGCATTAATCACTAAAATATCTAAAAGGTAACAGGTTGATAAAAGTATCGAAAAAACATTACCCAAGGGATGACACTGAGATTACTTGCTGATGACATGTCCAGCACAAGCGAAACATGTATATCTTGTGGTAATGTCTGGCTCAGGCCTCACATCTGCACAAAATAAAAGGTAATATAGTTTAAACAAACTGCCATGCATTGATAGAGGGCTTTCATCATTAATGCTAATCATGAACTAATATTTCACACAATTTGGAACAAGTTTAACTCTTCTATTTAACTTCACATAATCATTCTATTTTAATTATTAGTTTAATTTACCTGCTAAACAGCATGGAATGTGTATTAAACTATTCCATAAATAACCTCGACCAGATTTGACGAGAAGACGTACCACATGTTTACAACGACGTTTCCCTCCAAAAAAGACAATGAAGCAGACGACACTAATATTCTAAATAGCAATCTGATAAGATATCGATCGAAATTAAAAATCGACCTGCCCCCTCTCTACAATTCAAGAGGAAGAGGGAATAAACTATTAAATCATACAAACATTTCAAACATTTCTCGTAGCCATTCAGCTGGAATCAAATAGTTTTTTAAACATTCCTTCCACATTTTCCACCTCCAATTTAGCGCCAACTTAATCCCGACCATAATCGCCTAATAGGTGTGCGCCCTGTGTGGGTGTACATGCAGTGCTTTCTAATGTATTTAGCCTCCCGCTATCTATTGATATACAGAAGAAAGGAAAAAAAAAATAACCTAACCTTGCGGATTATTGAATCAATATAAAGGCAACACACTGTCTAGAGGCGGCCTATATGATGCACATATAAACACACATCAGCGTCAGCCATTCTTTGACGGGATTATTCACGACCGCCCGCGAGGTTACTGAATCCAAACTATTAATAGCCAGACCCCCCCCCCCCCCCGTAATAATCCTTCGATATCTAAATTCCATTTCGCCATCTACATAATATATTTATAGACACACAAACGTCTGGAGATTTGCCAATGAATATACCTATTATTATCTCCTCCATTTGATTGAAATCGACAATCAATTTCAAAAAAGAAGCAGACTATAGAAAGAGAGAAGACTGTCGCCATCGAGGCTAAATAGATGATTGCTGATGGATTTTTCTGTACATATAAAATATATTAACTGCTATCTGAACTGATCCAGGCGCGACCGAACGACGACCTCAATGGCCAGTTGGTCGCTGAGACTGCATGTTACATAAAGTGTCACACACACACACACACACATCTATGCAGCTGATGTCGTGCTGTTGTTAGTCAGGCGAAAAAAAAAAAATAACCCACCCCCTATGTGTGTTATATACTACCACCATTCGTGTGCTGGCCTTCCTGCGTCTATAAACCACACACACAAATAGAAGAGGAAAGAAGAAGAAGAAGAGTATAGACATTGGTAGACGACAACACGGTCCGTCCGACAGCAGACACAGTGTCGTGATGTACACGTAAAAGCTTCGGCGCCGGCCGCCCGTTTGTGTTGCGCCAGCCCCAGCAAAGAGAAAGAGGCTCAACTGGCTGACGGCGTATACAAGAGCCAATGGCGTCATCAGTTCAGCACACAAACGGACATCACAGTCTCCAGCTCAAGAGATAGATGCGCCCAGGGTTCTCTTTCGGCACAGCTGCTGCTGGCTGCTGCTCCTAGTCGATGTCGAAGATGATGTTTTGTTTTTTCTTGTGTGTTTCCTGGAAATTTTTTGGCGCGGCGGACCGGGGCGGTTACGACCGGCCCAGACGACGACATTATATATATATCCGCTTCTATATAGACGTGTATATGTTGTGTAGTTGTATGTGTGTCTATTTGGGCTTTTGCCCTGTCATTGTCCGCCACCCAGGCTCGTAAATATCTCGGAAAAGACTCCGACGACGACGACGACTTCTCTGTTTTTTTGTTGCCTTCGATGGGGGGATATTGTCGAAGCCTACACACACACAAGTTTGAAAAAGATGTAGACAACAAGAAGAGAGCTATATAACCAGGGGAAACTCTGTTTTCAACTCTGAAAAAACAAAACACCAAATAGACTAGAGCGCTGTTACTTGTCTCGGTAACTTTATCGACGGATGTTGTATGAAATATTGGACCTGATGTTACATTTCATTCATATTTGCAGCCCCTAGTACTATCAGATTCTGCTGGAATCAAAATGGCCTATCAATAAATTTCCTTAATGATTTCAAATAATGAAAAGAATGATTTGATTTACACTCAGGAGCAGCAGCACATCAGTGTAGGAATAGGAAGAAGCTGCTGTTGCGCAACGGAATAATATTCGAAACATTCAGGCGACGGGAGTCAAAATTTGGTTTCCACGTCGTTTGTGGCGCCATCGAATCCTGACAGGATTGGGATTCAAAGTGCTGTAACAAATACAATCAGGTCAGGTCTTTTTTGTATTTTTTGAATAATGCCCACACTCTGAATGTCTAAAGCGATTTCACGTCTAG
Organism: Daphnia pulex; assembly: GCF_021134715.1. Taxonomy (NCBI): domain Eukaryota; kingdom Metazoa; phylum Arthropoda; class Branchiopoda; order Diplostraca; family Daphniidae; genus Daphnia; species Daphnia pulex. Next base: position 3,731,676 of record NC_060022.1, read on the forward strand.
CCTATTTCAAACGTGCTTATATACAACAAGAGAAATCGATATGAAACAACAGGCGTCTCACTGGTGTATAGACCCACTCTTTCTGAAGACGATATGTAGTAGGCTTACATATTGGCCATCAGAAATCTATACTAGACCAGACTAATCAGCGTTTTAGGGAGGCCCTATTAGTATGGACATTATACAGGCATTTAGTGTAGGCTCAGACAAATCGTCAGGTGGGTCGACTGGCTCATCATTTGTACACATTTAAAGACGGGAAGAAAGAAGAAAAAAAGTCTATCGAGATAAAAATAGAATCGGGCGACAGTCTCTCCGTAATAGCGTCTTGTATACACACGTGTATAGGTATAAAATATATAAAAGACACAATCAAAATAGTCCTGGGCCTATAGGGGGTACAATACAGGTCTGAATCCACACACACACACACGCATCGGAGAGACACACAGACAATCAAAGGACGAAATACAAATGGCTCTGATCACTTTAGACCTTCTCCATTTTGTTCCTTTTTTTCTCGACACGATAAAAACCTTTTCTCATTTTTCTCTCTTTCACAAGTCTATACAGCAGACATCAATGAATAAAAAACGGCTGCCTGTTCTACATATTATATAGATTCTATATACCCCCGTATAGACCCCCATTACCGGATAAAAAGAAAATACCTGACGTAATAGCCGAGAGAGAGAGAAAGAGGGAAGAAATAAATGTCTAGATGCGCTATTATAAGAGTGTGTGTGTGTGTATAGCCTATAAGTGTGGCGAGACACTATTAGCCCCTTCAATATAATATCCCCGTAGGGTGGGGGGGCGCCGCTATTTAGTCCGTCCGTCCATCGGGCCGCCACATCGGCGGAACTGGGCATAGTATAACTATTCTTTTTTGTGTGTGTGTGTGTGCTGCTGGGTGTCTGCTGGATATGTGTTATGGGCCTATGTCTGAGATGGTCGCCATCACCCAACAAGATCAGTTGGAGGAGTTGACCAAACAGCAGCAGCAGCAGCAGCAGCACGGCCAAAGTTATATACACCCTCCCAAAGACAAAAAAAAAGTTAACCAAGAAGGTTGGCGACGGTTGGGCGCCAGCACTTGGACATGCTATTGGTACAGTCTTCTCTCTTAACATTATAGACGGATAAAAATGTCGCCTAGTGGAAAGAAAAAGATACTCCTCCCTTTTGTCTTGGAACAATGATTGAGAAATTGTCCACATTTTACATAATTTAATTCGGATATGAGAATTTAAAAAGAAAAAGAAAATCTAGAGGGTCAACTGGCACAATAAATATTCTTCGCGGTTTGCGGTTGTCTCGTCGCCGTCGCCATCGGAACGCGGACGACAATGTCCCCCCACTCGCCTTATAACGTCGGGATCTGCCGGGTGGTGGTGGTGAGCCTGTGTTCCTCCTCCTCCTCCACCCCCCGCGCCATATTACGACGACAAACTATTGGGCTGCTGAGGGCCGAGTGAGAGCAGAGCCTCTTTTTATCTTTTTGAAGAGTTGAACTGAACTGCTGCTGCTGGAGAGAGACGGGCGCGATATCCTAGCAGCAGCAGCAACTTTTGGGGAGTCTATTGCTCGCAACTGTTCCTCAGACAGCATCTACTATAGGGCGGACGGGCGGCTATGGGTTTTGCCTGTTTTAAAAAAAAACGTCCAGACGTTTGGCCCGACAAGATCCAGAATCTTTTTTTTTCCTTTTTCCTTCTGTCTGTGTCGGGGAGACTTGAAACTCCGACAACATAATATGCCGTGTATAATATATGACTGGCCATAGCAGCACACAGCAACTCGGCGCAGTTCCATCACAAGTCGAAAAGTCGACAGAAAGTCGGCGGCGGGCTCCTGTCTGCACATACAATATTCAATTTTTGGACTCTATTATTATTAGGAGTCGTGTGTCTCCTATAGACGGGCTATGAAATGGAATAGGCCGCGGCAGCATTTGACGTAATAGACGGGAAATGGCATCAGGCGGATGTGTCGCAAATTGTCCAATGCAAACGGGTGGCAGGGATTTGAATAGACAATTCAGGAGCCAATCAGCTCCTGAATGGATCCCCCCAATATCCGGCCCAGGTGAAAGTGTTACTCCTTGTCAAAATCTATACATTTCCTATATATTGTACAATAATTATCCATTTGACATTTAAAAACGTTTGGCAAGTGGCGACGGCCCATATCCGGTGTCTCTCCCAAAGTGTCGCCCGTTACGGCACCACCAGTCGATGGCGACAATTCATCCGCATCGACCGGATGGGAAACAAGAAGCTTATAACTCTCACAGAAGCCTAAACGGCGACGAAAAAAAAAATCAAACATATTGGGCGTCTTGTTTTCTTCCATAGACATTCTCTCGTATTTCCATTAGCTGGAATTTTTGTAACGGATGGATGGGTCGCAAGGGAGGGGGAGTCGAACCGGAACGTTTGCCACTAATTGACGACGCCCGTCTCCAATTGAAGCGCCTTGGACGTCTCGACACTCAATAATTCTTCCCAACCCAACCCAAGAAAGTCTGAACAGAAATTAGACGATCATATCTGTCCATATAAATAAATATCAATAATAATAAAATAAATACTGCATATTATAGCCCCCCAATCGATCTGTATAATGGCGACCCCGCCCAAAAAAAAATAGAAGAGTAACGGGGAGGAGTCGATCTTGTTTTTTGGCACCCCCCAACAACACAGTATACAAGGCCTACATATAAGAGCTCTAGACAATATATAAGAATATGGGGGGGATAAAAGACATCTATATATGTCTCGAGTGAAGTGGAGGGGTCACGTATACAGGAGCTGCACATCTCTTCCTTTTTTTTTTGTTGTTGCCTCCAACCCCTGCTGTGGTAGGGGGTAGTAGGAGATGTTATTGGCCCCCTTTCCTTATAAGAAAAAAGCCTACATCTTTTTTTTTATTTCTTTCGGGGGCTGATGTTCCATTTTTTTGGCTTGTTGGAGAGTTGGTTGGGGTTCGTCTTGTGCTATACCAGCAGCAAGTCTATAGGTATATAGTATACTGGCCGTCCAAAACGTTAAAAGCTTCCGCTCTCTCCTTGGTCGTCCTGTCTACTGGTTCCTCCTATACGATTCCCTTCCATCATTTTTATGTGTTTTTTCTTTATTGATGATTGTTTCGGCCTTGTTTGTTCCGTCTGGCCGAACCCCCTCCTAACGTCCATCACGATCGTATACATCCATCGATCGGTTATGTCTTTTATTTCTTTTCCCTTTCGATTATCACTGGGCATCAATATAGAACCGAGGGGGGGGGGGATGGATATGACCGTGTCCAGCGTGAAATATTGGCGACATTAGACACCCCCCGGACAAGTGGGTGGTCTTAATAGGCTATACACTTGAATTCAATCAAGTTAGAAAAAAGGAAAAACACCTAAATTGAACTGAGACTTTTTGAATAATTGAATCGTCATATATTTTCCCGCCTAAAAATTTCAAAAAAGTCAACGGTCAAACAAATTTGGTCGACAGTTGAACATCAAAAGGAAAAGAAAGAAAAAAAAAGGAGTTCATAATAATCTAGCGCACGTACTACTACAACTACTACAACTCTGTTATTATTTATAGTTCAAGTGCGTGACTGACTAAATATAAACGCACAAATATTAGGCGGGCGGGCGGGCGTCGCGTGTCCTTAAATACTAAAAACTGCGCCATGCATATGATGTAGACTTGTATATGTATAATATATACGCTGCTCCCGCTGTCTTCCCATTTCACCCTCCTGTTTGATGTGTTGGTGTTTTGACTTTCCTCTAGTCTCCCAAGTCCCAATAGACCACAGTTTCCCAGCAGCTTTTGAGGGCCAGTTAAAAGAAATCCAATAGTCAGCGCCTTCCTTTTTTCTTTCTTTCTTTAAAGAGACCTTTGGCTCTCTCCAGATGTTTCCCCCCAGTTTCTTAACTAGACGTTAAACAGCACATACCCCCATAGAGCTGCTAACCCCAATTGGGTCCGAAAAAATTCCACGTCAAAAACTTGACGGCCAAGAAGAAGAAGAAGAACACCCAGCAGCTCAACAGTCTCAAATCAGTCTAAATATGAAGGGGGGAAGGACTCTACTACCTGCTGGTCTTTGTCAAAGTGATGAGTGGCAGGTCAAAGGTCGTCATCAGCACGTTCAACTAACTTTTTTTTCCATATTTTGTAGTAAGACAATACAACCAACCAGCCAGCAGGTGTGTCCGGAAGAAAAAAAGGAGAAATGTCGAGGTGTGTGCCGTACGTTGCTCGGATGGCAGCACTCTATAAATAGGATACTACGTCGGTTCTATATATTAGTGAAAGCCCCCCCCCCCCTTTTCTGTAGATAAATGCACCAACGGGATTTCAGCGTGTGCTATAGAGACTGGCCCGAGGGGGAAGAAAGTCTCTCACCGTTGGGCTGATGATGATCAAATCAGCTTTTCAACACAGACTGTCCGAACATCACAGAGAGAGAGAGAGGCTTTGATGCGCACACACACACGCGCCATTCTATGCAAATCTCCTCAATCACTATAAATGCGAGATCCCCAGCTCTGAGGAGAAACTGCTGGCTTTCCATCACGCTGGTGATATGTGCTGCATGCTGTGTGTGTTATTGCATTATATCTGGTCGCAGATCCAATCTATTACAATTCTATCTCTCTCTGCTGCTGCTACTATATAGCTGGGATGCGGATGCTGTCATCCAGTTTCGTCTAGATTTTTGACGTCCAGCAGCAGCCAGGACATGGATAGGATTTGCGAGGGTCTCCTTCTGCTCCCGTCTGTTCCTCTCTCTCTCTCGGGTGAAACGAGATCTACTACTATACAGTACAAGAGAGGGGGGGGGGGGTATACCCAAAATAAAAAAGTAAATCGATATGCTCTTTTCTCGTAGTGATGGTAAACACGCCCTTATTCTCACAAATACACTAGCTGGGCTGTGTGGCCTTCGATTGAATTTTTGTTCTTGTCTTTGCCAACGTCCAAATTCCACGTCTTCCGATTGGTGGCTAAAGTGTCACGATGAAGTGGGTGCCGTGCAAGATAGATAGAGAGAAAGAAGAGATACTGTTTTGGAAAAAAAGTTTTTTCCCCAGTCGATAAAACCCACACGACGGGCACACCAATAGGCAAATATACAAGGCAAACACATGGGGTTACACATCTTCTACATACCGCAGAGGTGGAAATGGACATTTGGGTATAAGAGAGAACCAAACCGCCCATCGGGATGCACAGGCGATAGTCCCCCCGATAGATATAGAGAAGAGTGTCACTGTGACCGGGGCGGCGAACGTTTTGAATATTTTATCAGTGACATTTGACGCAAATATTGACTTATTGGTGACGTGCGTATGCACATACTGTCCGTCTATGTATATTCTACAGGTATACGTAGAGAGGGGAAAACTGAGGGAAAATAATATTCAAATTAATCGAATGGAAAATGATGATTATTTGATTATTATTTCTGCGTGACACCTGCCGATGATCTTGGAATCTTGCGAAACTGCCAGAAATCTTGGGCGTTTCTCTGCCGTCTGTCTGTCTATTTCTCTCACGTTCCGATCTATATTGATTAGACTCTTTTGGCTAATCACAGGGCGGGTTGAGAGGAGGTTTTTTTTCAAAAAAAGAAAAGAAAAATAAGATGAGGCATCAAAACAGCCCACGCCGTTTTCTCTTCTGTCAGATGACGTCGATAAACAAAACAAAAGGGAAAAATAAGAAAGAAAAAATTCTTCCCGACACGGCCGAGCACGTTCCGTACACACAACAACCCACACACACAGACAACTCTGCGCTGGTTCCCCGAAACAAACGTTTACAAATAAATATGTAGGTGAAGCAAACAAACAAATCGCCATAGAGCGCCGAGTTCTTTTTTCCTTCAATTTTCATTTTCTTTTCTTTCAAATTCAATATTGACTCGCGCCTTTTTTTTTATTTTGAAAGAAGAAAAATCTGCCGCTTCTACCGCCGTCGTTCAATAATGACCCGCGTTGCATTTGAAAATGCCAAATAGGCAAATACGCATTGAATCGAGAGCGTATCGACACATTGTTGCAGAGTCAGGAAATGGCGGAATTCGTCTGCGCTAGACGCCAAGGATAACACCAGCAGCTTTTTAAAAGGTCGCTGCCATCATATCCCGTGAATTTAGAAACGAAAATCTTTTTTCAGTCAAAAATGAAATACAAAAATAAAAAAGCGTTTCTATGTGTGTGTGTGGAATAGACGAGAATATGTCAGACGCGGAGACGAATAGGCGACGACGACGACGACAGAGTGAAGGGGAAAAGAATATAAAAGGATCCGGTTCAATTTTCTTCGTGTTCGACTCACCAAAAAAAAAAACTGATAAGCCAAAGGGGAAAATAAAGTTGAAATGAAAGAACGACTTGCTGCTGCTGCTGCTGCTGCTGCTGCTGGGGAATTTCAATACAATGAAATAGAAATAATATAACGCAACATGTTGTACCGATGTAATGGCTGTGCGCAGCAGAGAGGAGGACCCTTCTTTCCTTTTTTTCCCATCACATAACTCGAAACAAAAGACGACGACGGCCACAGTCTGGGACATCAATCCGGTTTTTCTCTCCCGCGGTACATTTTTAATTCTCAACCCAAAAAAAAACTTGAAAAAAAAAAATATTTTCCCTTTTTAAAAAATTGAAATTTCTCTAGCGATTTAGTATATTATTGTCTATATATTACGTTTGATATATCATAATCTACACGGCCGATCTATGGTGCGACGGATCGTTGTTATTATGACTGGGACGACGGGCTCGTTTCTTATTAGTAGACCCTGTCCGTTGGCGGGTAATCAGCCCGTGAAATCGACAAGTAACTCGTGTCGAATAATACGCAAAAAAAAAAAAAACCCAAATGAATAATTTAAAAAATGAAAAAAAAAATCCCGTAATTTCAGTCGGCACCTGGACAACCCGTGTCCCGTTTGAACGTGCTGCGGCCAGGTGGGGGGGGGGGGGGGGAGGGAGAGACAAACGAGTCCCGATGACAATTGAAACAAAAGAGTCACGCGACTAGATGTGTTACTATCAAACGAATAATATAATATACTGAATATACTATGTAAGTATATATACATAGTGCGATCGCACCTGCGCGATTTCCACCCGGTTGAACCGTCGATTTTGATTCGAAATTTCGCCCCCCTTTCCAAAATTGGTGCGGCCTGGCGTGACGTAATCATCTCCACTAACGTTGACGGGCGTTCTTCTCGATATTTGTTCACGTGCCGGGACTTGGGCCAGCAGCAACTGTGCCGGCCATTTCTATAGAGCCTACGTGTGTACTTGCATGTAGACTTGTGTGCGTCGTTGGTGCTGCTGGCCCACTCGAAACCTATCGCGACCAGCAGCACGCGCCCCACTGCTGGGCCACTTATTCGAAAAACGTCTACGTGCTGAGAGTCTCTCTCCTCTTTCTGCAATAATATTTCACGAGATGTATATACATAGAAGGGGGGAGGGGAGGGGGTTATGACGGAGAGAATAGAGAGATGCCGTTTTATTTGCCGTTTATATGAATATGTATTAGGCCAGCAGTAGCGGGCGGCAGTCGCTTTTCGAGTGCTAGGTAAATTCTGTCGCGTGTGCCCACTCCAAGTGGAGGATTTGTCTCTGCTCAACAGCAGGGCTGGGACGGGGGGTTGGAATGGATGGAAAATATCGGATTGAATTTAAATGGAATTAATGTTAAATATCGCCCGGGCCGATTGATTGTTAGACATCACATGTAGGTCCCCCAACTTCTGGATAATACACGTGACTCTTTTGTTTGAGTTCTGTGTGGTTTCCCTTTGTTTTGTCTGGCGGAATAAACCGGAACTTTTATTTTCTTGGTTATCTTCTTTTTCTTTCTTTTCTCTCGTTTCCCCTTCTTTTTCTTGTATATTTTATTCCTTTCCACAGAGCCAAAAGTTGCGTCATTTTGATAACCACCAGCCCCAGTCATCGTCGCCTAGCCGAGCAGAAAACACAACGAGCAGCAGCAGCAGCAGCTGCGCTGGATGACATTTTCTGGGCGATCAAATAGACAAGAAAAACTGGTCGACTCTGCGTGTATAATAATACACCCGACTTATACATGTAGTAATATGGCCGATGAAAATAACAGGCATTTCCTGCTCCCGCTGAGATTGGACCAGTATCATTTTTAAATGCCATCGTTCAATGTCTTATTATTACACGAGCGCGTCGATATCAACCGCAAAAGGGGGACAATTTTGATTCGACGAGGGGTGTGCAACTTTTTTTTAATAGATCAAAACCGGAATGATGGCGTATGTACATGTATAAAAATAGATTTTTGTAACCAAACTCTAAATCATTACACAAGCGCCAGAGTCTTTTTTTATTTCTATTTTTCCCAGTTTCACATTTTTATTGATTGGCTTTCGTGCTGCTGGGAAGAGGGGAAAGAGGGATAACTATGAGCAAAGGTGGGGGGGTTGCATCATCATCTGCTGGACAGGGGGTCTCTCTCTCCCAGTAGCTAAAAACCCCCAAAAAAGGAAAAAGAAAAGAGCATCATCATCATCAGGATGTAGACTCTTATTATTCTCCTCCTGGTTGGAAAATGAAATAAATCCATCGCGATGGATTATTATCGAGATTTATCGATGACGAATGTTATACAGACGGCCCCTCCTGTTGTCTACATACATATATATACGCGGTTGTGTTGTTTATGTGTATACTATGTAAGGCCATGTCATAAAGATAAGAGATCCAGCACAGCACAGCACAACCCTGGGTCAAAGGTGAGATTATATTTTTCCAGGGCTGGCAAAACACAACAGACACACAGGAGCAAAAGAACACCACCACAACCCTCCCGCTAGTATTTATTCATTGGCCATACGCAACAGGAGGTCAATTCGGCACAGATGGCGCCGGTATTTATAGTCGTCCCCTCCTCCTCCTCTCCTGTACAAATACAAAAACATTGCGACTCCCTTTTTTTTCTTCTTCCATCCACCCTAAATATATATAACATAACACAACAAAGTTGAGATTTCTTCTGGCTCTAACATTGTCAGTGCTGCTGATGATGCTCCTGGTGCAATTGTAGGACCTCCCCTTTTTTCCCCTATTTTCTATTAGTAGAAGCTCATCATATCCCATTTCCTGTGTGTATTAGTCGATTGAAAAGGTGAGGGCCTAAAGTGAGTCTGTCTGACACTATGGGCGGATTTGGAGTAGAGAGCAGAGCAGAGCCACGCCCTTGAAAACGAAAGGGATATATGAAGCTTGGATTACATCAGACTATTATCGAAAGTATTGAATAATTACAAGGCACCTTATAGATGGGGGATGTGTAATGACATAGCCTATAATGCACGGGGGCAATGACAACAACTGCTGAAAAACCGTAAATAGAAAGGAGGGGGAATGGATTGATTGCGCAACAGACTTGGTTAATGGATGATGCCGAAGTGGAATCGGAGAAATCCAATGGATTCAAGAGGATTCATCCTGTGAGCAACGAAACAAAAACAAGGAAATGGAGGGGTTTGACGTCAGACCAGCGCAACATAATCGTCTCGCACGAATCTCTCTACTTGGCTAGATCAAACAGAAGGTGACTCAATCCATTGAACTTTTTCCCCCTACCTCCACTCTCTGTTATATTAAAAAAAAATGGATGTCGTACATATTCAATGGGGTCGGTCTAGATATACATAGCTCCCGCCCACTACCGCCACCATCACGTATGTGTGTGTGTAATGTGTGCGGGATATATTAGAGAGAAACTTTAATATACTCCCACAAACACCTGCCACACTTATTTCTACGGCTGTCGAGCTTTTGACGTTCAAAAATGGCGCTCAAATGAATTACAAACAAGTCCGAACTCGGAGACCCGCCGTCGCCGACGACGCCGCAGCCCCAAACGTCCAATCGCTTATCAATTCGGGACTGGACTGGAGCGGCTTGTTTGAAATTTTTGAATGGACTACGCAATATCCGCCTGGATGAGTCACGTCAACAAATGGACAAACCGGAAGAAAGTCTTCAACAACAAAAAGCGATCGGTAATCATTCTGACAAGAAACAAACAAAAATATCTGTCAGTTTAAACAAACTGACAGATATGATTTAGCAACGCCAATGACAATTGACGTCGGAGCAAAAATGAAAATTTCATCGATACAAAAACCGCGTTGCCCTGATAGGCGTACGAAAAAAACAGGCCTGATCTGCAGTCGTTCTACAAATGAATTATTTAATGAACCCTGACTGAGTCAACAAAGTTGGCAAGAGAAAACAATTGCAGTCAACTACCTAGCTCAGAAATAATCGCTACTCCGTAACAATTTAGAATCAACGGCACTAAATAGCAAAGAGAAGGAAGAATAGAAATTGCATTTGTCCTACCTTTCAGCCCGGGAAATCCACAGCCAGGCATCCACAGTTGCTCCATCCATCCTCAGAGAAGTTGAATCCACCAGTCGGGATAGGGAAAAAGGGGGCCCTCGTGATACACTCACATTCACATGGGCGTACACGAGGACATTTGAGGAAAGAAGAGATCCGTAACACGGTCGACATCGGTAGTTTCTCCAATTAACCAGGTGGCAGCTGATCTAAATGAAAAATAAAAAAATTAGTTACAAAAAATTATTAACAGAAAAAACAAGTAAGGAAAGAAAATAAAACAGTTAGGTAAACCCTTACTGTTAAGAACAGAAAAGTTTAAGGTTTTCATGTAATACGCTGCATTTATGCAAGACATGGATCATTCAAATACCTGGCAGGTCACAGGTTAAAAAAAATAACGAAATTGAATCATTACCCAAGTGATGATGCTGTGATTGTTGCTGATAACACTGGCCAATACCAGTACCAGTAAAACTTGCATATCTTGTGGTTATGATGGCTGGCTCAGGCCTCAAATCTGCAAAAAGAGAATAGAATAGGTTACATCATAGTGCAAAACAACTGCCATGCTTTGATAGACTAACATTTCAGGTTTAACTCTTCTAGTTAAGTTCCTATAATCATTCTATGTGTAATCTTAGTTTCATTTACCTACTTAACAGCATGGAGAGTAAATTAAGCGATTTCATTAAGAGACGACTTTGGACGACACCAATCTTATAATTAGCCTTTTTTAAGAAAACGATAGAAATTATGAAAAATCAACCCCCCTCAATCCAAACCGCTCAAAAACGATAAAAGCGTCGGGTTTTCTTGTAGTTTTTTCTCATCAAGTTGCACTGAAAAGTAAAAAATTAGCAAATCCATTCGCAGATCGTTACTTGAAGACCGCCACAATAAGACCCTCCAAGACCCACTAGCAACGGTGACCTACCCAACAAGACACTATCTCACTCTCCTTCAACAAATTTCTAACGAACTTTCAGCTTGTCAATCCAACTCTCCGCCACTTTTGGCTTTTCGGAGAATAGGTGACGTGTTCTGGCTCAGTTTGTGAATGATCAATAAACTCAAAACGAATCACAATCCCTAGAGGAACAACTATAATAGTATATCCACACTCCGAACTTGTGTAACTATATCGGGTCCCCTTTCAAAATCGGCTATTCTCTTAATGGATAGGCAAAAAAGTTTCTTATAGATCCACACCCACCTGCCGTTACGAATAGGACAACAACCGGGAGGAATTTTCTCAAATAAAAACTAAACCAACCTCCATTAAACTTTATTAAGAAAAAAAAAAGCCGACAAATAATTTCAAAAAGTTTGTGCAGCAGCACTTGATCATTTATAGGATGATGGGGGAATGCATAGAGGAGAGTAACAATGCACGGTAGGGGGAGAGAGAATGGCTGGCTGGCACACAAACTCTCACGAGAGAAACACTATAAAGTTTCCAGCTCGTCTGTAGACAAGCTGCTGGAGGATAGCTGCTGGATGTGTGTGACAGTGTCACCGCAGGGGAATATGAACATTCAGTCGCAGCTCTGTTATATCCACAGTCGCCATTTATATTGATGTGTGCTGTGTGCTGTGTGTGTCTACTGTGAATTCAGTCCGGTTATTTCGGAGCTCGCTATCCAGATCAATCAATATTTCATTGGAGTTCCTTTTTTTTATTATTTTGGCTGGGGAGAATCAAAATAGAAACTCTGGAAAACTGTTGGCCTATCGAACAAATGGAGCCGCCAGGCGGAGAGGCAGAAACGCTGAAATCCATCGGGAACATCAAGCGGAAATGAATAATCAGCAGGACACGTTAAAGGTTTAAAACAGCCAATGCAAAAGGCGTTAACAATTAAGGGCAATTTTAATAATCAATTGGGAAAGGGGCGGGAGCTTATCAATTTGATCCTTTGAACTGCATTGATATAACGTCTTGCGTAACTGTTGAATAACTCGGCTGATGTGCGGAGGAGTCGGGCGTTATTGAAACGGGTGGAGGGGGGAGCGTGCGGAATCAATGAGAGGGAAAGTAAAAAAGACAGACGGACTATGATGCCGGCCCATGCGCTTTTCCGTCAAAAGGAGCATTAGAGCAGAACTCTCGTCTATATATATGACTCGCATATGGTGTGATTTCAGAGTCGCCCACCAACCCCTCCTGCAAACAAGAAAATGGGGTGGATAGACCCTCCCTCTCTCCTCTCTCTCGTTCCACCCGATCGGTGCCGCTCAGGAGCCGGGACCCAGCCGGACCAGTGTGTCTATATCTGAAAAGGTGAGCGCCACTATCACGAAAAAGTCGACATATGCGTTGGATGCACTGGCTCCTGGCCGGCCCTCTATATATAAAAATGGGCAGGTTATTCACGATTCATCGATTTCTATTTATTCATCGAATCAATGTCAAATGTACTACGTAGACACACACACACCACTTGGCAGTGGCAGCAATCCCCCCTTTTTTGGCCTTTTTATTCATCCGATATGATCATCATCAACCCCTCCATCCATCCGTCGACTGTGTATGAATCCTATTATGATTATTACTACTAGTCATGTGTACAAGTGTGTATATACAGCTACAGACATTGTGCACCCAGTTCCCTAGATACATTTCCCTTTTCCGGTCGTCATAGCTCTATGTATGTATGTATGTATGTCCGGTTTGGGTTTATATTAGATAGGCCGGAATCAATCAATCCGATTGATTGCCGCACACACATACAAACAGCCAACTTGTTTGTATTATTGGCGATTGGCGAGATGTGCGACGCAGAACAAACAACATTCACATCAGTCAAATAGGAATAATAGATTCTGAATAAAATGAAACCGACTCATTCTTAACTATTACATTGATAGAACCAATATAAATGACTCGGAACAAAATTCAGAATTCCAGTTGATGTGATTGCGTCATCATCTGGAAATAGCAATAGACGGTCGAAAATATTCTCGACCTCAGGGCGTTGGCGGAGTTATTATTCTAGTTTGTGTGTGTGTGACAAGAGAGTCGATTGTTTGCACTGATTCATATTTTCTCCCGTTTCTCTGCTGTGTAGACTCGGCACAGCAGTGTGTGTGTGCTGATGAGGCTGGATCCCGAACAGCTGCGTCAACAGGAGTCGGGGGTCTAGCTCTGTACATTTGTATTATTGTACACACACATCGCAGACAGAGAAGAGAGAAAGACAAGAGTTTACAGCCGGTTGGAACTGCAGCAGAAACGACGAGACGGAGTAGGAGGAGCGGACATGTTGGATTTTGCGGAGCGTTCACGCGTGGGAGAACTGGCACCGGGCATCCATCTGATTTTCCACCATCCTATATTCTCCCATTGTTGGAATATTCCCTCAACTTTTTTTCTTCTTCCACACATATAAAATACACATGTTATCTTATCGTCATTTTTGGCCGCCAATTTTGTCGATAATATTATATCATCCATTATCATTCCGAAAAAATGAATTTTCAGGAGGAAAGCGCCAAAGTGGATCGCAACTATTTGACCGATATCGCCAAAAGGATTTCTAATAGAAAAATAGTTTTGATAAGTAAATAAGGCGCAGACTCTATTTGGGTATAATCGTGGAATACATATACATGTACAGAGTATAGGGGGGTGGGGTTGGAGGGGAATTTTACTTGTTTCCATCTCTCTCTCTCTCTCTTCCACTCTGCCTCCCGGATCTCTCCGGATCGGGATGCACTGGGAGGAGGGAAAAAAAAGTAGCAAACCGACTCCGAGCGGGGGCCCGGAGAGTCTGAAAGCAGATCGCTGTTTTCCACCAAGTGAATTACCATCATCGACTTCCTCCCTTTTCTCTCTTCTCCCCCACCCCCTTAAAACCACCCTCTCTCCCTTGTATACACACACAAAGTCCTCCCGCCGACAAGACACCCACACACGTGTGTGTGACTCTTGTGTGTATAAGCGCGTGCAGCCAGCAGCAGAGAAACATCTTCCAGAGCATCGAACGCACTGGATAACCTCACCTCCTCCTCCTACATATTCCAGCAGAGCTGTGCCCCCCCCCCCCCAGTTCATTCAAATGATACGACGGGGCCAGTCAAAAAATGACATCAACTTCTTAGTATATTCCATCCGACTATTTTCTTTTTCTTTCACGAAATCTCGTCGACGTGTCTGTCGACGAAACACAAAAAAAAAAAAGAATTGGAAAAGCGATGCTCACCTCAGTCGGATATTTTACATATTTGTAATCGTCTTTTGATGTATACGCAGCTCATTATTATTACAAGACCCCCCCCCCTCCATTTCAAAGAAGTCGCTCAAACGATCAAGGAATCAACTGATTTCCTTTTTTATCACACGAGTCTCTAATAGTTTTTTTTTCTGGCCAGGCTAATAGCCCGCTGATCGCTCAAAGTGAACGTGATTTATGTGTCAAAGACGAGTGACGATAGTGGATCACTCACACACACACAGAAAAAGAGCTAAACACTATAGCTATGCTATCCGGGTCTCTCCCCATTTTGATAGTGTAGCTCTTTTTCGAATGTAATACAAGCAGCAGCAGCAGCAACAGAGGAGATGAAACGAAATCCATCTATTCCACAGGAGCAGGCAAAGTGGCTCCTTAAGGAGAAATGATTACGCCATCACGTCGAGTGAAACAAATCACGAATAAAAAAAGGGGGCAGCCTATATAATTGGGATAGAAATCATTCCAAGCGAGCCATCGAAATGATCGAAAAGTGAGTTCCAGATTGGCGATATGATTATTAGAGAAACGGTCGTCGCCTGGCTCTTTTATTTTTCTTTTTAAATTTGGGTTAATGTCCACCCCTTGAAAGCCTTGCACTCTCGTTGGTTACATGGCCAGCGCCTTTTTGGCTGGCCAGTGGCGCGCGAGACGCGGGGCGTTTCGAAATGAGAGAAAAAAGAAGACTGTGACCACCATCACAGCAAAAGAACGACGACGACGACGAAGATGCCGGCCGACCAGACAACACGCATTTACGTCGGGCGTATTATACGTTTTAGAGAGTCGGAATTAGATTTCGAGCTTTTAGAGTCGCGTCGAGAAGAAGAAAAAGAAGATGATGTGCTTTCGCGCTGCCGCCGCCATCGCAGCCATCACCATCGCCGCCATCACCGTCGCCTATATACTCTCTCTCTCTCCCAGAGATACCTTTCAAAAGACAACACACACACACATGTATGTAGACAATCTGTAGTAGTAGCTAGATACATTCCAAGGGCTAAAACTTTTTATTTTTGAAATGAAACATTTTTATTTTTTTCAAATATTATTTCTAGGGCGCCACATTCTTGCAACTTTGTCTTATTATGATTACAATTTTTTCCTGGTGTCGTCGAAACATTTTTTCTTGTTCGAGGGAGACTGGGGGTGGGGGTCGCCGACGTGACTCGAGTGTATAAAGCTTTTAGAATAGATATATACATTTTCATGGGCCGTCCATGGGGGGGTATATATCAAAGTTCCGTGTTGTTGTGGGTTGTTTTTTCCGACCACCTCGGAAACATCCACACAACCAAAAGGGCCAAAGAAAATTTTATACGCCGAAAGAAAAAAAGAGAGAAAACTACTTATAGTATACTATATACACCATCTCACATGTATATAACCACTTTGTCGTGAATCGCCGTGTGCGTCTATATAAGAGAGACCCGCATGCTGGGGGGTCCGGCGTGACGTCACTTGTCTTATATTGTTATATTGTCGCTGCTTTTTAAAAAAAGATAGATAGCGCTCGCAAAAAAGGGAAAAAACGTGTCTCAAAATTTCAGTTTTTTGGGAGGGAAATTCAAATTCATCTCTCTCATTTGCCTACATCAAATAAAATAATAGGAGAGAGCCCACACCAATGTTTCTTATTATTTACGACTTTAATTGACTGTGCAGTGTAGAGAGAAGTTACGACACATCCGACAGTATAAGATCGCTGTGGAAGAGGCACAAAAAGAAAAGCAGCGTCGAGTTGTGTTTTCCCATATCTGCACTTATCATCATATCCGAGTAAATAACGGAGTGTCTCAGAGATTTATATGCCCCCCCCCTGCCTGCTGTAAGAATCTCCATGGGAAAGAAACGACCGCCGTGAGATTCATCAGCGGGATAATATATGAACGCGTGGGAAATGTCTTCTTCTTCTTTGAGAAAAGTTTCTTCCATTTTTTTGACAAATTTAGAGAGATAGCCAGTACATATATAGCCAATTGATGTTATTAGGAGGGTAATAAGAATCTATAGAGCCAATATCGAGTTTGGGTGGAGCCCCCCCATCCACTTGTATATATAGTCCCCCTCCCATCACCCGATAAAAGACTAAAAATACATGGAGGCGCCGTTCCGACTGACCTCTGACCCTCTTTGCCTTCCCTTTTTTTGGGTGAGGAGGTAGTAGATTTCCCCAGTGTCTAATGGACCGTCAAATTCGACAAAAAACAGCGAAATCAAAATTGTCTAGTAGCTCCGTACTCGTCCTAGTCCTTCCTACATGGATACAGTCTGTCACGCACTCGCCATATGTCGACCCAGCGTGGCTAAATTAGCTTCGCATTAATGAAGGTAAAATTTATTAGTCTCAAATCAAGAAGCTATCCAAAAACAAATGAAGAAATCAACTGAAACTCCGTCAACCTTGAAATCTTTGAAATAAAAACCTTACAAATCTACACGCCCGGGAAATTCAAATCAATCAAAAACATCTCCCCCAAAATAAACCGAAACTGCTCAATAGCTCACGAGTAACTCACGACTGAATTCTCCCCAAAATAACAACAATCGAGCTCTGCCAAAATGAAAACCCCAACGCATTTCATATATATAGCCATTAGTATAGTCGAGAGTTGAATGATGACGCGCGCATTTGTAATTAATAATTATTGCACAACACAGCATCAGGGGTTAGGTTGTAACCCAACTGCGCATCCATCGCTGATGTCATTTATAAATACGGACGAGAGTTGCTGCGAGGAACGCGCTAGAGCAGAAACAAGGACAGCCTCAAAAAGAAAAAGGGCGACAATTGAACCGCAAACGATAAATCTCTGCTGTTGCTGGCTGCCCAGCCAAAATAACTACCGCAGCCAGCAGCAGCATTACAGCACAGTTTCTTTAGCTTTAGATTTTCTCCCTTTTTATCTTTGTAACAACAATAGTTACTGGCGGCGGCGGCAGAGCGGCGTACGCGCTCCGTATAATAATAATAATAGCTAGACACACACACAACTGGACGTTGAGCTTTATAGACCGCGGACTAACGCCAACTGCTGGACGATGGCCGGCGCTCCAGTAGTAGATCGGCGAGAACTTTCAGCACCCTCCCCTCTCTCTCTTCAGTACATGTGTAGAAAAAGATTTATTTTGATTATATACGATCGACGCTTTTCAACTGGCCAACAATCAAAGAGAGTACAGAAATAGCCAAGTCACGTGATTGGTCAACGGTTGATTTTTGAGCGGCCAGATTCTTCTTCTTTTGACTCGGAAGAAAATGCGGAGAATATTTAAGGAAATGGACACACGCGACCGGATCTGGAATTGCGGATGTTGCCGCCCGTTCTGCTCCGCTCCTATCGCGTCCGGAACTCCTAGCTACAGACTTATTGTGACTGACGTCGCTGGACGCTGGTCATTTCCCAGCACTTTCATCGTCCATATCCCAGCAACGTGTATATATGCCGTACCGCCCATATATACATACGGTCTACAACGTCACTGATAGTCTACTCTTTCCCCCCTTCTATTTGTTGTTGACGTATTACTAGTAGTACACAGTCTCAGCCAAATGGAATAAAAGCTGATGATATTAACCCCTTCCAGACGGCCAAGAAGAAAGTGCTGCCGTGTAGTATAGGCCCGCCCCTGAACCTCTTTGATCAACCAAGAAAGAAAAAATTCAAACAGGAAAGATGAAAGGAGGAAAGTTATTAATTTAAAACTATAACAAAAATCTATTTCTTGATTGTTGTATAGTTTTTGGGCTTAGATTATAAACAACACACAGCAGTCGGCCGTTACGATCAGGGGGGGATCTGACATGGTTATTCCATCATCATCAAATCCGTCAATCATAACAACGCTGACTGCCCAGAGAGAAAAGCCACGGCAACCAAATAAATCCGTCAAAAACACAGAAACAGATGGCGAAGCGCTTGGATTGGTTTAATCCCAAATCCCGGAGGCCACCACAGCAGCAGCAAAAATCCCTACTACGACTCACTTGACGTGATTTTGTGTTCAAAATGATTTGTTTGGTTCACACAAAGAATTATTTTGTGCGTACACTAGTCACGGGGGAATATTATATAAACAAAACAACAACAAAACGGGTAGAGCCGGCCACTTTCGGGTGGGGGAAAAAAAACCAAATACTTTTTGATTTATTGCGGTTTCAAATGAAACGCATTAAAAATAAAAACTGTTTCCCATCAATTGCAATAATATGTTGCTGCCGTGGTAATTGGTTTCGGCCATCAGAAATCATAAACGACAAAGTGCTCAACTCTATACATGTTACTCAATAACTTTGTATATTATAGCCACTCGTCTCGACAAGGAATCGATGGCCAGAGTGGAGAGAGCTGTGCTCTCCAATGTTCATCGCCTATAAAATCGGAAAATCAAAATTGATCCGCTGCACTTTAGGCGTTCGGATTGCGCTCGCCTGATGTGGCCGAGACTCTCCCACCAATGCTGCTGCTGCTGCCGAGTGAATATATCCGATGACTCCGGCCGACCGGAGTCGAGTGTAGAGCAAACAGCCCATTTTCATTCGCTCCGTGATCTCATCTCTTCTCGGCTCTGATTTTCAATCTCAATTCAAACGCTATTCAACATCTTGGCATTAGATTGTTTCAACAATGTCAACGATGAGGGGAGGTGCTTACAAAAATAAAATAAAAATTCAAATGGAAAAGAAATCTTTGTTCAATTTTTCAGTTTCTGATTCCGGGTTGTTGCTGTTGACGTTTTCCCTATATGAGACCCCCGAGCTGTAATGCTCCTGTTGTCGAGATACTTGTGCATTTTGAAGCGCAGAGCAAACAGAGACCGAATGTCATTTCCTGCACTCCGGCAAAAGGTGACGAACAACGTCACTTGCGCACTTTCAAATTTGAATTGATGGAGGATTTACTTCTACTGGATCGATACTAGGGTCCGTACAATATAGGCCGATTGTTTAGGAGCGAAAATTGACAAAACAACTAGGGCTGTGGATTAGACCGCCAATCGGTTTAAAGGTTATTATGTAAGCCACCGGGAATAAATAAACGAGGAGATTTCGGTATGGCGGCAGTTCTCTCTTGGTCATGAAATGTTCTCGTTGCACTTTGCTTAAAGTGTTTAAAGTTCAAATATTTGTGAATTTTGGTTGTTTACCCATAGACAAAGTTGTGAGGTACACAAAAACAGGCCTGATCTGCATTCATTCTACAAATGAGTTATTTAACGAACCCTGACTGAGTCAACAGAAAAGGCAAGAGAAAACAGTTCCAGTCAACCGCCTAGCTCACGAATAATCGTAGTCTATCTAGCGATTTAAAGTCAACGTCACTAAACAGTCAAAAAGAAGGAAGAATAGGTAACTTTTTCCTACCTTTAAGCCCGGGAAATACAGCCAGGTATCCACCGCTGAATGGAGCATCCGGTGCATGGTTTCAACAGTTGAATCCACTAGGCAGGATAGGAAAAAGGGGGCCCTCGTGAATACACCCACACTCACATGGGTGTACACGAGAACATTTAAAGAAAGGGGATAGATCCGTAACAAGGCCGACATCGGCAGTTTCTCCAATCCAACAGGATGCTGTTTACCTAAATAAAAATAAAAATGGATTACGAAAAATATTTACAGAAACAACAAATCAGGACAAGTTGAAAATGAGACACTGGGTAGGCCTAATTGTTAATAAAAACAGTAGAATTTGAGGTTTACATGTAATACATTGCATTTGTATCATTCAGGCATCATTAAAATAGCCAGTGGGTCACAGGTTAATAAAAGTAACGAAAATCATTACCCAAGCGATGATACTATTACATTGTTGCTGATGACACATCAATACCAGATAAACAAAATTTGCATAACTTGTGGTAATAATGGCTGGCTCAGGCCACAAATCTCAAATCTGCAGAAAGGAAAAGGTTACATGGTGCAAACAAACTGCCATGCATCAACAAGGGGCTTACATTTGATAAATGCAAGTCAAGAATTAACATTTCACTAATTTGGAACAGGTTTAACTCTTCTATTTACCTTCACATAATCATTCAATTACATTTCTTAGTTTAATTTACCTGCTAAACAGCATGGAATGTGTATTAAACTATTCCATAAAGAAACGCGACCAGATTTGACGAGAAGAGACCACATGTTTAGAGCGTACGTTTCCCTCCAACAAAAAGACAATGAAGCAGACGACACAAATATTCTAATTAGCAATCTGATAAGATATCGATCGAAATTAAAAATCGACCCCCAACCCTAAATCCAAACTGTTAAAAAACGATAAAAACGGTTTTCTCAACCGCGTTCGACGCTGAACGGTTCGGGATTATTTTAGTTTGTAGTAGTTCGTCTCATTCAAGACACAATGATCCACATTAAAGAAAAAAGAAACAAAATCTGCACGAAATCCGGAGGCAATTTCTTTGAGACCGAAATGGCCACAAAAAGACCTTTACCAGGACCCTCTTGGCAGCTAAGAGGGAAAACAAAAAAAGAAAATCTACAACCCCCCGGAAAAGTGATTGTGAAACGTGACGCCGCCATTTGCCATCGGGATTAAAACTGCAGTGAGCGGAGGAATATATAATCGGGTCAACAATAACAGAAGGACGACGTGTGTATATTCATCCATAATGCCTACATATACACATCATATAGGAGATTTCCATAGAGGGGGAGGGGGGCATGATTTGCCTATATCAAATGGCAGCCCTTTTATTGTTCGAATTTCTCGATAGGAAAAAATAAATAAAAAAAGGAGCGACAGTGAATATAATCAAGTTATTTAGTTATGAAATAACACGCCCCCAACACGACACACATGTGCGCACGTTCCCCGAACAACAAGCGTCAAAAGAAGGACGGCTCATATAAGTGTTTCAAAACTCCCCAGTATATACATTTTTTAGATTTTATTTTAATATTTCAATGGTGCTGCCCCTTCTTCCGGATTGACATATTAATCGGGAAAAATGGCGAACTATATATCGAAGAGGGTGGCCTGCTGGATAAAAAGGGTGGGGGGAGTTATTGTGTGTACACAGTGAGGCGGGCATGTGAGCAATGGCTGTCAATTCTCATATTTGGTTCCATGTTGTTCCATGGACGAGTAGAGAGAGGGAAGGAAAACAAACGCCATTTTCACCCCCTTGCCTCCTCCAGATGATCAAATCCCCCGTTTCTTTTCGTGTGTGTGTTACATATTTATACGACACGAACAATAAATCGCTTCTAATCCACATCGGCTGGAAAAATTCAAATTTGTCGGTTTGGCGAAAAGTTCCGCCATATTTCAGCTGTCCGTCTCTCCGCAGAGTTACACAAATTTTATCATTTTGAGTTGTATAATATAACAAAGTCTTAGGCGGTTTGTAATATACGCGTCCGTCATTCAACAGTGGCGTCCGGCAGCACTCTAATGGGGTGTGTATAAGTTTGTATATGTACGTCTAAGCTTCTTCTTCTTCTTTTCTTCGTTGCATTACTTTCGGGGTCACTTTGATGTCTATAGAGAAACTAATACATGACGGACAGAGCTATAGGAAACATACTTACTAAAATATATTATATATCCTTTTGTATAAAACATTGAGGGTGGTCCCCTCGTAAAAACAGATTTCTTATATGTACACACCGAAAGAAAAAAAAAGGAAATCTCTGACTGGTTGCTGGAGTCCGACCCCCTCCATCCATCTCTACCCAGATTCTATGATGATTTTGATTCCCTTTATTTCCTTATTTATAGAAATACTGCTGGGCCTGTAACTATACTATATAACTCTGAGTGCAGCCGGGATTTTCCCTCCTTCATCCCTTTTTTATTTTCCATTTTTTTCCCCTGAACAAAACTCACTGAAAAAACTCCCCTCTTAAAAGAGCCTAAATTATACACTAGCTTGACCGACTCGCATTAGCGGCTTACACGGCATGTGACGCTCATAGTTCTTGGCCTCTATACTTAATACTCAACCACGGCAGATATATATGTGTACACACAGTCTGTTCGGTCTCTGGCGACACTATACACACACTCTAATACATCTGTTGCTAATTCCTTTAGAGTTCTATATCTATAGACGTTCGTCAGAACAAAAAAGCTTGGACATGATAACAAAATGTTACATCAACTTTCCTATATCATAGGCCTAGATCATACCGAGAACTTGATTCATCTCCCGATATATATACGCGAAGGAATTACATGTCTATAATACTTTAAACCATAAAGTGGGGAAAGTATGACCACCATCAATGGCGTCAAACTTGTACACATAAAATCATGCGCGTATTATAATACCGACATTCTCTCGTTACAAATAAAACCGGGGAGCAAATTTGGGAAATGGATACGAATTAGAGCATTAAAAGGATCTTGAAAGGAGGTTGCAGAGTACATCGATAATCACAATATATCGAACCATCAATCCGCGTCGTCAGGTTACGCTATAGCGCAACAGCTCCGTGTGTAATCCGAGTGGATAATGCACACAGCGAACAATATGAAGTCTCCGTCTCCTCGGCTATTGTGATGTATATACGTGGGCGTACGCGCTCCTATATATATTCACGGCAGTCCATCAAGAGTGTTTTCTGTAAATTCTATTAGATTTTCCATTTAGACACAGTCCATTTGCTGGGCTCCAAGCAGATCGTCTTTTCATCACCAACCAATAGATTTTCTTTGGCTTAGGCTCGACAAATCCGGTGTAGACTCGTCTCAATGCAGCAATTACCAGATCAGACCGTATAGATACTCGCATGTTACGTATACACCACTCACACTTGCATATCTTGATGGCAGTAGAAATGATCAAATGACACCGTCTCCATCTATAAATACAGGCACAGTTAGGAGCTCTAATGGAGGGTAATGATAGGCCCAAAATCAATTAGATCGCTATAGATATATACCAACCTAAATGGATGATATATATACGTTCAGTTATAAAAAGTATAAATAAATAAGGGCGGAATAAACCAAGTTATGGGAGAAGGCGGCCTATACACAGCTCCTTTTTACCCTGGAAAATATTTTAGTCAAACTGATTTTGAAATCAGCCCATCCAAAATGCAAGACCGTCGCAACATTTTCGCTTTTTACTTTGAACAAAACAGCGACAAAGTAAAGAGAGAGAGAGAGAGTTTAAAGTCAATTAACTTGGTCCCCATCCACCCAACCCACCCAACTTGGCCTGCGACTGAAAAGTTCCCGGCTCATTGGCGATGGGAAACGAAACAGCAGCCAATGATGCAGACCCTCCCAGGGCAAGAGAGAAACAGATCACACCAAAACTATTACCATAGAACCGTAGGTCTCCCTATTTTGATCAATACCTTTCCACTTTACTCCGCTCAACATCCCACGCGCCCAAACTGCCAACATCCGCTTCAACTCCCTGGAATTGAAGGCCTATCAAGTCTAAAAATAAAAAAATAAATAAAAAAAAAACTCTTTTGATTTATTTACTTTTACCCTGTTAATCTCCAAGGGCTGAAGAACTCTCTCAAACGATTGGCTCTTTGAAACAAATGTTTAAAGAAAAAAGAAGGTACTACAATTTTTTTTTACTTCCAAGTGAAAATCGTAGGATAGATTTAGGAGAAAGAAAAGACTATGAGGGCCCCCACAGGAGTTTCTGACTGAACCGAAACTTGTGTCGACACTTTTGAGAGTTATCAAAGCTGCTAGGAAATTGTTATTGAAAGATTAGAGAAGAAAGAAGGGCGGCATTTGAAAGAAGAAAAAGGTACCAGAGAGAGAGTTTTCTAAAATAAAAAGGGGTTGCGTTCCAAGTGCAATAGGAGCGAGAGAAGTACGTAGATGGGGGGGAGGAGGGAGGGATGGATGGATGGAAGAGCAAAGACGCGAGCAGACGAGGGTGAGAGAAGAGCTTTTAGCCCCGGCGTGCAGTAGAGCATGTCGCTGGAGCTTAACTCGATCAGGAGCGGCACAGTGGCGGGTTTTCTCTCTCTAAAAGCAGGAGCCTAGGAGCCAAGAGCGCAAGCAAGCAAGCGGCCATGTATATAGCCCTACAATGTGTACATCTATCGACGTCGACGACCACTGTGCAAGAGATGGATTCTTTTGTTCCACGTCCGCCTCCCTCTAGCTAGCCCCAGCACGCACAACCTGATTTTGACAGATCAGCTCAGACCTTCCCAACCAATCATTCTCTTTCTCATTCCGCCTCGTTCATTCTCCTCCCGTTCGCTCCACTTCGATCCCGGCTCTCCTCCGGTAAGGTAAGCCAACATCCCAGTCGAAACCGCCCAGCGCCTGCGCACACCTCCTCCTGCACTAAATTAATAATCAATTCAATCAACTTTGATTTGTTCATAAAAAGAAAAGAAAAAAAAAATATACCACCACAGCTGCGTCACCCCCTAGTGGAGGAGAATCGGCCGCTTGTCATTCAAGGAATCCTGGCGCGACCACAAAAACAAACGGGGCGTCATGGCTGCCGATGGGAGATGTTTATTGACATCTTCTAGGAGGAGCGAGGAGGACGAGTACATAATAACACTCGACACACCGCACACACACACTCTCTACCGGGAGGGAGGAAACACAGTGAGTGAAAATGAGTCAAGAAACTGCCGTCTCTCTCTCTCTTGTGCGTGTGTGCAAAAGAAAGAAAAAAGGAAAAAAATATAACCGGAAAATAATAATCAATATTCATAACATCCGCCAGCCACGTGTCGTTCTTCGGAATGGGGTGGGGCGAACATTTTGATATCGATGTCGCAAAAAAAAAAAAAAGAAAGAACGAAAACAAGATCAACAAAAACAACGTGGGAGAGAGACGAGAAATGTGCAACGGAAATATTATGAAGGATCTTATTATACTCGTGTCGGCGGTTAACTGATCAAACCGGTTTAACTTGGAAAAAAGAAAGAAAAAAGAATTTCAAGGAATAATGTCTTGGTTGGGAAAAAGAAAAAGAGATGGAAAACCCAAAACAAACAAAATAAGCCTAAGAAAAGAAAAAAGGAAAAATAATGCCTAGTTTATAATCTCGGGATCGCGATGAAGCTGAACTGATAATGAATCATCACTCGACGACGTTCTTCCCGGCGTTCTGCTGAGCGTTGAGGATGGTGCAGACGAGGTGTACCGATCGGCCGTCTTCGCTGTTGACGTAATCCTCCACCATCTGCGACGACAAACGACGGAAGAGAAACATGAATTTACAAACAGGCCAAACAGATAAATAATCCCTTTCAATGTCCGGAGGAATTTTCTCCCCCCTTTACTCCCGATTCGACTTGCAAAATAGCCGATGGGAAATGAATGGGAAAATATACAGGCTACGTACTTGATAGCTCATCTCCTTCTGAAGGACGGCCCGATTGGCCGGATTGTCGTGGCAGCAGGCCAGCAGGGTGGGCAGAAGTATAGCACGCAAGGATTTGTCAGAGAAGTAGCCGAACGGCAGGCGACACAGTTGCTGCAGCACCGAAGGCATGTGACCAGATTGGAGAATCATCTAAACATTTGCAAAAAAAACAAACAAATTCAAAATGAATTTCAATCTAAACAGTGAACGCAAAGTTTCCGTATACTTGGTTGTCGTGGTGGCCGGTAGCGAAGAAACCAATGCAGAGGATCGTCAGGTTGAGAAGGTGGCCGACGGGGGATTGGACATTAACGCCATACCAAAGGAGAAAACTTGCAATGTGACGAAATTCGAGCGAGACTCCTTCAGCTCCCAAGATAGCCTTAAATCCAAACGATGCAAAAGAAAACAGACGAGAGAAGATTAACCAGTCGATCGTGGGGGGATCGGCCAAAATAATAAGTGGCAAACGCACCTGGAAAGTGGTGAGGTCGAGAAGGGCCAAACGGTGGATCAATTGAAGTGCGGCAACGGTGAAGCGAATCGTGTTATCGGGCAGCTCAGCTGGGCGGCCGGCGGACGATGAAGGCGCACCTTGATGGAGTAGCAGACCATAAAGGGCATTGATGACTCCAGCCAATTCGGTCATTTGAAAGGCTTCCACCAACTGGGTCGCGTCCGTCACCACCGCAGTCGACTTGGCCTTCTTCGGCTGGTTCTTCTTGCAGAGATGAAGCAGATCGACGAGCGAAGTTAGGAACTTGAGAGACGCTAGCAGAAGATCGTTGGAAGCCGATTGTTCGTCCAGTAATGGCCCGCCAACTCCGCCGACGTGGAACGCCAAACGGTCAACAAGACCCAACGAAACAGCGTAACTGAATATTTAAAATTCATTGGAAAATGAACTTTCTTTGGCTGGCCATTTGTAATTCAAATACCTGATTAAACTGGAAATGCGAGCCGGCAAATCTGAATTAGACTGAGCACAAATTTTTTCCGAGTTGGACAGAATCGGCTCAACTATAGCCACCCAAGTGTTCATGATGGCCGCTAATGAAAATGGAATTCATTACAAAATTATTTCAAACAATATTTTTGTGTTAAGACATACTTGCGACAGCATCCGACATTGGCTGAACAGAAACACACAGCTGGCCAGAAGCTTGAACTCCGTTACCGTTTCCTTCCAGAGTCTGTGAGGGAATCGAGACAATTATTATTCACTATAAAAAAAAGAATAAATGACAAGATGTACAAAACATACCTCCAGGCGACGAGCGAGGACATTCAAAAGGAGCGGAGTCGCTCGGCTGTTGACGATATGAGTGGACATGTCCAGATGAGAACGAGCCGCCAGTCGGAGGCAATTGACGGCCGAAAGGATCACTCGGAGTGGAGAACTGCCTCGGCCTTGTTCCTGCTCCGTTTGATAGAAACTCAACATGTCACCGACAACATTGACGCCACGCTGGACACCAAAGATCAGCTGCTCGTTGGTCGATCCCTTTTCCATCAGACGAACTAATTCACCCCAGTGGCGATCGTGAACGGCCGGATCACGCTCCAGTTCCTGCAAAATTCGCGAGATGCGATGCTTATTGGCACCATCCGGCGACTGGAGGGTCGTTTCCGAAGCATTGCTCTGCATCACTTTGGATTTCAACTTTTTCGCTCTCTTTTTGAGCGCTTTGGCTCGCTTCTCCTTCTCCGTCTCTGGGGCTGGCGCGTTTCGATCCGGCCCTTTGCCCACAGTTCCTCCGTCGTTGGTTCCATCGCCCCCGACTCCCGTGTAATTGGCGTCAACGATGAATTTCAAGTTGGAACTCTCGGACTGCTCACGTGACGGCTCCTTACCACCGTAGTGATTTTTCAGGGCTTCCATGTGCCTCCGCCCTCCCAAGTGACTCATTAGGATCACTTCGCTGTGAATCTGGACGTCGCAGAGGCTGCAAACACGGGCGGTTTCGTAGTGGACGAGACGGGGTGCATCGTCGGCACCTCCGGCCGATGAGAAGCGCAAGATGGATAGTTCCAGGGCTTTCTGGCGAATCTGCTCAATGTTTTCTTCGTGGCGCCTGGCCGATTCCTCCTGTTTCTGTTGGATTTTTCGCTGCAGCTGCGACTGCGAGGCCTGGTGGGCCGCCTGCAAAGCCGACATGCGCTCCTCCCGATCACGTTGCTTCTCTCTGGCCAGCTCCAATCGCTCCTTCTCCTTCTCCTGGTGTTCGCGGTCGATCCGCTCTTCTCTCTGGCGTCGCTTTTCTTGAAGTAACGCCACTTTCGCCTGTCGCTCCGCTTCCAACGCCCGTTTCCTTTCCTCCAGAGCCTCCTTGGCCTTGTTGCGTTCCTCCTGACGCCGCTGTCTTTCCTCCTGTTCAATAAAATATTATACAGTACTGTATCTTGACACTGGAGATGACTATCATACCTGAAGGCCTTGAATGCGCTCCTCTTGCGTCTGAATGCGGGCAATAAAATCGTGCTGCTTGTTTTGCGCTTCGATCGTGTTGATGAAGGCGATCTCTCTCTTCTTGGATTCCTCGTCGTGAGCTTTTTTGACAATCTCGGCCAAATGTTTCTGACGTTTCTCCTCGGCTCGTTTCATCTTGCGCTCCAGTAGAAGCTTTTTCTCATCCAGCAACAAACTCTTGGCCGCTCGGACTTCCTCCATGCGTTTGGTCAATTCGCGTCTTTTGCGCGTCTTCTCCTCGCGGAACGCCGCCCGGTGCTGCTGGGCTCGCAGCTGTTTGGCCTCGTGCTGTTGAAAGGCCTCGCAAGGCTCAGCCGTACGTCGACGTGAGGGAGAGCTCAGTTTCTCGTGGACTTGTAGGGCCCGGCCAGGTTGGCGCGCTCCATCCATCGCAGCTACTTCTTCCAGTTGATCTAACAGCTCCATTTGTTCGGCCACGAGCAGTTTTCCAGCAAAAGGTGATACTTTTCCTCCAAAACTTCGCGTTCCACTGGCACCCTGTCTGGAGCGTTTCTGGGAATCCCTTCCGGAGTGGACGCCTGAGAAATGAAAGATTGAAATTTAGTAAACCAGGCACCAACATAAACTAAATAACGAGACATACGGGAGTAACATTGATGGGGTCATCCCAGGTCTCATCTCCTTCATTATCCGAGCGTTCAGTTTCGCGAATTTCTCGCTGAAGATTTTCTTCTTCGATCGTTAGGGCTTCCTCCCTGCGAGCCATTTCTGCTTCCTCTTCAGCCACTTCGGCAGCCTCCTGAGCTTCATCTTTATCCTCGTCACTGGACACGATGATGGAGTCGTCAAAACTTGAATCGTGTGCTGTTGAATTGGTAACAGCGACGACAGGAGCCGGTTCTGTGGGCACAGCTGGGAGAGGAACTGGATCCTTGGGCGGTTCAGGTTTCGGAGCTGCACGATCACAAAGGGAAGGCAACGACTGTGCTATCGAAGGTTTAACGAGTCCAGAACGAACCGTCGGTTGACGATTGGCTACTTTGGTCGACTGTCTTGCTTCTAGCCGAGAACCGTAAACCATGGTCGAGGCTCGCGTCAATCCAGGAGTCGCCTTGGCTGGCGAAGTTCTAGATCTCGTCCGACCTCGTACAGTCTCCCATCCTTCGTCAACATCCGTTGAAGTTACTGCTGCTGCTGGTGTTTGCGTCTGCTGTCGTGTAACTGCATGTCTGGCGACAACCTTCGGCGGCTCAGTTTTGTTGAGTTTGGCTCGAGACTGTTGCTGCGAATTAGGAGCACTTTGAACTCGCGAACAGGCATGAGCCCAACTTTGTGCTTGAGCTGGGAGAGATTTTGTGGTTGAACATGGCACCGGAGTCTTGTGCGATGAACTCTGTGACTGAAGTCTTGGCGTCGTACTTTGCGATTGAACCTTGTTGGCTAGACTCAGAGACTGAACCTCACTGTTGACTGCATTTTTACTGGCTTTGCCCACTTTCCACACGGGTGAAGACTTGGGCTTGACGTTAGTGACTCGAGCAGCAGTAGTGGACTGTTCAGTTGATTTACTCTGTCTGGCTTCAGGAACCGTTTTGCTAGCAGATTTTCGAACTGCAGGCAGTGCAGGTTGGGCAACTGTTTCAGTTGTAGGTAGAATTGGTATAATACTTTCAGCTGCTTCACATATGGTCTGAATAGGATACTCGGCTGTTAGTGGTTTAGTTTCCACCACAGTGGACGTAAACAGTGGTGAGGAAGCTGATTCATCCTCAAAATTGAGAATTCGTCTAGCTAATCCAACAGGAGTTTTCTGTAGTTGACCCATTATTGAAGCACAGGAAGGCTATGGGCAAAAGATAAAAATAACCAAAATTGGATAAGTTTTGATGTTCAATATTTTAGAAAAAAATAACATGCAAACCTTTGCAGGAGAAGATTTTCTAACTTCCCAAGCAAGAGAGGTCGGCCGTTGTGGAGCAGGTGTCTGTTCATAATTCCATTTCAATCTGAGCCACTCGATTAAATTACGGAAATCTTTGGTGCATGACTCTAAAATCATGATAGCCTCTTTACACTCTTCCACACTCTCGTCAGATTCACAAGTCAAGTAGATTTCATCAACTGCTCTCCTAAGGTTTTCAAACAGCAGCCCCCAATAACGGGCCTGCAAATCTAAAATAATAATAATAATTAAACACGTACAAAAGGAAGTAGGAAAAAATTGGTTAGTCATGAGGCTTACCAGATTTTCTATCTCTTCCAGCTGAAGCTGATCTTATTCTAGAATGGGAGTTTTTTAGTACGGTGACTAGTTTAGGGACTTTGTGTTCCAATCTCACTAACAGGGGTTTGGAGTTGATAGGGGGTTTTCTCACAGGTATTTTTACACCTACTGAAAGAAGTGTAAATAATAAAACATAAATAACTTTTGAATTTTTATTAACTTGAAAGTTTTCTTTACTAGAGAATTCCAAACTTACCAGAATCAGAAGAAGGCATGGCCCGTCCCTCAATGTATGGGACATTGAAAGCCAAAATATTCCTTGCTGACTTCCCTTCTTCCTGGACAAGCAATTTTACTTGCTCCATATCTTCCATACTTGATATTTTATTTTCAGAATAAGACTACAAATCCATTGATTTCCAATATCAGAATCAGCAGAACACACAAGAGACAAGACTGACAAAAATCTGGAAGCTCTATTACTTTACAAAACAATTCCTAAACAAGAAATGGTTTTAATAATTCACTTGATTTATCAGGATCCACCGATTATTTCAGAAAATCCATCCGGAAATGTAACTAGCATAAAATCCTCTGTAAAATATCCCATTACTCAGTCAAGTGGACGTAAAAAACCCACGATTTATTTTTCTCCGTTTGTTTATTCTCAAGGCCACCAAGCGGACGTTCCTCACAAAAAAGAAGGTTCAGCAACTTTACGAAATTGGTTTTTATTAATTTTTTCTTAACAGAATTAAGACCAAATTAAACAAAAACTAATCTTCAATTTTTATTAAATTGAAAATAGTAATATAGCAAGGGTGATGAGTAATTAAATCAAATTATAATTCTCTTAACGGTATGCGTCAAGTGTTGCTGAAACGCTTTCATCTTCTTTGTCGTCTGCTTCTTCAATTTAATGTTTTTGTTTTTGAAGGGTGACGTGACGTGAGTGCTTTATCTGTGACGAGACTCAAGTCAAGAATTTTTTAAAGTTAAATGGGATATTTGTGAGCTGTGACGCAGTTATGGCTTTTCTACATATATTTGCGTTGTCATTTCTCGTTTCATCATCTTGGGCTTCAGGAAAACAAATCCAGCAACCCAATTTGATATTCATTCTAGCAGATGATTTTGTAATAACAATTCAGTAATATACTATTTGTTTCCATTGGTATAAAATGTAAAGAAAAATTCCTTTACTTCATCACTTGATATTAAATTTGAATTTATTTCTGTAAAAAAACAGGGGTGGAATGATGTCAGTTTTCATGGTTCCAAACAAATTCCAACACCCAATTTAGATGCCTTGGCCTTCTCAGGTCAGTAATAACAATATAAACATTAATCATTAGAAATACTGAATAACTTTTCCTTCATATCAGGATTAATTTTACAGAACTACTATGTAACTCCATTATGTACTCCATCTAGAAGTGCTCTGATGACTGGGAAGCATCCTATCCATACAGGTTCTAATCAACACTTTGTATTGTCTGGCTTCTTCCACAACATTTAGCCTATAAGAGATGTTCATTTACAGGAATGCAACATGATGTGCTCTACGGATATTCCAGATATGGTAAGTTTTTATTCTCCATTTCAAATTAATATTGCAACTGCTTGTGTATTTCCTAATTTGTTGTTTAAGGGTTACCTCTGTCGGAAATCACTCTTCCTGAATATTTGAAGGATCTGGGTTACAAGAACCACATTGTAGGTAAATGGCATTTAGGCCACTACAAAAGTGTGTACACACCACTTTATAGAGGATTTGACTCCCATTACGGATACTGGACCGGGCATCAAGATTATTATGATCACACGGCTGTCGAATGGGTACAAATAGCGCACGAACGTCTAGTATGAAATATCATTATTACTGCAATAATTGCTAAGTTTCTTTCATTGCTAAACAATCCAGAATGCTTGGGGCTACGATATGAGGCGAAATCATTCCGTCGATTGGTCCGCCTATGGAAAGTACACGACAACACTTTTGACGGATGAAGCCTGTGACGTAATTACCAAACACGATGTCTCCAGTCCTCTGTTTCTTTACGTGGCCCATCTTGCCGTTCATTCAGCCAATCCATATTCGCCATTACAAGCGCCCGAAGAAACCGTTGAAATGTTTTCCAATATTGAGGATCTCCAACGAAAAAGATACGCAGGTAGATTTGTTGAACTTCCGTAAAACTTTCAAGTTAATATCTCTTTTTCTTTACGCTTGAAACAGCTATGGTCCACGAGCTAGACGTTTCAGTTGGCAAAATAGTGAAATCTCTTGGCGATAATAACATGTTAGAAAACACGGTCATCGTCTTCAGCACAGACAATGGAGGACCTGCCGCAGGGTTCAATCAAAACGCCGCTTCCAACTGGCCTTTAAAAGGGGTAGCGTGTTTTACATTCTATCGTAGCAGCATTATTTGCACTTACTTGTTATTTCTTTTTCGTTTTTAAGGTTAAAAATACTCCTTGGGAAGGAGGTGTGCGAGCTGCTGGCTTAATATGGTCACCTTTGATTCCAAAGAGCCGACGAGGTCAAGTGATGTCTAATCTGATGGACATTTCCGATTGGCTACCAACACTGTTTGAAGCCGCTGGTCAGTCTCGAAGATGTACTCGACAGTTCGCCAGATTAATTACATTCTCTTTTTTTATTTTTCAATTCAGGCGGCGATGTTGCGACTCTTAAAGGACTGGATGGTGTTAGCCATTGGAATACTGTCCTCTACGATAAGCCATCTGCGCGTAATCACGTTCTCCACAACATTGATGATCAGCTGGGATATGCCGCCATTCGCAAAGAAAAGTGGAAGCTAGTCAAAGGTAACCGTTATACTCTACAAGCCAGCGGTTTTCAATACGGAGGGAAAACGTGTAAATTTGTTTGTCTTACAAGGAACTACATATGAAGGATCGTGGGATGGCTGGTATGGGCCATCTGGACGTACAAACGAAAGCTCTACGAATTTCATCAATAGCGTCGACGACGTCAGTCTAATCTACAAAAATGCGGTAAATCTATTCTTGATTCTTTTCCTGCATTCATTTCATCAATTACCATCAACAGGTACTTGATAGTGATGCTGCTCAGTATATTGCAATGCTGGGAATGTCTGGAACCCAAAACCTTTATCAGCAACTCATCAACGCAGAAATCACTTGTGGCGAGCGACCAGTCGATGCACATCCTTGTTTGCCTTTGGATGCCCCCTGCCTCTTTGATATCGAACAAGATCCATGCGAGTACAATAATTTGGCTGAAAAAATGCCTCACATCACCGAGGACTTGCTCAGTTTACTGAGCTGGTACAATTCAACAGCAGTGGCTCCCCTCAACACTTCTCCAGATCCCATGTCTAATCCCAAATATTGGAACTACACATACACAAACTGGGCTGATTTTGTGTAAACTCGGGTAATATGGTTACTATCTTCTGTAAATTGGCTCGAAAAATTACATTGCGGCACATTACCTTAAATGATTGAATGAATATCGAAATAGCACATTGTTTCTGTTTATTTAAAAATCTTCAATAAAACATAGACTCTGCATTTCATGTTACAAATATAAGCTATCCACGGATTCCGCCAAAGTTACCGCGTTCTCCGTAACCGCCATATGGGCCACTGTACCCACCATACCTGATTCGTTGTTGGCTATCCGTTCGAATCTTTACGGTAACTTCACTGGCATGCAGATCGACATTGGGATCGTCTACTTGACCGTCTGTGGGAATGTCAGTTGATTCTCTCCCATTGCGCAACAACGGGCTGTCATTTTCACTATTTTGGTCATCAACAGCTGCGGCGACAAGAGCCACCAGACATACTAACACCAACTGTTAGTCAGCAAATCGTCGCAGCAACAGCGAGGTTAAACAACAAGTAAAATGTGTCATATTCTCAAGTTATAAGTGCAAGCAAAATATTGTTAATTACGATTTTACCGTGTTTTTCATAGTTTCTAAATTGTTGCTGGGCTCTAGCTGGGTACGAATCGAGCTCGGAATTGAAAAAAACTAATGTTTATCGATCGAAATTTTGTCGCTTATATACTGACTCTTTCTTTAATTTTATTATTATCAAAAAATCCCCGGAAACAAAAGCGAAAAAAAGAAATTTAGAAACAAAAGTCTCATAAAAAAGTTTCACTACTTAGAATCGCCCTAATTTGTAACGTTGTGCGTATGATTAGAAATCAGAATATAGGGCTACTCATTGTTTAACTGAAAAATAATTATCAATGTCAGGTTATCTCAGATATGTTGTTCAAGAAGGCCATGCAAAGCTGTCCTTTTCAACGGGTGTTTCCGGGATGTGTTTAATTTGCCGTTAACTTCACTGAACCAATGAAATTTTCTCAAGGTCTTGCCAATGTCTTCAAGTTTTAAATAAACGCAGAATAGCAGAACTTCAACAAAAGTCAAAGTAAGTATAAAAGGTACACCGACAGCTTTGCTTGTATCAGTTTAACGACAAACGCGCAAAGCGTATGTATTGGTAATGCTCTGGTAAGTAATATTAACTCGCATTCTTTTTTTTTTTATATTCGACTAACTCCGTGTTCTAGATTCTTCACTTTTTGCTGATTTCATATTTGGCTTACTTTTCATGCGATATTGGAATAGTGAATGGTGCTAGTTATACCGTCGTCAGCTGTTTCGGCTGTTCTTTTTTTTAAAAATTCAACAGAAAGTTTAAAAATGCCGCCCATTTGAAGAAATTGAACATAGATGAATTTTACCATGTTTCCCATCCATGCTAAATATCTTAAATATTTTTGCGAGAATTCCACGTCCGTCAAACCACCAGTAGACGGACCCGGATCTGATGTTTCCGAACAATTTTTCAGACTACCGAAAAACAGTATGGCTATCGCAGCTGCCACTCTTTCGGAAAAGTTCTCTCTCGCAAAGAATTAAAATTCTGGCCAAAGCATCGAGCGATCAACATCAAACCGACAGACAACAATCCATGGCGGATATTTCCAACCGATGACTATACAGATAAGCTCATTTGGACTGGCTCGGACACAGCGGTGGTTACCAATTTTCACGATTTTACCTTTTACGGTCATCACGGATCCGCTTCCGATTACGTCAGAAATCTTTATTCTCGCGAGTTACGACACATGCGTTATTCTACCACAACTCCTGTTTCAAAGATAGTAAAAAAAAACTCGACATGGGTAGCTTTTTAAAAAATAGCAGTCGCTGTTTTGTGTTATGCACCATTTTAATTGGCATTACAATTCGCATACAGTTTCGTATTTATACCAAAAATGCGTCAGACAATTTCACAATTGTTTTTCTGACTCACGTTAGATAAATAACTTAGATTTCGTTCACATGAGTTGAAAATGAAAAGCATTTACCTTGTATCAATTGTTTTTTGTTAAAATAACGAAAAACAAACTGTGTCACACAAAAACAAAAGGAGCAATAACTGAATTCGGTGTCGAGCTCAGTTAATTTTAGTCTTCGTGCGATTTTTTCCACCGTCGTCCTTTGGTTAGTTGCGCGCAATTAAATCAGCACGATTCAGCAGTTAGCTAGAACACTAACGATCGTTTCCTATTTTACTCACGCCACTGCTAATAACCTTCCTCAGGAACCGGAAAGTTCCGCTGTTGCCCGTCCTTTCTAAACAAGGACGCGTGTTCTAATGATCTGAATTTTTTCGTCTTTGGGCGGCAACGAAACAAGTTCTCGTTGAAACTGTTAGAATGCCGTATCTGGAGCAAATTTCATAAACGTTTTTTCCAGTCTGGAAAGTCTAATTACAGCATCAGAAACTAAAGGTAAAATGATTCAGTCATTCCAAAATACCCATTGACTTAATAACTGCATTCCGAGAAACTGATAAAGGTATGATATCTCAAATTCGTGGTAAGCAAATCAAGAAATAAATTCTTAAAATTAACTTTTAAGCAATTTGCTATTAAAATGTAATAGAAGGAAAAAAAAATTCAAATTACTCTCCTTAAAAGAGACTAACAAGGGCGCACCTTTCACTCAACATTTGGAACAAAATTCGAGGAGAGGGCGAACAATTTCCTGTTTGGCAACTGACGGCCTTTTGTCTAGAAACTATGTTTCCAGTGGATAACGTCAAGGACGTTCAATGTGTGTTATTACACGCTGAGTTGGGCCATGGTAAAAAAAAGGGCAGCAGAATACCTTGAATCCAGACGGCTATAAAAGATGTAAGAAAATATCCAACACGCAACAGTCTTTGATCATAGAAACCTTCTGCAAGTACCGTAACAAACACAGCACCAAAAGAATGAAATTGGTGGTAAGGATTTTCTTTGCGTCTCTATTGCTGTTTACCAACTCATCGCTAAAATTCAAAAATCATTTGAATAATACATTTCTATTTGTATTTGGGCAGATTATACTTACCTGTTTGGTGGCGTTGAGCAGACAACAGCAGCCGTTTCCAGGTTTTGGAAATACTTTTGGAAACTTGGGAAACGCGTTCGGAAACGCCTTCAATGCCATATTCACAAATTCGGCTAATCAGCTAACCAATTCAGTTAGACCACTCGGTTCACCTGGAAATAACGCAGCGGGTTTCGGACCTAATGTCCAGCAACGGCCTCCTGCCAACGGTTTCAACTCGCCGGGATTTTTCGCTGCTGTGAGACCTATACCCGGGCCTACTAATAGACCCGTAACCATTGCCCCAGTTGTCCGGCCTACCGGTGTTCCGGTTGCTCCTGTTGTCCGGCCTACCGGTGTTCCGGTTACTCCTGTTGTCCGGCCTACTGGTTCCCCAATCGTTCCTGTGAACCGGCCTACCGGTTCTGCTGTTACCGGTAGGAAACGGCGAACGGTCGTAGAGAAAGTCGTTGATACCCCGGCAGCTTATACTGCTGATAATGATACTCCAAAGCCAATTACTACTACCGAAGCGCCCTCTAGCTATTGGCCAGTCCCTGGTGCAGGCTGGTTCTACGGTTAGAAACCAATCATTTTTTTTTATCAACGCATTTTTTAAAATGTCGTTTTCTGTATATTCCAAGATGTATTTTTATGTGTGTCGTTATAGTATACATTTATTTTTATCAATATGCTTACGATTTTCTGCTTTTCTTTCCTTGGGAATTGAGACGAAGTTTTCCCGGAAATCGAACTATAGAACGTGATGATGTGTAATTAGCAGGGTGTGAACATCACAGCTTCAACTTTGTTTATTAATATTTGAAAGTCAGTCTATTGTAAAAAAAAAAGTCAGCGGACTCTGCGACCCATGACGGTCGAACGAACTTCGACGTACAGTATGCCCATCACAAAAATGGTTATGACTGGCTTACATAATTATTTCGTTCCTCTTTGTCTATTTGGCATTTGCTACTTTCACTGACAGTTCTAAGTTGCAGCCTTTTTATGGTGGTACGTATACGAAATACAAATTTTAAAATGAGTCCTGATTATATACGATTATATACAACCTTATCAATCACAACTGCGCTATCATTGGACGATGCATTATAGAACGTCACTTCCGCATATAGGACACACAAACAAATTCTAAGAAAGATTATAGAAAAGGGTATTTTGGGAAGTTACGCTGGAATGTTCAAAAGTTCATTCTTAAACAACACAACGCGCGATTACGCAGCATATATCCTTAATGACTTTTGTATATATTACTTTGTGTGTATAAATAGTAGAAGATGATCATGAATTCAAGATGAGGCTCATCAAACCAGGACATGCAAGTGATGCAACTCACATTGACAAAAGCCGCCATGTCACTATGAGATGCAATATTTCATTAGAATGCATACATTATTGTTGATGTAAGTTTGCCAGTTTCCCCATTCGTAAGAATCCGAGCTGGGCTATATAAAGACGAGTATCCACATGACTAGGAATCAGCACTTTCTTAATCAACAGAAAAGCAATCGGACCACAAAACAGAAAACAACTCGCCATGAAAGCAGCGGTAGGTTTTCATCCATCTTAATTTCTCTATGTCAATTGAATATTTACTCCTATTCGAGAAATAAAAAATATTGTCGATTACTCGATTGTATCCGACAGGTAGTGTTAACAATTCTATTAGCGACTTTTATTGCCGCAATAGTTTCCGAAGAACAGCTGGAAGACAATGAATTGTCTGAGGACTTAATACCAGATCTTTTCACCGAAGGACAACGCTTGAGATTTTACCGTTTCCGTACCGTCCAATTGGTGCGCAATAAAGAAACTGTCCAAGCCAAACCAGCGAGTGGTTTTTCTGGCTATCGGCCTGGATACGGAGCTTTCCGCGGACGCCGTTCTGTCAGTCAAACAGAGAATTTATAGTCTATCGGGACATCGGCATTTGAATATTTGTTCTTTGATTTAATTGAATTTTGACATAACCAAGAAATGGTTGGGTCCATCTGAATATACTGAACTATGCCTTTTACATCGAATATTCTCAAAATCATGTAATATTTTGCTGTACATTTGAAAATAAATATTTTACTCGAAAATTGATAACGAGGAGGTGCCGGTGTAGCGACAGGTTCCGTTTTAATCGCTTTAATTGTTTAAAGTTCAAATATCTTCGAATTTGATGTTTACCCACAGAAAAAGTTGTGAGGTACAGAAAACAAAAACAGGCCTGATCTGCAGTTGTTCGACAAATGAGATTTTTCGTGAACCCTTACTGAGAAAAATAAAAAACGGCAAGAGAAAACAGTTCCAGTCAACCGCCTAGCTCAGGAATAAACGTACTCCGTGACTACGTAACGATTTATAATCAACGCCACCCCAAAATGTCAAAAAGGAAAAATAGAGATAAATATTTTCCTACCTTTATACCTGGGAAATACAGCCAGGCATCCACAGTTGCTCCATGCATCCGCTGAAGAGTTAAATGGCTGCTGATGACAGGTTAACACCTGTACAAGAAAAACTTGCATATTGTGTGGTTATGATGGCTGGCTCTAGCCTGAAATCTGCAAAACAGAAAAAGGTTAATACATAGAACAAACATGTCATCGATAGGGTAATTACATCATAAATGCTATAGTCAGAAACTGACATTTCACAAATTTAGAACAGGTGTAACTCTTCACAGCTCCCACAATCATTCTATTTGTATTCTTAGTTTTATTTACCCGCTAAACAGCATGGAATATGAAGGTTATCACAAACAAATAAATCTATAACAATGTAAATCTTGACCTTTGTCTCTGACTTTTTCGAAATATTTTAAACTGAACGAAAACACTAAGCAGACGACACTTTCTAAGCAACTACCCAGGGCTGCCACTTTTTGAGAAGGGGAAAAAAATTAATTAAATAAACCCTAAATACCCTAATCCTAAGAGACAATGAGAAGAAAAACTAAGGGTCTGTAACTCTTTTATCTCTTTGGTCTGTACTAAAAAAAAAAAAAAAAAGGCTAGATACGTAGATTTCTTCGTTGATCCTCATCGTTCCCAGGTAAATCGATACTCGATAGTCATGTCTTTTTTCTCTGGAAGTGTTCCCGACCTTGACACTTCGTGAGAGGCGCCACAGTGGGTGTGTGGGATATGGGAAATAGGCGGGTGAAAAATTTCTTGGTATTTGTATATGGTGAATGCGACGAAGTCCCTATCGGAAAACTAGAAGAGAAGAAGACATACATTAAAAAATTAGGTTTATGAAATGATATATACATGGAGTGAGATGAAAAGTATGTGCATGAAGTCATATGTTATGTTAAAAATGTAAAAATGTATTATTTTTCAAGAAGAAAAATGGACATTTTTGCCATTATAGCATCAACTGTAGAAAAATTGGTCTTGGGATCTAACATATTCTGCAAGTTGGTCACAGATTGGGACGAATAATTAAAAATCTCCAACAAATGCTTTGCATTGATCAGTCTATAACCACAAAACAAGAAAATAATAGTAA
The DNA here is from genome assembly GCF_021134715.1 of Daphnia pulex. Lineage (NCBI taxonomy): Eukaryota > Metazoa > Arthropoda > Branchiopoda > Diplostraca > Daphniidae > Daphnia > Daphnia pulex. The sequence goes on from NC_060022.1 coordinate 3,772,232, forward strand.
GTTGAATGCAGCAAAATTCAATCGTTACTCAAGATAGTTTGTACCTGTTGGCATAGCACATGTTGATCTCATCCATCCACTCTATCATCAAACTGACTGGAGGATAAAGAGAAGTTCCTTCATAGAATGTTGTGTCAGCTTGAATTTTATCAAAGTCTTCCACATAAAGTTTATATGTAACTTCACAAATATTTTTTATTCGTTGATTTTCCTGGTTGAGCTCTTCTCTAATGCATCAGAAATTGTTAATTTGAATCACAATAAAAACGTTGCAATTTTTCTTACAGCAAAAGTACCATAGTAATCATCTCTTCTTCCATTAAGGCCCTGATGATTTGTTCCAGTCTGCCGTTTAAATCGGGAAATTTTCTCGAAAGCTCGCATGGTTCCGTTTTCAGTACACACTCTAGCTGATCACTTAATCCTGACATGACCTTAAGTGACGATTCAAACCCTTGTAGAATTTCGTTCCATTTAAGTCTATGTATTTCAATTGAAGAGTAAGTCTTCAACAAACTAGTTCTGAGGACATCCATGTTCAGTTTATGAAAAAAATAACTTTTTTATTAAAATGCTTTCTGCGATGACATTTGGATATGGTGTTTTGAAAACATTCAGGTCTTCTGCTGAAATGTTGAAGGGGTTGCCAATGATTTAGCTGTAAAAAATGTTATTTATAGTTTGTTATTGTTCCATAATTTTGTGTGAAGATCGCTACGAAATTTTTTATTTGGCTGACTTTTCCGAAATATAAAATGTTTATTTTTTATAATCAGATAATCGTGCGCTCTGCATTGCACCGGTGGAATCAGATGGAATCACGAATCAAAACACCATGATAAGTTGATAACCGTCTGCTAGAAAAGCATTTGTTAAACACAAATTATTTTAAAAAATGTGGAGAAGAAAAATACCGATTCGGCTAGGACTTAGCATTTTTGGTGTGGAAATATTGTCAAATAATGACATTATTGATCCCACATCCCTATCTGCGCAAAAGCTAGCGGAAGAAGCACGAAGAACAGCTGAAAATGAGACCGGTTGGGATCGGCTGAAGGCCATATTTAAAACCGAGTATTTCCATTTAATATGTTTTCGTCGTTTTCACTAATTACTTAATCTTTTTCATTGGATAGTGAATTCAATTCCGTTAGTCCTGAACTTGACAGTACTTTTGCTGCAGCAGCTGGAGGTTTATTAGCAGGAATGATTATTGGTGGAATTCCTGCATCAAAGTTAGCACATGAGGATTTCATAACAAGAAATAAAGCATCCACATTTGAGAATCATATAGAAGCCAAGGTAAGTGGGCCTTCAAGGTTAAATAAATCAAAGTACTAAAATAATAAAAATCCCATCCATTGCAGAGCAAGCTGCAGTTCAATGTTACTAGAGCAATGGCTGTAGGAGGCTGGAGAGTAGGATGGAGGCTTGCTCTTTTTACAGGAGGTTTCACGTTAGTACTTTATACATTTTTTTTTACAATCAGGAGTTGAAGTTACATTTATCCAATCAATAGGTTTTTTACCACAGCTGTTTCAACATACCGGAATAAGTCGAGCATATTTGAATTTTCAGCCGGCGGGCTATTGGCAGGTAGGACCTAATTAGATTGCGATATTGTTTAGTTATATCTTAATCTAATAAAAGATATTTACAGGTTCCATGTACAAATTCACAATGGGTCCAAAAGCGATGGTGGCAGGTGGTCTTGCAGGAGGAGTTTTGGGCACTGTAGCTGGTGCCGTTACAGTTGGATTACTGAAGTTGACTGGCACAACAACTGAAGAATTGCGTTATTGGAGAAAAGGGTGGAAAGAGTCCCAAAATAGGTACTAAACTGTTAATCATTAAACATTCTCAAGATTATTTTTAAAGGGGAAAAACATGATTTTTACAGAGAAGTTACAGTCGGAAATCCTAAACGAAAGGAAACCTTGGGAACAATGGGAATTATGCACGATTTGAGTGTGGCGATGAAAGCACACTTGAATGAATCCAACGAAAGCGACGAAGAAAACGAGAAGACTCCAAATACAGTGAGCGAACAGAAAGCATTGCAATCGGAAACCAGCTGAATGGTAATTCTAAAAGTGGATCTTTATATATAAATAAATTAGTCGTTGATAAATGCCGTTATTTTTCACTTATAATCGATTTGAATTAAAATTTCGTATGGTTTTATTCATTTATTTTTTTCACACATCAAATTTCACAAACAGCTTGTATGATCTTAAATACCACTGGATAGGAAACGAATCTATAAACTAGGCACTTGCGTATAACCGATGCCCATTGCTTTCACACTTTATCTTCAAAAGAAAATTTTAAAATATTGGGTATTTTGTTTTATAATCATACCAATCAGATACGTTATTCTTGCGGCTTTTGGCTCGTCAGGCGACGCGCACCTCTACCAGGAGGACCTTTGGGTTTCTCAAATTTTGGTTGATGAAGATTTTTCTTCGGATGCAACTCATCCATCACGAATTCTTCAGTTAACTCATCTCCTTTTTCAACTTCGATCTGGAGTTTTATAGATTATTCAAACTCAGTCAATAAAGTAAAGCAATGAATGAAAAAGTGCACTGATTTACTTTTTTGTCGATTGTGATGAGAAGTTTGTTTTCAATCAAATCTGTGATAGGTCCTTTACAACTAGAGTAGAGCATCCGCTCACGAATCGAGCATGCGTAGCCAGGCATAGAATAGATAAAAACTGGTGAAAATAAAGTAAAGATATGGCATTTCAATTGAAAATTAATATCTTTGTAAAACAATATTCTAACCTATGCTCTCAAGGAAATCGCCTTCGTGTGAGTGCGGAAAACGGAAGAGGTGATACCGGCCATGATCATCTGGTACTCGACTGCCCAAGGTGTGGACGTTAATCTGGTCCGTGCTTTCAAGATTGACAACTTCTTTCGCCATATCTTAAAAAAATAAAATTAAGTAAATATTGCACAACACACTTATGCGCGATGTTTACTGACCAATGCTCAGCTGGATGTAAGAATGGTTTTTGTGCTTAAAATCAATCATTGCTTTTAGTCCAGCCTCTGAGATAGGGAAGGCTACGCCACTGAGTGTCTGATGCTTTGAGTCGTAACCAATGTGCGCGTTGGTTTCAGTCCGCTTAACCAAAGCCAACTCTTCCTCAGCCTGAGTCAAAGGAGCAGGAGCCGCCGCATTTTTCTTTTGCTTGAGATAGCCCTTAAGTGTCAAATCCTCCTATGAAGAAAACACGTTTTTTTTTTTTTACATTATTTTTGAATACTAAATATTCACGTAATGTGTTTATGAATTATATTCTGACTGGAAGTGTTCCTAGGATGTCTTCTTTAATTTGCCCACTACCAAATTGGCTTTTAAGGGTTGCTTTCGTTGAGGCATAGATCATCTTTTCTCTGACAGGGGCATCTTCAGGTATCCAAGTAATGAAAAGCCATTCATATCCTAAGGAATTTTGAGAATCTAACCTGAATTGATTAAAAAAGCTTAGTTACAAATTATTTTCAAAGAACCTTCTAAACTTACCTAAACAGGAGGTAGGCAGGTTGGTTCTCATCCAATAGGAGAGGTATCAAATTGTCAAAATCCTCTTCCCAGTTTGACTGCTTTCTTGCAAATTCATTTAGACAAAGTTCCTCTATAGAAAATAATAAAAACAAGTGTTTACTTTGGAACAAAGATAAGATATCTCCTCATATCCACAAGTGCATAGGTACAACTTACAACCATGGTTACAACATTCCAACCATGTTGTTCCAATACTGACTGTTCTTTTACTATGATTTTGGAATTCTCTAGTATTAATTACCTTTGATGATGGAAACTCTGAAAACTCGAATCTGTCCGTCCCTGCATTTTCCGAAAAATGAGATAAGCTCGACGTTTCCTGAATATGTAGAACAGTTGTAATTTGAAAATCACTCGACCAGAACATTTTGATGACACAAGTGTACCTTTGATTCCAGTTTGATGCGACATTCTCACAAGTTAAACAATTTTTATATTAAATTATGTACAGAATACTATTAGAAGATATAATACAGTATACAGGAATAATGCAACTGAATTGGGTAATTTTGGGGCACAAACTATTTTTCTTTCTGTGCAATGAGCTCTGACAGTTGCATGCAGAGAAATACGAATACATACCGCTAGATGCCCCACTTTACAAAAAAGAGGCGGGGCAAAAAAGGCTAGCGATCTAGAATTCAAAGTCGGTTCCACATATCAGTTGACAGGTTTTCAATGTTGTAACTGTAAATATACGTGATAAGAAAACTGTATCACGTAAGCGAAGGAAATGCCGTCAAGCGGATGAAATGCGTAGCTCACGCGTCCGTTCGAGAACAAAAAACAATCCTTTATCATCACGACGTCAAGTCATTTGCGGCTGATTGGTATAATAATAGGACACATATCCCTCCACTGTATTTCGTAATCTTAAGGCACAACACAAAGTTATTTTTTTCTATACAAATTTCGCCCGTACTCTATGGCCGACCCGTTATCATCAGAATGCCTCGTTAAGAAGACTAAAGTTTACAACATGTTGAGAGGACACAATGTTGAAGCACGTTTGATTCTTCTTTGTCTTTTCCCTCTTCTTGTTTTGTACCGAGCTGCTCTGAGGTTTTTAAGATGAATAATAAGAAGAACAATTTGGAAAAAGACATAGGAATGGAAATCCGAGTCAAATGTCAATCGAAAACAAAAAGAGAGTGAGAAAACAGATCCAAATCGAGTGGCTGAGTGGCACAAGAGAGAAGGGAATTATGAAATTATACAGCCGGATCCCTGTTGGGTTATTGGTAGTTCGTCTGGTTGTTGAATGACTGGCTCTTTCTTCGTTGATTGCTCCAATTGCTGCGTTAATTGCAATGCAGCACCTTCAGATGGTAGATTCAGTTTATCCACTTTGCCATTGGCCTTAAAAACGGGAATGTCCATATCCTCTTCGGTGACACGATCCAACAATGGTGTCAATAAAGTGACAGAAGTATGGCGCGATTTCGTGTCGCTGCCCTGGCTTGCAGATTCAGAGGTGCTATTCGCTTCCAACGGTGAACTCAAAGGGCCGTTGGTGTGAGGCAAAATAAGTTTAGTCAAAATACCCACCTGACCGTAAATGACGTTCATAAACGGTCGATAGCCTTGGCAATCAGTCTCTGCCCAGTGTGACAAAGCCAACAAGGCATCTCTTAATCGAGTGACGATTTCAATCGTGGCCGCTTGGTTGGGTGGCTGGCAACTGGTTAATGCACTCCTTGCCATACTAACTAACCTCAAGACCGCCATGGCGTCTCGAAGAACCAATGCCAAAACTAATGCCCAATCTAAACAGTCAGCTTCGGTGAAAAGCTGTAGCAAATATCTCAGTTGCAACTCTGCTTGGGCATTCGCTTTAAGAGGAGGATCGCAAAGAGCGGACGCTGCCGATGCTGCTTCTGTGGTTATCGAGTGAACGCCCCACGAGGATTCTTGAAGACTGTCCAAGTCGTTTAGTCTGTCTTCACCAGCCAAACTAATTTGATCCCCCTCACTTTGGATGCTCCATTCTTCCTCTATTGAAAAAACAATAAATAAATACAAATCAGAATATTAAGTAAATAAAATGCAATAGTCCTTACGAGATGGGACGTGGGGTTTCAATTGGGCTTCGACGGTCTGGAGCAATAGTCCTCCGTTAACAGGAGGATGCGAGACTTCGCCGTTATGTCGAAGCTGGAAGGGTGGATCAGATGAAACTGGAGTTGTCATTGCCGGAGCGGCACTGACATCAACTTCCAATGCTTGCAACTTCTCTTCGAGTGATATGCTACGATTAGAGAATTTTCGAACGGGCAGAGTACTAACTACTGGGAAAGGCCAGGTAAAATCAGCGTGCAGACGACGTATGGCGCTAACGAAATCATCGACACGAGCTGCTCTCATTCGTTCTCTACTCAGCCAGCTTACTAATGGACATTCAAAATGAGCCGCCAAGTAGCCAAGATCTCTCAAACGTCCGGCCGATAGGAGTCGGCGGACGTGTCGTTGTAAAATCAAGTCCATAAAGAGCTCTTCTAAAGATGGATCGGGTGGATCGTGTTCTGCAGTTATGGTAATCGGATGGGAATTAACTGGAGCTGACTTCTTTCGTGGTGGAGGTTCTTTTCCTGTAGGTGGGGAGGAATAGTTTTTGCTCATTGGAATAGTTTCGCTCATTGATCGAGTGATTTCACGATGAATTCCTGTACTCGCATCAGACGACGGCGATTTCATGCTTCCGGCGGCCCGACTTCCGGGTCGGTGGACAGTTGATCCCAATAAAAAGTTAAAATCTTCCGGATTGGGACTCACTGGAGGTGTTTGTGAACCCAAACTTATTTTAGCTGGAAGGAGAGATCCAGCAGGACTAGGAGCCGATCCGGGTTTCCAGGACGAAGAAAAACTGGGAGTCGCTGAATCGGCATCGCTGGGATCGATGGCACGTAAAAAACGAACCAACTCTTTGGCCAAATCCCAGCTACAATTTTCAAGTGCGGCATCCAGTAGCACAGTAGCATATTGCCGACTGATTGACACTGGTTCCATATTCTGTAAAATAATTAGGTAAGAAGCAGCCAGATCCAGTTGCTTTGAATCCAGACAACGCTGGAAAAGTTGGCGAGGATTTGCTCCGGCACCAAAAAGGTAAGGCCAGAGAGCTACTTCCGTCTTCCGCGCGCACTGCACCACAGTCTTCAGATAAACGGGGAATTCTTGGATAAATTCAAGCACGCTCGGTAATAGTGCGTCGGGTATAGGTTCTTTGCTGGTTGCCTCTTCTTCTAGTACCTCATGCAGCAACAGTTCCAATGAATGGGAGAAGTAAGGTAGAGCGGTGCAACCACGGGCAATTTCCCAAGCGTGGAACCCCAAATTGCGTCGGATCTATCAAAGCGAATGTGAAAGTAAAAACACGATATCACAACTTGGGTCAGAAGAGTTCATATTTACCAATTGCCGAAAGATGTGATGTAGATAAACTTGGCTATTACGTTCAAGTACACATAATGGAATGAGCCACGGATTTTCCGAAGTTGCGCTGGAAGGATAAAGTAATGTGTCCGTCTCGACGCCGATAAGAATGGCCTCTTCAAAAAGGACAGATAGTGGATAAATGTGTAGCTGGAACGGTAACATGATCCGCTTCGACATAAAGGCGTGGTGCCCTTTGTCACCTTCACGCGGATAGAGCGGAAGCCAAACGCGCATCCCGTGGGCTCCACAACAGAGCCACAACGCCTGAGTCAAGTGAGGTTTACGTGGGCACAGTCTGTCGGGATTGGGGACCCAAAGAATCTCAACACTTGACGCCAAGACGGTCGGGGCGGAATAGTAGGCAGATCCTTCTTCACTGTCGTCAGATCCTTCATTACGTTGAATAAGGAGAACACGTCCGCACACATTGAGTAAAATATTTTGCTGGCGAGATGGCCCGTGCGGTTGTTGCGGTTCGGTGGCATGGCTCAAACTAGTCAGGGTAGCGGCCACTAAGCACGCAGGATGCAGACCGAGCGTACTGACGTCAATCTCTTGTGTCCTGGACAATTGCAACTGTCCATTCCCCGATGTTTCTGTTTCAAAAAGGCTAATGTGACAGTCAGATGTGTAAACCAATAACGTGTCTCCCATTAGATTAAGCAACAGAATTTGTCCCGTAACTTGTTGAACAGTGCAGAAAGCGTTGTCTAGTCGAGCATTGTCACGAGGATAGAGTCGAATTTCGTCTCGATCAGCACCTATATTGTAACAGCCCATGACCACATGCGGTTGGCCTTTGGTACTTAACCACAAGAGCCCTCCAGCAACGACGAAATCACGTTCTTGAGACTCGTTTCCAAACAGTTTCCACCGGCGTGTCGAAAATGAGTATAAAGCAAAACCAGTTCGACCAGCTACGGCAAGATTTTCACATTTGGCGTCTAATGTTGCAAATCGCAGAGGCCAATTACCGGCCATATAGGCTGAAGGTGCTTGCACAATCAACCATTGTTTGCTACTAAGTAGCGCACAAGAGTCGACACCGGTGGAGGAAGATGTTCGGCGTGGACTTGTGTCACTGATATTGATGTAAATTCGGTCTTGTCCATGTAAATAAAGTCGTTCTTTGGAGCTCATGCACGGATTTGCCGTAAGCGGTGATTTTACCAACTCCATCTGAGTTAATGCATCGCCAGTTAAAGAAATCATCCAGAGTTGATAGCCTTCGATGCCCCAGTCCATTGTGCGGACGGCAAAAGAATGATGCTGAGCTGCACCATAGTCCCAGTTGAGCGTGCAGAGTAACAATGCGCCAAAAGTTGACCACAAGGAAACAGCACCTTTTGCCCAACAAAGAGCTAAACAGCAACCATCAGGACTCCATTTCAGCAGCTGGACAGGACCAGGTGAACCAGGGAAATCTTTACTGCTCAGCTGTAAAGTGTGAGAGAGTTGTAATCCGCCGGTCGTTTCATCAATAGTGTAAACATCAGTATGGGTATTACGACGACCAAAAGCCACTAATCGATATCTATAATTTTTTGGAAGATGAAAGATTATGTAAACTGAAAAGCATGTCATATTTGGTAATTAATAATCAATACCTATGATTGATGGCGGTACACGTCACGTCATCTAGTGGAGCCCAAATCCCCTGGACTTGGTTCGGATCAAACTTTAATGTAGTAGCAGTAAGAAAGGCTCCTCTTCCATCATTAAGAACTACAGCAAATCCACCCAGTAAAGGTGAATAATCAATTTGCGTGATGAAAGTGTTGGGTTCTGTAATGGGAACCGCTCTAGCAGCAAGCTGATCAACGCAAAATGGTACGCGCCTCAAATCAAGGCAGTAATCCCGATTGAGAGTTCCATTCCAATAATATCTTAGAACATGTCCATATTTAGTTGCCACCATCAGCTCATCACGAATGCAAACCAACCCTGTAGCACCAGTGTCAATTGGTATTGTTTGAGAAAGCTTGAGAGTGAAGGCTGGTACACTATCTTTAATGTAGAGTTCAGCACTCTCTCTTCTAAGTCCTGGAATTGTAGAGTCTCTCTGCTCATACAAATGTTGTTGGTCCGAGACAAAACTCAACTCATAAAATGACAAGTAGCCTTTCGATGTCTATCAAGTGAAAAATACATAATCAATAACAAAAATGTTTGTAAATTCTATTATGAAACATACAGTAACAGCGATGGCAGATGAATCTGGTTTCCACTCCACTTCCTGGTTTTCTCCATGTTCTTCCAATGATTTAGCATCTCGTTTTAAGCAAGCCACTGGTATGCAAGGCTATTTAAATAAGATGTTAGTCTAAACCAGCTTTGTGGATACCAAGCCAAAAATGGAAATACCTTATTATACAGTATGGTGAGGGTGTCGGAAGACAAGACAGCTACCAGAATTTTATCCCTATTGCATACGACATGATGAATAACCGGGCTACCCAGAACAGGCAACCGGATTACTCTTGGCCAATTGACCGGGTAGTACATACCTCACACTTTGGCAATAGACTTTTATACAAAGATCTAGTTAGATCAACCAAATAGGCAAAAACAAAGAACTGGGTTTAGTCTACATAAACATATTGTTGACAGCTTACACGAAAACAGCAAGTGAAGAGGTCAAATTACTCGTAATTTTTTTTGTTGCTTCCCACACGCCATCTATCGTCGATTCCCACGAGCTAGAGATAAGTCGAGTGAGTCCATCCACCCTAGGGCCACCAGCAAACCGTACAAATGTTGGCAACGATTTTTCGTGGGAAAAACTAAAAGCAGATGGTTTTAGAACTTCAAAGACTCTCTTACGAAATAATTATTGAAGGAAACAACCGCAGAAAAAATGTCCTTAACCAATTTTATTTCCAAACACGGCAGTATTTATAGATTTATGAGTCGAGGTTGGAAAGACCGTTTGCATACTGAAACTCTGGGCTATTTTCATACTCGCACATATCCAAAGCCACCTCACAGCTTTCTTTAACAACCCTTGCTGAATCGTCGGCATATTTCTGGAGAATTTCACGGCACTCGTCTTGGGCGATAGACCCGAGAGCCTCGGCGCATTCATGTCTGACCATTTCATTTTCATCGGCGAGTTCGAGCCGCTCGATCAATTCCTGAATGCAAGCAGGGCTTTGTACCTGTCCAAGGACGTAGGCGATTTCATGTCTGAATAAGGCGCTACTGCATTTCAAACCTGCATTAGCGAAATCGTAATATTAAATTTGTTTAACAGATTTCTCGGTGTGTAATACCTTCAGCCAGGGCTTTAACGCTTTCAACGTCCCCTTTGTTCCTGAGGGCAAACATGGCTCGGTACCGTTCAAACAAAGGTAAAGTTTCATCCAATAAGATGGTCTTTAACTCTCCCGTCTCTTTTACGGACGTCGATGGCGTTGGGTCAACGCTGCAATAGGGATTCTGCTGATAGGCGCTATCGATCTCGGATTTTTTCTTCTCATCAAGCAGCCAGTTGATGCGTTGGACGGCCAGCTGGCAGGTCTCGGCTACTTCCGTTATCTTGTCTTCACAATGTTCTTGCAAAACGGGCAGAGATTCTGCGCTACCGATGGCACCGAGAGCTTCGCCTGAATTGAAAATGTTTGTTGTTAAGGTTTTATAGGAAAGAAAAAGTGACGTTTGCATTATTACCGGCTTCGTGACGAACCATGGGTTCTTGCTGAACATCTTTCAGTACAGAAGTGAGAACGGGGATAGCCGTAGGATCTTGCATCTGTCCTAAGCAGTAGGCGAGTTCGTGTTTCAGTAATGCCGAGGAGTCGGTGAAGCAGGATGAGATGCCTTCAACAGCCTTAGGTCCGCCAAGATTGCGGAGGGTAAACAAAGCACGAAAACGTTCCTTGAGTGGCCGATTGGTGTCATTCAACACTTTGGACACGGCTTCAAGTTGATTGTCACTTGCTAGTGCAGGCATCTTTCTGTTTAAATTTAAACATTGCGTAAATAATTCTATTACATGCTGTTACATAATGTTCACAAAAAATAAACATTCTGATTTGACATCTTTATCTGTAATTGAATTTCTGTTTAGCAATATTGATAGTATTTCACTCATCTTTCTATTTTATTAAAAGCACCAAATGTCATTCAAAGTTGCCTCTGGGTTCGTTTATTCACATTTCGCTAACTAAGACAATTTTTGGTCAAAAATCTGATAGAGGTCTCCACGTTCCAATGCAAGTTTTGTAAAAGAAGAAATTTATTGGGTAAATAGCAGTTCTGAATGTTTAAAAATACTTAAATGCACTACAATTAGTCTTAACTATTTGTTGGTTTACATTCTGTAGGTAGGCCTACAAACAGTCAACACAGTTTCATGAACATGTTGCCAATTTTACTACTTTTATCTGGATTAAATTGAATTCTAGCCCTTTTTCATTTTGGAACATTTTCTATATTGATAAGCCTATATTTTACACGAGAATATTCTTATTGAAGAAAATCGGTACCTCGTGAGTCGTGACGCGTGTCTCTAGACTCTAGCTCTAGTAGAAGAATTTCAAGTGTTTGATTTTGATTTTTGACGTTTCATCGTTTTATCGTCTGCTTCCCAAAGCAGCGTTGCTATTTTTTTTTAAGACACTTATGTCGCACGAAATCCCGTTTAATTATTTTTACATGTTAATTCTTAACGAGAGAGATTCAGCTGGTATCTCATTGCAATTTTAAATTCTCAATTAAGTGCATTTATTGACGTAGAATAAAAAGAAGAAATAATGTTTTTCCACGTTATATTATTATTATTTTCAATCATGAAAAAACGCACCAAACCATCCATTTAAAATAATTAAGGCTACGACATATTACAAAAACAAAATAAATAGAACTTTATGTAAATGCTAAATCAATAAAATCCTTTAGTTTCATAGGAGCCGCTGTCGTCGAAGGGGCTGCTGTGGTGCTGGAAGCTTCGTTGGAACGCACCAGAATAACAGGACTAGGTTCTTTCAAAGGCTGTGGATTGGCCGTTGGATAAGGATCGAGAGGACTGACTTTGGAGCGAATCCAATCCAGATAGTCCCAAATGGCCGTGTAGGCCGATGGGACATTGGGCATACCACAACCCACTCCCCAAGAAACTAGTCCGACGACGTGATATTGCATGGGCTTTGGATAGTTGGGTGCGTTGACTAGACAGGCCAGGGCTCCTCCTCCGTCGCCGAAACAGGAATCTTTGCCATCTTTGTCATAGGCGCACACAAAACCTTTTTTCGGGAGTTGGTAAAACTGGCCGAGGAACGGGCGAAGGGCCTTTTCGCAGAATAGGGACGTCACCAGAGTTTGGCTGGTTTGTTTCAAAGTGCGACTGAAAGTTGCCGCATCACCTTTGGCTTCTGAAGTGGAGAGTTGTTGGCCCCATCCGGTGACGATGCAGTCCGAGTAGATGGGCTCGCTGGAAGGTGGCAGGCAGATGGTCCCAACATGAGGCATGACGCTAAAATCCAGCGGAAATTTCAGTTGCAGCAGAGCAATGTCGTTTTGCAAATTTCCAGCGTAGAACTCTTCGTGTACGATGACACTCTGGACTTCAACGTCGTACGAGGGAAACATTTCTCCGACGCCGCTCAAATCCCAGTCTCCTACACGGACGAAGAGCAGAGTGAGCTGGAACTTGCGCACGCAATGGGCCACCGTCATGATGAAGCGAGCGGAGATGATGGTACCGGCGCAAAGATAATCGCCCGTTTCTCCGTTCACCACAGCGACGTGCCACGGAAATTCGGCGAAACTTGTTTCGGCTTCCAGCTGTGAACTGGGTTTGCGTCCGGATAGCACGCGGGCATTGATGCCACTCGACGAAGAAACGCCACAACGTTCATTGTCGACGCCGTACATGGGAGGAATGGGTTTGTATGGCACTGGACCTATGTGAACAAGATACAATTGAAATTATTTGAAAAAAAGAAAGTGTACAACTAATTTACCGGAAGCTGGATTTCCCCAAACGGCTTTGGGTGGTGGTAAAAGAGCTCGCCCTTCTCCTTCAGAAGTCGTGTTCATCCACATTCCGCCGGAAGCGGGAGGCACCTTAAATGTTTTCGAAGCCTAGCAGAAAAATTTCAATTAAATCTAAATGTTTTTGTCAAATATTTCATAATGAAAGTTATACGGTAGCTCGTTTAGTTCTAGAGGAAGGTGGGTTTTCCGTTTCGGCAACAATAGTGTGCGTTGATTGAGTCTGAGGTGAAATGTCTAAAGTTGGTCGGCGCGAAGCATCCATCGGAATTGGCGAGCGTCCATCAGAAACTGTCGCCATACTCTGTGTCCATTTGAAACATTGTTACCGCTAAATGAATTCACATTACTCAAATTGTGTTTTACCATAGGGCGGCGGTCTCGGATGGTGCGCTGAAAAGAGCCGTCTTGAAAGATGAGAATCATTTCCGTCCAATCCGACTGAGGAGGTGGCGGCAGAAAACTTTGCAAAAGTCGAGGATCTTGCAGACCAAAGTTCTGCATGAGTCTCAGGTCGTTGGTGGGAAATCTCGGATCAAAGTTGCCAGCCGAAGGTGGAAACATCCACGGAAGAGGTTGGTTAAACATCATGGCATTAGGATTGAACCAATTCATCCGCGGGTCTGGAGTTGCCACCATGGGCGGAGGAGCAACTGTTTGCGGGACTGGTGATGGCTGTTGTGCACTTCTCACACCTAATAAACGTTAAAAGTGATTACAAACATCAAGTTATTGCAACTTGTTAAATTTTGCTTACTCTGCTTATTTTCTTTGGGCTTCTCAGTTGTGCTGGCTGCTGTAGTTGAAGGCTGCTCTGTTGTTGGGTTATGCTCACTACCATCTGTCAAATTAAACGTCAACATTTGGGCAAGCACTTTGATGGCAAGGAAGTAGTTTATACTCACTCGAGTGTTTGTCCTCAAACGAGATGTGGACATCTTCGAAACCTGGCCATGGCAACATGATGGGAAACGGAGCAGAAGGATCAACATCCTTGGCAGGTGCCGATCCATCGTGGGAAGGAAAGAACCACAAATCGGGCTTGGGTCTCCAGCTGTCTTCATCCAACTTGTCCAACATAGAGCAGCAGACGTAGGTCCACGTGGGGCTAAATGCTCCACAGCCGAAATTATCTTTAAACTGTTTTTAAAAATAATGAAATCAAATGAATACAACTAATGACGTTTGAAAAAAACAAACTTATTACTAGACATGAAGCATCGTATACGATAAAACAAAAATTATTTTAAAACACAACAAATTTGCATAAACATTTTGAATAAAAAAAAATCTTTTAAAGTAAATTAAAACTCTCTACACAATGGCGAAGAGAAGTAACACTTGGAATGAGTCGATTGAATAATTACCTTGTCAACACCTTCCATGAAACGCTGGGCTTCACGATCGTACACGACAAACTTGACGGGGCATTTGACTCTTGGTAGACAGAAAGTATCAGATCGTGGGCAAGCCGCTTTAATGTCCGCCGCTCTTGCCAACTCCAGCATACTGGCCACCATTTGCGATTCGTCCGTCGCTCTGCGCAACGTCAGCGAAGAAATTTGCGTCACACATATTAAGCCTGAGAAAAAAACAAAATATTAAAGTTATTTAAAATTAAAATAATTGAGTTAAGTGAAGAAAAAAATCTACAGAAAAGTAAAGATAATGTCACCTGATATTAAAAACGGGAGGATAAAGTGACGACCCATCTCGGAAGCTTCCAGAGATGCAATAAATTTAGTAGCGAATGAGGTGCCTTTCATCACCTTCGTACCGCCAAGTCTGAGCGCAAAACAAAGGATTTGATTGATATATAGCCTGAATCGATTGCCCGAGGACGATTACGTAGTACCCTTTTCATCCCCTAGATAAATTTGATCCGAATTTATATTCCAGGAAGGAAGGTGGGGATCGATTAAAGTTGAATCCGAAATACATTAACTATAATTTTCATCTTTAATGGCCGTGAATATTTTTATAAAAGAAGATTATTATTCTAAAAGCAAATACAACAATTGTTCTGCGACTTTGAAATACATTTATTAAAAACAGATAAGACAAATTTCTGAAATATTATTGGATCCGTTGAAGGGGGAGGGGGGATTTCCATTTCACAATGCTGGTTGATTTCAAGCGTCGGAAATGGTGATCACTGGGCGAAAACCGTTTTCATCAGCCGTCCAAGTGACGGTCATCTTTTGCATTTTGCCACCGTCGCCAACGATGAGGTAAGAGTATTTACCGGATGAAACTGTGCCGGAGGTTTTTTCTCCGTCCGCTCCGACAATTTCTTTTTGGGTGCCTTTTTCCTCAACTTCAATTCCATTACCGCCGACATATCTGAAAACATTTCGGAGAAAGACAATTAAATTTCTATGGAAATGAATAAGTTTCTACACACTTGTGTTATTCGAAAATACAATTATTCATTTAAATCTTAAATTATTAATCCATCGATAAGCTTTCTTGATCGTAAGATAGTTTCGGAATAATAATACCATTATTATGCCCCTCTATGTTATTGCTTAATTACATAATATTAGCCATTAGTGATTTTACCCGTATTTGTAATCTCCGTCAAGCGACATTTCTTGATACTGTGAGATAATGTTGGATGATGTTGTCGGAGGAGCAGGAGGAGGGATTAGAAGCAACTCTGTCGGCTTTGAAGTACTTAGGCCTATTTCACCCAAAAACAAATCAGGTGTGATGCTGGGAATGGGAATGGGCGAGGAAATAAACTCCGGCGGAATTTCCGTGACAATGGAATCAGTGGAATCTTCAGGAATAAGCGGTGCAGCGCTTATCGACAACACGAGAGCTAGAGAAAAAATCATGGAGGTGCACTAAAAACAAAATTAGTTAAATTAGAAATGAAATCAGACATTATTAAGAAAGGCAAATACTCTACAATAGATTGATTAGTTCAAATGTTATTTACCAGTGGGCCCATTATGGCAGACAAACGCATGCAACCGCGAGTAAAGTTATCAAGCTCTAAACTGATATTGACCACAGCAGTCGCAGTTCCCTTTTATACGAAACTTGGAAGATTACACTGGCACCATCGTTCACTCGAAATCGGAGACTAAAGAATGTGACACATTTTTGTTTGCATTTCCTTCATTTATACCCCGGAAAATTTATTTCTCTTTCTTTGTTTGCTTGCATCACAAATAGCGAAAGTTCAAACTGATAAACGACAAGTATTTTATCCAATCTCATCTTCAATTTGTCACTCAACGAAACCGAAACTCTCATCCATGTATACATACATATATATCCAGCAGCTATAAGGCGACCAAAAAAGTTATTTCCAGTGTCTCCGGACTCTGGACAGAGTTGTGTACAGTTTCTTTTGGCGCAAGAGGCGCAGATGGAATTCAATACCGCGGTAGTTTTATGGGGGTATTGGCTATACATGTATATGACCAATGTCGTATACATAAATACGTCACGCAATCACCGCTATAAGTTTTCTGTTTTGTTTCGCCATTTTATTATGCGTCAAGATTTCTTTTCGCAACAATTGTGGGCCTTCAGAATAATCTTTGCGCCAAAATAAAACAACAACAACTATCGGTCGTGAACTTGAAAAGCGATACGGCACCACCATCACGCGTGTGTGTATTCTAGCAAATGCCAAGGTATTTACAGGCTGTTCGACAGGGCAAGTGACGTTGATAAATGAGAGAAACGATATTGTGCGATTGGAGGAATTGAATCTTGGATTGCGTCTGCCACATAGCTGTGGAACGGACGAAACAGGCGTCCAACTTCTTCGGAATAAAGCGCTCGTAGATTCTAATGTTTCAAAGGTGCGCGATATGAATAGATGATTTGAATATGTGACGGAAATAACTATGTAAGCATTTCTCATCTCCTGAATTTACCTTCGAGATGAAACGGACGTGATGCGGGCTTTGCGGGCACAGATTCCCGTGAGAAAAACATCTTGAACCATCGAAATCAATTTGAATAGTTGAAATGCACATCAAACTAAAATTTTACAAGTTATATACCTTCCAGTGGGAAAAAAGGAGTGGTCTGTGTTGCACTCAGTAAAGGTTGAATAGTGTCCCGGCCTGTCAAAATACTCGAATTATTATTCAGTAATTAATTATTTGAATATTGCGCCAAAATGATTCACCCATAAGGTATCCACCTCCAGACAAGAAAGCGGGGTACGTGTTCCAAGGCCAGATGACTCGGCTGACGTAGTATTTGTTATCTAATGTAGTCAACAATTTAGCAAAGTCGCTTATGTTTAGTAAATAAAAATTACAACATATACTTGGATCTCGTTGAGGGCGATCTTGCACAATTCCCAATCCGTAGAGGCGATCCGTCTGCTGGAATTGCTCTTTTCCCAAGAGATTAATCAACACATTGAGGTTGAGGTAAATATCGTCGTCACACTTGAGGACCAACTTGGCGCCAGGGCAATGGCCGCCTGCCCAGTGTAGCAGAGCGATACTCTTTAACGTTAAATTCGCATAAGAATCGACGACATTCACTTGAACCAAATCTTGATGCTGAGCGTTTTCCTTCTCCAGTCGATCCTTGAGAACTTTATCCTCGTCAGGAGTCGATCCGACCAGAAAAATCAGTTGAATCCAATCGACATTCAACAGACTTGGACCGGCCCATGTCGTTCTAATCAAATTCCTTTTGGCCGAATGCCCTGCGGCCGAGATGACCACAATCAGTAATGTTGTGTCGACGCTTCCGGAAGCATTCAAGGACTGGTCCGTCCAGTAGGGACATTTGAATTTCTGTTGGGCATTTATGTCGATGGGATAGTGAAAGGAGAGCACATCATTGACAACCGACTCTTTGTTGTTTGGCTCAAGTGGAGGAACTGGTAAGGGTTTGAGGCCTAGTCTTTGAACAGTGTAACCAGTGTACCCGCTCAGCCCTCTTCCTTCACTTGCGCTATTAGCGACAATGTTTCTAGCAATTTCGAATTGATGAGCTATTTCAAAGACAGGTGATGCTGGAACATTTGCACTGAACTGACGTGGGTCAACGAGTAGAACAAATAAAAAAGTCACACTGACGGCCAGACAAAATGACTGGACAAAAACGCGTCTCTTGTTGAGTTTCCGCAGAATGAGCGCATTAACGAAGCTGAAATAACTCATATTTCGTAATACATGGTATCAATCAAATTCGTGCATTAAAACCAATTTTATAAAACATCCGCGGGATCTAGAAATTTATGAATGCCAAATAGTTTACAAGTGGTTACATGTTACATACCAATACCGCAGGTAAAAGTAATAAACCTGAAATACGAAACGAATTAATCGTCTAATATAGTTGCTGCTCGTTTTTCTTTTTCAATAAAATCTTATACAGTACTGTACTACACCGTAATTGGACGTGTAGCATCTGAGATGAAAGTTGGTCTTGAACTGGTGCACATCTTATTGCAAGCGTATTATTCCTCGGAACTAAGTGCTGGATAGATTTGCTTAGTAGACAGAAAACAAAAAAAAAAAGGTACCTGCTGCGTGCGCGCTTGGCTGCACAGGCGACGCTCTTGGTCTAATACTATACTGGGAATCTGTTCTTCTGTTGTCTGTTCTATATTCTGGTAATAAATGCGTAACGGAATAACTATATCAATGACGTCAAAACAAAGGCAAACTTGATTTCTAGTTTCCGCCATTTTCAGAGAATCCGGATGATGAGCTCCCGCGTTTTATTGTATTTTATCTTGGGTTGATGACCCTCCTCGAGTTTAAGAGTGGCCGCGGAGCGAGTCGGTTTTTGATTTCAGTTGTATTGTATAGGATATTGTAGATTAATATCTATGTAACTCGATGTCGACGAAACAGCGGAGCACACAACTTCAGCATACAAAACGACGCGGTGCTCCTTCTAGAGCAGCAAAATTCCCGGTCTTCATCTCATTTCCGTTATTCGTGAAGCCAAGGTTGGTCATGTCCGATTAATCTCTGCCATCAGCCATTCTGAAATCAGGTAATAAATCTATTTTGCTTCCCTAATTACATTGATAACAATCAACTGATTAAATTATTTCCGCGTGAGTAGAGCCCCACGTACACGAAAATGAATTTACGCCGTCATAAAACCACTCCTCAACAAGTGACAGTAATGTTATCTATTACCATCATTATTGGTGTCTATTTGGTCACGACGTCCGTCACCAAAAGAGAAGATTTCAATTTCTTAACGACGACCGCCGTGCCCCGAGAAGAACGAATAAAGATCATCAAATGGAAACGCAATCAAACTTTATTGTCGCCATGGGAGAATTCAATTCTTACCGACTCTGAGCGCATTTATTTTCACGAAACCACCGGCCGAGACAGTGTCAACCTGAGACAATTATGCGCCGTCGAGTCGGCAGCCAAAGAAAATCCTAAACGTTCCATCCAGCTCTTCTTCCAAACTGATTACGTCAACCTAACCGACAGTCCTCTCGGTTCCATCATGAAATATTATCCCAACATTGTCGTGATTCTCATCAATGCCAGTGATTATTTCGCCAGTACGGTACAGTATATTTTACATTTACAATTTCAAACAATTTACAATTCAAATGAATTAATAATATTAAGTAAGAGTCAATTTTTATAGCCGCTAGAAGGTTGGTACTTGCGCGGTGTGTGGAGGAGAAGTCCGTACAGAACGGAGCATTTCTCCGACTACATCCGCATTCTAACTCTGCACAAAGGCGGCGGAATGTACATGGACCTCGACTTTGTAACGCTCAAGACGTTGGATCCGAAAATATTCCAGGATTTTGTGCCGGAAGAGGACAAAGGTGTACTGACGGGATCTTCTTTTCATTTCCATCGGGATCACCCAATTATCCGCAAGATGATAACCTATTTGGCGTCGTCCTATCATCCGGAAGAATGGACTTATTCGGGTCCCGCAATGTTTCAATCGATTGTGCTCAAGTATTGCCGCAAAAAGTTGCCGAAACCCACTCACCCGGCGTTACTTTGCCCCGATGTGAAGATTATGCCGAGAAAATATTTGTATCCGTACAAATTCGCGGATTGGAAGGAATTTTTCCGTAATGACGTTCCTCGTAACGGCGATAAAACATTTAAAAGCTACGCCGTTCACATGTACAACAAATTGTCAAAAAACGAACCCGTCCTGGTTGGATCCAATCAGATTTACAGTAGGATCGCTAGAATTCATTGTCCACTTACGTACGCCCATGCGGTCAATTCGTTTTAATTCATTTCCTTGTGCAATTAATATTCGCTGAAAAATACAAAAAGTAAAAGAAAGAAGAATTTGTATTCAAATTTTATTTTTAAAACAAAAAATGTAAAATTCAAGTACAAAGATAAAGGCTAAGTTATTCTAGCGTGTAGCGCTTTCATCGCGTTCATTCTCAGCCTAATAATCAAGCTAAAATCACGGTGAAAAGAGTCGACCGTGATTTTACAATAGACTTTGTATGCGCTCTACTCTGTGCACTTCCCGAATCACTTGGCCCGTAACGGACTTTAAGGTAAAACAATTTATTTTGCTGGTCACTCCCCCGAAGCAATTCGAATCAGTAGAAAAACGAGGATTTCGGAAAGCAGAAAAAAAAAAATACCTGTGAAAGGTAAAGGGGAAAAAAAAAGAGCCAATAGGAGAGCAGTGTTGACTTCCCCACCTAAATCCGTTTTGCATTTGTTTCTTTAATCCACTGAGTAAATAGACTTGGACGACGTTTTACGTTCTGCTGCTGCAATCTGCTGCAGTACACAACTACAGTGACACAAAGTGCGTGCAAACTTGGTGAACTAAAATAATTTAAATATGGTGAACAGATCTTTGAGAAAATGGATAACCAGAGGAGTTTGGTTCACCGTCATTTTCGTCCTTTTCTTTTTTGTAATGGATAAGTTCGAACGTTCACCAATTACACATTCAGAACTCAAATCGTTTGATTCAAAGAGCTCTGTTGAAACTTTAAGCAAAAGCTCACTCGATTACACGGATTACACTGTCCGGCGACTGGGCCTGAAACCCATACCCTTTGTTGATCCTCTGCAATCAGACATCAATGAGCCAGTCATTAACGACGTACTATCTTTTCAGTACCCTGTTGACATTGATCACAAAGAAAAACCAAAGTGTCGACACTGGGCGAACGCGTCACTGGATTCTACTAATTTTACCGATGCCAACTTGAATCGGACTTTACTGATTGTGGTGATCTCAGCTGTCGAGAATTTCGCCAGAAGACATTTGATTCGTCAAACGTGGGCTAGCCCACATTTCGTGGACGTGGAATGGATTCAAATCATTTTTCTGGTCGGGACGACTCTTTTTGAGAATCAAACCATTCAGGATCGGCTGCAGAAGGAAAATGTCGAATACAAAGATTTGGTACAAGTAAATGTCGTCGATTCTTACGCGAATTTAACGTTAAAGAGTATCGCTCTGCTTCACTGGGCTCACGGTCATTGCCCTGGTGCCCAACTAGTTTTCAAGTGCGATGACGATAATTACATCAACTGGAACGTCCTGTCGAAAATCCTTCCAAATCTCAACGATACCAGGAGTATATACGGAACGCCCGTCCCTACTCTATATGCTGAGCGATGGAAAAGTAAAAAACTTTAATTTGTCTTAATAATCTTTACTCATTTTTGTAGTTTGATAGAACAGAAACACTACGTTAGTCGTCGATTATGGCCTTGGCCACGTTATCCCAACTACCTACTAGGCGGCTGCTATGCCATCGCTGGGCAAGCCGTGAAATCTCTCCTGGCAGCTACTCAAACCACACCTCTTTTTTGGATAGAAGATATTTATTTGACTGGCCTGTGCGCAAGCAAAGTGAACGTTAGTCTTCAATCCCAACCAAAGTACTAGAAATAATTTTGTTCTTCAGATTTCTTTGTTGTTCTTATTACTTCAACACATTCACTCATTTGTTTTATCGTTAGGTACTATTATCCAGATTTCCCGGAAAAAGGTCAATTAAATGCTTGTTTCGTTCGCACAACTGCTATCTGGCAGACTCGTTCTTCAAAACATTTGGCCAAATCACATAAGATTACTAGTAAAGTCTATAGTCATGAACTTCCTTGTATTCCAAAGAGTAGTAGACCTGTGTCCAAGTGCTTTTGGGGAATATTTTGCTGATGATTTCGCTTAAATCAATCAATGCTTAGCCAATGCTGCCACCAAATATTTAAATACGACCATTTTTGCCACCACACTTATTTCCCTACCTTGCACTAGCTAGGTCGACTGATTGAATTTACTGTTGCTGTTATCCTCAAATCATTATTGAAAATGATTATGATGGAAAGATTTTGAAATACATCCAAGTTTTTAAAGTTCGAAGTTCCATTTCATTTCAGATTTGCCGCTAGTAACTAGCAGAAGGTTCAAACCTGTTAGTTGTCGTCTGCTTGGAAAATGTTTACAAGTCTGAATTCTTAGCTGAAATTTTCCAAAAAATTTCTCACGTGTATAATTTGTAAAAACGTCTACACCATTTCCTTACCATGCTAATTTTAAGAATCAGCAATCTTCTTAGTCATAGTATACAGAAAAGCTCACGTTATGGGTAAGAATAACATTAATTTCTTTGCTAAGATTGTTTTGCACGTTTGTTCGATTTTTACTCTTCGAAAATGACTGCTGGCCAGTTGTTAAAACATTAACATATTTTTACAAGGTCTCAGAGGTACTTCGTCGAGACACTAAATCGCAAAGCAGTGCAAAATGTGAAGCAGGCATTCAGATCACAATCAATAAAATCAACGGCCAAAGAAACATGTTCCACATCACTGCTGAGATTACTGGGATTCTCTTGTGGAACAGGGTTAATTTTGGGCAAGCAATTCTATTCAGGAAACCATGCTTACTGTGAAGCCAAGTTAAAATCAAGGATTGTCGAAGACGACCAAACTAAACAACTCAAATTTGACTGGTCAAGGTTTTGGCAACTTTTGAAACCACACTGGTGGTACCTCATCATTGCTGTTTCAGTAATTTATCTTTTTTACATAGTCAATTTATTATTTTACCTAATGATGTTTTTTTTTTAATAGAGTGCTTTTGTAGTTGCAATTTTAAACATTGAAATTCCTCGTTTGCTGGGTTCCTTGATCAATGTTGTATCCAACCATATGGACGTCGACGCTGAAAATACAGTGGGAGCCTACTGGCAGGAACTAAAAGTTCCCGCAATCCGACTCGGAATCATGTACCTTGCCCAAGCTGCATTTACATTTGTCTACATCAATTCTTTGTCTTGTGTTGGAGAACGGATGGCCTGTCAACTGCGCGAGGATCTCTTTTCTTCCATCATTCATCAGGATATTGCTTTCTTTGACAATCATCGGACGGGAGAATTAGTCAACAGGTATTCATAAATCACCTTCATCGTTATTATTAGTTATGTATACTAAATTTGGCTCGGTATTAATTATTCCAAAACAGATTGACAACAGATGTGCAAGATTTCAAAAGCTCATTCAAGCTATGTGTTTCGCAAGGGCTCAGAAGCGTAACCCAGACGATTGGTTGCATGGTGTCCATGTACCTCATCAGTCCTCCTTTAACTATTTACATGGCAACTATCGTTCCAGCTGTTATCGGAGTGGGAAGTTTATTAGGAAGATTTCTAAGAAGTCAATCGCAAGCCGCGCAAGCCCAGGTATGGAATAAAATAGTAAAAACATGGTCGTTATCACATTCTTGTGTCGAATTTAAATTTTAGGTGGCTAAATCGACGGCCGTTTGTGATGAAGCGCTAAGCAACATTCGAACCGTGAGAGCTTTCGCAATGGAAGAAAAGGAAATGGAATTGTACGCAGCAGAATTGGAAAAGGCTAAAGTTATGCAAGAGAAACTCGGCATGGGCATTGGTCTTTATCAGGTAACATTGACAAGTTTTATAGGGCCTTGTATTACTCTGACATTGCTACTTTCTCAACAGTCGGGTACAAATCTTTTCTTGAACGGCATCGTTCTTGGAATTGTGGGTCTTGGTGGTTCATTACTTTCGTCAGGCCAGATCAAACCGGGCGATCTGATGGCTTTCCTAGTGGCTACTCAAACCATTCAGAGATCTCTAGCTCAGCTCTCTCTCCTCTTTGGTCACTATGTTCGCGGCATTTCTGCAGGATCACGGATTTTTGAGGTGATACAAATTCATATACTCGTTATATAGTCTTATCCTTCAACAGCTTTTATAATTTTGTTGGACAGTACAGCAACGTTAAACCAAGTATCCCGCTGAACGGTGGCAAAATTATTCCCTTTCACTCTTTATTCGGCCAGGTTGAATTCAAAAACATTGATTTTACCTACCCGACTCGCCAAGATCAGGTAATGCTATGGGATTTTCCCTCTCAAATTTGACACAAGATTCATGATGTTGTATAATGCCTATAGAAAGTCTTGAAAAACTTCTCGCTGACGCTTCCAGCCGGCAAAGTTGTCGCTTTGGTTGGCAGCTCAGGTGGAGGTAAATCAACTGTCGCAGCGTTATTGGAACGGTAAATTTGTTCACCGTAGATATTGCTTGGTAGTTCACTTTTAATATCTCTTTTGAATTAGGTTCTACGATGTTGACAGTGGAATCATTACGATCGATGGCATTGATATCAAAAATTTAGATCCAACATGGCTTCGAGGACGTGCTATTGGTTTTATAAACCAAGAGCCAATTCTTTTTGCCACGTCCATCATTGAGAATATCCGGTACGGCAAACCGTCCGCAACGGATCTAGAAGTGATGGAAGCTGCTAGAATGGCGAACGCCGATGAGTTTATCCGTTCCTTCCCGAACGGTTACGCCACTCGAGTTGGAGAAAGAGGCGTAACGATTTCTGGTGGTCAGAAGCAACGCATCGCCATCGCTCGAGCTCTCCTCAAAAATCCATCCATTCTCATCTTGGACGAAGCGACTTCCGCTCTGGATGCCGAATCAGAGAAACTCGTTCAAGATGCGTTGGACAAGGTTGCTGCTGGGCGAACTGTCCTTATCGTTGCTCATCGCCTAAGTACTATTCAGAACGCCGATACGATCGCAGTCGTCTCCAACGGAGCTATAGCTGAGGTAACTTTATCCTTAGTGTTCAAGTTTCCTTATTTGATAACAAGGAAAATTATGTCAATCTTCTCTGAAGCTTAGCTTCCTTCTTGATCTAAGATTGTAATTTTTGTTTAACGTTTCTTTTAAGGTGGGCACTCACAAAAGCCTTGTGGACAAACGTGGACTGTACTGGAACTTGATAAGGCAGCAGCAGCAGAATCATTCGAGTGAAACTCACGGAGCCTAAATATCAAATTTTGTTTTAAATTACCTTAAACTTAATAGTTTGAATTTGTTATATAACAGGACCTTGTTTCTAAAAAAGCTCTTATGTTGATAGTTTCCTGGCATTAAATTACTACTTTTGACGATTGGGATCATACGAGCGAGGTGCTTTCTCTTTGATCACTAGATGGCCAGTCGTAACCCATTTCTAGAAAACCGATAATCGACACGCCGTTTGCACGTGAGTGTGCTTTAACGAAGGAAACCTATCTTCGGCTATCAGGAAATCTTTTGTTTTCTGTCTCTCACCTTGAACTTGAAATGGTTTTCCCGGATAAGGTGCTGTCGATATTTGTCTCTAAAGAACCGTTATATACGGCCAAAGAGAAGTGAACTAATTTAGGCAGAAAAATTCCGTCCAAAATAGAACAAATTATTCATTTTTATTTTTAAGCGCCCATATGGAGAACTAATCTTTACCCAATTTTTAAAATAACTTGTTTTATTATTTTTATTTTATCTTTTCCTTGATCGTTATTAGAAACAGGTCCGAGAGAGCAGTTTTTGGTAATCTTTTCATTATGGAATGGCTTTGAACCCGGTAACGAATATCACACGCGAACATTGTCGCTAAGGGCCCCTTGCAAGACAGCACGAGACTGTCGTAATAATTTTATTTATTTTTTTACTTTTATTTATTTCCCTAAAAAAAAGAGCACCAGACTCGTCGTCGAATAGCGTGCGCAGAATATCAAGACGGAGGGAATATGTTTTGCGGGCAACATGCCAACTTTCAGTCAACACGGCCTACTCACGTGAGCACCAATTTTTGTTTTTTCTCCATTTTTTTGTTCTCGTGCGTAGTTACTTTGTTTTGTCTAATCACAAAATATGGCGTTAATCAGTAATCACCGAGTGAAACTAAATTTGACTCTAATGGCGTCACATCATCCAGACGCTGTAGAATTAGACTCGTCGCCGTGAATTATTCGAGTGGAATGACCTCAAAACGGATATCTATTATTATCCTACGTATAGGTCAAATTCGCTTGTGTTGCCAAAACAACACCTCCCAATATTGTGTATATCGAATCGGAACAAAAAGATTGACAATGTAGAGAATGCCAACAGCCAAACTGGGCAATAAAAGATAGAGGCGAGGGGGGTAAAAACAGCAGCCATTGTCACAACGGCACATTTTCACGCTCTAGCGACCGTCGTCTCTCCTAACTGGGCCTCCAGTTGTTTCGAAAGCAAACAAAACACTTTTTTTTGTTATGGCCACTCCCTTTCCGCTGTTATGAAACATATCAGCCATACTTTTAGCGGTTTGTTGGAGCAAATTTGCCAAGCTTCCGCGCCAGTTTGGCATCGAAAATTCTATGTCCTTCTGTTTGATCAACTCAATAAAAAGTCGGTTATGCCTTTGGGGTAGTACACTATGACCTTGCAGTAACCTGTAGTCCCGCTCGCCATGACGCAACCCGAGTGTAAACGCACGTCGGCCCCTTTTGAGTTGGTAGCCGGAGCTCGAGATTCACGCATGCTCGATAGCCAACTATCGCTCTAGTACCCCCTTGCCTCTGTGCGACTACTGTTAGAGTCTCTACTGAACTGCTCTCCTTCTTTTTTGTTAGCTTTCTCCTATTTTTTCGTTCTTTCCCCCGTCGTTGCCTTAGCAACACCCTCATGCGACCGCCCTTGTGACGCCCTTTCGGCGTCCTTGCAGTCGCAGTCGGCCACACGAACTTGCTAGTTACGTGACTCTTTCGCCACGAGAAAAGGGGGCATTAAAAGCTTCCTTCCCTTATTGGCAACGATGTGTTTGTTGTCAATCAAAAACGAGTCATTTGACGATCAAATTATTATTGAGAAAGGCTCCTATTTGCCGGTACACTTAAAGTGTTATTCAGCGAGCGTAGCTCATTGAAGACACAGACCAGACTGAACTGGCTGTCCCGACTGAGTTCTAATTCTGATTGAGACTTGCATTGGGTTGACACGTGAGACCGGAGCCGATCCTACGTGTACAAAGCACAAGCGTTGGCCCAGCGCCCCACCACACACAGTTCGACTCTAGCCGACTCGTTGCCCAGCTGCTGCAGTGAGTCGACAGCGTTCGTCCCGAGCAGACGCTTTTCACTTTTCTCGCTTTCACGCGGGATCGATCGATAAGTTACATCCTAATAGCCACAAGGCTTTCTGTCATTTCAGTGAACGCTTTGAGTGATCGACAGCACAGCAGAACATCATGGCCGAAGGCGGACGTGAGTATATCCCATTTCTTGATTAAAATTTGAAACTTTATTCCAACAGCTTTTGATACGTCGGCAATAGTTGGCCGGCGTCGAGTTCGATCATTTACCCACGTGAAACCTTTGAACATTTATTGATGACGATTGCTTTCTGTGCGGTTTCTCCTTAATTTTTGACAATCTCTATTGTTTGTGGGTAGCACAACTAAGCGTACCTCCTATCGTTATTAATAACAAGGATTGATCTTAGATACGACAGATTAAGCTGATTTGGCAATTTTTTTTTCATTTCTTCTATTTTTATATATTGATTGATGGCGATCTGTAGCATGTGTCCCGGCTCGTTACATCTTCACGGCTTTGGTTTCTATCGGCCTGGCAATTATTTATGGACTCAAAGTATGGATCAATTTTATCTTTGATCATTTTTATCAACTGAAATAACCGAATTTTTTATTAATTTTTTTTTTTTTTTTTTTAATTACAGGTCAACTTGAGTGTAGCTATCGTTGTTATGGTAAATGAGTTGAATGATTCAGGGAACTAAAAATAACATGTTAATAAATGTTGTTGTCTAAAAATAGATCAACTCGACAGAGTTGGCTCTGATGAAATTAACTGAAGATGACCACCATGGCAGTCATCATGGATCCAATGAATCAATGTCTGTTAATCCGGAATTCGCCTGCCCGGCTCCCGATACAGGATCAAACGTTACCGTCGTTGCACAGGTGCCCAAAATAATTCTTTTAATACATTTCAAAATGGCAGTCTTTTTGTAAGCTATGCTGAGCAAACGTTTTCCCTTTTTGGCTCATCTGAAATGTTTATTTATCCTTGTTCAGGACGGGCCATTCGCATGGCCAGAGCCGACCCAGGGATTGGTACTAGGTGCCTATTTCTGGGGTTACATCCTGACTCAGATTCCTGGTGGTAGAGTGGCCGAAATGTTCTCTGCCAAGTGGGTCATCTGGGGCTCCGTTCTCGTTAACGTCGTTTTTACAATCCTGACACCTGTGGCAGCGAATATCAGTTACATTGCCGTCCTCGTTGTCCGCTTCGTTGAAGGTCTTGGCGCTGTAAGAAACCTATTTTATTAATATCCCTAAGCGACTCAAACGAATTGCTGGTGCCCTTTTTTTAATTTAATTATATGTTCAATACAGGGAGTGTCTCTTCCGGCCATTCACGTCATGCTGACCAAATGGGCTCTTCCTCAAGAGCGAAACATGATCTCTTCTTTGGCCTACGCCGGTACGCAATTTTTTTTATTGGTGTAATCAAATCCATTTGTTTCACGTTAACTCAACGAAATTCAATTAACGATCAACAGGTATGGCGCTGGGCACAGTCATTTCACTCCCGTTCTCGGGTATTTTGGCCGCCGCGTTCGGATGGGAATCGGTTTTCTACGTCCAAGGAGGCCTCGCTATGGTTTGGTGCGTATTGTGGCTCGTTTTCGTCTACGATTCCCCTCAAGATCATCCGCGCATCCATCCAGCTGAATTGGAACTTTTTGAATCTTCAATGGCGGGTGGTGGCGGTGGCCACGGGCATTCGGTTGGTTGCTATTAACTGACGCTCTTAAAAATAAGACTAAATTAACACGCTGTGTAACACAATTAATCTGCAGAACTTGCCCGTCCCGTGGAAAGCTCTTTTGAAATCCGGTCCCTTCTGGGCTATTCTTATCGCTCACTCTTGCAACAATTTCGGATGGTACATGCTCCTCGTTGAATTGCCAACCTACATGAAACACATTCTTCGGTTCAACATTAGTGAGGTACACACTCATCGAGAGAACCTTACTTTTTCAAAAAGAAATGTAATAACAGTTGAGTTCTTTCTCAAATAATTAGAATGCTTTGCTCTCGGCCGTACCCTACCTGTCGCTTTGGATCTTTAGCGTCATCTGGAGCAACCGTTTGGATTGGGCTAAAAGCAAGGGATGGATCTCCACCACTACTGTTCGAAAACTATCCACTGCCGTCGGTAAGTAAAACGCATAAAATTTGCTAATTATCTAAATTCTTTTTTTTAAATTGCGTTGTATTATTGTGAAATAAATCAGGATCGCTCCTTCCGGCTTTGTGCTTCGTCGGAGTCAGTTTTGCCGGATGTGATCGTCAAGCTGCTGTTGCTCTCATGACCCTCGGCACCATGTTCATCGCCGGAATGTACTGTGGCTTCCTCTCCAATCACATTGACATCGCTCCCAACTACGCCGGTACTCTTATGGCTTTGACCAACACGGCCGCCACCATCCCAGGCTTCATTGTTCCCGTCTTTGTTGGCGAAATGACCCACGGAAACGTAAGTTGCAGAACAAATTCCAATCTAATTGACTATACGAAATAGAAAGTTCATTTTCTACTTTTCATTTCCTGCAGCAAAGTCTCGGCCAGTGGCAGATCATTTTCTTCACGACGTCCGCCGTTTTGCTGGTTGAATTGGTCATGTACACGTTTTTGGCTTCGGGTGAAGAGCAGCCGTGGAACAAGGCTTACACCAGCGGAGCTGACGGAAAGAACGGCGCTCATTTGTCGCCCGAGGAGGAGAAACTAAACAAAACGAGTCGCGCCTGAAAGAAAAAAATTGAAATTTTTGTGTTTGGCGCGTTCTACTATAATATCGTGAAAGCCGAAATGGAAAGATCTAAACAAAATCTCGAGAAAGAATCTTCGTCAATCATATAGACGCCACATTTTTCTCTTCCTTGTTGTTCTTTGTCATTCAGTTTCAATAAGATTTGACTTGAATCATTTTTAGTTTCATTACAAACTCGTGATTGACTTCAATTGTTATTGGAAATGTGTGCTTAGTTCGGCTCCTCTCTGCTGCAATAGTATAAAGAAAAAGCTAATTGGATATTAGGTAACATCATTGTGTTCTGTTAATTGTGTGTGGCACTTTGTAACATATTTAAGATAAAGACACTTCCGCGTGTTCCATATTTTATGGTGAAATCAATCTCATTGTTAAATCATTTATTCATATATAATCAAGGAGGCTGAAAACAAATTGTTTTTTTTTGTTTTTTTGCCAAATAAACGCACTGGTTTGTGCCGATTTCTATTGTCTGCCTCATTCAATTTATCCATAGAATCTGTATAGTTGGTACATTGACCTTTCACCTGTCTAACTGTTGTTTTTGTTTCCGCCTCTAGCTTTTTGAAACGGATCTTTTTCCTAGATAAGACGGGAACCCATCATTTCTCAATTGCTCCCATCCATAAATGTAAACTCTCAGTCGGGCACTTTTGGTATCGCTGACGACACGTGTGATTAAGGGCTCCGTGTACTAAACTGATAGTGCTGTGATCATCGATTTCAGTCTCACCTTGAAAAATCCAGACATATTGCAATGGGAGGACGTAAGTAGTAGGATTGGCAATAACATTTTGTTTTTAGAGAACATATTGCTGAATTGTTGGATTTCAGAATGTCTATTCGCTTAATATATTCTCTGTTATAGCGTGCCTTTGTTCTCGATCTCAGCGGCATTCTTTCTTTAATTTATTCCGCAGCTTGTTTGCCGGCCAGGTACATTTTCACATTCTTGGCTTCCGCCGGACTTGCTATTATTTATGGATTGAAGGTAATAATTGACTATATGATTCCACGTCAATTTACTTCAATGGTTCATTTATTTACAAACGTTTCATCTTTTCGTTTGACGTACGTAGGTCAATCTAAGTGTGGCTATTGTCGTGATGGTGAGTGACATGTTGACGTGCTTTTATCAGTTAATCCGGCGCGATGCTAATGTTATTTCACCGTTCGACATTGATTACGTATTTAGGTCAACAGCACGGCGCTAAGCGAAATGGCTTTGATGCACGACAGCCACAGTGGTGAATCGCATTCCAATGAAACTATCAACCCCGAATTCGCCTGCACCTCGCCGGATACTGGGACTAATCAAACGGCTCCTTCTCAAGTAAGAATTGAACATATTTTGAAACAAATTGCACCATGATGAGGCCGATTGTTTCGTTAACAGGACGGGCCATTCCCATGGCCAGAGCCGATCCAAGGATTGGTATTAGGCGCCTATTTCTGGGGCTACATAGTCACTCAAATTCCTGGCGGAAGAATGGCCGAAATGTTTTCTGCCAAGTGGGTCGTCTGGGCTTCTGTCTTCGTCAACGTCGTCTTCACGCTATTGACGCCCGTGGCCGCCCAAATTAGTTACATCGCCGTTTTGGTCGTTCGTTTTATCGAAGGATTGGGCGCCGTACGTATAGCGTGACAAATATATAAAAGGATTGTTTTATTCTTCCTAATAATACGCTTTTGAATAACAGGGCGTTTCTATGCCGGCCCTTCAAGTCTTGTTGTCCAAATGGGCTCCCCCATCGGAGAGAAACAAAATCTCGTCTCTGGTCTACGCCGGTTAGTTATAGTCCCGAATAAACTCATATGGTACTCGATCCTAGATAATAATGTCAGCATCTGTTAATTTCAGGAATGTCGCTGGGTACTGTTATAGCTTTACCTTTCTCGGGAATTTTGGCAGAGAAAATGGGATGGGAAGCGGTTTTCTACGTTCAAGGAGGATTGGCGTCTATTTGGTGCGTATTGTGGCTCGTTTTCGTCTACGATTCGCCAAAAGACCATCCGCGCCTCCATCCGGCTGAACGAAGTCTTTTCGAAAAATGCATGGAGAACGGTGGTGCTAAACGGCCGGTATTGTTTTACTCCATTGGAATTCCCCAGAATATTATTGACTTTCCTTTGTTAATTACATATTAGAGCTTACCAGTTCCATGGAAGTCCATCGCTACTTCGGTTCCCTTCTGGGCCCTTTTGATTGCTCACATGTGCAACAATTTCGGATGGTACATGCTCCTCGTTGAATTGCCAACCTACATGAAACACATTCTCCGTTTCAACATTGGCAAGAATTCTCTACTGTCGGCTGTGCCTTATCTTTGCCTGTGGGTCTTCTCCATCATCTGGAGTAACTCGATGGATTTCGTTAAAAACAAGAATTGGATATCCACCACGGCCGTCCGTAAACTCTCCACAGCTGTCGGTACGTGTACACATTTTTTCTAGCAGTTGCACAATTGTAAATTTAATCACTATTTGTACATTTTCTCATACATGAACAGCTTCTTTGCTTCCGGCTTTGTGCTTCATCGGCGTGAGTTTTGCCGGATGCGACCGTACGACTGCCATTATCCTCATGTCACTCGGCACCATGTTCATGGCCGCAATGTATTGCGGAATCTTGGCCAACCCTATTGATTTAGCCAGCAATTATTCTGGAACTTTGCTGGCACTGACCAATACGGCCGCCACAATCCCAGGCTTCATCGTCCCTGTGTTTGTCGGAGCCTTAACTCACGGAAACGTAAGTTAAAGTTTACTAGAAGCATTCGCAACGAAATCGACTGACGAATTTCTATTTTATTTCACTAAACAGCAAAGCGTCGGTCAGTGGCAGATTGTCTTCTTCACGACGTCTGGCGTTTTGTTGGCTGAACTGATAGTCTTTACGTTGTTCGGTTCGGGTGAAGAACAGCCATGGAATCAGGCATATACTTCCGGGGCTGGGGCTAAGGGCCGGCCTGGTTCTGCTGAGGCTAAACAACTCAACAAAAGAACCAGTGTTTAATTGATAGTGGAAAAATAAAAAAATACAACAACTTTAGTCTATTTTTCAATTTTTTAAAATTTTATCGAACGCGGTTTAAATTTAGCGGGGCGGGGTTAATTTTTAATAATATCGATATCTTATTAAGCGATCTTAATTCTTAAGGATGGCTAATTACTTATTAGAAGATTAGTGTCGTCTGCTTCGTTTTGTTTCAAACGTTTCGAATCACGACGTCACGACTCACGACGAAACGAAGCTCAAGATTTAATGTTATAAAGGAAATGGGACAGTCTCATTTTGGAAACATGCACGTGCCTGGCTGCACGAAAAATTGCTCAACAATAAAATTACGAAAATGTGGTCGCCGTGTGAACTCTGGTGTCGCGGCTCTTTATGGAACTTTATACACACCCCATGCTGTCTACTAGCAGGTAAATTTAACTAAGAATACAAATAGAATGATTAGCTTAAAAAGAAGAGTTAAACCTGTTCTAAATTTGAGAAATGTTGGTTTGTGATAAGCATTTATCATTTAAGTCCTTTATCAATGCATGGCAGTTTGTTTGCACTATGTAACTTTTTCCTTTGGTGCAGATTTGAGGATGATCCTGCTATCATTACCAGAAGTTATGCAAATTTTTCTTAACAAGTATTGATGTGTCATCAACAACAATCTTAAAGTATCATGGCTTGGTAATGATTCAATTTCGTTATTTTTATTAACCTGTGACCCTGCCAGCTATTTTAATGATGCAATGCATAAATGCAGTGTATTACTTGGAAACCTTAAATTTCTCTTGTTTATTAAAAATTAAGGTTTACCCACTATCTCATTTTCAACTTTTCCTTTCTTGTTGTTTCTGTACAAATTTTTCGTAACTTATTTTTTATTTTTTATTTAGATAAACAGCATCCTGTTGGATCATTGGATGATTGGAGAAACTACCGATGTCGGCCTTGTTACGGATCTATTCTTCCCCTTTCTTTAAATTTCCTCGTGTACACCCATGTGAGTGTGGGTGTATTCACGAGGACACCCTTTTTCCTATCTCGCCTGGTGCTGGATTCAACTTCTGCGGATGGATGGAGCACTTGTGGATGCCTGGCCGTATTCCCCAGGCTTTAAGGTAGGAAAAAATTATCTCTATTCTTCCTTTTGACTATTTGGTTGATTATGAATCGTGACATAGTATGGAGTACGATTATTCCTGAGCTATAGACTGTTGACTGGAACTGTTTTCTCTTATCGTTTTTGTTGACTCAGTAGGGGTTCGTTAAATAACTCATTTGTAGAACGGCTGCAGGTCAGGCCTGGTTTTGTTATTCACAACTTTGTCTGTGGGTGCAAACCATCAATTTCAAAAATATTTTTACTTTTAACACTAAGCGAAGTGCGAAGTATAGAAAATTGTATGAGCAATCGAGACCTGCCGCTACACCGGGACCTCCTCGTTTAAAATAAAGGTTTGCCCTCTCTGGTCTGTATATGTTAACATTTTCTTCTATTAGTCTATTCAATACTGTGATACCGTGGATGAGACACTTGACATTTGAGTTATTCTTCTTTTGGACATTTTGTTTCAACTTAGATTTTTTTTTTAAATCTTATAAGTGTGTGTGTACACTGTGTGTATTTCCTTCAACACGACAGTCGAGTCCTTTCAAAATGTTTTACGATGAGCATAAGTAACATGACTCGGTCCACCCCAAGTCTCAGCAGCCCTTTTTTTCATTATTATTTTCTATGTTCGATAGTGTTCCAGGTCCAGCAAGTCGACTACTGAGAGTACTGACTCAGTTGACTTGTTGCCATCAGCAAAAACAGTCGTGTTTCTCTCACTCACCAATTGACGCATAGGATAGTTGCATTGCGGAGTGTCTATTAGCTAT
Source organism: Daphnia pulex (assembly GCF_021134715.1). Classification (NCBI taxonomy): domain Eukaryota; kingdom Metazoa; phylum Arthropoda; class Branchiopoda; order Diplostraca; family Daphniidae; genus Daphnia; species Daphnia pulex. The sequence continues at coordinate 3,807,261 of NC_060022.1, forward strand.
TCACAATCGGATAACTTGTGTGAGTATTTCGTGTAATTTTACTTTGCTAATTATCCACCTAAAAATAGGATAGGCTCACCAAGGAATTCCAAAAACTTTAAACGGTAAATTTTTGTTTGGGGCTGCCTTAGTTTGGAAATGACGGAATATGCTACATTGCGTTTGGCATTACGTGTTGATCACGCACAGGCTTTGCGTGCTTTTAGGCGACTATTTGAACGTAAATACTCTATTTGGATGCTTGTCTACTCAAATTTTTATATTGCTACTGTGCAGCTGCTGTAGACCACATTTAAAGGAAATGAAATTATACACTGGCGCCGTATCAAACACCAGTATGCTCCGGTACACATTACTCTCTTGTTGCATCCGATTGCGTCAGGGCAGTGCGTTCAAAGAAATCAGATACGAAAATACTATTTTACATCCCTCGGCCATAAAGATGAGATACAGAATTAGGAAAGAAGGATTTACTCGTATTATTACGCGCAAAAGTGTTAAATAATACGTAACACATGCCTGTAAATATCCTTTAACTATAGCCATGCTATAGCTGTACATTTTGTGGAAGCAATTTGCCTCTTGAACCACACAGGTCTATTGTATTGACTTGCGACTATATCTTTCAGTCCGATCTGGGGTGAATGACTCCACTCGCGTTGTTGACCTTAAAACCCTTACCAGCTACAAGTTCCTGTCCAGCTGAATTTATTGGCTATAGTGGCATATGTAGCTCGATACTCGTTCGATGGGGTACATTCCGCTAAGCGCAGTTGATTTATGGGACGAAGGAAGAACAATATTCTTTCAAGCTGGGAGCTTGTCTAGAGTAATAAAACTCGAGATTGAAATTTAAGTCTACTGTTACTCCAAACAGTAGTCTCACAGTTAAGACCTATATGTATAAAACTGAAGTGCCCATTGCCCACATTTCACTACAACTTTGACAGTTTTATATTTCAGTTTTATTGAGAAAAGGTTCCGGTTTCACTCTTTTTTTTTTCCTGTTTATTTTGACTTTCGCAGAAAACGACCGGGTTCCAAATTTCAAACCAATAATGGGTAGCATGGGAAACAAGGATCACTCCATGCTCTTACAGCACCCCTTTCGCCCAATAGCTGGAGTAAACGTTGTCCAACTTCCAACTCATTTGAAAACATTTTTGAAACCAAGAAAGACCCTTCCATTCTTCTCTGGTTCCAAGAGAGAAGCTCTAATTGAAGACTGGGTTCAGGAATGTGAGAGAACCGCGGCGATCCTCAGATGGACGGAGAGTGTCATGCTAGAAGAATTTGCCAAAAAGCTGAGCGGCGATGCCCGAATATTTCACGAAAAAATTTTAAAATCTGTCAAAGATTATAAAGACTGGCGCAAATTAATGACAGACGAATTCTTTGAAAAGGACAAAGAGTTTTATGTCAGACAATTAATCAATTTGAAACAAAAGCCGGACCAATCGGTTCGGGCATTCGCTCAAGAGATCGATTCACTCATGGTGAAAACCATGGGTTTGGCTATCATTACGGACAAGCTGCACAAAACATTTTGCCTGAATACGAAGTTGGCTTATTTTAGCGACGGCTTGCGTGAAGATGTACGGGCACATTTCGGCTCAATTCTATTGAAGAATCGAAGTCGAGTGCCGTCTTGGTCGTGGATCGTCGAGGCTTCCCAAGACGCTGAATGGCTCATTGACCTAAGGAAGAAATCTGCTTACTCCAAAACAGCTACTACTCCGCAATCGGCCATTGAGGACTACACTAAGGTCTACATCACCATTTCGTGTAATAAAGAAAAGAATTTAACTGGATACGGCCTCTTCTTTGGCGATAACGATTCGAGGTAGTTCAACCAATCCATTTCATTTTCCCTTTTAAATTAATCTATTTATTTGGAATAGAAACATCGGTGATGTATCAGCATGTACCGGTAATGCAACAATGATTATAGCGGCAACCAGAGCAATTAATACAGCCAAAAATTGTGGTGAAAAACACATTTGGTGTTGATTCCAAATTTATAAAGAATATTCGTTTAATCGAATGATTGTCACTTACAGGCATGGAGCGACTGGCTATTAACACTAGTTTGGAATATTTGCTAAAATTCGTCGATTACTTCGCCGTCCCTTGGTTGGAGCGAAAATGGCGCAACGTCAAAAACGTGTATTTATGGCGCGAGCTTCTCACAAGCCTCGAGGGCAGCATAAACGTCAAATGGGTAATCCATGTCAAATCTTTAATTGAATGTATTTTAATTTTAAATGATTTATCCATTTATTGTATTTAGGAAGTTCCAGATAAGAATGGACAGGATTATACTGAAGCAAGAAAACTCGCAAAAATTGCTTTGAACAAATAACATGTCAGAGTCAATTTTCACAACTACAAAAAAAAAATGGCAGTTTTATTTTGCCTCGCTCGGTATCACTCGTAAAGTAATAAAGAATATTAAAATTAGGAATAAAAGTGGAAAAACAAAAGTGCAACTGCAACCTAGTATTTGTATAAAAATATTTTAAACCCGACCGGCACTCACACGCTATCGTCCACAATCAGCTTGAGGCACGCAAACGCTAGAACGTGAATTCTGGCATTGCCGTGATCACTCCGAGAGCGTTGGGTACGACAAGATTGTATGGCAGTGAATCCTTATTTGGTTTTGTTTTTTTAAATCTTTTCTGATGTCCTTTGTTGAATTTGAAATTTCCTCCTGCAGTTCATATGACCGCCTTAAAGACAAGGCGCGCGGGAGATACCAACTCTTGAGAAAGCTGTTATTTCCGGGATTTCCTTAATTATTAATTCCGTTCATTATTTTTTTTCAACAGACACGTGAACGATAGCTGATCGTGGTGTTCACCGTGAAAGTCATCGTAGCCTAATTTGTCCATCACGGGTTAATGTCCCTACACGTGATGCATACGTGAAAGCTTCTGAACCGCGAAAGGAAGAGTCACACTGTAACCCCAAGCCATTAATCTTTCATAATCATTTGTTTGTAGGACTATGCTGATTTAGGTAAAAACAGTTGCTCTCAAGCGTTTTTCAATTAGTTGATTTCACTTGCTGCATCCATCAAACCGATATCTTCATGCAATTAACCTCCTATCGCGGCTGGAATGTCTTACCTAGCTGGAGAAACCGGTTTGGTGAAGCAACAGTTTCTACGTCATTTGTGTTGTTATTGGCGTATAACTGGAGAGCTGAAGAACTATCTCTAGGGCACCCGAAAGGTCTGACGAACGTGAAGCTCGCACGTACACCACTTGCTCATTTCAATGCATTCAAAAGTAGGATTTCAGATCACGTAAAACTGCAGTCTCTGTGACTACCTTCCCGAGAGCAGAGAGCTGATGGGAGGTGATGAAGCACAACTGACATAGCAACAATGGGCGAGATGGACGAAGAGCGAGTCACGTGAAGATCACACATAAGCTTTCGGATTTTTTTATTGCGCTAAACTTATTCCATCCTTGCCACTCGAAAAAGTAACTTTGACCGAGGTTATCCGCCCGCTCGTTTACTAATCGAAAATATTGAGTCTTCTATTTTACAAATTCAGAATTCATTTTCCTCCGACGGGTGTTGGATGTTGATTAAGTTTCGCATGATGGGTAATGGCCCATCGCCTATGGGCGGGAAATTCGAAGGTGACCGCTAGTCAAATATGGTATTTAATTGGCAGGAGTCCGGCACCTGCAGAGAACTCGGAGTATTCAACGTGACCAGACGCTGTTTTGTTTTCTCTCAGTTCTGCTTCTTGGTTGGTCTTCACCCTTTACGCAATCCACTGGTCGACGCGCTGACAGTTAAAAGGGCAAGAGAAACATGGCGAAAGGACGTAAGGAAATTTAATTTTTACTACCTATACACTAACTTAAATTTTTGTTTCTTGATTATTGTGGTTTGTCGCAACCTTTTTTGTTTCCCTGCATCTTGGTTTTTAATTCAAACAAAGGATCTTCTCACGCACACACTTACAAAACAGATTTTCTTTTTACTGTTTTATTTCATAGCTTTTTATTAATTATTATTTTTTTTTCAGCATTAATCCCATCTCGTTACATCTTTACGGCACTGATCTCTATTGGCCTAGCTATTATTTATGGATTGAAGGTAAGAATAATTTTAGAATCGGAAATCCGAATCATGGTGATTTACATATTGAACTTTTATTTTTTAAACTCGACCGGAAATTCGCGCTGCCAATAACAATTTTTAATTTTTATCACAGGTCAATTTAAGTGTGGCCATTGTCGTCATGGTAAGAATAACTCACGCACGTTTTAGAGATTTTAATATTGATGCGGCGATCCTTATGACCTCAGATTAATTCAACGGAATTAGCATTAATGGCGTCATCGGAATCCCACCAAGATACCCATCACACTTTCTCTAACGGAACGGGATCTGCTGGCGTACCTGAATTTGCTTGCGCAGCTCAAGATACTGGAACCAACAAGACCGTGGTCGCTCAGGTTCGATCAAGTTTTTTCTTACCGCCCTTTTTCGGTTGCTTAATTTTTTAAATCTTTTCGCACATCACAGGATGGACCATTCGCTTGGCCCGAACCTGTTCAAGGATTGGTGTTGTCCGCATACTTCTGGGGTTACCTCTTGACTCAAATTCCAGGGGGGATGATAGCTGAAAAGTATTCGGCAAAGTGGGTCATTTGGGCTTCCGTACTCGTTAACGTCGTTTTTACAATCTTGACACCGCTCGCGTCGAATATCAGTTACATTGCTGTCCTCGTTGTCCGATTCATCGAAGGACTCGGCGCTGTAAGATTCCCTTATTCTTTAGCTACTATTACTGTCAAAATGTCCTCAAGTTTTTTAAAATTTATTTCTGTGTGCAGGGAGTATCACTTCCAGCCATTCACGTCATGCTGACAAAGTGGGTTCTGACGGAAGAGAGAAATCTAATGTCTTCTTTGGCTTATGCCGGTAAATATTTAATCGTGATTTTGCGCAACGCATTATATCAAATTCAATTTATGATTTGACAGGTATGGCGTTGGGTACCGTCATCTCACTTCCATTTTCGGGAATTTTAGCCGCCTCATGGGGCTGGGAATCGGTTTTTTACGTTCAAGGAGGTCTGGCAATGATCTGGTGCGTTTTATGGCTCATCTTTGTCTTCGATTCACCGGAAGATCATCCGCGAATTCATCCGGCTGAATTGGAACTTTTCGAGGCTGAACACCCCCATGATGTTGACGAAACTATTTCTAACGGGGTCCAAAAAGAAGAAGAACAGAGCATGTCAGCCACAGAAGTAGTTGTGGCGGTCCCCGCCAAAGACGATAAAAATAAGCCGAAACCCAAGAAAGTCCACCACGGACACCATTGGCATGGATTCCATGGTTGGCACGGATTTCACGGATGGCACGGGTGGCACGCAGGACACAAACACCACGAACATCCTAAACTCCATAAAGAACATCTTAAAAAGCAAGGCCACGCTCATCACGGTGGACACGGACATGCGGTATGTTTTCCATGAATTTATATTTCTGTAGTATTCCCGATATCTCTGTTTTTATTCTAATTTAATGGTATACATATTTCATCCATAGAATTTGCCAATTCCATGGAGAGCTCTCGCTACTTCCGGGCCTTTCTGGGCCATCCTTGTGGCTCACACATGCAACAATTTTGGCTGGTACATGCTCTTAGTTGAGTTACCCACCTACATGAAAGCTATTTTGCGCTTCAATATCAGTCAGGTGAGAGTGTGATATTTAATTCTCTGTCTTGTTGATTGCCTTGTAACCAAATTTATATTCGCAACAGAATGCCGGGTTGTCCGCCATTCCATACGTGTCGTTGTGGATATTCAGTATCATTTGGAGTAATCGTTTAGATTGGGCAAAAGGCAAGGGGTGGATCTCCACCACAACTGTGCGGAAGTTGTCAACAGCTGTCGGTGAGTAACCCTGCAATTCTCATCTCTTTGACACCAAAAATTGTCATGATCTGTCAAACAGGATCTTTGTTGCCCGCTGCCTGTTTCATTGGTGTCAGCTTGGTTGGATGCGATCGCCAAGCAGCCGTGGCTCTGATGACTGTCGGTACCATGTTCATCGCCGGAATGTATTGCGGATTTCTTACCAATCACGTTGATATCGCACCCAATTACGCTGGAACTTTAATGGCTCTGACGAATACGGCGGCTACGATTCCGGGATTTATCGTTCCAGCCTTTGTCGGTCAACTAACCCACGGAAATGTTAGTCATTTTTTGGGTTGCGTGTTTAATTTTTCTTCCGAACTTTAATGTCTTTATTTGAACTTTAGCAAACTTTGGGCCAATGGCAAATCATTTTTTTCACCACGGCAGCTGTTCTCGGCCTAGAGTTTGTCGTTTACACAGTGCTGGGATCTGGAGAAGAGCAACCTTGGAACCATGTCGGTAGTCACAAAGCTGAATTAAACAAGGATACAACTATCAGGGGAATCCAGCAGGAACCTGAAACAGAACAGCTGGATGCTGAAAAAAGAGAAAACGCATAGAAATCTTATCTTTTTCAACAAACTAACAAAAAAGAGCTCATTCATGCTCCTTAAACTTCTCATGCTGAGAGTTTCTGTGTGACCTATAACGAACACTAATAAAATGGACAACGTGTATTCGCCAAAGCAATTTTTGCCTCCAGTCATCACGTCCGCCTCCTCATAGTATAGAAAACAAATTTTTGCGTAAGATATCTTATAGGAATGTAGTGAAATGACCTGCATTTAACTCAAAGCCTATCCTATTTCAATCCATCTTGTTAACCATTGGATTCTTTCTCGGTTTTATTCTTTTTACACCGCGTAGATATTTTATGGAGCTTATCTCTCATCGCTAGGCACCAATGATTTCAACATTCGTTTCATCTAGAATCGAGAAGAACAGACCGTAATTTTAGAATGTTAGCGAGACATAGTATCTGATTCATCAAATTGTCGACGATATAATACCTGATGCTAGGAAAGGAGCTGAATCAACCGTTATTGAATCGGATTCATGCAAGACATTGTTACACTTGAGGTAGCATTCCTCCTCCGAGCTGAATTGGTTTTCGTTACCACCGCAACCGGTGTAAGTAAATGCAGTGCACATTCCAGTCTTTTTATCAAAATAGAAGCTGTGAAAGGAAGCCCGGCAGTTCCCGGCAGCTTTCGGTTGCATGCACGGAGAAGTAGGATCGCTTTCATTGATTAGTTTCTGTAATCCTATAAATGTACGTATATAGTCCTTCAAGCCAACTGTTTAACAGTTCAAATGAAATCCAATTTCACAACGAGAGATGATAGTCTTACCCTGTTGGTTACAACTTGCCAGACAGGCATATTCATTGAAGAACAAATTTGGAGGATCTTTGCTGGTACAAGGAATGTATTCGAATATTTCACATGCCTTCGTCTTGGCACTGTATGTCCAGCGCCTTTGAGTATTGATTTTGCATCGCTTCGGGCCTGGGTTGACGACACGCAGTGAGCAAACATCGACTTCGTCCTCGGCATTCGTTTGAGAATCTTTATCGTCGATACACAGCAATTGTGAGAATATAAATTCAATTACAGGTGATGAAAATGTAACTGGGATAATGCCAATTACCTGAAAAAGAAGATACGGCTAAACCAACTGAGGAGTTCGCAATTCCGGAATTTTGCCAAAAATTTGGAAAGTCGTAGCACTCTTGTTCGCATTCCTCTTCTGTTGCGAACCTGTTACTGTTTCCGTGACAACCGCTATAATCAAACATTGTGCACTTCCCCGTCTGAACGTCAAAATAAAAACTAGGAATGACCGCTCGACAAAGTCCTTCGGCTTTCGGCTGCATACACGGAGCGGTAAGATCGCTTTTACTAATTAATTTCTGCAATCCTTTTAATAATTTTAAATGTTAAGAATGATAGTATTCCGTTAATTGACAAATGTTTTTACTCACCTGGCTTGTTGCATTTTGCTAGACAGGAAAATTCAGTTTGGAACAAATTTTCTGTGCCTCCACAGCCTCCGTAAATGTAGGTCGCGCAAGTATCCGTTTTAATGTCATATGTCCAGCGACGAAAGAAGCCTCGACAAGCTTTTGAGCCCGGATTGACTGGCGGTAGGGCACAGATGTCAACTTCTTCATTATTTCCCCTTTTAGTGACTGGATCTAAAGGTGATCAGGTGTAAAATACCAAAACATCAAAAGAAAATGCGAAAAAGGGTTTACTTACAAGGAATAGCAAAGACGATTGATGCGGCACAGAGCAAGGAAAAAATTACCCTCAACATGATCTGCTAGATATAATTCAGTAAAATTTGATAAAATCCAAGAAATATTCTATAACAGGCAAGTGGTTATACCTAGATTGAAGCGCAGCTCCTTTTTCGCGTGTTTGATCGAGAACTAAAAACTGACTAAAGTGGCATCGGAATTGGCTGCTCAACACGACTCCCTTGTTTTTACTGACATTCAACCAGACAAAGGCAATAACCGCACAAAAACAGGAAAGAAACAAAAGGAGGTCAGTGGTCGCATTAAAGTCGCATCACTAGATATGTAAAATGAGGTTACATAAAAACGTGACATGTATACTATAATGTTGTGATATCCATCTTGTCATTATTGCTCGTAACGAAACTGCCGTGCTCGGATGGCCCTTCTTAGTTACCCTAGTCAAGTAGTCAAGTTTCTCTTCTTTTTAATTTATGTAACCCAACACTTGGGGCGCTAACGTCGTTGTCTATTCTCTCTCCCCCCGACATTCGAACTATCAGCTGGAAAAGTCGGCGAACCTGGTGATCTGGAGTGTGTAGCTCCGCCCATTTTTTCGGAGAATGCTTAGTAGGCCATTCTTAATTTTTCAAGTGACAAAATTTGAGCTTTTTAAATAAGAACAGGTTTTAGAGGTAAAAAATTATAACACATTTGTAATTCTTTCTTTTTTTGTGTGCATATATTTGGTTTAATTTTGTAACGCCGTTTGGCAGCACCGCTTTCCAATATTCACGGAAGTTTGTCTGCACTCTGCAATCTGCAGTGTGCAGTCGCCAGTCGTGTTCTCGTGTGCCACTGCCCAATCGTAGCAGTTAGTTGAATCATGAGGTTCTGACTTCTCAGAGAAAGAGTCGCCATTTTTAGACCTTTTTATTGTTTTTTGAGGTTTTGAATTTTGATGTTGGCTTAATTAGCTGGATTGCCACTTGTGAGGCATTTCTTAGAATGTGATGGGTTTTAGTTGGTTCGGGTTGGCAGTTCGTGAGCTTGCTATGATTCTTGGTATAATTAATTCTATTAAATTCTATTGCATGTGCAGTGAAAGTGGCCTGAAAGTGTTTAATTTCAGTTTTTATTTGTAGACGAATTTTGATGCTGAAAGACTTGGAAACCATGAAACCATGCTGTCGACCACGTCGAGAAGCTGAGTAACATTCTGCTTTTACAATGGTAAAATTAACAATTAAACTGATTGAAAGATATGTGGATCATAACATTTGTAATGTTTGATTGCAGGCACCTCTTAATAAAAGGAACTTAAGCCATCCAATCTAGGGCTTCCATCAAATCGTGCAGGCTGCATGGAAGTCGCATTTACCTTTACTGTGAACATAATGAACACATACACTATTTGAAGGTGACAATCTTATCCAGGTATAGATTTTACAATTAAAATGTGATTAAGCTTTGCATTCATTGGTTAGTTTTAACATTTTGGGATTTCGTCAAGTCAACAGCTATTTCCTTCAGGGTTTTGTTCTGTTATGGAAACGGGGAGTTTGTTGTATGCAAAAAAGGCAGATTCTGAAAGAAGTTTTGTTTAGTTGTTCCACTGTAGAGTATCCTTTAAAGTTTAAATGAATTTTTATTTAATCTTAAATGAGTCATCTAGTTTCATGTAATTTTTTTAATTTAAGTTTCCACGATAGGTATAAGATAACATTGCCATATAATATTTGGGTTGAGTATTTGAAGGGATGTGTAGCATATTTGTTTAAATTTCATAAAGCATTTCCAATGATGCTGAAGATTAATTTTACTTTGGTTATAGGTTCATGTTTACGTAGCAGTGGTGTTGCTGTCCAATGTGGCGTGTTGTTGCAGCCTATGGTGGTGAAAGATATCTGCATCAAGTTGCTGTTCCTTGTGCATCCAAGGTGCTGGTTTTGTGCTACAGAAGTGACATCAATATTGTGTTGTAATTGCCATTTGTGTCTTTGCAGTTTACCTTACCTTTATATATTGAGAAGGAACAAAAAAAAATAGTAATACGGGGAAGGTTATGTCAAAAAATAATAAACATGTCCAGGATGGGGGAATGAGGAGGAAGTTGGGGTGGGGTATTTGGTTATGATTATTAAAAGAAGTGAGGTATATTTTAATGAAAATGCAATACTTGGTGATAAATATGTTGTTAACCTATACCATCCCCACTTTCTCTTACACATCCGTACCTCAAATCCCATAAGCACCCACATCAAATCCCACATCCACTCACACCCATTCCTAAAACCCCACAATCTCCAACATAAAATTCACACAAATGTTGTATACCTATAATCATTTATATTTAAATAAATAAAATATCATTATATATAAATTGTATGAACTTTTTTACCCTGGAACACATGCAAAATAAACAATTCATTAAACAGAGCGTCCGGTTCAAGACAATTTTTTTGTGCGAGGCTTTTTAGAAAGCAATCCGCCACCCAATTTGACAAAAAGTGATAGTTTGTTTTCACGGAATTGTGTAAGACGGTTAAAAAATTTCTAGTTCAAAAATCTCATGTAGAAATTAGCAACTAGTCTACTGGTGCAAATTCCGATTCTTTAGGCTTGATTAATTTAGGTGATGTGTTAAAAGCTATTGTGGATAGCTAAAAAACTGAAGCAATCCACTTTTTCTGAATATTTTGGTTTTAGATCACTTTGTTGTTTTTAGATTTTCTTGTGATCTCTCTTCAAAATATTCTGAAAAAGCGAATTAGTTAAATTTTTAGCTTCCCACAATAGCTTTTAATACATCACCTAAATTAATCAAGCTTAAAGAATCGCAATTTGCACCAGTAGACTAGATGCTGATTTCTACATGAGATTGTTGAACTAGAAATTTTTCAACCGTCTGACGCAATTTCCGTGAAAACAAACTATCACTTTTTGTCAAATTGGGTGGCGGATTGCTTTCTAAAACTCGCACATGCAGTGTCGGCGTAGATCCAGGGAGATTACCTGGAAATGGAAGAGGAGAGAAGAGTGCGAGGCAAGTTTTACTGGGGAGCGATTAGTCATACTAGGCTTCCGGGTTAGACTCATGACCCTCTAAAAGTTTTCGTCGGATCATGCGCCTTCCAAGTCCCCGTTCGACCAGAGCCCTCCCCTCCTCCTGGTTTCACAGCGGGTGAGTGACCACCGGCGGGCGTTGGTTAGTGGTTAGACAGGGAAACGTGGCCACAGAAAAGAAGGGAGCCCAGAAATGCACTTGTAATTGAATCTAACTACACAATTTATCAGTCTTGGATTACAGCATTCTCTCGTCGGTTTTCACCAGTGGATGAAGTCCATGACAAATAGCGAAGGATTACCCTGTAAGCAGAATGAACATTTATTTGGATGGCAATAATATTCAAACAAGATTGTAGCGACAGAAAGCTATACCTCAAATAAAGATGGCCCGCTTAAGAAAGTAAAAGGGAGATTCAAGGGTAGCAGCCAACAGGTTAGTAAACAGGGACCTTGTTGACTTTCTTGAAAGGAAATGACTTCTCATAAAGTCTGCCATTCAAATTTAGAAAGCTGGAGTTTAGAACCTGTAAATAAAAAAAGAAAAATAAGTCAGCTTGTTTATAATTTGTGTCATCAATGTGTTTGACGTCTATGATCTAAAAGAATAAACAATTATCAGTGTACACTCAAAAGTGTCTCTTAAACATTAGATAGACGTAAGTGGAGATCAATACTTTAAATACATATTAGACTGCAATGGAAATAGTTCAGTGACATGATAAGTGAACTTACACATGAAACCACCAATCAGTTATCCAATCTTCTCTCGAGAAGATGAAATGTGAGATTGGTCTATGCTGGGGTTGGTGATCTAGCAAGTCCAATACAAACAGCAGATAATTATGACTCCTAATAACAGACAAGAAGAATATATGTTTCAGCAATACATGAAATGGATAAAGCTTGTGTTGGTTATTACCTGTAGCATTTCGATGGCACATTCAGTAGAATCCAATGATTTTGAACAAAATAGTTGACGGTAGGTTGCACGACGGCCACGACCCTTTCACGTTTCCTCCTATAAGTTGATGAGAAACATTAAGGTTATCCAACATATACACGGAATAGAACACATCGCCGACAAGTTAGAGACGAAATCACTTGAATTTACCTATGAATTCATTGGTAATTATCGGAGAAACTTTTGACAGCAAACCGCCATTCCATAACTGACACAATCAACACGCCATCTATTTGACACGTCTCAAAACTCAGTATTTGCAGGTGGTCTTAAGATAAGATAAGATACTCACAAAACTTGAAAAGTCCATATTTGTTTGCTAAAACCTAGCATTCAATCCTTAAAACTGTACAGAAAACAAAGCTCACTTGCTAGTTTCATGCAAATTTTCCGGAAGTATACCGGAAGTAGGCGATAGCGCCTTAACTATTGAGCTGCCGACAAAATAAACCAAATATTCGTGATCTCCATGAAATTTGGGGTTGATTGAGTGTAATTTCAACGAAATCCAGAATTTTGTCAAAATCGATAATTTTCCTGAACTATAGTTCAGGATAATTCTTGAAACCGGAAGTACGCGTACGTACAAAAAAAAACATGAACTTTACCACAAATTTGACGAGGATCACGAATATGTGGTTCTTTTGTGCGTCGAATGAATATTTACTAAACTACTGATTGAAATGAGAAAACCGGAAGTAGAAATAAAGCACATTATTATTCAAAACTAACAAGTGAGCTTTGTTGCTGAAACAGAAACTGACAGTTTTCACCCAAAAGTTCCCTGTAGTAGAAGTGAGAAATTTCTTTAGAGATGTGCAAAGTAAACGTAATTAAACTGAGTGTAAAATGATCAAAGTATGACGTCTAGCGTCAGAAAAAGAAACATTGACATCAAAACAATGTCCGCTCTAGCTCGTTGACACTCAATTGAATGAAGAAATAAACAAAGGCAAATGACTTCGATACTCACGGCATATACTCCTCTCCAAATTTATAGGTCATCTCGTCTTCACCAAAAAGCCTCCACTGCACCACTGCAGCATCACACATATCACAACATACGAAATCCCTAAGGTAGTATAATGAGGAGAAGGCAGTTTGACAGTGTACATTCGTTTCTGTGCCCTGTCTATGGCATCTGTTTGTGATTCCAGATTGTTGACGAAATATCACTTCTTTTAACTTTATTCCTGTTATTCTGCACTTTGCCTTACTTGTGATGAATCTTTCTTTTTCTCTGTAGGTTTCAATGGCCGTTGATGTTCACTGTTCAGGCTGTTAATGGAGATGCTGCCTATGGAAGAGAGGTGTGCTTACAGTTGATGCTTCTGCTGGTGTCTTTGGTGTCACAGTTCAATGTGTTGTTCGTTATATTGTCTGTCATGGCAAATCTCTTCTCTCTGTCACTCAAATCTCATCCATGCATTTACAATTGAGGTAACCTGATCTTACATGATCTAGGAGTGCTTCAATCGAAAACTGCTAGATCAAGAAACCTTACATGCACCAAACAAATAATAACACTCTGTTGTTATCTTGTTTGATTAACCAACAGGCCACCTGCAATCAAATAAAATTATAGGCCTTGTCACACTTGTGTTTAATACTGTGAAGTACATGAAAACAAATAATCAGAAGAAAGTAATAGATGATGAAAATAAGCAAATAAATATGATATATAGACAACACTGTAATATAAAGATTTCATGAAGAATATATAACTATTTACAATTGAATTACATTGATTTTTATGCTATTGTGTACATTTATTTCACATATTTTAATCATTCCTCTTCCCTTCATTAAAATTATTTTATTCAATATGAATCAATACATTTTTCGCTAATTTAAGCGAGCTACATTTCTAGTAGGTAGTACGCACAATAGCTTTTTGGCCCGAGCTTTGAGTTTCTTCAGGTCTTTGAGTGATTGGCCCATAAGTTAAGAAAGATAAGGTCATCGTACTAGCAGCAGATTTATTTGTGTTAATCCTTAGCAGAAACCTCAAGTTCCAAGCCATCTTCATTCCTATGACAATGGGTTGCGACAATTTAGGCGTTCCTACTATTTTGTGTTTAGGCATTCGGGGAAGACTTCCCTCACCGGTTTCAACATCCAAGATCAATGCCCAAGTTTCCGTTAATAAAGCTTTTATCCTTAGTTACCCACCGCATCGGTTTTCATTAACAATAAACATCAAAATCTTTAGAAAAATGGAAGTCAGTTCTCCCTCTCCCCAACTTCCTCTTGTTACTTTCCCAATCGCAAAGAAATGTTGATTATTTGTTGGACATAAACACTCCCAATTTTTCTGTTTGTTTCTTCTTCAAATAAAAATGGTTAACTGCATGGACACAAAGACAATTAACCAAAATAGCCTACTGGATGCATCTGCCGTTACACGTCGTAACCATCACCAAGGAACAGCTCAACAGCAACAGTTAAGTGAGCCACAGTTGAGTCCTCTCCAATGGGTAGATCCAAGCACCAAGCGAGTTATTCTTGGGGCCGTGATGGAAATCTTGAATGAAATCGGGTTAGATGCTTCACTTCGTGATACGGTCCAACTCAATTGACCGTTGAGATGAATTTCATACGCCTTGGTGTTTCTAAATCTGTTGAAAAGAATAAAATGCTCATTAGCTATGGTTTCAAGTGAAATAAAAGAAAATTTTTCCTAATACCTGGGCCACCAAGTCACATGTAATGTAAGTGATGAAGGTTTGATGACGGAGAACTTGAGCGACAAGTTACATTAACAGTGTCTCTCGTCTGACGTCCAGTTCTTACTGACCGCAAGGGGATTGCTCGTGTACTGGTTTACATACGTCAGCTGCCGGCCTTGCATATCCACTTGAGAATGACGTCGGTTGGTAAGGAGATTTTGATTTGGTGGGTGTACCACTGCCGTGATGACTCCACCAGAACCAAGCCAACAAGGGCATGCCATAATAATGCCGTCTTGGAGCGCGTATACGTTCCGATGGCTGCTGGCAAACTAGTATTAGAAGTTCTTCTGGCTCTACTTTGGGTTCAGATTCTTCTTCTTTCTCAACGTTGAAAAGTCATCTCTAGCAAAATTAGAGATAGGATTTGATGTTGCCTAGATTATAACGAACCATTAGCGTCTTTTATGACTAAAACTATGTAGTCTAATTGAATGGAACTTCACTTTCTTCTGTCAGCTATATTGTGGGAGCCACCTGTCAATTCAACAGCCACAGTCAGTTTCCTACAGGCTGCCAGTTTCTTCGATAAAGATTCGATTTTACAATTAATCAGTATTTGCGCCGATGTCGGTCGTAACCCAAATATTCCAAATCCTGATAAAAACAAATAAAGAATGCCATTAATATATACATATTCAACAAAAATATATTTAAAAAAACAGAAACTAAACAGATTACTATTTTTTGTCACTACTATTAATTTAATTAATTATTCATTTGTATGGTAAAACATGTTGGAACTGTGGGCATCGGTGAGATGTAAGACTAATCTAACATTTAATCCTACTTCATATCTTTACTTGATTTGTACTTTAATTTCTTTATGTTCTTCAGTTTCACTTAGTATGTAAAAAGGTCTTTACTGGCTTTACACTCGGTGAGATCCTAGTAAAGAGCTAATAATGCTAAATACAGTTGGTTTTTTAATTTTAGAAAAAATCCTGCAGAAGATAAGTTTGAATTTGTCTGTCTGTGATGATGCACTCACAATTAACCACCCCACAAAATTGCAACACACACTTTCTTTAGTCTAAATTTCTCGTTATGTAGAAAATGGTGCTTTCTCAAAATAGTTCAGAACACTTTTTCCATTAGAAGAATTTCCCTTGTCTTCTCTACTTCAACACCTACACAGTTAATCAAACATATATTCCAGAAACTTGGTGTGTAAAAAGACATGAGAAGATTAAAGCAATACCTGTTTCCACTTCTGGCTTCACACTTTGTAGTTCCACTGGTACTCCACGTTTCCCAACTAATAAAACAACAATTGTAGGTCTGGAACCTAAATAAAAGAAAAGAAACTATTACTATTAGCAGCTTCATAATTAACCTTAATTAAAGTTGTGATAGACACTAGATTTGACGACGTAACGTAAGCCATTCTTACCCGACAGCCCTCCACAGCGGGGATGATTGCCCGCCATGGCGCCATAGTATCTAGAAAAAAGCCGCCAATTAATCAGACAACAAGTTTTCATGAAAGCCGCGAGATGGCGACTCGACCATTTCGCCATCTAGGGAGGGGCATAGAAGTTAGTACACCGTTAACGGTTTAACGGCACGCCATAACCTTCAATAATAACGTTAAAAAAAGGTTAGATCTATTGTCACGACATATGTCGTGGCGCGACGGTCAAAACTGTCTATTGTCACGACATCTGTCGTGGCAATAAAGAGAAAATTGTCTATTGCCACGATACGCCTATACTTCCTCTCTGATCTCTCATATCGTGACAATAACACGAATTTTGTCTATTGCCACGACATGCGTTTTCGTACTAAGTTCCACAGAAGATGTTTAGGAAAACTACTAAATAGGGTAAAACTACATGTGCATAATTCCCGCATCAATTTTCTTGTCAATTATCCCGTGAAACTCAACCTTTGTTGTAATCTCCAAATAAAAAATTACCCTCTCGACGGAGAATCGAACGCCATGCTATCGCATGGTGGCATTCATCGCTGACCATTCGGCTACCACTGCTGAAATGTTATTGTAAAAAACTTGACATAGATAACCTAACCTAACCTAACCTAACCTAACCTAACCTAACCTAACCTAACCTAACCTAACCTAACCTAACATGCGTGAATGTCGAATTTTAAAAAAATATATGTCGTGGCAATAGACAAATTTCGTGTTATTGCCACGATATGAGAGATCAGAGAGGAAGTATAGGCGTATCGTGGCGTGTCGTGGCAATAGACAATTTTCTCTTTATTGCCACGACAGATGTCGTGACAATAGACAGTTTTGACCGTCGCGCCACGACATCATGTCGTGGCAATAGATTTAACCTTAAAAAGTTATTAAACAGTTTAAAACATTTCTTCGAATACTCCACCCTAGATGGCGAAGTCGTCGAGCTTACTACTGGTTCATTTTCAACTCATTTTAATGTGCGCATCACTGAGTTGTTCGTGAATTAAATCAAGGTTTTTGCGATTGGAATTGGCAAAACAACTTGCGTTACTATTACCGCTATTTAGCCTATTACCTAAGTTACATTTTCCGTAAAATGTGGCACGAACGGCTTGGCATAGCTGACGGGCTTGTTACCTGTGGTTTCGGATAAATGAATGCACTTTCTTTCATTTCCCCGATCGAGAAAGTAGGAGCAGGTCCAGTTTCAGTCATTTAGCCCACACTGCGACATAATCAGTGCAAATTGAACAAGCCAGTCAGGAAAAAAAAACTGAACTAGAAAATAGATCTTAATTCAATTTAGAGTTCGTCAGACAAAGGATTCAGAAAGAAAGTGACTCGGAAAAATGTTGTGTGTATTTATTCATTTTCAGCGGGGGCTTGCTCGTTTATGATGGGAATATATTATGGGATATAGAACAGACTTTTGGGTGTGTTAATACTGTCTGGGATAGGTTATGGAATAGTTCTGCATGTCACTATGTGCGTATATTTATATGTGCGAGCAAGTCGTTCTACAACTCTCTCTAGTAATAATAATAACGTGCTGCTAAGTGCGTAACTTTCAAAAATAAAAAAACCCAAAAAGAACAAAAAAACCAGCGATTTGGTTTTTAAAAAAAGTGAAAGAAGGAAGAGAAAGGGAATAACAAAAGGAAACAAAATCTTATGCTTGTTGTGCGATGCGTGTAGAGTGGTCGACTGGTTAATAAATTGGAAGAGAAGAGACCGCGGGAGATTTGAAAACGCCGTTAAAAAAAAGTTAATATGGTACAGTTCACGAACACCGGACAAAAGAGTACAACATCAGTTAGTATACAAAACGTATTTATAGGATTGGGATGAATGACTTTTTCACCGTGTTTGTCTAAAGTGCAGATTTTCGTCCGATTATACTTTTGGGGGACCTATTATTCATTTGAAAGATCTGCAGGAATGTAACAAACAGAAATCCATTATTCACCATTTCAAAAAGCGAAGAGAATTATTTAGAAAAAAATCGTGGGGAGAAACAATGGAAAAAAAACGACACTATGATGAATGAGTGAGTGATTCATGAAATTATATACCCTGCCAAATAACATAGGGATCTGCTTGATTATGTGTCGATTAATATGGCTTAATGTGATGTATACACAAACAGTTTTTCGCCCCAACGCGCAGCGATCAGAGCCATTAACGATCATCATTGAGCCGAGGAAGAGGCCAGCGTGATGGGGTTCCTTGGCCGGACGACAAACGAGCGGATGTCGTCGCTATTATTGCTGCCGGCACTATCGGTCGCTTCAGTTGGAAACACATTAACCGGTTTCAGTTTACCGGTGATAACGGTCGCAATGTGACGTCCATCCTGTTGGGGTGTTGGGGGGAACGTGTCAAAGTGATTGTTATTAGTGCTGGCGGACGTTTGGTAATTTATGGAAGATGACGCTGCTGTGGGCGTGACCGACGACTCCCATTCGCGGTGCTGGGTCGGTTCAAACTCGAAAGGCGAACTGGAGGAAGGTCCGGTCGACGAAAGTAACAAGGAAGGCCGCATCGGAACGGACATTTTGACCAATTCCGACGGCCGGAAAGTGTCGCTTCTACTGTTGTGAAGTGGAATGATGATCGGGGAAGGTTGAGTCGGCCACGGTGTCTGAGGTCGAACAGTTTGCAGTGGCCGAGTGACCGGCTGCTGCTGGGATCTCTGATTGGTGTACGGCAGATGCTGATTGGTGGAAGGATGCGGCTCCAGCGGCAGCAAGATTGAGAGCGGAATTAACTTCTGCGGCTGCACTAATAGCGGCGTATTCCGCAACGCAGGAGATTTCTGCTGTAACGGATGGGTTGTTGTTGGAGCAGGTGAGCGCGCTGCTGGCGGTGCAGGTCGAGTCAGGACACTGGTCACCTGATAATCCGATCCGCCGGTCAGGACCACTTGGTATGCGGGAGTTGGGTACGCCGTTGGGTACGCCGTTGGGTACGCCGCCGTCTGATAGGACGCTGTTTGATAGGACGGAGAAGAGGCCGCACCCACAGCCGATGAAGTAGAGTAGTAATATTGTTGTTTCTTCAGTTGTTTCGGCTTGGTGCTGCCGTAAGTATAACCGGCGGGAGTAGTGACCCAGGGCTTTTTCACGTAGACGGTCGTCTTGGTTGCCTGGTAAGGTGATGGTAATTTGGGCTGCTGTTTCGTTGTGGCATAGATCGTCGTTGGAGTAGGTTTCGGCGGAGCCGCATACGTCGTCTTTTGTTGAACCGGTCGGATAGGAGGACTGCTGTAGTGTACAGCGGTGCTCACCGGAAGCTGGATGGGTCGGCTAGTGGTGGAAATGTGAACGATTGAATTTGGATTACTAGTACTCGGGAAAGGTTTCCAGTAGATGCTGTTCTTCTCCTCCTGTTCCTGTTGTTCTTTCGATACGCTAAGTAAAGAGCTCGGAACAAATGGAGGTGTAGGACGTTCAGGTTGGCGTCCAAATTGACGTTCTGGTTGTCGCTCGAACTGGCGTTCGGGTTGACGTTCGGGTTGTCTTTCGGGTTGTCTTTCGGGTTGTCTTTCGGGTTGACGTTCGGGTTGACGTTCGGGTTGACGTTCAGGTTGACGTTCGGGTTGACGTTCGGGTTGATGTTCGGGTTGACGTTCAAATTGACGCTCCGGTTGACGACCGAATTGGCGTTCAAATTGGCGTTCAAATTGGCGTTCAAATTGGCGTTCGAATTGGCGTTCAGGTTGGCGCTCAGGTTGGCGCTCAGGTTGGCGCTCGGATGGTCTGTCGGGTTGTCGTTCGGGTTGACGTTCTTGGTGGGTATTGGGTTCAATACGAATACTGGAACGGTCATTTGAAGGACTTTTGCTGGTGGGGTTTGACCTGAAACCCTGGAACGGATGCGACTCCAGCTCTTGCTGATTTATTGGCTTGCGGTTATTATTCGGCTTGGTTCGCAGGTAACCCGAGCCTCTCGTTTTATTGAGAATGTGCAATTGTGCACCCCAAGCGATATTGTTAAGGAAGTCAGGATCCTGGGCCAGCAGCAACCACTTATCCGGCAACAACGACGTTGATATGGGATACTCTTCTTTACTCTTCAAATTATCGCGGCCGTAATCGGATGAGGACTCATATCGGCTGGACGGCGACGTCACAGTGGGTGACCACGGGTCTCGGCTAACGTCAGTCCCCGAAGTGGACGCCAGTGTTTTGAAAGGCGACTCGTAGAACGGGACCGTGACGTCAGGAGCTCTCGGTCGATTACCGGGAACCCAATCCGTTCCGGCTCGAGTCGTCTTGAAGTTGGCCGTGTCAGATGGTTTCGACAGCGGAATATGTCGCGACGCCCATTCCTGGAACGTCGGTTCCGACACTTCGCGCTTGTCGAATCGAGCGAAAGATGGCGTCGGCGTCGGCTCCTGGAAATACGGCGAACTGCTACTGCGTTCGGCGGCGGCGGCGACTTGCGGTTGGGTTGATCCTTCCAGTCGGCGATCTATATAAATTAGTGTCACAGCAATCATGCAATTAGGGCTTTTTCTTTTGTAACCAACACAAAAAAAAGGGGGCCACAAATTAGGCTCCGACGGAGGAGGGCGGAGAACCGCTTATTATTTATTGTGATGGCGATGTCTTAAATACGAACCTTGAGGTTGTTGCTCGTGCCGTTGGATGACATCTTTGTTGAGCGGGTACAGTCCAACGGATTTGGAACAGTCGACATTGAACCACCAGTCGCAAACGCTGTTGTCCGGGGTAATGTTATTTGTGTCAACAACAAACAAGAAAAAGAAGAAAAAGAAAAAAAGAAAAGAGGGGGGGAATGAATGAGATTTGGTGGAAATCAAATATTTAAGTCAATTCAATTATACGTACAAGAAGCGCTGATGGTAGAGCGTCCCGTTCGGACAGAGGAACGACGTTTTCTTGTTGTCACGACAAACGTGGAAAACCTGCAAATTTGGGCAAACGACATCATTGTTTAACATTCCATCGACGTCACACCCCATTTTTTTGAATAATAAGTGATTAGATTTAAGCTGCTGCTTTTTTCGTGGAATTTATTTTAGGGATATTGTTTTTGAGAAATGCTGCGCCATTTCGCCCCAAAAAGCCAACGGACGCAAGGCCTTTCAGTCGTCGGAAAAGATGGGTAATATTGCACGTATACACCCGCCGCTGTGCTTATTGTTGTGTGCATAGGCCTGTATCCACGCATCGTAGACTCTGCGCTTATACATTAGATGAGATGAACGTGTCTGAGCGCCATTATTAACGAAGATTCATAGAGCTTTCCTACGTGACGTCGGCCAAATGACTTTCTAATGCACGAAGAGGAGCCAGTAGCTATACACAAACTATAGACGTCCTAATACAAACAGCTTATATCTCTCCCTTCCTTAATGAACGTTATAGAAACATCACGGCCCACTCGTTATTATATGTGTGTTGTGGGCGTTTCCTATCATCAGCAAGGCAGCACTGCACGGCTTCGGCAGAAAAATTTTGTTTCCCGGTAATATTTTCTTCAATGCCGTTGTTGCGCGCTCTGATCCGATTTGCGATATTATAACTCGCCCGAAAAAAAAAAAAATTGTTTGACAGAAACATGCATAAAATTACATTATACATTATGCATCGGTCGTTGCTGTACAACGGAGCAGCTGATCGAATGATTCCGGGGGTTTGAATATTTACGATAAAATGTGTAGAGATTCTGAAATGAAAAATATAAAATTCGGTTATTCGGTTCCCCCTTTTTTTTATTATTATTATTTGGTCTTCCGCGGAAGTTGAATAAAATAACAAGCCAAAAGGGTCGCACATCTCGATCGATAAAGCAGCGCCCTATAAAGCTTAGACTCTGAGTCTATGTGGGTGTGTGTCCGGATGTGTGTAAAGAGGGGGGAGTAAAAAAAAAACGGAACCGACGGAAGAAAGATCACTGAAAAGATATACACAGACAGCACTCATCCTATCTTCTTTTTGTGATGCCCTTATTTTCTAATAATACAACAGTCATTCCCTTTTCACCAGTGATATAGGTACAATAATACAAGGCTCAACTATATGTTTGTATATGTGTGTGTAGATGATAGTAATAATACAAGCATAGACCTATAGACTGTCGCCATTGAAAAAGTAGCTAGCTCCTTTGCAACGGGTTGGAAAAAGGGAAATGTAAAATTGGATCGAAAGTAATAGGTCTACTCTATTGAAAAAGCTCAAGAGCTCTTTTCCCCTGTCTGGGATTTACATGGTATACATGTCAAAATGTATACACAACTTATTATTATTATACTAGTGGCTACTCTACTCTTGTATACAACATGGAGAGACACAAAAGCCGATGACGATACGAAAAGGGAAAAATAAAAATTGAATTTTGATTTTTTTTTTTGATTTTCTTCATCATTTTCTTTGCTGGCTTGTTTTCCTCCTTTTTATCTCTATATACACGGCCGAACGTAGTCAACCGAAATGGAATTGAAATTGGATTATAGAGCCATCGCCAGAGCCCTGGTCATCATAGATATATACGTATTTCCCATGTCCAGTCGGAATTGACTTTGGCGCACATGATCTCCCAAGATTTCTTCAATTCCACATCGTTTTTTCTTCTTCTTCTTTTTCTTTTTCTATGGCTTTATGGACAGATAGATAAGAGTCCAGCGTATATAATTGGACGCAATGTTCAGCCAAAGCGAACCCAAATAAGAAGGTCGAAGCTTTGGCGGCGGATATCGATTGTCGTTGCGTCTTGTGTACATCAATAACGACCAATATAAGACCGACTCGAATCGAGAAAGGCGACTCGTGTTCAACATATTTGTTGCCCCCCCCCCCCATGTTGTTACGCAGTAAAGAACACATTATTATCTACACGGAGCAGAACGTCTACATATTGTCCTTTTCTCGTTGTACACCATCGGAGAAAGTCACCCGTGTTTGACATGGATTTCCCTTGAAAGAAAAGAGAGGCGCAGAGGAGAGAGATCAAAGAGGACAACAGCAACAAACGACAAGTCTATGTGTCTCTTTCCCTAGCTAGCTAGCTCAAACTTTTGTCTTACGCATTGGAAAGTCACGCGGCGAACGGCCCCTGCCGATGTCCGAAGTGCAGCGGCGGCAGCCATAGTCCAACCCCAAAAGACCCCTGGAAAGTTTCATACGCTCGGTTGGGCATCAGCTATATAATATGCCCATGCATCGTTGGTCGGTGATGTGTCCCTTATTCGTTCGACGTCAAAAAAAGAGAGACAAAAAATGTCCCTCGACGACGTTTGAACGAAACAAGAAATGGTAATAGGTCCGTCAGCCCTCACAAGAAGACTCTTTGAGAAACTGTTGGTACTTATTTCGTTTTTTGTTTGTATTTGATGCGTAAGAAGTTGATTTTTGGTGACGCATTCGACTTGAAAAAAATATAAAACCTCGTCAAACTCAAGTCGAGTGTGTATATAGTACACGTTGCAGCCTAACCTACAAACACACGAAATTGGATAGATGCAGCTTTTACCGGAAGAAAAGTTTCGCCTTTTTTTTGGTTTGATTATCGAATTGTAGACGAGAATTAATGAAATTTGACGGAATTGACGCCATCAACCTCCCGTCGTCACGCTGGACTTGTTTGAGAGCTATACACACGAGCGCAACCAAAAGTTTTGCGACTTTTTTTAATCATCTCATGTTGGATATATCAAAGGTTTTCTATAAATAATCAATAGCTTTGCGTGTGCTGTGCGTGGATAAGAGTGTCGGTCGGAAAAGAGAGAGAGAGAGAGGGTGGGGGTAGGATTGAAGGACTAATTACCTGGCAACCAGTTTCTGGATCGGCGAAGAATCCCGGGTAATCTTGTTGGTCGCATTGGAACCGAAGCGTGGCGGGAACGCGCGACGCTACCGGATAGTCAACGCCGGGAACACCGGGCACGATGTCGGGCAATCGGTTACCGGCGAATGTCGTCCTCGTTCCGGCCGCTTCGCTGGATCCGATTACAGCCATAGAAATCAACAGCAGCCACATCACCATCATGTTCGACCATGTCCGTGAGCCGAAACCTCCATCGTACGATACTAGAAAAAAAGAAATAAAAATTACAAACGTATAATGAACCGCCAGCATGATGTATCGCTTTGATGTATAAATCAAGAAAATTCATTCACAAAAATTTGAGAAAAAGAATCTTATTTTTTTCCAGGAAAGGAAAAAAACCAAACAAGATGGAATATCAATTAGAGGTGTCGGTTGAGAGAGAGAGAGGACCCAGACGCCCGAGTTTTTTCCCTGGAAAATGAACGAAGGGAGTATATAATCTCTAGTGGTGGTGGTATAGAGTAGACCATCCGTTACGGTACTGTTACAACCGGGGCTGAGAGTAATGATCATTACTTCTATCTTGATGATAACGAAAAAACAAAAAACAAGGACGGCCTATTCCATCATTCTGCCGTAAGAGCTCCAGGAGCAATGGGGCACAAGTTTGCAGGATGTTATTAGATGTTCCTTATTACTATCTGTTTCTCCCTATGATTCGAGGGGGGAGGTGTAACGTAGAAAATACGGAGAAGAAAAAAAAGTCGATGGATGAAAATGAAAAACATCCAACAGATGGTTCCATACTCACACATGAAGCTTTGACTCTCTCTCTGTCCCTGTGTGGGTCTCTCGGTCGACGTGGTCTAAATTGCCGAGTACTAGTGACCCACAGAAGCAGTTGCACAACTAGCGACTTATGGTGATGCGTGTACTAAAACACACAGCAGCAGAGCTCGGCTAATGCTGCTGCCCAGACTCACAGCAGCAGGACCGTTACGCTCGGATGATCACTTGGCCAGCAACACACACACTAGTCCAACCCCAAGAAACTTTTTTTCTTCTTTTTTCCAGCCAGGGATGTATAGTGTGTGTGTGTGTTTATTCGACCCACTTGGACTGTGCAGCAGCAGAGCCGGTCCACAAGTGTGAGACCGTTCCCGCAGAATTCTCCTATCCTCCGTGTAACGAAGTAAACTACGCTCTCTCTCGATGTGTTTCTCGAGACCTAATAATAATTACGAGACGCAGTCCCACATTCGTTATTCTCCAGAGGTGCAGATGATTTAGTCGGGCCATCGCACAGTCACTGCACGGGGCGTTTATTTTTCTTTTTTCTTCTTTTTCGTGGGCTTTCATGTGAATATTCGCTCGGTCGGGGAAAGAAATTGAAACAATTCACGCTCCGTGTTTTTCTTTCGAAAAAGCTAGGAGATGTGCTGTATAACTGTTGTTTGTTTGGGTACGTACGCAACCTATGCCATTGCGTAAACATTCAATTAGCCCCTTTCCTGGAAATGTTTTCGAATTCCTGCGAACAAGATTCGATTATCTCTCGTGTGAAATCATTCAGAGACACGCAGTCGGGAGTGTCACCGCGCCCTTTCATTCCATTTTCCTCCCAAAATAACAACAAATAATTATTCGTGGGTTATAGCTCTCAAAAGTTGTTCTCTTGACAATCTGTGTGGGTTTAATCTCGAAAGGGTTCAGACTTTTTTTTTTTTACAGACTCACAAGAAATGTTTATGTTCGCCCATCTAATTTTAAACTAAATTAAAAACTAAATAAATAAACTCCTAGTCCTCTATGTACTATACCTTTACGTAGTTCTTAGTGTTTGGATGGCTTCCCCAACAAAAACTACCTAGTGACTTTTTTACATGGATGATGTTGGACAAGAAATCGCTGAGATGCTTGAAATGATCTCTTCATCATTTTCCTCTAATTCGACCATGGTGGCCTGAGCCTGGCCTCTGACAAGATAGAAAGCTATGTCTGTGTCAGTCTCTACTAGCATTTTACACTACAAAATGATTCACACTCAGGTTTAAAAAATTAAGACAAACATACCTGCCAAAATAGTAGAATGTCAGTTGTGAAGTGTACATACTATTTCCTTATAGGTTTTTTTTCTATGATTCCTATTATTTACTCACAAAAAAAGCCGTTTCATGCACGACGTGTTTCATGTGTCGTTCGCCAAATAGTAGTCTGCAATCTGGGATGGCCCGGTTTTGGACTTGCCAGATTGCCAAAATGAGTCGAGTTTTTGATCGAATACCATTAAAATACCAAATATCCAATCAAAAATGATTGGATAAAATAAAACTAACTAAATAACAGTAAATAATTCGAATAAAACCAAATAATAGGATAAAACTTGATATTGGCAAAGCTAGATTTGGCAACGAACTCTCGGTGCGGTTTAGACCTTTTGACACACTCAAGAAATGTTAAAGCCCATTATTTTGGCTGAATGGTACATTCAGACATTCGCCGTTGAACACGCGAAAGAGGATAATAGCCCGGCATGAAAAAAAAATGGGCGGAAAAGATATTCTTCGAAAGATTTGTGGGCAGCAGCAGCAGCAGCATTAGATAGGGAAGAAGAAAAAAGATGCGGGACCATCTGTCGCTGAAGGGAAAGCGCCCATCCCGGACGATTTTTTTTTTCTTTTCACAGTTGTTGTCTTGACGACACGTCTAACCTCATTATTCTCGTACCGAACACAGGTGTGAGCCGCCGCCGCTGTGCAGCACTCTATAGATAGTACCAGCCAAAGATAAACCTCATGATGGACTGTAGACACACACACAGCGTGTACACATCGGGCTTACAACCAGAAAATAATGTTGATGAATGGAGGAGATGTTGTATACTAGTGAATTAAAAAATAAATAAATAAAATAAAAAAATATCAATCAAAAATTCGGGCGCGTCACTCTGCGACTTTCACGCGGGACCTCCTTTTGCGGCCCTGATTTGTTTTCGAAATTAATAATTCAGACGTATTTCTTTTTACACCCGCTAATATTCGCTTTCTCTTCGTGTCAGATAAATTTAATTAAAATCGCTATATAGTACAGCAGCTCGAATGCAAATACATGCGGCCCGTATACGCTACTACCACGTAGACGTAACCGAGCGCTATGGCAACTTGTCTATCGGGTTCAGCGGGTGTGTACACGACTTGCAACTGCATAAAGGAAGTCAAAAGAAGGAAGAAGAGTGGGGTTGTATATGAGGAGTGCGGGTGCGAGAACCTTTTGATTAAAAATTCACACACGAACGGAGTCGTGAGCTAAGAGTCAGACGGAACACTAGTGCGTGTTTGCTCCCCTGCGCTCTCCTTTGCTATAGATGTGTATAGGGTCTCGTTTTCTCTGCTGTAATAGACACACACACTTTTTTGTACTCGAGGGCTGTATATAGGCTGTGTGTAAGTGTAGGAAGGATTTTGTCGGACGTTTCAAGTATCCGGACATGATGAGGAGAGCATATCCGCTTGGCGAGAGTTAACACATACAAGTAGTAAAATTAGACGCAGGCTAAGAAGAAAAAAGGAAATAACAAATAGGGCAATGGTTGAGAGATAGAGAGAGAGAGGCGGAAAAATAAGTATGCCGAGAGATATAATAACGAGATGGCAGCCAGCAGGAGCACGAGCCAGTTAACAAACGAGAACCTCTTGTCGCCCATGTTCTCTCTGCTGCACTGTATCATCAAGTCCACGTCCTTTTCTTCTTCCGTCGTGTGTACATTCATTTGATGATGTCGAACCCCAGAGCTAAAAGGGGCCCTATATGCCATCAACTTAACTCTTATAGTATGGATGGGGTGGTGGATCTATAATATAGATATAGCAATCGAGATATTTTGGTTTGTATTGTGTGTGTCTAGCGTTTGATTCTCTATCTTGACAGCGGTGATTTGTATATATACGCACCCCCACCCAACCCGGTTGTCGATTGTCTCGTGCCCAGCAAGTCTGCTGTCTCTACTCTCTAGAGCCCCTTGCGCTATATAGTAACTTGTGCCTTATAAATATATTCAATCCAGCCGGAACGGTAAAGCGATGGAGAGAAAAAGGGGAAGAAGAAGAAGAACGACCGAGATAGGCTTTAGACTGTACACACAGAAGCAGCAGTAGTGAACTGCGTCCAGCCACCCGGACGAGATTGATCGCTAGTGGAATAGGGTAGAGGGGCTGGCTGGCTGGCTGGTGGTGTTGGATGTTCTCCTTTTTTCTTCTTCGTTCTTTCCTTTTCCGCGCGCATCTTCTTTCCCTCCACTTCCTTATACATTTCCTGCTCTCTCCCCCTCTTTTTCTTACGTTGTACATCTTTTCTTTTTTTTTTTTTCCCCGCACACGCATCGCACGCTATATAGCCACGTCTTATATATCTCTCAAAAGAAGATATACAGTGGCTGGCTCCGGCCTCACGAAAAACCGATGGAGCTTGGGTGACTTTAGCTCTTGCTGCGCTTCTTCTGCCGCTGTCGGATTTAGCTTCTTTTTCCTTGCTAGCTGCTGCTGCTCCAATGCAACATAAAATATATTATCTAAAAAGCCCCCCCCATACCCAGAAAAAAAAAAAAACTTTTTCTTTTTTTTTCGCAATGGGCCATCCTTTTGTTTACACAACCCATGTACACTGTAGCATCTTTTTTTTTGCGGGGGAGGGGGTTATATAATAACTGTATGTATGGGTATCATATTGATTGGTCAAATAATGTCGAGGGAAAGCTTGGCGTTATAATGCGGAAGAGTGAGCCGCTGATGGAAGAACAAGTCATCAGGCTAGCATAACTTATTATACACATATATTTTTTAATTTTTTTTTTTTCGGCGGATCGTCACACAAGTTTAATGTACCGGGGAAAAAAATGGAAACCAATAAAATTTAAGTTTGCCAACGAAGAAATTGTCTTTTTTAGAAATGAGACGTTCATTTTGTGAGACAATCAGCAAACGAGACATTTTTTTGCTTTTTAACGACTCAACTATTAGAGGGGGGTATAGGATATGGCCGCAGAGTATCGTATATAATGTATAGGAGCTTGTGCCCCATTGTGAATGGTGTGTGTGTGTATGTGTTTTACGCCGTTTAAGCCGCGTTCCGTTATGGACTCTTTTTTTTTTCTTTTAATGGAGCTGAAGCGGAGCGCGCGCAATTTGAAATCAAATAAAAATAAAAAAAAAGAGCGTCTGTAGACGTCTCTCTTCTTTCCCTATCAACTCATCTGAAACCACCCAGCGAGAAAGGCGAATAAGTTGACTTTGCACTATATAGCTACTACGAGTACTATTTAGGCGTATCTATGGCGTTTGCTGGTGCGGCAAACTCAAATTGAACTAGTTTGGTGGGGGGGTAACTTTTGCGCTGACGGGTACCCGACTGACTGACTGTCACACAAATGGCCTCAAATGGGCGCTAGATTGGAAATGCATTATGCAAAACTTACGGGTGGAATCTTGCGGATGCTGATGGAAGAGTGCCATGGAATTGGCCGCTAGCTGGATGTAGGGAAACAGCTGGGAAGCCAAAATGAACTTTATTGGCTGCCGTCACTTTGTCTATACACGCGCCAAAGATTCCCTGGAAGTATGAAATTTGCCTCCGGTTAATCCAGCGCCAAATCCCCCAGCACAGTGTATAGCCGCACTCGCGATAGATGTAGTTGTAGTTGAGATGAATGTCGCTTCCGAAAAAGGGATCGAGAGAGCTGCAGCACATGTATAGAGAGGGACGGATGAGAGAGTGGCGGCCGACACAGTTCCTCGCCGCTCTTTTTATACTATCTGCCATACCCGTCGTCGTAGAGCAGCAGCAGCAGCAGTCTAGTAGCTAGAAGAAGACTTGAGACCACTCCCACTCGGTGCTGGTACTGCCCCATTGTATTATAGGGCAGTAGTGTGTGTACATGTTCTTCTTCTTACTCCACAAAAATAACTTTTTTTTTCTTTTTCTTTTTTAACTTTTAGGCGCGTGAATGACTGCTGAACCGTAGCCCACCACCACCACCACCACGGTTGTTTTTTTTCTTGATATTTTTCGTGAAAAATGTGCGTACATATACAGATGATTGGTGGATATAGTAAAGAGAGCGGACGAAAAAGTTGGAGCCGCTGATTGTGAAGCGCATACAGGCGACAAATCACTTGGATGCTGTTACTACACACGCGGACGCACGAAAAAGTTTGGCCGCGGCTGAGAAAATGTTGGACTGCTGGACGAATGGGATCAAACTAGTTTTTTTTTATTTTTCTTTTTTTTTGGGGGCTTTTTCTTGATAGCGAAAATCTCTGCATGTGACGCTGGGTACCCCGGCAACTCCCGTTCCAATGTAATTCGGCTAAATGTCGTCTTATACATGTCTCAAGCGGCCATTCATAAGATGATTGTTATTTTTTTTTTCGTTCAATTTCTTGAGGTTTTTCCAGCGCATAGATTATTAGGTGGCGCACACAGCACACTGATGCCGGGTTATATTATTATTGCATCAATAAATAAAAAAAAAACCAAGAAAAGTTGTCGTCCGGAGCAGAGTTGAGTTGATGGGATTTTACTTTTTCTTCCAAGGATTCTTTTCTGGCCTCCTTATTTCATATCTCTTAAGACCTTCTTATGCTTTATTGTATTGGCTATAGTTTGATGGTTAGAGAGGCTGGGCTTCTGTAAATATGACCGTGCGAACCTTGGAATCATCCGACAGATGAAACTGCTGGACGATTGCCCGAAAGTAACCCGGCCGTATCCCAGGATTATAATAAGACGAGAAAAGGCAAAATATAACCAAATCATTTTTCGTTTTCTTTTTCCCAGTTAAGTAAAATATATATAAACTTATTAAACTTCTATACGGTTGGCGTAACAAGGGCTCGGTTTAGAATAAGGCTTGATTATGTGTACATATACAAAAGCCTAAAGGCCATATCAGCCAACAAAAGTTGAGCTTTAGAGTGTATTAGATCCCTATACTATAGCAGGTTATAGTTGTTTTCTTTCGGTTGGGCTCTGCTGCTGGCCGGTCTAGTAAACAACTAGTCAATAAAGTTTGATGAAGCGTCACGAATTCCTATATCTCCTTCCGGATTTTCTCTCCTCTCTCTCTTAAACATGGATAACAATATCCAGCTCTCTCTCTAGCGCGTCCTTGTTCTTTCTATTGTTGCTGCTGGCTTATTGGTCGCTGGCTGCTGCGGATTCCCTCTCGTCGCCGGCCCGTCACTTTCGAATTGATTTACGCCGCGTTTGTGCTGTCGGTGTTCGTCACGACAATTTCTATACACCACCACCGCCACTGCGCTCTCCTCTTCCCGTGTAGTCGTCGACGGAGAAATCACGACCGAAAAAGAAGAAGAAGAAGAAGAGCGCCGCCGCATGTCGCCGCCGACGTCGTCACAATTGTGCGGTTTTCCCGCGGCCAGCCCGCGCCTTCGGTCTCCGCTCAGCTGTCGACATCTCAAATTATTCTCGTTGGATTATTCTAGTCCCGCACCGACCAGAGAGAGTCTCTTTATACATATCCGCCAAAGCCATATTATATGTAGGCCTATACCAACGTCAATAAGTATAAACCTGCTGGCTTAGATGTACAACATCACAGAGACCATCATCTGAGGCTGCAGGGCCCTTCTGTCCATTATTAAACGGCCACGCAAAAGAAAGGCCCGTCTATCGCCCATCTCTGCAGTTGACGTGTATAATAGCCTAGCACTAGTACTATACTATTCGTATCGTTTAATTCCATAGTGTAATGCACTTAAGAGATTATTAAAAAAAAAAGAGACTTTGCGGTGATGCCCGGGATTCTTTAACGGCCCGCCAAGTCCCATCCCAAAAGAGTTATGAGCGATAACTCGCCGTATCTGGGTCGAATGATCGTCTCAGCATGTGCCATTATCCGCCTTTTTTTCTTCTCCAAATCCTCCTATGTACAGTACAACTCGGTGGCGGTCGAGAAAAAAGGAAGAAACACACACAAGACAGAGGAGAGAAGAATCTAGTCACGTCGCCCTTTTTTCTTTCTTTCTCTCTCCCGCACTCTTTCATCATCATCGCCTAAATTTGAATTGTTTTCCATACATAGAGATGTAGACCAGTGATCTAACATGTATCAACGTGCAGCTACTACAACAGCTGGCTGCAATATGTGAAATGGAAAAATGAAAATTATTTTTTGTTTTTATTCCAAAAGGGCTCAATCTTCTTTTTCTTATTATTCATCCGGAATTTTTCTATTTTGTGTCGATTTCGCAGAAAAACGCGAGAGAGAAAATGATATAGGATGGGGTTCTTATCTCTTTCGCATGGTGGAGATCGGTATCTTTAATAAATAAGAGCTCGATCCGAATTTTCTTTTTAAAAATATCCTTCCGTCGACGGATGCGCACAGCACCGATGGCTGGATGAAGATTGAGCCGCATGACGGGATACTACAGCATGCGCTGCCGGGAAAAATCAGCGCGCGTTTTGCCTGTATATGCATGTTTCTGTGTGTGTGTGATTCCGATGGCCCCCATCAAGCCCGTCGTGAGTGAACATGTTAAGTGCTGCCGCGCCGCTATTACCGGACGAAATAAATACGTTCGTGTTTGTGCGCGCGGAGCATCTGTTGTGTTTTTTCCCCACTCATCCGCCGAAGCTCCAGGCGACTTATATTTATGCACTTGTCAAGGATTCACAGCTAGATAAAAAAGTTCTTCTTCTTTTTCAAAATGTTTTATTTCTCCCTTTTTCCGTATAGGGTTTCATTGATTTTGATCAAATAATTCAGCGCGGCCATGTTTTGTTTTTCTTTGTATTATTAAATGTTGAAATAATAATTGAACGAAAATTCAGTTGGGCGACTCAAAAGCACGCGTCCTAGATCTCTCGTCGTCAGATCGGTGTGTAGTATAATAAAATAGAGCCGGCCGAGGCCGGTTTGCGGTGCGGTTTATTTTATTTTTTAAAATAGCCAAACTGTGATGGTCAAGTCATCGTCAATCGTCGTCACGCCCGGCTTCACCTTCATTTTCTCCTCCGCCGGAATCTTCTCTCCTGTGTGTTGGTATATAGTAATAATCAGAAAAAAGAAAAAGAAAGATATTGGAGCGGATGCAGAAGCAGCGCAGCAGGA
The DNA here is from genome assembly GCF_021134715.1 of Daphnia pulex. NCBI lineage: Eukaryota > Metazoa > Arthropoda > Branchiopoda > Diplostraca > Daphniidae > Daphnia > Daphnia pulex. The sequence goes on from NC_060022.1 coordinate 3,840,574, forward strand.
GGCCGTCTTTATTAAGTGCTAGCTGGGCTGGCTGGCTGGCTATCTCCTTCTCGCTATTCTCATTAGTCGCTTTTTCTCGTTAACTTCTTCCTTTATTTTTACGAGCTGATATTCTCTTCTGCTGGCTGCTGGGGTGTTCCAGAGTTGATTGTTCTAGGGGATTTTCTAGCCGTTTCTCTCATTCGGCCTTTTTATTCCTTTTCGGACCTGTAGAGACATTTAGTCCGGCCGGAATTTCCAGGCCCACGTAAAACAAAATTGTCCACGGTAAAACTCTCTCTCGTCATCCGCGGAATGGATCGGATCAGATAAAAGAGCGCTAGAAATCGAACCTGTCGTCATCTTTTTTCTTTTTGTTATGTCTGATAAACCCGTCGTGACGTTTTCTTCTGATTTTCCCAGCGCGTATATAGAAAGTCGATATCGTTGATTTTGGTTGCCCCCCCAACGATGCAGGAGATATCTAATATTATCTACATGGGTTTGTATCATATCCAGATCCGCCATATATATCTTGTATCGACTTGTAATCATTGCGGTAATAACTTTCTCCCAGAACGACTAGAAGCTGAGGCGCTGTGCAAGTGTGCGGTGATTGCGGCCGCAGCTGTGCGCCAATCGCTGATTTATTACATCATCGCCTTCTCCATTCTCTTATTTCAAATGGATCAATTCCAAAAATAGAAAATAGAGTCTGATCATTATTTCCATCAACTCAAATAAATATGGGTCAATAACCTATTAAAGGAATTAAAGTCAATAAATGATGTTAATCCAAAGTCGGGTTCGACGTAAAAAGGATTTGATGGCACACATCAGGAACGAAAATAAATAATATCCAAGCTCCACGGAACGGGGAACGGAGGAGAAGGTTATTACCGTGTAATTGGCTGACTGACCGGGAGCTATACAGCGCACGAGACCGTATATATTGGTTCCTGATCAAAATTGACCTGCACCTCTCCCCCCCCCCCCCTATCCATCTCTCTATAGCCACGTAATAAAGTCGAAATGCTGACCATGTCGTTGCGGTCAATTAGAGGCTATAGGCCGCGAACCGGGGCTGTGGCCTATAGGCCGCACGGCGGAGTCAACCGACATCAGATATAGTTACACACAATAGCCCAACTATATAATATATACTCCAGCAGCATCAACGTCATTTTTTTCTTTTTCTTTCATTCGTTTCTTCTTCTTTTTCTTCTTCTTCTTCTTCTTTTGATACACAACAGTCTCTATATAGTTCAGTATTACACGTATATACCATACAACAGCCAAAAGGATATAATACAGGAATTATTATTATTAGACGCTCCCTAGTAGTAGTGGCCCTTATGTGCCCTTATCGCGCACTAACTAGGCCTTTTACTCCGCCGATCGATCCCGCGACGGCCCCCGTTATTATTTAATCGCCTATCTATAGGAGAGACGTGATCCAATGAAATGTTCTAACTACTATAACAGGGGGGGGGGGAAGAAAATCTCATCATCTTGATTGAATAACAGTCAACAAAGACAGACAGATCGATGTTTATACTTTAAGTGAATGAATGGTAATAACATGGGGGAGGGGGGGGGGCAGGGAGGAATTGGGATTTGAAATGATAATGACGACACACCGGTATTTGTTGTTGCGCATGAATAATAATAAGAAAACAGACGCGCCCATCGATGAAACCAAACCAAAATTTGCACAGACGTAATTAACATAGTTTCGTATGCAAATAATGCATAAATAATGTGATTGTGACTAGATATATATGCGATACGATATTTATTTGCTAGTGTTGTTGTTGTTGTTGTTGTTGTTGTTTCCGTGTTGGTGAATGCCAGTGTCACCTGAATAAATGTCGTCCAGGACGCGGTTAATGGCCACTTCTCCCAGTGTGTCCTTGAAGAAGAGCAGCTCGACGGTGGACGAACGGACCAGCCGGAGACAAGGTAAAAGAAGCAACAGCCGACCGAATCGTGTCAATTGTCTCGGATACCTGCCAATTTTAATTTTCATGCCCATTTGAAATAATGATGGCAAAGCCCAAAAAAGAAAATTTTTGCAGATTAGAATTATTCGAAAATAATTGGGTCAAAAATCTTAGTAAATTTATTATACCGATGGCGTACGTAGTCGGCCAAAATACACTGGGCTTGGTCTTGCATCAATTCAACTGGCCGGACCTCGGACAATCCTCCCGTTTCTATACACACAACAACAAAAAAAGGATTGAATGAATTATTATTTTCAAATATAGCGAAGGAGCAGAGCTTGGCTGTAAGCGGAATTCAATTGACATAGCCAATCCACATTGTTGTTTATGATTATGGTTATTAAATTACCTGGTTTGAAAACAGCGATCGCTTTGAGGCAACCGCATTCACTTCCGTCGGGAGAAAGTTGCCTGTACCTGCTCATCAATTCCTAGCACGACACAAAATCCAACCGCAATGAATAATAAATCATAATAAATATAAAAGACGAAATGGATAGTCTAAAAGAAAGTTGCTAACAAAATGTGTGTGATGCGTATAGTCTACCTGGATCGTTTTGATTTCCGTCGCTAGCAGGAGATCGTCGGCCTGCATCATCCGCATTCCGCCGTGCTGTTGTTGTTGCTGCTGCTGTTGCTGGCGGTTCATCAACCGCTGAGTCAAAATCGCTCCCAAGTCCCAGGGCGATGACCACTGGGCCAGATAGAGAAGGAAAAGCTCCTTCCAAGATTCTTGGAGGAGGAGCTGCTGATCGGCTCTCGACAGAGTCTGGAACGGCGTCAGCCAACGAACCCAACGAACCGCCATAAATAAAAGCCTGGCCGAAGTTTCCTTAATGTTCAAAATGAAAGATTTGAAATGGATATCATTCCGGCCTTCAAATTAATGGCATAATTATAGGACTGACTTGGAGAAGCTCGTAGGAGCCGGGTGATGTTGTTGTTGTTGTTGTTCCAGCGCTTCCGAATGGGAAAGAACTTCCCAGGGCCATCATGGCTGGATGGAGCATCAAGCTGGCCGAGTCAAACAAGGGCGGCGTCCGGCTGAAATGGCTGGAACCCAGCATCAAATCCTGTCAAGTCAATGATTCCAAATCATTCATCATTAATCGCTGATTGTTTGTTTTATGACCGTGAATGAAATCAAATTACGGCGTGATTTTTGGCGCCGTCCTGTTGCAAGTGGAGCGTCGGCCAAAGATGGAGCGCCGGAAGGTGTTGAACGGCCGCGTTGAGTAGAAAGGAGCTGGACAGAGAGGACGACGACGAAGGATTGCAAGCGCCCGACAAGATCCCGACGTCCGCAGATCCTTTGAGACCGGCCGGAAGCGGAGGTGGATGCAGTTGCAGCAAAGGTAAATGATGCGGATGCGGAAAGGACGACGGGACGAACGAACTGGAAATGATGGACGAAGCCGCGCTGGACGTCGACGAGAGATTCATGGCCGGCGGAGGAGGCGCTGCTGGCGGCGGAGGCGGCGGAGTGCAAGTCGACGAAGAAGACGAACAGCATCCGGGCGGAGTTGACGACATCATTCCGGCGCTATTATGGCGCGAATGAGACGTTAGCGATTTGATGATGACGGCCGAGCTAGTATTGCTGCTGCTCGTCGTGCTAGTGACCAGTCCTGATGAAGTCGAGGAAGTCGTTAAATGCTGTTGAGTACTGTTGTTGTTGTTGTTGTGGTTGCCCATAGATAGGCAGCCGGCCGCCGATATGGGAACACCGCCGCCGCCGCCGCCGAAATGATGATGGACGCTGGATCGCTCGGCGGCCATCAGCGAATCTTTCAAACGCGGTTTACGAGGACCCCGTTCGTGTTGAACTGCTACATTGCAAAATAAGTATAGTCAATGTAATATTATGACGTAACCTCAAATCACACTCGCAGACACAACGTTGGATAGCTATTAGCCACTTTCAATCATGACAATTGGAGTGAATCTGGAGCAATAGGTGGTAGTGGTCGGGGGTTCAAATAATAGCGCCCCGAAGCTCTTGAATCAAATCAGACTTGACACGTTTTCGATTGAGCGTCTTTGTCTATAATAGCTTTGTTTTAGGTTGATCTACTTAAACTCTTTCGACGGTATGTATACAAGACCTTAATACAGACATAACATCAATCGTCCCAGTGTCCTACGATTAATTGTACGGAAAATAACGGCAGTTCAACTTTTTGAATAATGGCGCTTATTTTACCAATGTAAGACTAGGACGGCATTAAACCAGAAAAATTCATTTTTCAAATGGTGGACTCTTTTTTCTTATGATCAATCGTTCACGCCACCAAGGTGTTGGATCGTTCACCGCTAGATGGCCTCAGCTCGTCAAAACTCCCGCGGCCAATTCATTGACGAACGAAGCGCGGGGAATTTGAATGACAGGCAAGGAATATCCCGAAATATTAAAAATGAATTGCAGAAAAAAAAAATGAGGGGATGCCTTAAGTTTCCACACATTACCATCTTTGTTCATGTTGGCTGCGAAGCATTTGTGGAGGCGACAAGCTCGGCATTGATTGCGGTGAGTCTTGTCGACTGGGCAGCAATTTTTCAGGTCGCCCTGGGCTTTGCAAGTGTAGACCCGGGCTCGATGGATGCTGCGCTTGAAGAATCCCGAACAACCTTCACAAACAGCAATCGTTTAAAAAAACAAACTGTCAGTATAATAATAATTGATTTGACGACTGATTTAATTTTCTAGACATTCAAATCGAATTAAGAGCGCAAACGTATGAAACTGTTTGTCAAAATAGTGTTCCAAGACTTGCCATCGCAACTGAAGATGCCGTAATGTTTGCCTGAACTGCGATCGCCGCAAACTTTGCAGGGAATATCCAATAATCGGTCACCTTAAAAAATAAAATCGAATAGCGCCAAATTCAAAAATTAAAAAAAAATTCCAAATGATAGTTAATACAATTTTCATTCAAATTTCGCACACAGACAAACAAATAATTAAACAATTTTTTTTTTACCTGTTCGCCGCGGTTTTTCTGGTAACGATCTGACGCTGGAAATAATTGAAGCACCGGCGCTTCCGGCTCCTACGCCAACTGACCTCATCATCACCAACTCGTCCATTATGTTCCTGCCGTCCAGTGTGTGTGTGTAAATGTTGTAATTCGATCTAATGACTACGAGGAGGGGAGACGATGGCTTTTGAGTGTGTATCTATACTTCCGCAGCTGGTGTAGAGCAGGAGCAGGAGCAAAGGGGAGGTAAAAGGTCAGGTCGGTTGGGCGGTTGACCGAAGAGTGCCGTCTCTTTGTCGCTCCAGCGTCGAATATCAGGAGCCGGAGAGAGAGGAGAGGAGAAGAGAATCAGCACATCAGAGAAGAGCCGATAGGGGAGAGACTAGCGCGTCATCACCGTGTCGGCGCGAAGGCTTGATAGCTCCTTCTTCTATATACACACACACTCCGGCTGGCAGGAGCAGCAGCATCCAGTGGATGGATAGAGGCCGGGGCTGTGGGCTGCCACCCAGAGCTGCAAAGTGAGAGATGCTGTGTGGCCATTTTGTCAGTTAAATGGGTGGAGAAAAGGTTTTCTGGTAGGGGGGGGGGTGGGGTGGTTAGGAGGCGGGAAAGTGAAAGTGTATCATGTATCCGCCCTCCTCATCGGGGATCCTGGTCGCCCGACTGCGGCATCGCTTTCTCTCCTTGTTGGTCGTCGGGTGCTGTGGGAACGATCCCAGGTGCGTCGGCGATGCAGATATAGGAGCCAGCCAGGAGCACACTCTCTCCTCGAGTCGCTCCCCCCTTTATAGTAGTAGCCTACACACATCTATCTATCGTGCCGAGTGTGTACATATAAAAGATGACTCCCCCCCCCCCCTTTTCCATACATTTATATCTCGCATCTATAAGAGAAACTCCTTGATCCTTGCGATCGCTTAGAAGTTAGAACTCGTCTTATTCCCAGTAGTTTCGGCTGTTGTGTGTTACTCGTGTTTCTCTCTCCCGATCGCGTCGCTCCCGCCGGCTTTTGATGGATGGACGCCATTGGCAACAAACTCCATTATGTTTCCGAAATAAATCGCGGCAAATCAAATCATCCAAAAAATTGAAGCGGCGCATCAAAATCCGAAAATCAAATTTTTTCTTATCATCGATGGATATATTGTTATTGTTTTGATTTTTCAAACATTTTTTTAATGGAGTGAGGTGTGTGGGGGGGGGGGGTTAGGAAGTGATTGAGTCAACAAGACGAGCGCGAGTCCTTGTAAGTACATAAGTGACGGCACGTGGCGTCGCATAACACTTTGCAAAGGAATATCGACGTCGGTAGACACACACACACGTCAGTTTACAAAAGGATTTCGTCACGCGGGGCGGTCCCCACCTTCCCTTTTATACTTTCTGCGCCGCAATAGAGTAGGAGGAGGATCGACTAGGAGCAACTGGGCGGTTCCCTCCTTCCGCCGTAGTTCAATATATGTGCTTTGAGATTTGACACATTCAGGGGGCCAATCCCTTTTTAACAAGATCATCACAAGGAAATACATAAGGCGATCCACATGCGGTCGCTTAAACACCGAATAGAAATAACATAAGAGCAACTTGGGTACCTATCTACTATAGTTCTACTACGTAGCTACGAGCTGCTGTTAGTTATTTGCTGCACGTGTAGAATAATATGTGAATACTTGGAGGACATGCGTAGCCAGTGGATCGACTTGTCGGCACGTAGCCAAACACTTTGACACGACCGGATTTATGTCGCCCATGTTGATACAATTGATAATATAAGAATAAAGAAATGTCTAGTCTCCTATTTCTCTCTCTCTCTCTGATGTTGACGGCCTGATCCGCCGGTTATTTACATTCGATTAGAAAAGTAAAATCGCGCAGCGCCGTTAACTGTTTTTCTTTGGACCATTTTTACAGCCAGATAGGCCTGTGCACTCTCCATTATATCCCCCACAGGATAGAGACGACGGTACTATATGTATGTCTCATTGAAAATCACTTAAAAGATGTGGAAGCCCTGAGTCAATAGGGCATTCAAATCCTGGTATAGATTTACATAAGTGTATAACTCTGGCATTTAGATCCATCAGCGTATCGAGGAGAGAGAGAGAGAGAGAGAAAGAGATGAGCGTGTGATGCCTCCCGGAGCGATAGATGGATTCAAAAGTTGTGTGACCGTCACTTGCATATTCTCTTATATTCCCATACAACGAAATATATAGAATATGAGCCCGCGGAGCAGCCGCCAGCTGTATAATACACACATCACAGCCAAGCACAGCAGACGCGATTTCATTTGAACCAAACTTTTAGAGTGTGCTGTGTGTGTCTATCTATCGTCTAGATTTGATGTGTAGGCTTTACAGACACACGCAACTAGTAGAGAGAGAGCTGAGATAATCGAGTTCATTAGAAACGTGTAATCTAACCGACAGTCGGCAGTGCAAAGTTAGCCAATCAAAAAAGAACGGCCGCCATTTTTCTATTCTCTATAGATAAAATGAAATGGAAAACTTTGGAATCAGCTGTGTAATTGTTTCATCAGCTGATATATCTAGTCCATTAGCCTGGAAGTGATGAGAGAGCCACAAGTGACGATAGAACGTGATGCGGAGGGGTGGATGATGGTGACAAAAGCAGCTTGATGATACGCACCGCGTGACCAATCATCTCCCCCACCGACGCCGGCGCAAAGGCTAAAAGCGGATGCCCTTTTTTGTTCCCCGACCACCCGCACAGCAAAACACTTGAAATGTTTTATTAGACACACGCGTTCTCTCTATACTGCTTTATAATATACTTCCCCCTCTTCTTTTCAATGTATATATATACGTAATATACTGGAGTGTATATTATTGTTGCGCAATCGTACGTGTTACATTGAAGTGATTCAACCGCACGCTTTTTAAAATCAAAACTGATTTCAACTTCAACTTGTCAAAATCAACATTATTTTTTTTTTTAAATTTTGTTTCAAGGATCTGTGTGAAACTGAGACTCGAGAAGTTCTCCCGTCAACAGGTCCAGCACAGCACAGCAGCAGCGCGGGATAATTCGGATTATTTGAAATTCAAAAAAGAAATGAAGAATCAACTTGACTATAGATAGTTTGACATTGACCATTTTTGACGTCGGTCAAAACGCAACAAGAAAAAAACAACAACGAGGATTTTCCCGAGAAATATAACCAGTCGAGATGTAAATAAGTTAAAAGGACCGGGCTATTGAATGCACAAAAAGAAAAAAAAAAACCCAAAAAATGTTTGAGAGCAGATATAACAACAACAACAGCTCGAGATCTAAGAAAAATCGAGGGGAATAAGGGCTATTGTTGTTGCATTGTATCCTATAAATTTGTCGTGTTGGTGGGATGAGCTTGGGCTGTAGCCCCTTCCGCCATCATCCCCCCTGATGAAAAAAAAAAAAAAAATTGGGATGTAAACGGTGGAGGGAGAAAAAGTGAAAAGAATCTCCAGCTGACGCCAACCGCACGGCCCCTTTTTCCTCCATCCAGCAGGAGAGCGATGTGTGTGATCCTTGTCCTGTTTGGGATGGATCATCACCTCTCTCTCTCTCCAACAGCATTTTGCACGCAGCAGCTATAGTATAGTAGTCGTCTCCTGGAAAAGTAGTACACACGCAGTTAGATAGTAGTAGTATACATGGCCACAGGGGCGGGATGTGTGAACAAGCGTCAAAGCCAACAGCTGTCCCTTCCGCTTGAACAAAAAAACCTTCTCCCCTTCCGCTGGATGGACCACAACCCCATTTTTTTTCTCTTCTTCCGAGCGTGTTTCAGGTGTTTGTTACCGGAGGGGGAGGAGAGAGATTTAGGATGATGTTATAGCGGTAGGAAACTCTGCGTATATTATTCCAGGTAGGCTATACAAAATAGTTTTGTGCAATTTGCTTTTGTTGTGGACAAATGGTCGCGTGCTCTGACGCCCGCCTATTGTTGTCATGTGTCTATACAACAATCGATTATTGATGTATACTTAAATGATGTGGTTGGTGGGGTCAATTTAGATATACATACCTTCTCACTGGACGGTCTTGGAAGTCTTGCGGAATGGACTGGGCGATTACAGAAAAGAGCCACAGAGTCCCTTTTAGGTTACGTCATCTGCTCGGACTTGAATGGGGGAGTATCTAATAATTTGTCAGGGACGCATATCTCTCCCAGTTGGACTATTTATGGTAAATGTAGGTCTTGTAATGTAGAAAGGAACTGGAGCGTAATCTATGCGCATCTTTCGTCTTGGCTCTTACGTAACGAGTTTTTGAATAGGTGAATAGCGCATCCGCAGTTAAATAGAGAATACACACACATATAAATATGAACAGTTTCTGCTCTCTTGATGGATATATGTTGGTGAGTTCACTCATCTGGCTAATCCTCTCTTTCCTCTTCAGGTTTTGTATTTTGTACATATATGTAATCCTTAGTCGCGGGTCTTTCTGGCTCTGGTTGGGCAGAGAATGATTCGTCATGTCGGTCGGTTTTGGCTGGCTGAGGGGGAGAGCTAGTAGGTATCATTTACACATCAGTCTGCTGCTGCTGCTGATGTGATGACTTGGAACACACATCTTCTTCTTCTTTGGGTGAACTGGCCGACTTGTGCTGCTGTGGAAGAGTCGTCTGATTTGCGCGTCTTTGGCATTCATATTTGATGACCTCCGAGCACAGTCGCTTGTATATACATATCTCGCTTAATTCATCCACGTTCGTATAACCGGGCGGGCCAAATAGCCTATTAGTCGCCGCGTCCTCTGGTCTATACATATATACACAAGCGGAGAAGGGGAAAGATCTGATCGTCAATCCATCAGAGCGGAAGAGTTTTCAATTTCCAACCGTGGATGTTTTGCTGTTGCTGCTGGATATGGAGTGGGGGGGCCAATCGCCTTACACACATTTGATGATGTAAGCCTTTCGGGGGTTTGCTGATGCCGAAAGCTGCTCGTCACATCTCAACAGAGTCTCTCCCGTCCGCCTGCTGGCCTTTCGCTCTTGTTACAGGCCCAGGCATCGTTTCGCGCGTTGATAATAATAATAAATGTATCGCGGGCGGGATCCAAAGATGTCTGCGTGTGTGTAGGAAATCATTTAATTTCTGCGCCTCCCTGAACAATTCATTTGCATTATAAGCCTATATATCGCCTCTGCCTAGGCCGTGATGATGAAATTTCAGCTTGGCTATAATGTACACGCAAGTCTACAAGGCCATGAAATCACGTTTGCCATCAGCCAAAAGGCTCTCTCCGCGCAGTTATTATAGAGACGAACAAATATACAGGTATATAGAGCGCCTTTATATCATCAATCAAAGGCAGGTCTAGATGTGCTGAGAAACACATAATTAATATTGCACTGCTGACGGTGTACTATATAGGCTACGTGTGTGTGTGTATAGGTGATGTAAGTGGAGCCGATATACTTGATGACTTGCGGTGAGAGTATATAAATGGACGGCGCCAGAGAGTATTGCCGACGAGAGTCTAAATACACAGCACCCAAGTCTTTTTCTATACATGTAACCAAACGAAAGAAAAAGAGAAATAGATCTATATCAATCGTTGTACAAGAAATTTGGGGAGAGAGGCTATTTGCTCCGGCCATCGTGCAGTGCTGGATGGGAAAGTCTGCAGATGTTGAACCTATCCAGGAGCAAAAGAGCGAAATGATGACTGGTTTTATGTGCAACATCACACGCAGCCGGCCACAGCACAGCAGCGGCACGCTCGGCCTATTCACAGTGTGCTGGCCGGCACAGTTGAAATCTGGCCCCCCCTTTGTCTGCATCACACAATGGCGTCGGGATGGAATTGAAAAGTCCAGTCTCGAATATAACCGACACTGCGCATCCTTCGTAATATAATGAAATAAAGAAACGAAAAGTGAACTAGACTCAAATCAACTTTTGGAATAATAGCAATTCTACAATGCACTTGTTAATAGTCAAAGGAGCTTATAATTATTCCATTGGGGTAAATAAAATAAAGAACTTTTGATCGTCAGTGTAATGGTCATGATGTCCAACGGGGTCGTCATGGCAGCAGTCAGGAGAGTGGCAGCAGTAAGCTACATAACTTGCTTGCTTGGCTGCGGGATGCTGTGTAGCTTTTGGGAGGGGCCAGAGGGGCGTGGTCGTGAGCGACCGGAAGAAGAAGGACAAGGGAGATGCCAACCAGCTTATATACACACACACACACACTACATAGAGAGAAGCAAAGAGGTGAGAAGCTGAGCCGGCAGCGCGGATTGGCTCGGTCGCCGCAGTCGTCCACCGCCAACTCCCGCCAACACCCGCCCCGTGTCTATACCTCCTTCCGACTCCCGAAACTGTTGCGGCCAAGAGTCGACCAATCCCGGCTTCCCAGCCCCAAATTTCGGGACTATTTCCTTTGTCGACCCCCCCTCCCCCCCATTATTGTGTTGAACGTATTTGCAACAGTGGGTATATATTGCGCCAGACTTTAATTACATCACAAAATATCAAAATCATCTGTACTTTTAATTTGATCGTACATTAACGAAATTTGATTCATTTCTGTCGATATTCGTCCAGTTCTCAATTGGAACGAAATTCTATGGAACAACAGTTGATGTTAAGTAGACGTATTGGATATTCCTTAACGACGGTATGCGGAAGGAAGTTGTAAACTACGTCGTAATAAATGTAGTAGCTCCACTACTTGTTTCGTGTCGTTTGGAATTGCATTTGATATGGCAGGATTAGTTAGCGCGTATTAACAAGATCCCGCGAGCAACATCTGCGGGAAATCAACATATGTATAAACTACACACGGAGGAGGCTATTCGGTGATGTGTGTGTGTGAGTATGCATATATAATAGGCCTATTAGAGACGAAAACGCTGCTGCATGGCCATGTTGTTGCTCATAATTCACTCAACCGCTTTGGCCCGGCAGATCGGCTTTGAACTTTTAGGCAACGACACACAGCACATCACTATAAACTAACATTTAGCGCAGCAGCAAACTTGGAGTATTAGGGTTGCAGCTCTATAGCTCCCAGTGTTTCGTCTATTACAGCATTAGACCTACATATCTATCAGTCTCTGAAAGAGTAGATAATAAGGTCGTTGCATATTTAGCATTCGAATGCATAGGACCTATCCACAGCAGCAGTCGAGACTCTTCTCTCTGTCAAAAGACGAAACAGAGACAAAAAGGCGATTGGCAAAAATTGTCCAACCATTTCCAAACGGCAAAAGGCTTTTCTCTACACATGCAAGAGAGATAGGATCTATCCGACATGTTCGATCGCGCACTCATGGCCCTTGTGATATGCCTTTTATACACGTCCCTCATCTTCTTCTATACATGTGAATATAGTAGTAACATCCCCCTCCACTTTATAGTCCTGTGTAGCCTATTATACACACAGTTTGATCCGGCGACCACACCCTGTGCTGCTGCGTGTCTATTGTACATACACCCATCAAGAGGCTTATATTAACCACAACTGGCGATGGCGGGCGAGACTCGGGTGTAATCCGCACGGTGTGACACTATACTACTACACTCTGATCTGATCACGGTCGAGTTGCTCTCCCATATACACACATCATGTATACATCTACTTATTGGCCGTAGAGAAACACTGTATCACGTGCGGATGTAATATTCCGGACTGCGTAAAAATGTTTATTTGCCTCTTCTTCTTCTTCGCCTTTTCACTTGCGGACACGATATCCGGCTGACGTGACACGGAGGGGAGTCGTCGTCACTCTTTCGATCTTTTTTATTCCCCTGGCCCTTATCTTTCTGCCCATTTGGGGCTGCTGGATGCCTGGCCGCGTGGGAAAACGGTCACCTGTCCGGCAGCTCACTCGCTCCGTTGATGGGGCTCGTCGCTTCTCAATAGGCCATCACTATAAAGCCTTCTCTCTTTTTTACATTTGTTTTCTCCCCACTTTTTTTTTTCTGTCTGTCTTTGTCGTCGTCGCCCAGGAGCGAGCCTGGGCAATCTTGGTGGAGAAATGACAGCGTAATATCTTCTCTAGGACGCGCGCTTCGCTTGGCAAATGCCCACACATCAAAACGGCGTATTACATGGATCCAGCAGCCGTGTTCGGCGGATAGGCTTCCGAGAATCAGTTTGTCCGGCTGCTGCTGATGCTGCCCAGTGTACAGTGTTTCCTTGTTGATGGCTCTGACATGTCAGTAAGTATGTATCGTAGACAGCGCAGCTTAAAGCCATACACATATACGCTATGGAGTTGGAGCAGCAAATAATATAGACTCTATAGTAGACCTATGCCAAGTCTGGACATGTTTTGATATAATGCCCGGGTATCATCATCTGTCATCACATGAAATTTATGTGAAGAATTACAGATATAACCTATACACAGTTAATATTTTTTAAATAGGCTTTATTTTCTTTGAGAATAACCCAGAGGATTGACCACGAGTTTGTCTTTTGTTTCATTCATCTTCCTGGTATGAATAGACTGTCGGTCGAATGTCGTGAAATTCCACAGATAAAAGAGATTTGTCGTGGAAATCCTCAGTGACCTTGTAGGTTGAATCTTATCTTGTAATCTTCATACAATGGGAATGTTGTAGTGAATGAAGTAGAGCATTAAATTTGGCAACATTGAGTCAAAATTAAGTCGCTTAAAATAAGTTCTCTGATCACGAATCTGCTCTGGCCATTAATGTTTGCTTGAGTATTCTTCAGGGAAACAGTTTAATTTGACAGGTGTAAAATGTCAGTCGCATCTACTGAGGTATAATGATTTTCACTTAATTTAATCTGAAAAGTTTTCTATGTTTTATACTGTCTTTAATGGCTGAATTGTCCATCAAGTTGAGTGTAATTACGGATGTAATTATCGGTTTCAGTTTTAGGGTCTTGCTTGGTAAGATAAACTTTGATCATACCATTTGCATATTTATTAGAAAATTTGCGTACCTTTCCTCCACCCGATCTGTTTTCTCGTTTTCGAAAAAAAACCAAGAGGTGGGGGCAGCATTTTTATTTTGCATAGCTTTCTCGGAAAAGGGGGTTGAGAAACTTGCAGTGCAACATATCAGTCAAGTTGGTTTGCTCATAGTTCACTGTCACTACTGAAAGTGCTGGTTGACAATTTATTAGTGAGCGTGAAAATAGTTTAATCTTTTCTAGTATTTCAAATTTCGCAGTCAGGTGTTTGCGAGTGAATTCACAACAAAAATACAACCGAGAATAAATTAAGTTGCTCTTTGCATTCGTTGGAGAATCGGCGACATGGATCCGTCAGGTGAACAAAATATTTCATCGACTTTTTCTACAAAATGGCGAGGTGAAAACGTCCCCACTGCAGTTCCTTCTTCAATGTTTAGACAAAATCAGTAAGCCCAAAAAATTTATTCTTGGTTTAATTTTATTCGATATGGGTGTCATTACTGTTAGAATTTTCCTGTAATTCCCGTATGCTGACTCTTTGAACATGTTCTTCAGAAACAAAAAGCTCCACGCACTGGCTGAAATATGCCAAAGTTATAACGCCAGTTGACACTGGTGAAAGTTTGTCGACTCGCAAACCCACGTTATGTTGATTTCGCCACTTCTCTCGTCCCCCTCTCATCTAATTGCGTAATTTTTTAATTCTATCGCGGAATAACTATTATATCAGTTACTATAGTTTCATGTCTTTTGATACAATTTTTCAGCCATCAGGATCGATCCTGTTACAAAACGAGTAACTTGTGCGTTTACCTTCTTGTGTCCCTGAACAATAGGCAACTATTTCAATGCAATTTCCTTTCTTTTCCTCAATTGCCATTCACAGCTTACGATTATTCCGCGGTGGGTTTCAGCCGCGTTTTATAGTCGTCCACGATCGATAAATTACCAGGCTGTGTATAGCTGTAGCGTGATACCGTGCCATTATTAAGTCTACAAGAAACCAGTGAAACTATCTACATAACAGATTTAAGTAATGCAGAGTAGATACTGTATGTATACAATTTACACAATGGTGTGGCGTTATGTTGTCATGCCGAACATAACTGTAATTGTATTCCGTCAAAGAGCTATTCTATAGGTCGTGTTTCTGTCAGTATACAACTTCATTCGGCATATACTTTGCGATTAGCCTTTGCAGATAAATAAATAGGGTGTTTATTCTTAATTGAATAAAATAGCTGCATCATCAAAGGTTTTTGGGTAAACCAATGTTCCATATTTTATAGAACAATCATCTAACAAACTAATTCAATTTCTTTTGCGAGAGAAAAATTATCAGCTATCCAGATCGAGATATCCGATTGAAATGTCGAATGACCTACTTCCTCAATCCCCGTTCAAATCAATATCAACTAAGTTGGATTCTCAAGTTGCCAAGTCCGCGATTATTTTGTGGGGCACAATGTATGCAGCGCAAGTTTGCGTCAATCGTCCAGGAAGAAAAACACGTGTGCATAGATATATATATACCTGGGCATGTCCAAACAGAAAACCCTAGATTATAGAGTCCGCGTTCGTTTGATCGATTTCAATCCCATCTGCTGAACAATGCGCCCTCCCACCCCCAGCCCAGTCATGATATCCTGTCACTGAAAATGAGCGAACTCTCTTTTCTCTTGTCATGCAAACGCACGGCACGGTCGATTGAGCAGCACATCACAGCCATCATAACCTGCACCTCTTAATAGCCCCATGATTTATGCACATCAAGACTTTGAGCTCGTTATATAAGAGTCCAGCAGAGTTGATGACGAGAGGGTGGAGACGGGCTCGGTCAATCAACAATCTGCCGGTGGTAAAAAAAAAAATTTCCTGGACAGAAGTTTCTAGAAGAACTAACCCCGCGGCCCGACGACCGTTGTTGTTGATGGTTTCGTCAAAACGATGGCGTGACTCACGCTGCGAATCTGATGGAAAACATATCCAGTCGTCCACCTGGATATGGATGTGGGCACCCATTGCTCTTTATTTTTGCCATTCAAGTTTTGTTTTCGTCTTTTTATACGTATACATATAGTTGTGTTTGTTGTTTTTGTTTCTGTGTATGTTTGACTGGCCTCAAGTGACCAACCCAAGGGCTTGTTTTTATCATAGATGGATATAATCGACCCTACACGCAACATCAACCCTATATGGCCGCCTAGGCCTATACTATACACAGGGTGGTTATATCATGACGAGAAACAGTGTAGCCTCAGCGGAATAACCCATCCGTGATAACCAAAGTCGACCGGAGTCTTCCGCCCCTCAATATTTTTCATCGCCGACGTTTGACTGCCCCCGACGCTGCTGGACGCCTTTTTTTTTCGGTTGCCATGACGCTGCTGTATCAATTAGCATGACAAAACAAGCGCTCAAATCCCCCCCTATAGGCTAGATATCGTTCCGACTTCTTTGATGCCCCTCTACTCCGGCTCTGGAAATTCGGTCAGTTTGCATTGTGCACTTGACCAGGTAACAACGCCGGTAAAACCCCGAGCGCCCTTGGACTTGTTTTTTTTTAATTCCCCGGGATATAATTGTGCGGGGTTTTATTGGAGACGGCCAGCCGGAAAATGGGGACCCGAAGTGATAGCGGAGGAGGAGCTTACACCACCCCAACCGAATGGAAATTGTGGAATCAAACCAAGGTAAAGATATTTTGTCCCCCCGTCATTTTAGAACCAAAGTTTTAATTGTCTGATTCATTATTCAATCAGTTGAGCCAAAGCCAATTTGAGCGGCTCACGGCCGAACGTCTGGATGCCGAGAGCAAGAGACTGCGAGATGATGTCGGGACAAGGGTCACGTCAAGTCGCCGAGAGGTATAAACACGTCATGAATAAAAACCAAGCTTTTTAAAAAATGATATTAATAATGAGCTTTGATCTACGTCGACAGGTCAGCCAACAATTCTCGACGAGGATTAGAGATCTGCAATATTGGTCGACCAATTTGGAATCCAAAACGTCGGAAGTTGGCACGGAAATCGACGCACTTTTGCAATGCCAGGCCCAGTTACAGCGGATGCATCACGCTTGTGGAGGTACGTCATTATTTATCTGACCTATTTCTAGTATAAATTTTGATGAGACACAGACGAGCGTTATTGATTCAACTGAATATGGGGGTGCAGCTGGTTATCGTTATACTTTCTTTTCTATAGACCCGATCGCCGTTGTGGAACAATGTTTGCAACTGCGCGAGCGTCGCTCTCACGTCGACCGATGTCTGGACGAGGTTCAAAGTTCCCTGCACGATGAACTGCGGACTCTACGCCAAGGTGAAATGGTCCTCGGCAGAACGGTCATTGAAGCGGCCGAGCAGATCAGACTATTGCGGAGCGCCAAGTACCAGCTGGATCGAGATCTGGCAGATAAAGGCAAAGCCAGCGAAATTGATTCAACGACTGTCGGTTTGGCCGACTCTGTCGTGGGCGATGGCCGCACTCCGAGGTTATACGTACATGTTTAAAGAAAATGTCAGAATTTAAAAATGATAACGATCATTTCCGTCATCAGATTGCTGTCCGATCTAGTCCATTCCAGCCAAGTTAACGCCACGGTCCATTTCCCTTGGAGCACTCCTGGTGCGGATTTGGGTGGAAACGACCGCAACGCCGGAGCCATAACCAAAGCCAACAGGTTTGAAATTAAAAAAAAAAATAATAATCGCTGTGCTAAACGGTAAAAGTTGATTGCGCAATTGTTTTACATTCGCTAAAAAAGACAAACGACGCCGACCGAGTGGCAGAGTTTTACCGAGAGGAATATCCAAGAAGCTTCTGAACAAGTTCACCGCTCGCTGCAGTTGCGAGTGACGGCCATGTCCGTCATGCAGGATATTATTCGTGACACACGTTCGCACGCCAACCAGGTAGATCAACTTTTCCACGACGTCATCGACAGGACGAGGAAAGCCCTCGGTGCGCTGAAATCAGAGCACAGCGCCGTCTGTCAGCAAATCCAAGAGACGGAAGAGACGGCCTCTGGATTGCGCGCCGCCATTGGCGCACAGGACGCTCCACTCGGCAGCGCTATCCAACAGCTGGCCAGAAGAACTGCCCGCCCTAACGTCGAATTCTGTCGGTAAGTTTCTTTTTAACAAATTGAACATTCGCAATCGACGGATTATTTAATAGCCGTTTCCCATTACAGTGACAGCGTCCAGAATTGTCTAGAAACGCGAGTGGACGTCGTCAGAACTTCATTACGTCAACTTCAAGAAAAACTCAGTCAGGTAAGTCACCAAGCAACTTTCCCAAAAAATGTATTCAGTTAACAATAATATAGACACAAATGATGGGTCAAAATAATATCGATTTGATCTTTTCGTGAAAAACAAAACAAAAGGCCGATGCTTCGTTGCGTCGTTTACGTCAGTCGAAATTCGATCTGGAACAGGAGATTGCCGTCAAGGAAGCAACCCTGAGGATCGATGCCGAACATTGCATGAACGCGTTGCGTAGGAATATGGTCCTCCCGCAACCCTGAAACATTAGCTCATCTAATAGTATGATTTCACCTTTAACACTTTTTCTCACTTGTTGTCCATTCTGTCATCAATTTCTTTCCCTCTGACTGACACACTAAAGAATACACGGCACGTGCAAAAATTATCCATGACCATATTTTACGTGAACCTGGCTCTCAAACGGTTCTAACAATAACACGAACAAGGGTGCGATAGGCATCAACAGTAACACAAGCCTGTATATCGACTTTCCCTAATTCTCTTAGCGATTTTGATTTTAAAAACCAATCAACAGAGAAAAAAACGGTGCATGCAAATTAAACGTAACAACGAGGTAAATGAATAACTGTGATGTTCACCCAATCAATGACAACGCAACCGCTTCGTCGTCTGGATACTCGGCTCTCTTCTCGGCATTGGGAACGTAGCGACGACCGTCAAAACTTTCAAAGTGCAGGCCAATATCTGCGTGGTTGATGACAACACCCTCAGGATGCAGTTCCAGATCGTCTGAAACAGGAAATTTAGATTGATTAATAAAGATGAATTTAAATACCCTCAGTTGCGTATGAAATAACCTTCTGCCACATAGCCAGCGTTTCCGTCCTCGGTCAAAACGTAATAGAACGGTTGATCTCTACCACGTATCAAGTTTCGGGTCATCCGGCTTACCCACTCATCAGTTGCTTGACATTTTGCATCCCAAGACACAATGACGCAAGTATACATTGTTCGCAATAGTTCTCCACTGAAGCAGCAGTAATTCATGACGAGGCCGACGGCAAATCTCATGGATGCTGGCCGATGGCATGCTACTCTCTATAAAAAGAAAATAAAAACAAACATTAAACACAACATCGTAGAATTTGTGAAATGGAAATGTTCCTCACGTTCGTTGTTTGAAACTGCTGTTCACTCAACTTCGTTGTGCATTTAGTCAAAGTAATTTGACGGACACGTTCCCAATGGCCAGGCTCAAAGTCAACTCTAGTCCATTCATCATTGAATCCCCGAGACTAACAAACAAAAATAATGAAAAGAATCAGATTCTGTTTTTTTTTTTTTTCTTGATTGAATACTATTCAATTAAAATAGTTCATACCTGTAAAAGTTTAATGGCATCTTCTAGATAAATTCCAAGAAAGGCGGCCAACTCGGCATAGGCGACAACCGAAGGAGTTTGACCGGGAGAAATGACACAAGCCAAACGGGAAAAGTGCAGTTGGTTCCGCAATCGTTGGTCATCACGTCGGTTATCCTGCCTATCTCCGTGACCTCTAGAGCATTGGATCAGATTGTTGACCATCCGCTGGAACACTTGTTCGGCCGGAACGGCTGCGTAGGCTTCACGACGAATATTCTGACGAGGTTGACCGATCATAGCAGGGCAAGAACGAGGCTGATGCGAAGCTCCTTGGTTGAAAGCATCAATGAATGTGTAACTATCAGCAGCCTCCCGTCTTCAAAAATGAATGGAATGGTGAAATCGGAAAGATATTCAGTTTATGAATGTTAATTACTCCGGGTATTCACGCCATCTTAATAGAAAATGTTGAGGAAAAGACACAGGTTCGCACAGGATTCCCATTCTTTTAGCAACTTCATGATAGATGATGCACAGAGTTATGGGAATGCCTTTTCTTGTTTCAAGTACCTTTGCAAAATGAATCCATGGGTTATAAATATAGGTTACAAATAAAATAGCTTAATTTACCTTATCAATGTAGGAATTTTCATGTGCGTAGTAATTTTCTGTGTTGCCTTTAAAACCCATCTCTTCATACAAAACTTGATTGACATAATTCAAGACTTGCCTAACAGTTCTTCGATTTTCAGGATCTAAGACAATACCATTTATATGAACCAGCTGTTTCGCTCTAAGAACAATATTGTCCAAGATTTTCTCAACTTCTTGTAAACTAGTCAAATGTTCTTGTTCGATCTGGCCCCATTGAGCAATCAGCACAGCACCTTCCAATAAAGATTTCTCTGAATTCGGTCTTGACATCAAATTTAACCACATGCTCTGTATTCTCTGGCTTCTTAAATACTGGAGCACTTTACGGGCATAATTTTTAGATGTTAAATTTTCATTCCTGAAAAGAGAATGGAATATTTATGGTATTTGTTATGATTATTATTGCTGTTGACAGATTGTACTTACACTTTACTTGTTTGATGATGGATTATTTTTGTAAGTTCATCTTCAATGAACAATACAGAAGAAACAGAAGATATTATGGGATAGTTATGGGAAATGAGGTAATCCATCAATTCATGTGGTGGTTGGCCAACTGGGTAACACACAGATGAAAAACCTTCTAAAGAATCTTTAACATTCTTAACCACTTTGAATCTCAAAACGACCATATCAAACCAAAGGATGTCACTGGTCTCTTTTAGTTCTGAATATAATTTTGTCCACCTGTATATAGAACACAGAAAATGTGATGTCAGGCAATAAATAACTAAAATAGAAAAAGAGGCTTTCACATACCTTTCTTTGAATTTTCGTCGCCATAAGTCATTCGAGTCTCGTACTAGATTATGCAATCGATGACAGGTACTCATAATACTGATCAAAGTTTTGATGTCAATGCTGCTATACAAAAAAATCTGATGCAAGACTTCATTTGAAAAAGACACTAGTTCCATTTTAAGTTTATTAACTAGACTTTGATTAAATAATAACAATTATTTTCTTGATGCCAATTTTTAAGCGCATGAATGAAAAACTGTGCGACGTATCGTTCATGTGTTTACATTTGTAGTCAGCTGTTATTGTGTCTATTTGGTAGTTGCCAGATCTGCGTAACTGCTAACGATGAAAAGGAAAGTATTTTCATAGTATTTTTTTTCTTTTCTCACCTTTCTTCTGTTTTTCAAGTTTGCTAGATAAAAACGGGTCAGAATCGACATAAAAATAGAAAGTTCTCATCAGATAAAAAAAAGCTTCAACGTCTATATTAGTTTCGGAACCACAATATACGAATCAACAGATTGCATTTCATTGTTTGATAATTAAAGCATGGATTAAAGTCTACAATGAGATTTTAGTTAGTATTACCATGTGAAAAAATTTTGTTTTGATTCCCTAGAAACTTCAAAGCACTCCTAAGTCCTACATAGAACTAGAATTGCACATTAGGAAAGTTGGCTTCACGAATCACGAGAAGGAATCTCGTTTGTTGGGAGTCCGCCGCAATCGTGAGCGAAACGGCACAAATTTATTGCCTAATTCAACGACCTTCCTTTTTGTCTATCATAACGGAAAGGAGTTACAAGATGGGCTTGGCTAACTTTGAGAAAATCGTTCCATCATCATACGCATTACGCACCGGTTATATGTGACTGTACGTCTAGCGCAGCTCACCGCGTGTTAAGGGCAAAACAATTTCCAGGGAGTTGAGGAGAACACCTTTAAAAAAAAAAATTTCAGCTGTCGAATATTGTGACTATTGTTCGGGCATTAATATATCATATAGAAAGTCGCCATTTATTACTTTGCCAAAATTGCAAAATCTTCCATGAATAGCCGAGTGCCAAGCGCTTTTGAGTTTATCACGTAACGAACGCTTGATTCTTGAATAGTGTCGGCTTGTCTTTTGCACTTTCATTTTCAAAGAGCTCAGTAGTTCAAATCTTTTTGCCATTTATGATTACCTGAAGGGATCATTTGGCTTACATTCAACTAAGATGACATCACGATTTCGGGGAACTCGGTGACCTTCGTCGGGAGAATCCTGCCGGATGCACTCAGCGGCGCAGTGTTGCTGAGTACGCCTGATGTTGTCTATACAGCCAGCAGAAAGAAGACTTCACGCATCTATCAGCGCTGGCGGGAGTTGATGAGCCATGGAGAAAGAGTAAAAGTCGTAGATGACCCTGACTGTGTTGTGTTATTTGCAATTGATGAACTCTTCTTTGGGCGCTGTATAGACCGCCTCCTTCTATTCCTTAATAAGGTATTTTATGAGGAAGAATTGCTGCTAGTACACCCGCTAGTTTCTCCTTTCTCTCATCTCCATATAATAGGACGCCTCCAGCAGAAGAAGAGAATGTTATCTCAGAATAAAGGTCATCTACAATCACTTTCATCTGTGGATTTCGTGCGTGTATAAAAGAAGACCGTTTTTAGAATCATCTTCACACTTCTCTCTCAACTCTATTCAGAAGAGCAGCAAAACACTCCCCACTTGCAAAAATGAAATACGTAAGTCGACACTTGGAAGTTTCTGGTCAAATTTTGAAATTCACAACCTTATCTTTAAATCTTGATTCTCTCACTGTGCATATTGCTAGATCATCGCTCTCGCTTTCTTGGCTGCTGTAGCCCTTGCCGCACCTCAAGGTGACAATAAGCCAATTGAAATTGTGTCATCCAACAGCGAAATGAACGCTGATGGCAGCTATTCTTTCGAGTAAGTTTCCAAGCTGCTAAATATTTTTTGCTCAGAGTAATTAATTCTATTTAATTTGTCGCTAAATTTAACAGTTTCGAAAGCGCTGATGGCACCAAGGTCTCCGAGAGTGGCAGCCAGAAGCAAGTCGGACCTAAACCCGAGGATATCGGCACCGTCTCCAAGGGATCTTATTCGTACACCTCTCCCGATGGCGTCGTCATCACCGTCAACTGGACCGCCGATGAAAACGGTTTCCAGGCCACCGGTGACCACCTCCCCACTCCTCCCCCCATGCCCGAGCACGTCGTCAAGATGCTCGCCGACTTGAAGGCTGCCGGTCTTCTGTAAACGACTCAATCTTTAAAATTTCCGCTGTGTATGTACATAATGCCCAACTCTCCTCGAGTATAAAGTCGACATCAGTTTGGAATGGGCTTGTATCATATAACAACTTCCTTGTGTGAAAGTGAGAAATAAATTCAACTTTATCAGCCTTTATGAAATAAGTATTTCCTTTTTAATTTCCATTGTTGATTGGGGGGAAAATCTGGGAAAATAAAAATAATCGTTAAGCGCAGTGATCTGAAGACTGCAGTGATATAAAAAGGGGTCGATTTTTAATGGTTATCAATCGATAATTCGATATCTTATGATTAATTGGAAGATTAGTGTCGTCTGCTTTCGACTTTCTTTGGCGACCAGCTTCGTAGGTGACTACTTCCAGTACTTCGTAGTCTGTGATACAAATTTCGAAAAAGAGATCAAGTTTAAGATTATAAAGAAAACTATCAATCTCTAGTTTGGAAACGTGCACGTGGCTGCACGAAAAATAGCTCAACAAATAAAACTATAAGTATGTGATCGTCGTGTGAACTCGGGTGTGGTGCGGTTCTTTATGGAATCGCTTAATCACTCCATGCTGTTTAGCAGGTAAATAAAACTAAGAATACAAATTTAATCATTATTGGAGCTTAACTAGAAGAGTTATACCTGTTCAAAATTTGTGAATGTTAGTTTATGACTAGTATTTATCACATATGCCCCAGTTGCTCCTTGCCGATGCATGGCAGTTTGTTTGCACTATGTAACCTGCACTTTGTGCAGATTTGAGGCCTGAGCCAGACATAATAACCACAAGATATTCAAGTTTTACTGGTACTGGTTGTCCTGTCTTCAGTACCAATCAGCATCATCGCTTGGATTATAATTTTTGTTACTTTTATTCCTAGGACCTGTTGGATGTTTTATTGATGCATGACTTGTACAAATGCAGTGTATGACACGGACACCTTAAATTATCCTGTTTATTAACAAAATAAGGTTTACCCAGTGTTTCATTTTCAACTTGCCCTTACCTGTTAAGATGTTGTTTTCCGTAAATATTAACTTATTCTTTATTTTTATTTAGATAACCAGCATCCCGTTTGATTGAAGAAAATACCGTTTCCGGCCCTGTTACGGATCTCTTCTTCCTCTTTCTTTAAATGTTCTCGTGTACACCCATGTGAGTGTGGGTGTATTCACGAGGGCCCCCTTTTTCCTATTCCTCCTGTTGGTGAATTCAACTTCTCTGCGGATGGATGAAGCAACTGTGGATGCCTGGCTGTATTTCCCAGGCTTAAAGGTAAGAAAAATTTATCTGTCTTCCTTCTTTCTAACTATTTAGTGGCGTTGATTAAAAATCGTGATAGACGTAGTTCGGAGTACGATTTTTCTGAGTTAGGCGCGGTTAGGTGGTTGCCTGGAACTGTTTTCTCTTGTTGTTTAGGTTATAAAATCTTAATCAATAGTAATAATACAATTTCTTTCAGTGAGATGAGTCCAGAATAGATATCTGTAAAATTAGGGAGCAGCGAACGGTGTCTACTCAAGAAAAGAATAAAAAACATAGAAACTTGAATGATGGTAGATATTTTGAATTTATATTTAAACCAAGTATTTAGTGGCATTGCATGTAATATTATATGGCTATAATAATTATGTTCATATTAAAAAAAAATGATAATTTAATAGATCTTGAATCCCTTTCCGTTGAAGGGGATGTGTACTGGGGCAACGGGGAGTTCGTATTCGTGGACGGGGGCAACGGGGAGAACGTACTCGTGGACGGGGGCAACTGGGAGCTCGTAGACGTGGACGGGAGCAACGGGCAAGTGGTCACCCTTGGGTTGGAATCCGGCATTATCAGCGGCCCAGGTCAAAGTGAATTTCTCGCCTTCAGGGGAAACCCAGTAGGAAGATCCTTTGTTGGTGTTGCCGTAAACCTCCTTGGTGTATTCTTTGCCGTAATCATCGACGGTGGTGACGGTGAATTTTTTCTGTTCCTGGGTCTCGTCACGGGTGGTGTAGTCAGACTGGGCGTAGCTATTACACAAATCAATTAGATTAGTTGTTAGAATTTTGCTTAAGAATTATTTTATCGGGAATAGAAGGATCGACTTACTTCCACTTGCTGCTGCCATCGATGTTGCGCTCATCAGATTGACCGGTGACGGTGATCTCGGGGTATTTGTAGTCCTTCTCGTATTTCTTCTCGTAGCTCGAGTAGCTGGAAGGGACAGCGGCAGCAACGGCCAAGATAGCGGCAATGATGAACTACGGAAGAGTTGAAAGGAATTATTTTAATAATGTAGAATATTGTTGGTTGAAAATGTAAGAATATTTTCAGTGTTGTTGCTTACCAGCTTCATATTGAATTCGGTTGGTTTGTTAAACAACTGATACTTTTAGTCTACCATGTCGGAGCTTATATAGTCCGGTGAAGGGACAAATGCAGTGTCATTCGGCTGACCCAGTTGTTTGGGGAAAAAATCACATGATACATATACTTCATTCGGCGAAGTACGAAAGGGAACCCTTCTCTTTGACAGACTACCTGTCCAATTGACGGCTTATCCATAAGCGAAATAATTTTTTTTCTCAACATTCTCCCTTTCTGATATCAAATGGAAGGAATATGATGCAAGGAATTTTTCGTTTTCAAAATCGTTGGCGGGTTTCCACTACATTTCTTGCTAAAATTTAAATTAATAGTCCATATTGCATTGCGTCTTATTAAGGTATAGTTTGCATTCTGAGAACGACATTCTAAATTAAGTTTAGCTTTCAAGATTTCATTATATTGTTCGAATCTTGAGAACCTTTCATTTATTTAGTCCCCCCTCCCCAATTATTGCATCCCTTATTGACACAGCATTAGCTTACAGTGGACATTTTAAATTAATATCATGACAAAGTATATTAATTATGTCATTTTATTGCTCTGTTGATTTTGATATGACCCACATTTGTTTTCTACAACTCATTTTATAATTTTAATACCGGCAAGACATTTACACGTCTGTAGCGCTTTAGGTACTTTTAGTAATATCAAGTTATCAAGTTAAACACGTTACACTTCTTGAGCAATACATGACAATTCGTTGCAGTTTTTCACGGGGTCATACTATATCTGTTTTATCACCTACATTTGGTGCAGTCACAATAGATTCTTAGGCTAAAATGTATAAGATGTCGTAAAGTCGTATGCTTGAATAGCGGAAATTTCTATAACTAAAATTTGTTTGATTTTCCCTAATTTGATTTCCCAATTTATGACGTTTAGCTAATGTTGAGGCTAATTTATATACAATTAGGATTTCCAAATGCGGCAGAAATTCTCACTACTATATCAGATCTTCTGGGGTGTTTATTTACAACAACGCGTTCCACATCATAGCACAGAAAACATTGACATAATTTATGGTTTTTAATAAATTAGAGAATTTAATAGATCTTGAATCCTTTTCCGTTGAAGGGGATGTGGACTGGGGCAACGGGGAGTTCGTATTCGTGGACGGGGGCAACTGGGAGAACGTACTCATGGACGGGGGCAACTGGGAGCTCGTAGACGTGGACGGGAGCAACGGGCAAGTGGTCACCTTTGGGTTGGAATCCGGCGTTATCAGCGGCCCAGGTCAAAGTGAATTTCTCGCCTTCAGGGGAAACCCAGTAGGAAGATCCTTTGTTGGTGTTGCCGTAAACCTCCTCGGTGTATTCTTTGCCGTAATCATCGACGGTGGTGACGGTGAATTTTTTCTGTTCCTGGGTCTCGTCACGGGTGGTGTAGTCAGACTGGGCGTAGCTATTACACAAATCAATTAGATTAGTTGATTAGAATTTTGCTTAAGAACTATTTTATCAGGAATAGAAGGATCGACTTACTTCCACTTGCTGCTGCCATCGAGATTGCGCTCATCAGATTGACCGGTGACGGTGATCTCGGGATATTTGTAGTCCTTCTCGTATTTCTTCTCGTAGCTCGAGTAGCTGGAAGGGACGGCGGCAGCAACGGCCAAGATAGCGGCAATGACGAACTGTAACGTAAAATCAGAGTTTAGTTGAAGGTTTTTAAAATGTTTTTAATATAAGAATATTCGTTTTTAAAAATTAATTAGTAAGAAATATTGGCTTGGGGTTGACTTACAAGCTTCATGGTTGGATATAGTTCGGTTAGCTGTGAGTAACTGATATCCTTTTCACCGTTAAACTTTTTATTTATACGATCGGATCGACAACGCACATTCCGCTCTTGCTCCACACCCACACGTGGATTTCTCTCATGCACCAGGAATTTGCACATTTCCATGGCCATATGTAAGTTACATATACAGCAACCGAGGTGTTCCCTATCGGTTACCAACCCTCCTTATTACACAGTTACTTTCAGACACTAGACACTATACACTTGACCCTCATATCTGTAGCTTTCCCTTTATGTTATTCGTGGCATTGTAAACTTGTTCCTGATCGTCTAGAGGAGGTAGATTATTCTGAAAGCCTCATAGCCTCATACTTTTTTATCGCTTGGCAATAATGTTTAAATGAAATTCGAAACAATTTTTTTAAAACTAATTATGGAGTTGTTGATTCGTTTAGTTACTGGAGCTTTTGGCTGATTGCACGACGGCTTCTGATCCTACTTTCCTATTAATTAATGTTTAGTCTGAACCGTAGTGTCAAATCCAGACGGAATTCCACAGAATTCCAACTATAAATAAATCTTTCGACATGGTTACTCAGTCAAATATATCGTTTTTAATTCTCGGTATAGAGATCTGGAACCCTTATTCGGTACTGACCGATTTGGATTCACATCAAATAAATCAGACGCCTAGTTTATTTCTATTGACATTCTATTCTAGTTTCCAAATCATGGCAGGATAAACTAGTCATATTTTTATTTTATTTTTTTTTAATTCAAAATGTCTGGCGCCATTCTTTAAGTAGCACAAACTAGTTTTTTATTCTTTCTTTATAATATCTGTTTTATTCAATGCCACGGTCCTTTCACTTGATACAACCTTTATTGCGTTTCAAGTCCAACAAAATTGCAGTTAATTTCACTTGCAAGGACTCCGTGTTTGATGTCGATTACTATTGCAATCACATATAGCTAGCCGAAATGAATGTAGTATTGTAGCATTAGGGTTGTTATATGTTTTTTTGTTTCATTTCTGATTAAGGTCGTGATAGATCGGCTATACAAGCAATACTCGGAACACGCCCTGCCACGAAGAATTTCATTTCAAATAGAATAACTAGATTTAGATCACCACAGGCTATGTGTGTTACGCTTACGCATTATGTAAGAGAAAGCGAACGTGATTTATTAACCCAGTTTATGGTAACTCTCCAGGTATGGAATTTGCAACTAGAAATACCAGATTCACTCATTCTTGACGTGCTCATAAACGTTTATAGAAACAAACCATTAGAGCTAAGCTTCTAAACTACTTTTAAGTATACAGATTAAAAGCATTGCGTACATATTTGTATTGTTTTGCTTCTTCTCGTTACCTGAAACTTCAATTATTCCCTCATCTCGCTCACGATCGAATACAAGGAGGTTTCTTTAAACGGTTGGGCCATTTGTCATTCAGTGCTACATAGATGTATTACGTAGACTGGACAGGCCGCCTAACACAGACCAGCAGAGACGCAATTTTACATGAGAGTAAAAGTATCAGACGACCCTGAATGTCATGGAATTTGCAATTACAAAAAGTTTCTATTGTAGTTCCAGTGTGTCTTCCTCCATCATGGCCTAAAATAGGAATTTCATTTGAGGAAGGTACTATTCCCGTTGCTGTTACTACCCACCAATTTCTCCTTTCGCTCATCTCCATACGATAAGACGCCTCCAGCTAAAGAAGAGAATGTATTTGCTTTGGAAGGTCTTCCAATCACTTTCAGTCGAGCGTGTTAAAATATAAAAGATGGTCAGTATTGAATTCATCTTCACACTCCTCTCTCAACTCTATTCAGAAGAGCAGCAAAACACTCCCCACTTCTACAATGAAATTCGTAAGTTTTTACAAATAGTAATTCAACAAATTACAATATTTTATAATGTTATTTTTGAATCCATTTACCTTTTGTGCATACAGATCATCGCTCTCGCTTTCTTGGCTGCTGTAGCCCTTGCCGCACCTCAAGGTGACAATAAGCCAATTGAAATTGTGTCATCCAACAGCGAAATGAACGCTGATGGCAGCTATTCTTTCGAGTAAGTTTCCAAGCTGCTAAATATTATTTTGCTCAGAGTAATTAATTCTATTTAATTTGTCGCTAAATTTAACAGTTTCGAAAGCGCTGATGGCACCAAGGTCTCCGAGAGCGGCAGCCAGAAGCAAGTCGGACCTAAACCCGAGGATATCGGCACCGTCTCCAAGGGATCTTATTCGTACACCTCTCCCGATGGTGTCGTCATCACCGTCAACTGGACCGCCGATGAAAACGGTTTCCAGGCCACTGGTGACCACCTCCCCACTCCTCCCCCCATGCCCGAGCACGTCGTCAAGATGCTCGCCGACTTGAAGGCCGCCGGTGTCCTGTAAGCGACTCAATCTTTTAATTTCCGCTGTGTATGTACATAATGCCCAACTCTCCTCGAGTATAAATCGACATCAGTTTGAAATGGGCTTGTATCATATAACAACTTCCTTGTACGAAAATGAGAAAATCAAAATTTATCCCAACCGCAATTTTGTAAATTTATTCCAAATTTATTATTCATCTTTTTTATTGAGCAATGGACTGCGGACTTTTGCCGAAATGCGCATGAACGTTAGCATTTTAGCAGGCATTTGGTAGTTGACGGAAGTATTGTCGGACCTTTTGAAAATTCGAAAGTGAAAAATTTGATTGAAATTTCAAAGACGTCGAAATTTTAAGAAATCGCAAAACATATTTCTCAATTGCGGAGTTTATTTTTACAATATTACAAAGAAATGTCTTGATCAAACGTATAAATGTAGCCTTTCTGGTTCTTCATAACTTTGAGTTTTGTCAAAATTTCTTTGACAATCAAAGTGCTGTCGTAACTGATTTCGCATGCAACGATATTTTTAGCGAAGAAAGATTTCATTTGTGGGCCTTGCGCTAAATACGTTTTGAGTACACCTATGCAGTGATGTATTCGATCTGCGGGATCCCAAGGCGGGCGACAACTTTTCATGTAATGGAACAAACACGTTTTGAGGGCGTAGGATGAAGGGCTAGTTTTTCGCTGTATGGTATGTTCCGCTCCGTCCCGGTGTGGATTTCTCCGGTGATTAGACATGAGCACAAAGAATTTGAGCAGGCGTAGCACTTGAGAAACGTCGGGAAAACACGACTGATGAAGGAAAACGTCACGTTCTAACGCAAAATGAGACACTTTCCATCGGCCTCTTTCGTTGCGGCGGTGGGGGACCAACTGCCGTGACTCGACTTGGTTGTGTTGAGCGTTCAATTTGCACAAGACGTCAGGTAAATGGGGTGCGCCCGTGTCCTGGTAAGGACCACCGGCCAGGCCAGTCATATTAATGACCAGAGTTAGATCGACGCTGATTTTCATCGGTTTTTCTCGCCGGCCGCGGTAAGTAAACGTCAAAGTCACGCAAGTTTCAGAAAGAGAAACGACCGGATGGAAAAAGTGAACATTCCAGATTCGACTGCTTGCTTCTTCGACGAGGGATTTATAATAGAATAATAGACGACCTGAGCTAATGCCGTAATCGGTGTAAAATGCATCCGCTTCGGCTCCTTCCTTCGTAAAAACCACAACAGCATCTGCAATGTTGGCTGTTTCTGATGTCAAGACTGAGAAATGTTTCAACGGAATTCCAAAATCAAATTCGTTGGCCGCAAGGATATCACTCCTTTCGGCCCAGCTGCCATATTCAATCAGCGGCCCACTTTCGAATCGATCATCTAGTAACCGAATGCGATCGATCAAGCTGTTCAAATAGTTGCAAACATGACCAAAAATTGTGCACCAACGACAGGAATGGAGGCAATGCCAGTGAGAATGTTCGCTCAAGTAGAATTCCACTCCGTCCAAACTGAGTTTGTCTTTTTGCCAGGCGTCAGCCATCCACCGCCAATTGTCAGGTTCTGGAACCGGTTTCAAATCATGTTCTGTCGAAACTATAGAGCACGATCGGAGTGAAACGAGCTTCTCCTGTACGGACGGAATGAAAGCTGGAAATGTTATTCTTCTAACTGGTTTGGCGTTGACTTGGGTTTCATTTTGGTTGTGAACAAAGAACTTGTCAAACTGCCATCTTGGCCTGCACTCTGGGCACAACGAAATCGAATTCAAATTAACTTCAGTCAGGTATTCTTCAGCGAATTTACCCTTTTCACCTTCACATCGATAAAAGTTGACGTCGCTGAAATAGTGTGTCCACTCTTGGCATCCAAGTTTCGCCATATTCAACACTGATTCGCAATTCCAAATCAAATTGTCCCAGTCTTTGCGATTATGACGCATAACCCAGACGCAGGTCGAATGGAAATCGCCACATGGATTGAAAAGGAGCAGTTCAAGTGCGTGGAGATTCTGGTAAGTGCGGCAGTGAATGTCAATTCCGTTCTCAACGAGTAACTGAAAAATGGGCTGCAATTTGCCCACTTGACTGTAATAGCGACACAAAACATGAAGGACGTTCCAGCCTTCTAAATCTCGAACTTCAAGGTTGATCTTGTGTCTTATCATCAGGTGGAAAAATTTGATGAGATCGGAGCCTTGATAAAAGCGCGCTAGGTAATGAAGCACATTCCAGCCTTCCAAATCAGTAGCTTGCACATTCACTCCATTGTTGAGGAGTAATTCCATTATGGGCAACAATTCCTTTGATTGATTGAATCGCGCCAAATAGTGTAAAACATTCCATCGCCTGCGGTCTGTTTGGTTCACGTCCACTTTACCGTCGATCAGCGCTTTAATCGAATGAATTAAATTTGGTGATTGATTAAAGCGGCAAAGAATATACAATGCCATGTTGCCATTAGGGTCGGTTTCGTTTACGTTGGCACCATATTCTATCAGGATTTTAATCAGTTTGGCCTGCGAATCGTTCTGATTCTTCCAGCACACCCACAGGAGAATTGTCCACCCATTGCTGCGTAAGTTCACGTGAGCTCCTCGACGAAGAAGATTTGTTATCCTCTTCCAGTCCACGGGTTCGTGCGCTGAATTTTTGCAAAGGGACCACAATTCCAGATCTTTCTAAAAATGCGAGCCAATTTATTTGTAATTATTACATGTGTGTTATTAATAGGTATAACAATAAAACCATGTTACCTTATTTTCTAATTGTTGAGCAAGTGGCATTTTTCGCAGTTTTGCTTTCTCGTAGGTTTTAAGGTATGATTCTGAATCTTTTCAAGAACGAAAAGAAATACACTTGACCTAAGCGCCGAAAGTCTCCTTTATTTGTGAGTAAATTTTTAAAATAAGACATGTACCAATGGTTGCGAATGACGCAGCCATTTATTCTGAATTCTGATTATGTACTGAACTTGAGTTTTATACGTGTGTCGGTGTGTGTGTGTGTATGTGTTTCGCGGTTATCGCTTTTTTATTGGATCAATTTTATTAGCTAATAATGCTACGACACAATCCCGTCTACATCGCATCTCTTTCTTACGGATCTAGTTATCACTCTGAATTGCAGTGCTATAAAGCATTATCTACTGACGTGTTACCAGTCGACTCCCGACCAGGTAACAAGGGAAAGGGAGCAGAGTAACAGACCCACACAAATCGCTGTAAACTCTTATTTAGAAATGAATGATGAAATTATTTTTCTTCGAAATTCAAATAAATTTTTCTATTATGAGTTGACAATTAATGTGGCAATTAACTAAAAAAAACAGCGCAATTCTACGAGTCCACCGCAAGTCCGCAAGGCTCTGCTGAGCGCGTCATGTAGAGATGCTGTTTATCCTCTTATTGATTGCTTCAAATTTTAATGGCTGCCGTATAGTTGGTGGCGTCTGATATTTCTCTTGTAATTTTGTCGTCTTTTCCTCTAATGACCAAACGTATTGCGATACACATGACAAGACAGTTTGCTAATTTTATGTCAAGTAAGTTTGTAGGGAGAATTCCCCGTGTTTTTTAGTAAGATTCAAGCTCTATTACGGACTTTCGTCGGCTTTGTCGTTTCTCCTTCTGAGTTTGACAGAATCGTCATTATTAATCAAATTTCTTTCGTTTTGTGCAACCGTTTATTTACAACAGGCTGTTGCTGCTAGATTTTTAGTAAGCAGGTTTCAACTGCCAAAGAATCTCAAAGATGTCTAAACGACCAGCAGAAGACTCGCAGACTGGAGGGAGCTCTGGCCCTCAATGTAAAAAAGTTCAATTTGAACCCATAAGACTTGGTGCAATCTCCTCTTTAGAAGAAATGGACATGAAAGTTCTTCAATTTCAGAACAAAAAACTTTCTCAGGTTAACAATGAAATTACATTTCTATGATTCCGTCAACTTGACTTCTTTATTTATCCAACAGAGATTGGAACTCAGACAAAGAACAGAAGCAGAGTTAAGGCAAAGAATTGAACAATTGGAAAAGAGACAGATGCAGGATGATGCTGTCCTTAATGTCATTAATCGCTATTGGAATCAATTAAATGAAGATGTCAGAATTCTTTTGCAGAGGTTTGATGCAGAAACTGCTGATGAAAATGAAAGCAAAAGTAAATAATAAAAATAAATTTTATTTGGGTTTAGATACTTAAACTTTGGTATTATTCAGATGAAAGTGAGGCCACCACATCATTTCTTGCACTCCTCTCCACCTGGGACAAAGATGAGCTTGATGAGAAACTTGCTAACCGAGTGCTTGTCTCACAGCGGGCTGTGGCTAAGTTGATTAGAGCTTTTGACAGACTTCTCCAAAGGAATGAAAAAGTCACACAGGCTCTAAAAGGAGAATCTGATAACGGTCAGTCATAACTTATTTTTGTGATTAAAACAAGTAATCCAAATTTATATTTATAGGTGAAGTTGTCAATCTGGAAGAGGCTATTAAGCAGGTGAACGCTGAAATTCAAGCCGAGAACAGTAATCTTCACGTTTTGAACACTTCTCTTCATGAAAAAAATCACGCTATATCTCTTAAGGTAAGGTAAACTATTTCAAGTCCTAAGTATTTGTGTTTAACGATTTTTTAATATTCCCTTCAGTTGAAAGAGATGCAAGAGCAACTCACAGCTAAAGAGACTGAAGCGGCAGAGCTACAGAACCGAGTAGATGATTTAGACTACGAATTGCAAAAACGCAGACACCGCGCTGATTCATTGGAAAATCACTTGGGAGAAGCGCTTGAAAAGATCAAAGTTCTTCAGCAACAACATCAAGCTGGAGTTCAGGTGGAAGCAGAGAAGACTTCTGGAAGTAAAGTGGTGTCAGTCTCCCAGAAAAAAGTACAAGAAAGATTTACTTGACATAATGAATTCGTAATTAATGACGGCCTTTTTCTTAAAGATGGAAGATCAACACAAAGAATTAGAGGAGCAGAGAGAAATGGCCGCAAACCGTTTAGCTGAACTCGACCGTCTTCATCAAAATCACAGGGATGTTTTACAGCAGCTAGAGCATCTCAAGATGGATGTAAGATCACATCATTTACCAATAATAGATGTGAGGATTTACACTGTATTACTTCGTAGATTCGCCAATTGCCTGAGTCGGTAGTTGTAGAGACCACCGAATACAAGTGCCTGCAGTCGCAGTTTTCAGTGCTTTATAACGATTCCATGGGCCTCAAAACGCAATTGGACGAAGCTCGTCAACAGTGGCATACTGCCAAGAATGCCCATCTTCGCCAAATTGAGTTGATGGAGGTAATTAAAGGCTTTGTCTGTCCTTAATTTTTGTACCAATCGGTTGATTAAATTAATTTAGAGTGACGAGCTTCTGAGACAAAAGCAATTGCGAACCGAGGTCATTCAATTGGAAGACATGTTGGCTCAAGTGCGCAAAGAGTATGAGATGCTGCGTATTGAATTTGAACAACAACTGGCAGCTAATGAGCAAACCGGACCAAT
Organism: Daphnia pulex; assembly: GCF_021134715.1. Lineage (NCBI taxonomy): Eukaryota > Metazoa > Arthropoda > Branchiopoda > Diplostraca > Daphniidae > Daphnia > Daphnia pulex. Next base: position 3,875,732 of record NC_060022.1, read on the forward strand.
CAATCGTGAAATGCGCCATCTCATAACTTCATTGCAGAACCATAATCAACAGCTTAAAGGCGAAGTCCATCGTTACCGAAGGTCAGTATAACTGATTTGTACTTAACCAAATTGAATCGATGTCTTGTCGTCTAACCTTAAATTCTCCACCAATCATGGTGTCATTTGAGAAGGAAATATAGAGAAACAAGCGGAGAATTAGCCAAAACTAAGCGAGAATTGGAAGAAAGTCAGGCCAAGGTGCAAGCACTACAGGAAATTCGGGATGCTCGGGACGCCGACGCTGCTGCCCAACGCGAAGCAGCCGAGAACGCTGATACAACAGATTCTACTGGACTTTCTAGCGACACAATTGACCCAACTCTCATCAAGGATGACCTAGAAATCAAAAGAGAACCCGACGATGATTCTACAACCGAAGACACGAAAGACGACCTTGGAGATATTAAAAAAGAGAAATCTGACGTTAAAAAAGAGCCTTCCGAGACCAAGCCAGATCCAGCCGTTTTGGCTGCAGCCGCAGCGGCCGCCGCCAAAATCAAGGAGCAGAAAAATGCCGAAGCTGAAGTGGTCCGTGACCTCAAAGCTCAGCTAAAGTATGTTGACTAAAATAAAATTCAACTCTACTCATGAATCTAATCAAAAAAATTAATTTTCCTTGCAGGAAAGCACACATTGATCAAAGAGAAATGAAGCTTCTACTTGATATGTACAAAGGTGTTGGGAAAGAAACCCGAGACAAGACTCAGTTGATGGCGGCCGAGAGGAAAGCTCGTCTGGAAATAGACGACTTGAAACAGCAGCTAAAGAAGATGCAGGCTAGTTCAGAGAGCAAACGCGAGGAACGTAAACGTCTAGCCGACGATGAAGCTGTTCGAAAAATTCGTTCCCTTGAAGAAGGCGTTCACCAGTTGCAGAAACAAGTGGCGGCGCAAAAACAAGAAGAAGAAGCACTTTTGAACGAAATGGAAGTGACTGGCCAGGCATTTGAAGACATGCAAGAACAAAATTCTCGTCTAATTCAGCAGTTACGTGAAAAAGATGACGCCAATTTCAAACTCATGTCAGAACGAATTAAAGCCCAGCAAGTGCATAAATTACAAAGGGAGGAGAAAGATATGTTGGTTGAACAGGTTAGTTTGATTAAGGATTATATTGAACGATGACAAGTTTTAAATCTAAATGCATTCTCATTAGGTATCGACGTTGAATATGCAAGTTGAAGCTCAGAACCAGGTCGTTCGTCGATTGGAAGAGAAAGAGCGTTTACTTCAGAGTAGCATAACTTGCGCTGAAAAAGAACTCATGCTGAGACAACAGGCGATGGAGATGCACAAACGCAAAGCTATCGAGAGCGCCCAATCGGCCGCTGATCTTAAACTTCATTTAGGTATAGTCTTGTGATTTGTTGAAATCAGTTTGTCATTGATGATATTGTTTCATTTACAGAGAAATATCACTCTCAGATGAAAGAGGCCCAGCAAGTAGTTGCGGAAAAGACCGGAACGCTTGAAGCGGAAGCATACAAGACGCGCAGGTTGTACGAAGAGCTTGCACAGGTGAAACGTCGTGTCGAGCGTCTCAAGAAGATAGAGGCGGCAGGAACCGCCGACGAAGTTTTGCGTGAAGAATTACGCGAATACAAGGACACACTAACATGTCCTTCGTGTAAGGTGACGCGCAAAGACGCGGTCCTCACCAAATGTTTCCATGTTTTCTGTTTCGATTGCCTCCGAACCCGTTACGAGACTAGGCAAAGAAAATGCCCTAAATGCAATGCCGCTTTCGGAGCAAACGACTATCACAGGCTTTATTTGTCGTGATAAAAACCAGAAGATATAAAAAATTCACCGTTCCATTTTCAAATCATGTCCATTTTTGTTTTTGCTAAGAAATGAAAATACATTGACGTTTTCATTCTATAATGTTGTCCTCCATTTTCTGTATTACGCCCTTCGTTCAGATTTAAATATAAAATTGACAGAATAAAATACAGATATGTTTTAGGTTTCGTACGAAGAAGTTGAATGCGCATATTGTGCAATTATTATGCCACGGTGCAATAGAATTTTCGTTCAAAATTCCAGGAAAAATGTGCAAACGTGGAAGAAGCTAAGTAGCAGACGATGAATGGCAATGGCAGATAGGCAGTAAAGAATTTCTCCGCTAGATGCTATACAATCGCCTGTATCAGGCGGCAAATGCAATGCAATAAAATTTTTTACCTTCGTCATGAAGTCAGTCTGTAACTCTGTACTTCATGCCTTCGTGTTGTAACAAAACTGAAAGTTATTTGAAAATTGCAAATACAATCAATTTGACAAATAATTTAAAGCCTACATTGTGAAATATCAACTCTGTGGACTCAAAATCGGCTAAATTTTACATCTGAAGGCTGAACCATCGCTATGGCGACCGTAGAACTCCAAAGACAGAAGAACTCCTTTTTAAAATATTAACCCGACAATAAAACTCCAGTGCCCGACAGTAGAACTCTACTACGCGACAATAGAACTCCAACGATTTTAAAATATGCACTGGAGTTCTATTGTCTGGTATTTTTAATAATATTTAAAAAAGGAGTTCTTATGTCTTTGGAGTTCTACTGTCGTTGGAGTTCTACGGTCGCCATACCTTGACTGATGGCTATTGGCTGTCACTAGGTGGATAAAACTATGTCCGCTAGATGGCGCGAATACCCGTTAGTGACGAAATTTCTGCCATTTCTTCTAAAGACACTGAGCGGAAAGGTAACCCATTCAGTCATTCTGGTGTGTTTCTTCCATGTTTTTTACTGACATACTTCGTGTGTTGAAACTGCTATCCATTTTTTCCAAAATGTCTCTAGTTCGTTTCGTCACATGCGGAACACTTTCAGAACAATTAAAGTAATTATAGTTGATCGCTACAGATTTAGTTAATGACAAGAGAGTAGATCCCTTTGCTCCTCTGTTGCAATTATGAGTTAAGACCATTATGGAAATGTGGATTACATTTGTTATTTTCAAGTTGGAAAACTTTACAACTACGAATTCCTTTGTAAGATTTATCAAGGTAATTCTGAGAGATTGTATAGTTTAACTTCATACTTCTGTCGTATGTTATGTCACATGAGATTCTGTTCCTTGATAGTAACTTGATTTTGTTTTTCAATAGCCAGGTGAAGTCTGCGCTTCTTTGTTGCAGTCTTATGTGAACATGGATTGTTTGCAGTCATCCAGTGAAAGGTGTGATTAAATTGAGCTGTTGCATGCAGTCTTTGGTGCTGATGTTGTCCTGGAGTGTGGGAGAGTTCCATGCTTCAAGTCTTCTGGGATCAGCCATATCTGAGTTGACACTGGATCATGCTGCATTGTGGTTGCCGAAATGTTGGACATCTAGTTCTAGTAGAACTGCAAGAAGACTCTTTGAAATGGTAATTTGATAAAAATTATGAGTTCTAACTTGGGAAGTATCATGCTTGGACTACTATAATTGCACACATTGTTTAATTTTAACATTTGGGGATTTCATCATGTCAATTGTCAACAACTCTTTTCTTCGATCATGTGTAAATTGAGTTATCGATTGTTTAAGGGGAATTGGTTAACAAGATAGGCAGATACTGTAGAAGAATGTTTTTGTTTCGCTGCAGAGCACTACAAATTTCAAATGAATTAAATGAGTAATCTAGTTTCATGTAAATTTTTGTTTAAACTATAGTTATCAGAGAGTGTTGCCATAGAATATTTGGGTGAACTCTATTTGAGATGATTTATTTTATATTTTTTACAAAATTTCCATTGATCAAACATTAATTTCATTTTGGTCATAGGTTTATGTTTACGTAGCAGTGATGTTAACTGTCCAATATGGCATGTTGTTGCAGCCTATACTGGTGAAAGATTTTTGCATCGAGTTATGCTGTTGCTGTTCCTTGGTGCCGGACTGCTGGTGTTGTGCACAAAAATTACATCCAGTTTTAATTGTTATTTGTGTCTATGCAGTTAACCATTTATATGTTGAAAAAGAACAGAAAAGTTCCTTGGTGTTGAATCGGTAGTGTTGTGCTACATAAGTTACATCCAGTATTTTGTTTAATTGCTATTTGCGTCAATGAAGTTAACCGTTTATATGTTGAGAATGAAAAAAATAGTAATACGGGGAATTTTTACGTTGAACGAAAAATAACATGCCTTCGCGATTGGGAAACCAGCGAGGAGGAGATTGGGGGGGGGGACAATTTATTTTCATTAACTAGAAGAAGTCGTGGTTTGTTTTAATAAGGTAGACATGAAATCCTTTGTCTATCACATCCATATACCTACCTATACAACCACATCTATTCCTCAAACCCCATAACTTCCACCAACATCCATTCCTTTTACCCTCATTTCCCCATAAATGTAAAAAATCTGTAATGTGTAAATATTTTTGTTAAATAAATAAACCAATTATATAATATGCAGAACTCATTTTTATTCTGGAACATTTATAAAATAAACAATTCATTAAACAGAGCGTCCGGTTCAAGACAATTTTTTTTGTGCGAGGCTTTTTAGAAAGCAATCCGCCACCCAATTTGACAAAAAGTGATAGTTTGTTTTCACGGAAATTGCGTCAGACGGTTAAAAAATTTCTAGTTCAACAATTTCATGCAGAAATTCGCATCTAGTCTACTGGTGCAAATTGCGATTCTTTAAGCTTGATTATTTAGGAGATGTGTTAAAAAAATTGTGAGTAACCAATAAATTGAACTAATTCGCTTTTTCAGAATATTTTGAAGATAGATCACAAGAAAATTTAAAAACAACAAAAGTGATCTAAAACAAAAATATTCAGAAAAAGTGGATCACTTCAATTGTTTAGCTACCCACAATTGCTTTTAACACATCACCTAAATTAATCAAGCATAAAGAATCGCAATTCGCACCAGTAGACTAGATGCAAATTTCTACATGAGATTGTTGAATTAGAAATATTGTAACCGTCTGACGAAATTTTCGTGAAAACAAACTATCACTTTTTGTCAAATTGGGTGACGGATTGCTTTCTAAAACTCGCACATGCAGTGTCGGCGTAGATCCAGGGAGATTACCTGGAAATGGAAGAGGAGAGAAGAGTGCGAGGCAAGTTTTACTGGGGAGCGATTAGTCATACTAGGCTTCCGGGTTAGACTCATGACCCTCTAAAAGTTTTCGTCGGATCATGCGCCTTCCAAGTCCCCGTTCGACCAGAGCCCTCCCCTCCTCCTGGTTTCACAGCGGGTGAGTGACCACCGGCGGGCGAGTGACCACCGGCGGGCGTTGGTTAGTGGTTAGATAGGGAAACGTGGCCACAGAAAAGAAGGGAGCCCAGAAATGCACTTGTAATTGAATCTAACTACACAATTTATCAGTCTTGGATTACAGCATTCTCTCGTCGGTTTTCACCAGTGGCTGAAGTCCATGACAAATAGCGAAGGATTACCCTGTAAGCAGAATGAACATTTATTTGGATGGCAATAATATTCAAACAAGATTGTAGCGACAGAAAGCAATACCTCAAATAAAGATGGCCCGCTTAAGAAAGTAAAAGGGAGATTCAAGGGTAGCAGCCAACAGGTTATTAGTAAACAAGGGTCCTTGTTGACTTTCTTGAAAGAACATGACCTCTCATTAAGGCTGCCATGCAAATTTAGAAATTCTGGAGTTTAGAACCTGTAAATAAAAAAAATAAAAAAAGTCACCTTGTGTATAATTTGGGTCATCAAGGTGTTTGACGTCTATGATCTAAAAGAATAAACAATTATCAGTGTACACTCAAAAGCGTCTCTTAAACATTAGATAGACGTAAGTGGAGATCAATACTTTAAATACATATTAGACTGCAATGGAAATAGTTCAGTGACATGATAAGTGAACTTACACATGAAACCACCAATCAGTTATCCAATCTTCTCTCGAGAAGATGAAATGTGAGATTGGTCTATGCTGGGGTTGGTGATCTAGCAAGTCCAATACAAACAGCAGATAATTATGACTCCTAATAAAAGGCAAGAAGAATATATGTTTCAGCAATACATGAAATATATAAAGCTAGGGTTGGTTATTACCTGTATCATTTCGATGGCACATTCAGTAGAATCCAATGATTTTGAACAAAATAGTTGACGGTAGGTTGCACGACGGCCACGACCCTTTCACGTTTCCTCCTATAAGTTGATGAGAAACATTAAGGTTATCCAACATATCCACGGAATAGAACACATCGCCGACAAGTTAGAGACGAAATCACTTGAATTTACCTATGAATTCATTGGTAATTTTCGAAGAAACTTTTGACAGCAAACCGCCATTCCATAACTGACACAATCAACACGCCATCTATTTGACACGTCTCAAAACTCAGTATTGGCAGGTGGTCTTAAGATAAGATAAGATACTCACAAAACTTGAAAAGTCCATATTTGTTTGCTAAAACCTAGCATTCAATCCTTAGAACTGTACAGAAAACAAAGCTCACTTGCTAGTTTCATGCAAATTTTCCGGAAGTATACCGGAAGTAGGCGATAGCGCCTTAACTATTGAGCTGCCGACAAAATTAACCAAATATTCGTGATCTCCATGAAATTTGGGGTCGATTAGGTGTAATTTCAACGAAATCCAGAATTTTGTCAAAATCGATAATTTTCCTGAACTATAGTTCAGGATAATTCTTGAAACCGGAAGTACGCGTACGTACAAAAAAAAACATGAACTTTACCACAAATTTGACGAGGATCACGAATATGTGGTTCTTTTGTGCGTCGAATGAATATTTACTAAACTACTGATTGAAATGAGAAAACCGGAAGTAGAAATAAAGCACATTATTATTAAAAACTAACAAGTGAGCTTTGTTGCTCAAACAGAAACTGACAGTTTTCACCCAAAAGTTCCCTGTAGTAGAAGTGAGAAATTTCTTTAGAGATGTGCAAAGTAAACGTAATTAAACTGAGTGTAAAATGATCAAAGTATGACGTCTAGCGTCAGAAAAAGAAACATTGACATCAAAACAATGTCCGCTCTAGCTCGTTGACACTCAATTGAATGAAGAAATAAACAAAGGCAAATGACTTCGATACTCACGGCATATACTCCTCTCCAAATTTATAGGTCATCTCGTCTTCACCAAAAAGCCTCCACTGCTGCAGCATCACACATATCACAACATACGAAATCCCTAAGGTAGTATAATGAGGAGAAGGCAGTTTTACAGTTGACATTCGTTTCTGTGCCCTGTCTATGGCATCTGTTTGTGATTCCAGGTTGTTGACGAAATATCACTTCTTTTAACTTTATTCCTGTTATTCTGCACTTTGCCTTACTTGTGATGAATCTTTCTTTTTCTCTGTAGGTTTCAATGACCGCTGATGTTCACTGTTAATGGAGATGCTGCCTATGGAAGAGAGGTGTGCTTAAAGTTGATGCTTCTGCTGGTGTCTTTGGTGTCACAGTTCAATGTGTTGTTCGTTATATTGTCTGTCATGGCAAATCTCTTCTCTCTGTCACTCAAATCTCATCCATGCATTTACAATTGAGGTAACCTGATCTTACATGATCTAGGAGTGCTTCAATCGAAAACTGCTAGATCAAGAAACCTTACATGCACCAAACAAATAATAACACTCTGTTGTTATCTTGTTTGATTAAGCAACAGGCCACCTGCAATCAAATAAAATTATAGGCCTTATCACACTTGTGTTTCATGAGGTTGTGAAGTACATGAAAGGTAATAATCAGAAGAAAGTAATAGATAATGAAAATATGCCAATAGAAATATAAGATATTTAGACAACACTGTAATATAAAGATTTCATGAAGAATACATAACTATCTACAATTAAATTACATTTATTTTTCTGCTATTATGTACATTTATTTCACATATTTTAATCATTCTTCTTACATTCATTAAAATTATTTTATACAATATGATACATTCAATTTTCCTTACAAAGTTCAGTCAATCAATAGAGACTTTGCCTTGATTGGAACACAAACTGAAAAGGAAAGAAAAGAGTCATGATTTATGAACCTTCCAAGTCCCCGTTCGATCTACTTCTCATCTCACTACTTTCACCGCGGGTGAGTGACCACCGGGCTGGCGTTAAATCCTGGTTAGTTAGGGAAACGGAAACAAATAAGGTGCCCAAAACTACACTTGTCTACAGCGTAGTCATACAATCCACTTATCACACAACAAGGAGAACAATATCTCACCACCACACTCCAGGATAATAAGAATTCCAATTGTCGAAGCTGCGTAAACACCAACACCTACAAAATACAAATTACTTCCAGGCGAAATAACCTCATTCAGCCTCAGGCAGAGAGTGTTTGACGAACAATACCCGTTGTTGTTGCAGGATCAGTGTTCTTTAGATGACGGGTTAATTTTTTATTAATAAATTTTTCCCGAATTTAAGCGAGCTATATTTCTAGTTAGGTAGTACGCACAATAGTTATTGGCCCGAGCTTTAGTTTCTTCACGGTCTTTGAGTGATTGGCCCATAAGTTAAGAAAGATAAGGTCATCGACTCATCGTACTAGCAGCCCTTGTGTTAACCCTTAGCAGAAACCTCAAGTTCCAACCAAAATCTTCATTCCTATGACAATGGGTTGCGACAATTTAGGCGTTCCTACTATCTTGCGTTTAGGCATTCGGGGAAGACTTCCCTCACCAGTTTCAACATCCAAGATCAATGCCCAAGTTTCCGTTAATAAAGCTTTTATCCTTAGTTACCCACCGCATCGGTTTTCATTAACAATAAACATCAAAATCTTTAGAAAAATGGAAGTCAGTTCTCCCTCTCCCCAACTTCCTCTTGTTACTTTCCCAATCGCAAAGAAATGTTGATTATTTGTTGGACATAAACACTCCCCATTTTTTTGTTTGTTTCTTCTTCAAATAAAAATGGTTAACTGCATGGACACAAAGACAATTAACCAAAATAGCCTACTGGATGCATCTGCCGTAACACGTAACCATCACCAAGGAACAGCTCAACAGCAACAGTTAAGTGAGCCACAGTTGAGTTCTCTCCAATGGGTAGATCCAAGCAGGCGAGTTATTCTTGGGGCCGTGATGGAAATTTTGAATGAAATCGGGTTAGATGCTACACTTCGTGTTACGGTCCAACTCAATTGACCGTTGAGATGAATTTCATACCCCTTGGTGTTTCTAAATCTGTTGAAAAGAATAAAATGCTCATTAGCTATGGTTTCAAGTGAAATTAAAGAAATTAAAATGTTTCCTATTACCTGGGCCACCAGGTCACGTGTAATGTAAGTGATGAAGGTTTGATGACGGAAAACTTGAGCGACAAGTTACATTAACAGTGTCTCTCGTCTGACGTCCAGTTCTTACTGACCGCAAGGGGATTGATCGTGTACTGGTTTACATACGTCAGCTGCCGGCCTTGCATATCCACTTGAGAATGACGTCGGTTGGTAAGGAGATTTTGATTTGGTGGGTGTACCACTGCTTTCTTCCGTGATGACTCCACCAGAACCAAGCCAACAAGGGCATGCCATAATAATGCCGTCTTGGAGCGCGTATAAGTTCCGATGGCTGCTGGCAAACTAGTATTAGAAGTTCTTCTGGCTCTACTTTGGGTTCAGATTCTTCCTCTTTTTCAACGTTGACGACCATTTGAAAGTCATCTCTAGCAAAATTAGAGATAGGATTTGATTTTGCCTAGATTATAACGAACCATTAGCGTCTTTTATGACTAAAACTATGTAGTCTAATTGAATGGAACTTCACATTCTTCTGTCAGCTATATTGTGGGAGCCACCTGTCAATTCAACAGCCACAAGCGGTTTCCTCCAGGCTGCCAGTTTCTTCGATAAAAATTCGTTTTTACAATTAATCAGTATTTGCGCCGATGTCGGTCGTAACCCAAATATTCCAAATCCTGATAAAACAAATAAAGAATGCCATTAATATATACGTATTCAACAAAAATATATAAAAAAAAAACTTTGTATGTAAATCTTTTATATGGTTAAACATGTTGGAACTGTGGGAATCGGTGAGATGTAAGACCATTTAATCCTACTTCATATCTTTACTTGATTTGTACTTTCTTTTCTTTATGTTCTTCAGTTTCACCAGGTTTCACTTAGTATGTAAAAAGGTCTTTACTGGCTTTACACACGGTGAGATCCTAGTAAAGAGCTAATAATGCTAAATACAGTTGGTTTTTTAATTTTAGAAAAAATCCTGCAGAAGATAAGTTTGAAATTGTCTGTCTGTGATGATGCACTCACACTTAACCACCCACAAAATTTCAACACACACTTTCTTTATTCTAAATTTCTCGTTATGTAGAAAATGGTGCTTTCTCAAAATAGTTCAGAACACTTTTTCCACTAGAAGAATTTCCCCTGTCTTCTCTACTTCAACACCTACACAGTTAATCAAACATATATTCCAGAAACTTGGCGTGTAAAAAGACATGAGAAGATTAAAGCAATGCCTGAGCTGTTTCCACTTCTGCTGGCTTCCCACTTTTGAGCTCCACTGGTAGGCCTACTCCACATTTCCCAACTAAAACAATTGGAGGTCTGGAACCTTAATAGAATAAAATAAACTATTACTATTAGCAGCTTCATATTAAACCTTAATTAAAGTTGTGATAGACACTAGATTTTATACGACGTGAGCGATTCTCACCCGACAGACAGGCGTGGACGATTGCCCGCCATAGAAACTAGAAAAAAGCCACCATTAAATCAAACAACAAGTTTCCCATGAAAGCCGCGAGATGGGGCACGGACTCGGCCATTTCGCCATCTAGAGAGGAGCGTTTGAGTCAAAAGTTGATTTACTAAACCGTTAACGGTTTAACGGCACGTCATAACCTTCAATAACGTTAAACAATTTTTAAACATTTCCTCGAATACGTGGTGAAGTCGTAGAGCTAATACAAGTTCAATGGTTCATTCAAAAAAAAACAGGGCATTACGAAACTATGATTATTTTTGTGAAATGCAAACACGAGAAAGATAAGCCCAGGATGAGCCATCTTTACTTGGGTGTGTAACACTTTTTGTCCAGCTGCTATCCTGTTTTCTACAGATTGCCAATAAAGTGAAATCACGCCAATGTTACGCTCGGTGTAACCAGCGATCCAGTCTATTGTAGCCTTCGTCTCGAACATTTAAACACGGTAAATAATCCGTTAAATGACAAATGGGCTGCGATAGCTATATTGCACTTCGCCAAACAAGGTATGAAAGTGACGACAAAAATAATTTTATTTATAGCTACAATATTTTTGTAAAGACCACACCAAATGAAAAAAAAAAAAAAAAAAAACCTATCGAATATATACAGACATGCAAGCTTTCTTCTTCAGATCATAAGAGCGTGGGGAAAAATGCCGAAAATTTTAAACCTACCGAAACGAACGCGCTCCAGGTTTTAATTAATTAACTTTCACGACGGTTTCCGGTCCGGGTGCTACACTTACGATTTGGGAATTGTTTTTTTTTTTTATTGCTCGCGTAGCAGGAGATGAAAAGAAAAATTGTTCTACGACAATAAACAGATTAGCGTCGAGATTGTATATTAGAAATGAATTGATTTAGACCCTATTCCATGAACCTAAAAATTCCTCTGATGAACCGAGTGAAACGTTGCAGGAAGGAAAAGAGTAGAAAGAAAGTCTAAGCAGCAGATTAATAACTTGAATATAAAATTTTGGAAAACAAAACAGAGTGCGCATTCTCACGCTATCTGCACATTTTATCTGGTATTTTCTCGACCGAAAAAGACGCGCACTCACAAATCAAATAATAAAAACATGCGGTGGATAACTTTCACCGCCCGCCCAAAAGCTAGGCACACACTCCCACACACGGATAGATATACTGATGTAATGGAGTTAATTAGATTTTTCGTCCATCACAGGAAAACAAGGAAACGCGGCGCTCTCTCTCTCCTATATCTCTCCTCTCGGGACTTGTATTCTCACTGGAATTTTCCATGTTCTGTCCGTATTTTCTTTAATAACTGGAACATTATCGGCAATTAAAAAATAGCAAGTGAAACAGAGAACACACGCCAACCACACGTTACATCAGCAGCAGTCAAGCTGTATACTACAGCAGTCGTACATTACCGGTCTAAATCCATGTTCTTATTATTAGACGTCTACACTATTACTTCCTCCTTTCGACTCATTTTTCAGCAGCAAGTGAAAACATTTTTTCTTTTTTCGGGAGGATCAACTGCTTAACAATGAAGACCACCTCCGCTTTGTTTCGTTTTCTGCGGTTAAATCTTTCTTTTTTCCCCCGGATGAACACAACAGACAATTCGAGAGAAGATATTGCAGCAGCGCGTACTGTCAGAACATTTTAAGCAAAAATGAAGCCTACAGGGGGATTGTATTGTAATCACGCTGTGATGTATCATAGCTCTAGGCCTAATTGGCAGCAGCAGCAGCAGCAACAGCCGGAGCACCCAAAACGGTGGCAAGGCACCATCAACGAGAGCTCATATAATATTCCCTTGGTTTAACTGTCAAGAAAAACAGTATAGAGCTCTCTGTAATAAACAGGAGCCCCAGGAGTACAACTATAATAGAATGCGAAGTTGGAAGAAAGAAAGAAAAAGAAATGAAGGTGCCGCTGCTATTATGTGCGTTGCAAGAAGGAAAAAAGAAGATTTGGTAAAAGGGAGGAAATGGATAGAACGGCCAGCCCCACTGCTCCATGTATACTACCTATTATATGCTACATATACAAGTATACGTATTCGCCTGCAGTCCTGTGTCGGTATAAATACCACTAAGTCAGTGGAACTAGGTCTGATCAACCGCAGTCTTCCGCTGGCCATCGGGACGTTCAAATATAGTTTTCGCTAGTGCCCTGTTGTAACTTAGTCTAGCTGGTGCTGTTCCTCCACCCACCGACGCGCACACTCATATTATAACGTGAGCGCCGCGACCAGCAGGCCTAATTTGTTTCCTTTTGGTTTTTTGGTTTTGGGAGTCTTTGTTTCTATACTTCTGTGACGCCAATCGATTGCCAATCGATTGCCATCGGTATAATATAGAACGACCCGAGTCGACGAGCACATTTATCCGCTTGCATTGTGTCGCAGTCGAGTGTCATCCGACCATGAGGATCGTTGTTCTATATCTTCTCTGCCGTAAGTTAATTAACAATTGAATTGCTGATTTTGCTGGGAAAATAATGAATGGAATTCCAAACGTTTTTTTCACAGTTTGGTCGAGTTTGGTCTGTCTTTCCTTGGAAATGGAACAGCCTCATCGCCAGGTAAAGTCATTAGGATATTAGAAAAATGAAATGTTTTTGTATAATTTTCGGATTTTATCCAGAAACGCCAGCTGGACTGGAATGGAGGCGGCAAGCTCTACAACTACGATCACCTGGCATTGAGCTCCAACAGTCGACCTGAGCACAGATTATTACCGGCATTAGAAGAGGATTATTCGGCCGACGAGGATCCCGTTTACGTGGCCGGTTTGTCAAAGTCCGGGTTACCGGGTGACCCGGGCATCGACTATCCCATTCTACCCTCCATTCCGCTGACGGATTTCCATTGCCGAGGACGCACTCCCGGCTTTTACGGCGACACCCAAACAGCCTGTCAAGTAAGTCACAAAAAATGTTTTTAAATTTCTTTGGATGACAATCGGTTAGACGGATACTTCCATCAGCAGACGTTGTGTTCTTCTGACGACTGCACATGATGATCTATTCCGTCCGATAGCGTTTACATTTTTTCCAACTTTCTTTATGCGCCGGTAGGATTCATTGATCAAGCAGAACGACACAGATTTTTATCGACAATAAAAAAAAAATTAAAAATCTTTGAAATTTATCGAATAGAAATTGGAAAGGAATATCGAAGAACTCCTGCGAGCAGAGAGGATATTCACGCGCCCTTATTTTTCTTCTCCATTTGTTTTGTTGTTTTTTATGAGCCGAGAAAGAAACAAAAAAGATTTTATTACCCCAAACAGAATTCCTTTTTTGCCAACTTCGGTATAGATACGCACCATCTTTACTTTCTCGAGGAAACAAAGTGCGTAAACTAGTACAGAAGGGCTTCAGGAGTAGTCAGATTCTCATTCCAGTCCAATAGAACTATGGAGATATTGGTAACAATGCTATAATCCTACATACACGCAAGAAGCCCGGCATTGTGGTGGTCCGTCGTTGTCTACCTGCTGCACGTTCTCGCCTTTTACGACCGAAGGTGCTGGTAAATGTTTCTTATGAGATTTCGTCCATCTGTTCCCATCTGCCCATTGTTCTCTATCTTCTCTGCTGGGGATGACGACGACGACGACTTGATTTCGGATGATCACCTAAAAGTTACATTTCTAACTGTTCCCAGAAATAAATTGCCATATACTAGACTCGTTGACATCGTCGTGACCAAAATGGGGTTGTCCGTGACTTCCGTCCGCACATTGGTCTCATTTGACTTGATTCAATTTTTTTTTTGTTTGCCCCCCCCCCCCCAAATTGGAATTCAGATTGCGACATTTGCGGAACCATGTCTGGTTATGCATTGAAACAATAGAAGAGTGAATTTCGGTAGCTCCAGTGACATCATTAATCCAGCAAAAGGTTCTTTCCCTGAATAAGAAATTTTAATCGAATTTTTTTCCTCTTAGAAACGACCCACTAGCATAGCTAAAAGTCCGTTATGTGCAGTAGTAAAGGCAGACGATGAAGACTTAATCGAAACTTTCCATTCATTGAGCTAAGGGGAGAAATTAAAAGGAGGAAAAATCGTCCATTCACGTAGAACGAAATATTTTTTCTCTTTTCCATCTGGAATTTAGTTCTTGGCTTCCTATGTACTGTAAGTATATATCAGACATCAACATTTTTGTTTTCGCGCTATGGTTTTCCCTTTTTTTTCTGTTGTTTCTCCACAAACTCAAAAAAAAAAAAAGTTACGTGCAGCCAAGGAAAACCAATTAAAAACATTTACCATCGGCTACTTTCTCTCCGCGAAGAGCGTGGGACGCATCACAGATGGGCTCGATCATCTTCCAACAAGTTAGGCCGGTCAGCATCTGCGCCTTCTTTTTTTCCTTCTCCCTATACAAACACGCACGCGCGCAACGGAAACAACAACACAATTAAGACCTCCAAAGTTTCAATCCATAAAATAAAAAAGGAACAAGTTCTAAACTCCTCGTTTAGACCACTCACCGAGTATTGAATGGAGTCGATTTCTCTTTTTCTATTTTTACTCACTCGCTGTTTAGCGGTTGCTAAAGAGATTCACAGGCAGATGCTCGGTCAGCTGATGACTGGATCACATTCTCAACTTTGATTGTCTTCTTTTATTCAACAGGTGTTTCACGTTTGCGATATCAGCGGTCGGCAGGATTCGTTCCTGTGCCCCAACGGGACCATCTTCAGCCAGAAGCTCTTCGCCTGCGATTGGTGGTACAATGTCCAGTGCGCTGCCACTCGCGAGCACTACCAACTCAACCGTAACCTCTTCAAGGTAAATAATAAATGACTATACGTACCTCCTTTAATCTCCCACTTGCAACAGCTTTTTCCTCTCTCTCCCCATTGTCTTTGCGTTGAAATGGCTTCAATCCAACGTATTGCAGAGTTTCTCCCATTGTTTTCTCTCGTTCGCCCAATTATTTTACTCATCGTCTCAACTACAGTATAGTTTCTTTGAAATGCTGTGTGCACATATAATATATACGCCGAGCTGATTGGAGATATCGGGGTTAGTTGAGCGGACACTATATAGTTTCCACGGTCGGAATCATTTCGATCCAAGCATCCGGTGCCTCAGTTACAGTTATTCGATGAGGCGTCAACTATTAAACGAGGAAAAAGAAAAGATGAATAGTTGTAAATTACATGAAATTTGTTATTTATTTGTTTGCCATTTTTGTTTTCCAAAGGGAGGTGATGTCAACGTTTATGGAACGCCATCGTTCTGGAACTGGCTAAGCGAGTCGGAGGAAGAAGAAGTCAATCCGACCGCTGCCCCACCTACTGTGGCTCCCAAATTAAGGCACCACCAGACAGCGGGAGCTCGTAAAAATAAATACATCGCCAGGCCGTCACCCAGTCCAGTTGGCCCACCTTTTCAGCTCGAGCAGCAGGTCACCGAACCAGCGGCGCCACAGCAATGGGAAATCGAGCAATTACCAGAGCCCGCTCCATTAGTCCAGTCGGGACCGACGCAACAGTTTGAAGAACCCGTAATTGATTCAGTAGAGGTCGGACCGATCAGTCCTCCACAGCTGGAACCCCTCGGCCCGCCACAGTGGGAATCATTTGTTCCCGAAATCCAACAAGCCCCAGTCGAACCCACCCAACCGCCCATGCCGATTACAGACGATCCTGACGCATCCATGATGTCCCAAGGATTCGCAAGCGAATACCGAAATCATTACTTCAGCTGGGTCAACGACGCTGTCCATCCCGGTCCCCACATGGCCCCGGAATTGAGCTGGGCCGACTTGGGTCCAAACGGTCCACTCATGACTAACCCTAGCAGTCAGCTGGCCGACGAGCAGCAGCCAACATGGCAGCAACCCGCCGAGCCAGTTGATCGTCGACGCAAAGCCAAACCAGCAGCTCAACACACGCAGAATTCAATTGCTATCAAGAGACAGACGTCATCATCCAGGCCGGCTACCATCCTAGTTCCAGCCCCTCAACCACCTGTTTTCCATCCCAAACCCGCGCCGGTTAAAAAACAAATTACGACCCCTCCTAAGCATGTCACACAGCAGGCTCCACCCAAATCGCCCAAATCTCAATCGGCATCATCACATTCCAAGACTGTCCCACCTCCCAAATTCGTCACAACTATCGCCCCACTTCCCGTTTTGAAACCGAAATCTAACAAAACTAAACCCAAACAGAGATCCTCAACAGTGACGATTAAGACGACGACTTACGCGCCACTGGCCGACCAAAGATACTACTCAATTGACGACAACGATGACGTAACCAACTATGACGACAACTCAGACAACAAACCCACGTAAAACACCCTTACCCATTCATTTAATACGCCCATTTTTGTTTTAGACCAATTGCTCAAATTTCGTTATTATGCTTAAGTAGGAATCAAAAGATACGTGACGTCATCGCCAGACAAACAAGTCGATTCGGCAATAGAATCAAGAAGGCCAAAAAAGCGCTACAACCACTTCCGGCGATCCAGCATCCGGCAACAGCGCAGCACCGTCAGACGGAGGCGAGACAGACACAATTCGTGCCCAGTCCCAAAGTGATGCCCATCGTTCCCAGTCCGCTAGTGTCAATCAGCAGAGCTGATTCAACGGCCGCCAATTCTTTAAATTGGATCCCCAAACTGAACCAGCCGGCAACGCCTTACAGAACTGAGCCGTTTTGGAATCATCCAGTACCAGCCCAGAGTCGCGCAATCACCCAATCGCCAGTGCCGAAGCCCGTCACCTCCCGGCCAGTTGTTCCGTCCGTCCGAAATGCTCAGAGAAGATCTTCAACGTCTGAAACGAACCATCCAGCGCAAGTGAGAACTTTCGAAGAATTCGTCACATCGTCTCCGACTACCAGCGCGCCTTCCTCTGCAGCATTGCGCAAGACCCGCATCTCGTCGTCCTTCCGTCCCAGCATGCCCATTCCGGCCGTCACGACCAACAGCCACCAGCCGAGAGTGAGGGCCCTACGAGCGCATCCGCCATCGACTCGTGCTCGGTCTGGAGGGAAGAGGAGACGCAAGTCGAACACCTTCGCCTACGATCCCAGGCTGGACCGGCCCTACGAGCCGAGTCACCCCATCTGGAAGCTGCAAAATTGGGAATCGACCAAAATTTGAACATTTTTGTTTTGTTGGCTTTACACTCGCTAGTATTCTTTTTTGATTCACCTCAGTTTGATGTTTGATTGGCTCCTTGTTGTTTCATCTGTCACGGTTCGACATGTTGGTTTCTATACTTACCTTTTTTCCACGCGCTTGTTCAAAACTACCACCACAAACCACAAAGTTTTTATATCATTACAAAGATTTGTATGTTTCCAAAAACTTTGTCTCTGAATTGATCCAACAAACCCATTTGTATTCGATCACCAGGGCGATGGAGAGGTGATTAAGTGTGCACCGTGGCGTGTCGGAGTTAATGGGGGAATGACTCTATATAATATAATGGGCTGAAAAGTTACGATAAAAACCATTAAGGCCCAGCTGGTGCGAAGAAGATGCCGAGCGCCTGAAGGCAAGCTGCGGCTGCTTGGGCTTTGGCTTCCTTTTTCGTGGTGCTGGCCAAGCAGGCCTGATATTCGACTCCGCCGACAGCGACCTACATCAAAAAGACTGTGTCGGTATTTGTTCCACAAACAACGAGAGAGTTGCCTACTTTGAAGAGAAAATGTTTGAGATGGTCGGGCCCAATGTCGAGGACTTGCTCAAAGACTGGCGGCTCCCAGTGGTGCTTCGTGCAAAGTTCGTGCAGAATCGAGACGGGATGTTTGCCTTGAAAGTCTTGAATGAGCTTGACGGCGGGCGTGGCTCTAGCGGGGGCCATCATTTCTTCTTTGGACAAGAGCCCCTTCTTGTCCATTTTGATGTCAAGCGACAGCGGTTCCAAGGTACCTTCGCCGTGCCGGCCCAGGCCTTCGCCCGGCTGCCAGCCCATCTTCTGCAGCAACTTCATGCCAACTCCGCCAGCCACAGGCGCAGCACTGGTGAACAAGTCTTTCCTGACCCAAGCCTGATGATGATATACATTGACGCATGATATTAAACATGATAAATGTGTTAAAAAAGAAAAAGAAAACATGTTGTATTTCCTAGTTTAGATTCAATTCCAGAAGTCGACATCACTTTGTCTGACTTGTAATTACTACTATACAGTTGGTTTTCATTTGTTTGTTTGTTTTTCTGAGCGTGAATTTTTTTTTTTCGCTGCCGGAACGCAAACCCCGCATCCTCCTGCAATGATGGACCCTTCAAGTTTGTGCTAACTCGACTTCTTGTTTTTGAGGCGACTGCATTGGCAATTCACCAAGAAACCAATGAGTTGACTTTGACATGATTCTTAAAGATTCTTTACCTGTGGTGCTCCCGACCAGTTGATCAACTCCGGTATGGGCTCCCCAGTCATGGGATTCGTGTGGTGAAAGGTGGCCCAATTTTGCGACATCGATTCCGCTTCCTGCGACATAATAAAGAGATCGATTAACATCTAGTGCCAGAATTTACTTCTTTTTTATTTAAATACAACCTCGAGTTCCAGACGAGCTTGTACATCGAATTGATTTTCTTGCAATTTACGTATGGATGAAATCCGTTTAGCAACAATTGAGCCGATGTCGGCTGCGGGTGGTTCAACTATTGGGAGCGAGACCCGAGGAGTAGGCGCCACCGAGGCCGTGACGGCTTTGGGGACTTTGGTGGTGCCATTTGTTTCCTTTACAACTGGCGAAGGCGTGACTGGAATCCATTCCAGGTCCAAGTGCTGCTGACCACTGGAAACGGGAAACTGCTGCTTGAGTTGGGCCTGCGCGACGACACGCTCCTCCGGCTTGCGGACGGGCAGAGCTACAGCATTGCGGATGTTCATGACGATGGTATCTGAACGAGGTTTGATCTGGAAAGGGTGACGGGTGAACGTCGTTTCCGATTCTTTTGTCCCGGATTTCTCATCTTCGTCACCCGATCGATCGGCCATCAGATGTTTGCAATAGTCAGTCAATTCCGCTACCGTTTTGCCCGTGAATTGGGTGGTGGTCGGGGTCACTTCCGCTGGGGGATTGGGTACAGTCACGCCAGCTGGCAGGGATCCAGTTTCCTAACGAATCGAGACAAACGAAGGCTAATTAATCATCAATCGTTTTGATAACGGTAGTACCGTCGAGTTCATTACCTGCATCCGTTTCAAGTTCTGCCGGGCGAACTCTAAAAGTTGGGCTTTGTCGATCCGTGGCGACTTGGGTGGAGTTGCGGGACGCTTTTGAATTGCGGGTGATCTGGAACGTTTACGATGATAGGGAGGAGATCTGGCAGGAGATCGAGATCGCGGTCGAATGCGCGCTCGGCGTGGAGGAGACCTAGATCGTGAGCGGCGTGATAAAGGTCGCCGGCCAATGGGAGATCGGCTTCTACTTTTCCGTCTCTTGGGTGACGGGTGACTTCTTCTCGACTCGTTCGTTTCAGTCTTCCTCGTTCGCCGATCATCTGCATGCGGCCTGGCACCTAAATGCGACTTAGCACTCACATTATCCGCTTTACTCTCCGTTTTAGTTGGTTTTTTAGGCTCCTCTTTGGCACGAGGTTTCGATTCTGTTTTGTCAGTTTTCTTGGCCCCATCTTTAGCACAGGATTTTGATTCTAATTTGTCGTCTGTCTTGACTTTGACATCGGGTTTGGATTCCGTTTTATCAACTTTCTTGACCCCATCATCTTTGGAATGGGATTTCGATTCTGATTTGTCGACTTTCTTTGACCCTTCTTTGGCATGTGGTTTAGAATCAGTTTTTTCCCGTATCCTGGTTTCTTCCTTCGTTTTAGGCAACTCTTCAGCCTTGGTGGTGGCATTTTTCTTGGCTTCCTTCCTGTCGGTTGTTGGACCACTACTTTTGACTTCTGGATTCTGTTTCTTTTTGGGTTCTTTACGTGTTTCTTTAGCGGAAGGGCTAACGTCTTTTTTCTTTTTCTTTTCTTTGTTGCGTCTTCTGCTTTCGCTGTCACTTCCGTCATCCTTTTTTCGTTTCTTCTTTTTCGACTTTTTCTTATCCTTTTTCTTCTTCTTTTTATCAGGGATAACTGAATTTTCTTTGACTTCTGGCTTCAACTCAGTCACAATTGCTAAAACATAAACACATATTGATTAGTCCATGAACTTGTGAACAACTACAAATAATTTTTAACAATGCTGGGACCACAGTATTTTTAAACTTTGTTGTTTCCTATTTCGACACTTACTGGTATCTGTTTTTGGTGTAGTGGGTTCATTACTTGGAAAACTAGAGGAATCACTTGCAGTTGAAACTGTGGTGATTGGTTCACTCACCAAAGTAGAAAAGATTTCTTCAAGAATTTGATCTGCCGATTTCTGAATAACATTTTCCGTCATGTCCTAATATTATGTCTAAAAGTAAAAAAAATCATTAAGTGAATGAAAGAAGCTGATTGGAAAATCTAATTTAAATGTAAAATGGCTAAATAGTGTGTTTCTTAATCAACTACATACTTGATGTTGCGCTTAACGACTATAGAATTTTTGAATGCAACATTGGACAATACAGAATCCTATCCTAGGAAAAGATGGTCATAAGTCATTAGTGCTCCACGACACACGTGAGAAACAAAAAATGGAGTAAAGAATAATCAAAAACAAAATCATCACTATACTTAATGCAAAACCCCAAAGTCTCAAACAAGGAAATTCAACCTTAAAATTCTAGGCCCATGCCAGTTTACATTTATGGGCTCTACCCTATGTTTCATCAAAATAGAATAATCATTTTTACTTACTTACAAAATTAGAGTAATAGTTTCTTAAGTACACTTGCTAGTTTTAATATCCATCAGACAAACATTTTATTTTTGCCTTCAATTTCTAGACATGTTGACATATCATGAGGTGTAGAACGGCATTGCCAGTTCTGGAAATCACGTGACAACCCGACGCCGATGCGTGACTTTTTGTAGTTTTTGAATGAATAAATGAATAAATATGATGAAAAGAAATCTCGAAAATTCAATCGAGTTGTTTATGAGAGATTCAATATGTTTATTTATTTCATTAGAGTTAGAAGAACCACTTTGATATTCAAGTAGTGTGTGAAGATGAAGATGACTTGAATGAATGTGCTGACGTGGTAAATCATTTACAAAAATCTGATCGCGATTACGTAACTGCCTGCAAATTAGCGTGTTGCTAATAACCAGACAACAAAATTTTTATCATACAAAAATCCGCACAGCGAAATTCGATGCACTTTAAAGAAAGACTCAACTTACGTCACTCTCGTTTAGCCTGAAATCGATCCAATGATATTGATTAGATTATAAGATAACGGCTCATATAACGAAATTAGACGATGAGGAATATAAGGGGGGCGATCTTTCCGAAAGTGCATAAGGAAGAAGTCGGTTTTAATCTGCGCTCCTCGCCGACGGGCGTGTGTTGTGTCTGGTGGCAAAAGGAACAAACGCGTCTATTACGCAAGCGCGTTCCAGACTCCCATCCTTCTGTGATTCTAGCAGCAGACTGAAAATGTTATTGATTCACATTCGAGTTGCAGTGAAGGCTGGAGGCTGCCATTCTTTCGGTGTGCCAAGACTGGCAATCCAAGTGAGAGATGTAGAGACGTGTCCCTGGCTGATTTGAGCTTATAATTGCCATATTTCTTCCTCCCATTATCGAGCTTCCATTATTATAATTCTAGTTGTCATTTATTTTGGTGTGTGGGTTAATTAATAACCAGTGAGAGTGATAACATGTCTTCGATGACGAGGTCTTCCTTCCGTGACTCTGGTGCCACATTAGCTTCATCTGACAGCGACCGCCGAACTGTGATCGTCGAACGGCTCAACGGATCATTTGGCTTTACTTTGCAGGTTTTATTATATATTTTTTTTTTAATTATTATTAAAACCAAAGCCTTTCAATGAAACTTATTTTTAAAAAATGATGCATTCATAGAGTTATGGTATTCAATATCGTGAGGAGTCTGATGTTGAAATTGTCACCTACGTCGATTTTGTGGACCCAATTGGGCATGCTCATAAAGCTGGCCTTCGATCAGGTAAACCATTATCTATTACTCATTTGAATTTTTCCACGAATTCACGTGGTGATTTGCAGTTTCACCTTTTTCCACCAAACAGAGATGCGCTTCTCGTGACTCATATTTTCCATGACTTAATAAAAATTTTTCAAACTTGGTGAAAATGTTGTCCTGCTTAATTCAAGGATATTCATTTCAATTTGCAATTCATTCTGTCCTTAAAAACACGCGTTGTTTTGTTTTGTTTATGCTTGTCAAACAAAAGGAGACGTCATTGTATCGATTAACGGGCAAGATGTGGAGCGTGCGGATCATGCGACTTTGGTCTCGATTATACAGTCGTGTCCCGACCGAATCCGAATGGTCGTCGTCTATGAAAATTGGTCTGTATAATATAAGAAACCAACATATGCGTGCATATCATGCATCAAATATGAGTCAAGAGTCTCAATCTAACGATATTGAATTGTTTTCTTTTATTTCCGGTCGGGGGGTTTGTGGAAAACAATATCTAGCGTCCGTAAAGTGGAACTGCATATGAAATACATCCGGCTGACGCAGATGCTGGAATGGAAGGCTCGCGAATACCAGGAAGTGTGCGCCAGAGAGAAAACCCTGATTTCGCGTATGACGAAATAATCCAATTTTCCTTATAATGCACATATAGAACAATCCCCCCTGTCCAAGCAGGAGCCGTATATTACCGCATGCATATATACGATGGTGCAGCAGCAGCCAAACTGCTGTCAAAACGAGTTCAACTAATATATTCATTACTTATTTGACAGGCATGGATAAGAGCCGAGGGTCGGGACCGTATTACACGATGCAGCACCCCTCGCAAATCGTCGTCCGTCGCAATCCGGTGACTTCACCTCCATCCTCCTGCACTCCGGGTTCTTATTCCAGCAAATCCCTGCCGCGTCCCCAGAATCACGCCGAGTCGATTCACGCCAGTCCGACGGCTAGCGGCTCGTCAAGTCACACGGGTCCTCGTTGCAGGCAAAAGGGCCTGTCCTACCTGTGCATTGGACGCTCATCCGATTGCGACTGTTGCTTCCGGCCCGAAGCACCACACAAAATGCAGTCGGCATCGGGGGCGTCCGAAGCACATCACCGTTCAAAGCAGCAGCAGTCTCAAAGCCTGCAGCGCCCGCGTAGTGTCCACTTATCTTGTTACAAGGAGACTAGCGCGGCTTCACCCGACGAGCGCTACTTGATTCGCCCATCGGACCGAGCGACGAGTGCCAGTTGCAAAGCTTACGGCGGATACGGATTCGGCTATGAATATTCAACTGCCAAAAACCATCATCCCAATAAGTGAGCGCCCATAGTTTAAAAAGCTTGACCTCTACGACAAAGCTAGTACTTAATCCTCCATACAATTTCATTCATTTGACTGTTGTTGTTTAGCGCAATACCTTGCGTGAATCCTCGGGTGAATCATCCGCAGTATTACGGCCGCTATCAGCCGCAATCGGTCGCCCCGCATAAATCGGCCGACGATCTTCTTTTAGCTGCCCAGTTCCAGAGTCAGTGCCATTTGAACAACTCGCCGCATCTCCGTCAACCATCGGTTTGTCAATTTTGCATATACCCCTAATTCTGTACTCGAGCTGACTGATTTTGCACAGTTCCAGGAACCATTTCATCCTGTCCATCGCGGTCCCGTACAACCGACACCGCAACACCCGCAGGTCCAGACGTTAGATTCCATTTCATTTTACACCCGTCCAACTCAGCCGTCGGCGGGCCATTCGACTGTCGGCAGAGTGCCATCCGAGTCGCATCATCACCGTCATCATCATCCTCATTCTCAGCCGCCGCATTATCGACCGTTTTACCAGCCGCAAGCACAACAACAATTAAACAGTCCAGGAAACGACGACGAGGGAGGATTCAACGAGGCCCGACGCTTCCGCACGCTACCGGCTGCATCCAACGCCAAAAGGGCCGATTATCGTTAATATAAGCGCCAGACTTTATTTTTGTTTTTGTTTATTTTTTTCTCCTCATGTCCGTTAATATGTTAATATATCTGTGTATACTGTACGTGATTTAACAGAATTGTTGATTGGGTTTTTTGTAACACCGACGTTTCGTTATAATAAAAATAAAAGAACATTCCTTGACGAAACAATTCCATTTTTGATAAGAAAAATCAACTCGAGGCCACACGATCATTGACTAATTCAGATTATGCAATGAGAATCCAGAGGCCAATGAGTTTAGGCTTTCAGTATACTAGTCCAAACTGTCACCATGATTGATCGAAAAAAAAGTAAAAGCAAAACAAAAAATAAACCAACGGTTTTATCACGAGAGGCCGTGTCAACGTGTTATCATAATGAAGATTAGAATGGTGGGATATAGTTTCGTTTTTCGTTTGTTATATATATATTTATGTTGCGTAGATGAAGTAAAGGCTCCGTGTCAGGGTATCATTACGTGAGTACGTGTCAGTGGGGCCAGCAGCCAGAACGACCGCACCTGCGATTTTTATTTTTCCCACTCGGCTGCAGTTCTCCTCTTTGATTTATTATTTTCCTTCTCAATCAACCGAGGATATCGACAGAAGAATGGCGGATTTGAAAAAGTTGTCGGCCAAAAACACTTTCAGCCGATGGGCTCGGAGGAAAACTTACGGGCTCGAGGAAGCCGATCCCAATGCCGGCCATGGGACGGCCACTTTGGCCAAAGTGCTCAACACCTTCGACTTGACGCTGCTGGGCATTGGCAGTACGTTGGGTGTCGGCATTTACGTTCTGGCCGGATCCGTGGCTCTCGACACGGCTGGACCTGCTGTTTGCCTCTCCTTCATGGTGGCCGCCATCGCATCCGCCTTCGCAGGTCAGACATTTTTGTTTTTTTGTTTTCTCTAGTTTAGTTTTGATCCAAGATAAACACGGTTCGTACTTACTGAACGACGATTATACACTTTGACACGAGGTGATGACGTCCAAAAGATAGACAAATGAGACTATATAGTCTTTGCGCTGTACAAACAATTATAGAGCTCAGTGGTTGCTTCCTAAATAGAAAAGTGTGTAACAATAACTCAAGTAGCCTTACCGGGGTTCAGACTCCAAAGATAATGTTACGAATACCCGTGCATGTATAAGTCTAAAGGTTAAAAGATGAGAAACATCCAATCTCACAAATTTTTTTCGTAATACCCGTAATACCTTTCAAATTTCAAAATGTCAATTATTGGTCTTAAACAGTAAACATTTGGAATAAATTGTAATTTGGATTTTTTTTTTCGTGATTTCAGCCATGTCCTATGCAGAATTCGGTGCTAGAGTACCGAAAGCTGGCTCAGCTTATATTTACACCTATGTGACGGTGGGTGAATTCATCGCTTTCGTCATTGGATGGAATTTGATCCTAGAATACCTGATTGGTTAGTATATAGTCTCAATTGAAAACAACCAAATTTGGTACAATTAAATTCAATACGGATATTTGTGTGTATTTAGCTACGGCTAGCGTCGCCCGAGCTTTTAGTGCCAATCTCGACGCGTTGACCAACTACACGATGAGTGCCGCATTCCTGGAGACTTTCCCACTCCACTCGGATACTCTGTCGCCTTACGTCGACTTCTTCTGCATGGCCATCACCTTGGCTCTGGCTGGTAAAGCCAATACAATTTAAAATAATTAATTAGAAATTTTAAATCTGTGTCACAATGTCATTAATGGTCTTTAATAATTTTTTGATCGACAGTACTTCTGGCCCTTGGAGTACGTTCATCAGCCATTTTTACAAACATTTTCACTTTCGTCAACATCACCATTGTCATTTTTGTAATCATTGGCGGTTCCATTAATGGTATAGTTTTTAAACATAGTAACACATCTCCTATAGATTGGTGTTTGAATATATAATTGTTAAATTTTAAATTCCAGCTGATCCGAAAAATTGGAGAATTCCGGCGGAAGAAGTACCGGAAGGTTACGGCAAAGGAGGTTTCTTCCCTTACGGATTCTCGGGGGTGATGGCCGGTGCGGCCAAATGTTTCTTCGCCTTTGTCGGCTTTGATTCTATTGCCTCGACCGGTACCATTGTTAAATTTTCTAAATAATAGGCTATTCGATTTACTGTGATGATAATCAAATTTTCACACATCAGGGGAGGAGGCTAAGAACGCCAAAAAGTCCATTCCGTTCAGCATTAACTTGACGTTGTTGATTGTCTTCTTCGCCTATTTTGGAGTCTCCACCGTCATCACACTCATGTGGCCTTACTACCTCCAGGTGATTAAAAAGAAATAGATTGACGTCGATGTCTATTTCCTTTTAAAAATAATTGTTTCTCGTGAATCCATCACTCAGGATCCCAATATTCCGCTAGTGTACGCATTTGAGCAGATTGGCTGGGACATTGCTGCCAAGACAATCAGCTATGGATCTCTCTTTGGTCTGGCTGCAAGGTACTGTATTCATTAGAAAATGTATAGCACAATAGGACAGAGTTAATCTTTGACTAATTGTCTAGTTTGTTGGGAGCCATGATTCCTCTTCCCCGTGTCATCTATGCGATCGCTAAGGACGGACTAATGTTCCGCTTCCTGGCCAAGATAAACCCAAGATTTCAGGTCAGTTGACATTTGATTTCATAAAACACGCTCACAATTTTGAATTTTGAAATATTTTGATGAATTGTTGCTCACAGACACCTGTCATTGCGACAGCAGTTTCCGGAGTCTTGGCCGGTATGATCATATTTGATTACAGTTTTAAAAATCAATTATACAAATTAATCATTGACCTTTTTAAAAATTTCTACAGCCATTCTGGGAGCTATCTTCGACTTGGACTCTCTAGTCGACATGTAAGTCAATTTCTTTGATTTTGACAGCACCAATTTGTTGAATGAATTAATTAATTTTTTTTTTTACAATAGGATGAGCATCGGTACTCTACTTGCCTACACACTGGTGGCTGTTAGTGTCCTCATTTTGCGGTATGTGATTTTCAATCAATTCAAATGATTCTTCGATTGCATATTTATAGCAAAGTAATGACCATTGGATTCAATACAGCTACGAAGCGGCTGAAGTGGACGCCTTGAAACGGAACGGCGAAGTCGACAAGGAATCTCGAATGCCATGGCAACGGTTACCTACAAAGTCGTCGTCTAGGAAAGCTCTCTATTCCACCATCGTCTATTGTAGGCACAATTTAGAATAATCTAATAAGCAACGATTCGGTTTCTCTTATACACAGCCGATAACTGAATTCTTTGACTTCGTCAGGTATTTTGGCCATCGTCCTCTGTGGAATGTTCGTTCTTTTGGAGGACAACACGAGTCCTTGGGTGCTCTTCGGAGTCGGAATCAGGTATGCGTTTTCATCCATCATTAATTAACCTTCACTAAGACAAAATCATTATTATAATTGCAGTTTTGGTCCGATGGTAATGCTCGTCATTTACTTGGTCATGTTACCACGCTCTCAAGTCCCGCTGTATTTCAAAGTTCCCGGCGTTCCAATCGTGCCCTGCCTCTCGGTCATCATTAAGTAAATTTCAAATGTCGTTTCATCAAACTCAAATAATAATTATATAACCCTCATTTCAGCACTTACCTCATGTTGAAACTGAGCGGGGCCACCTGGATTCGCTTCGGTGTTTGGATGGCAGTTGGTAATAACAATTGAATCAAGTCATAATGTCAGGATAACATTTTAAAATTGTGATCGCCGTTTAAAATATAGGTTTCGCTCTTTACTTTGGCTACGGAATGTGGAACAGCTCGGAAGAGTACGTCCGGAGAGGTAAAATTCCGCCCGGTGGAACGTCTCCATTGCCTGAAAAGCCGACGGAAGCGGCCGTGGAATCCGCAGTCGTTCCAGCAGATCCGGTCAATCAGAAAATGCCACTGGCTCGCATCGTCTCGCGGGCCGTTCCCATTACATCGCTGGACGACGACGACGACGTCTTCGCCAAACCGCAGGTGCACGAATCCCATCAAGGCAAAGGCGACGAATCCGACCCTTTCATCCTGGCTATTCTCAAATCGCATATGGAAGCCCAGGAGATTTTCGACAAGGCCCGACTGGAACGAGAGCAGGCCGCTTTCATGGCGGCCATTCTCCAGTCGCACGAGCTGTCCGAGCAAGTGTTCCAGCAGCTGCGATTCGAGAAAGAGGCCGAGCAATTGCAAGTGCAAAAGAATATGGTGGCCCTGGCTCAAGAGGCCGCTCGGCTCCACGAAAATCTGGAACAAATCTTCGCCAAAATTGGCAAAGAAGAAGAACAGCCGGATGCTATTATTGTTCCATCTTCTCCTCGGCCGGCCGGGCCGTTGGGCGCACTCATGGAAGAGCTGAAGACCAAAACGTCCGTCATCGATCCGACAGAGGTGAACGAAGACGACGTTTCGGGAGAAGTAGAGACTGATGCTAGCCCATCGATCCCAGTTCCAGAGATTATTACAACTTCGCTAGAGGTTGACTCGGCAGCGCCCAGCGGAACTCCTAGGAAAACATCAGACTCGTCAAATTTAATGCTTGATGAATTGAAGAAAGCTTTTAACGAGGCTCTCTCTGTCAAATCGACTGAGGGGAGCGAGGATGAAGTTTCTGCGGAAGACGTCAACATTTCACCGAGCGCCATCGCTCAACGCCGTGAATCCCCTGGGCTTGAAGCTCAAAACGACTCCGGCGCGGCTGAAGCGCATTAGCCGGATCCCTTTTAAAATTTTTTTGACTGAATCCCCTTTTTTTATAGTTTGAAAAGAGATGTTGTATTTTACATATAATTGAAATTTCGGTAACACCATCGCAATAACATACAACTCTAAATACACAATTTGAACCATCACTTGTTTTTCTACTTTTTACCTGGAATAAAACGTCGAGCGTTTCTACAGATAAGGTTTAAGGTCAAAGGTTTAAATATGATATTGAAAATTTCAAAAAATTATGATCACACCTTCGCAAAGGTTGTGCCGTGATCATTATGTGTTCCGTCCTTATCAAGGGGAGTGCTAAACAGCTCTCCTTTCGTACTACACGTTTAATAGAGTGTCGGGGATTCCTATATATAGAGTAGCGAGTCGCGCGAAAAGAGGGTGATGTTTTATTAATCGATGAAACGCCCGTCTTTGTTTCAGATTATCTATTAAATAGCAAAGAATACGAGTTTTCTTAGAATAGCCTTAGTGCAATTAAAGTTCATTTTTTCATTTATCTAAATTTAACTTCGTTCGCTTGATAGTAACATTTATATTTTACAATGGAAACGTATAGCATTAAGTAAAAAAAAAAACTTTTGATTATAGAATTTGTTAGTAAATGTGTTAACAAAGAGACTTATTCTTGTCATGTTTACTTATAATTATAGTTTACCTTTAAACTTTTTCCAGAGATTCTTGTCTCTGCATTTCTCAGACCGATGACCGACTCTGAAGTCGTCTAGTGGAAAGCGGCCGATTCTCATTGCCCAATTCAATTACGTCCGCCCAACAAAAGCGGAAGGAGGGCGTGAGGAACGCTTCCGGAATGATTTTATTATTGACTAGACCTTTACTATCTTACTTTCCATCTGAGTATTGTGATACATTTATGTTTCATTTTGTGTTATTATTGATTCCTACGGTGTATTGCTGTGTCACTCCGTAGAAAAGGGATATACCCCATAGACCGTCCGATTCCCTCTAAAGTTTGAACAAGGTTACACTCTGGTCGCGATCACAAGGTGTATAGCTCACATTTCTTCCTGTAAGAGCGCAAGTAAAAGACTTAACATGTGTAAAAGATTCCGTGTCCCGTCTTTGTTTCGAGCAGCATTCGCTGAATTCATTGGCACCTTCATCTTGGTTGTAAGTTTTATTTTATTTGAACTAAATCATTTGCAATCTATATCAACTTATCAACGTGAAATTATTAACAGGTCATCGGGAACGGGAGCATAGCGCAATCGCAGTTAACAAATGGCGAAAAAGGTGATTACTTCACCATTAACTGGGGATGGGCTTTAGGGTGTTCGCTGGGAATTCTTATTTCCTCCAATATATCAGGTATAAAAAAGAATATACAGTTACCTAATTTCATTTAGTGAACTACAATATTGTTAACTATTAGGGGGCCATTTGAATCCAGCCGTGACACTGGCACTTGCACTAGTTCGTCATTTCCCGTGGAAAAAGTTGCCGGTGTATTGGTGTGCACAGTATCTAGGAGCTATGGCCGCTTCTGGGACCGTCCTTGGAGTCTATCACGGTAAAATTAAAATGAAAATCAATCTGCGAGTCTAGACACATGTAAGTAGTTCAACCTTCAATTTTCTGTAGAGGCAATCTTGGTAGGAAAAGTCGACGGGGAATTTCGGATCAGAAAGAACATTACCGAACCCGGTATGGCTTCTATTTTCGCCAATTACCCAGCCCCATATTCATCGGCTAGCATTGGACTGGTCGAAGAGGTATTATATCTAAATTAATGTTTCAACCGAATTACTATTTTTAATCATGGAATGACGTGTCAGATATTATCGACCATGATCTTCATGCTCGTGATATGTGTGGTGACGGACAAAAGGTATTCAAACGTGCCGAATTTCTTGCAGCCACTCTACATCGGCTTCACCTTGTTGGCCATCGGGGTCGCATACGGATCGAATGGAGGTTACGCTCTCAACCCGGTATGTGTGCTGTTGGTCCATTTTTCGTCTGTTCATTATCGTGACTTTTGCATTTGTGTTATCAACAGGCTCGTGATTTGGCTCCCCGTTTGGTCACCTTTCTTGGTGGGTGGGGGCTAGGTGTATTTAGGTGAGCATTTTAAACAATCGACGTAATTCATTATTCTGTTAAAGTCAAAGTAAAATTTTATCTGCGTCAGTTTTCGGGATTACAATTGGTTCTGGATCTTTTTGGTCGGTCCGCACGTTGGAGCCATTCTGGGCGTTTGCATATTTCACTTCATTTTGAAAAAAGGCCAAGCAGATCCCGCTGAAATGGTTTCATCCATAACAACTTCGTCAATTGATTCGCGCCACTGGCAGCACTTCAACACGCATCTGCCAAATGCAGAGCAACAATCGCACTATCAATTCCCAGAAGAAAGCCACAAAAGCAGAGACTCCTATAACACGAAAACACTGTGAAATTTTCGGCTAATTGTCTTTTATTATCCGCACTCGGCCAAAACTGATTTGTTTGGTACTAGCGTTGAGATATTCGTTGCTGTCACATTCTTTTAATTCAAACGAGAAGATGAAACTTAATTGCGCATGTGATAGACACACGGAATGAATACACATATACACACATTGTTGAATATGGAAGAGTACAGCGAATAAAGGTCGTCTTGTCGGCAATCATCTCTAGAAAACCTGTCTTGTTGTATACATCTTGGGCGCTATTCGGGTCACAGATGTGCGTGCTATTCTAACACAGCACACACACACATATGAGAGGGTAGATGAAAGATAAAAATCACTTTCGTCCATCGTCTGGTCACGACCAACTATCATGCAGTCGATCACCCGTCAAGGTACATCCAAAGCACAGTCACGCTAGATTGAATGACTCATTCGAAATAGACGCGATAGGTAGGTACCGTTAAAAAATTGAATTTATCCAGCCCCACCGCAGTATATAGGTACTATTAATATTTTTGAAAATTATTCGTGCCACGTTCGCTTTTGTCCTTTTTTTTGGGTTTGAATCTCAAGGGAAAACTCTCGATCGTTTCCTTTCTTTTTTTCAGATAGGAACTCGTCAAAACTGGAAATTCCAAGTATTCTATAACTTAATTGATGTGCACCGTTCCCTCATCTTCCCACAGCGACCCAAACCATATTAATGGAGAATTGCGCAACAATCGAATTTCTGTCCTCGAAAGGCTTTAGCGATTTTTGACATGTCGCAGATGGATTAATATGCATTAGTTTGCAGTGTCCAGCATCGTGTTAGTTAGATAGCCGTTCTTAACACTCTTTCACCGCTGTCTTCCAACGGAAGATTTGTCAATTTTGAGGTGGTGATTTTGTGAGTTGGTTTGTTATCATTCTGTTTCAGTTGACGTAACAATCAAGCACGACCTGATCGTTGACGGATAACAGGATTGAAATGCACCGGTGCCTTTGCAACGTCCCACAACTAGTTCGTGCAGCCTTCGCCGAATTTATTGGCACCTTCATTTTCGTTGTGAGTTTCGCATTCATTCATTCACCATATAACTCAACCGTGAATAATTCAAAATGCGATTAGTTTTGAAATCTATTTTACGTTTATTGTATTAGGTCATCGGGAACGGGAGCATTGCTCAGTCCCATTTGAGCAAAGGCAGAAAATCCGAGTACTTCACTGTTAACTGGGGATGGGCTTTAGGATGTTGTCTTGGAACTCTAATTTCGGTCAAAATATCAGGCGGCCATTTGAACCCGGCGGTGACGATGGCTCTCACACTCGCCCGCGATTTCCCGTGGAAAAGGCTGCCAGTTTATTGGATCGCCCAATATCTCGGGGCTCTGGCCGCATCTGGGACTGCCCTCGGTATCTATTACGGTAAATTTGAATGAAATAACATCCAATAAGTCATGGGCATAATTTGTCAGATCAATAATACGGATATAATGTGCCATACATTTTTAAATACAATTTTCTGTATATAGAATCGCTCGTTCAAAGTAAACTCATCGGCGAGTTCCGTCCATGCAAGAACACGACGGAAACGGCGGCCGTATTATTAGCCAACTTCACCGGTCATTCCTCCTTCCACGAGTCAGTTTATACTGGATTAGTAGAACAGGTACTATGTCAAGTGTAAAAATATGATTTTAGTGGCATCAAGATAATTCAACCGTCTTATTCTCTATAATACACAGATTTTATCCACGATGATTTTCATGTTAGTCATTTGCGTGACAACGAATGCAAATTATTCGAATGTGCCGTCATTCCTGCAGCCGGTCTACATTGGTTTCGCTTTAATGGCGTGTGGCATATCCTACGGCTCCAATGGCGGTTACGCTCTCAACCCGGTAAACGACAGTACAGCACGGTCGCGCTAACAAATAATTTCAATTCACTATATCAAAACTCTTCTTTTCGGTTTTCAATATGACGTCACGGCGTCAACTTCAGGCACGCGATTTATCTCTTCGTCTTGTTTTTTATCTCAGTGGTTGGGAGGCAAGCGCTTTCAGGTGAATATTTCATTATTATTTGTGATATTGAATTTATTTTTTAATTGGGATAAAACGTGGAACTCGGATTCACGATTATATTTTTAATTCATCGTAGTTTCCGGGGCTACAATTGGTTCTGGATCTTTCTGGTGGGACCGCACGTCGGAGCACTCTTAGGAGTGGGAGTCTTTCACGTCTTTCTGAAGACTGAGCTCACGGACTGGGCAACTGAATACTATGTTTCCAGTCTGAAACGCTCAGCAAATAAGCCAGTATTAGTTGCCGAGCGATCTGACGAATTGGGTTTGAGATCGCAGTGGCGTCTGCAACGCTCCAACGTCAACCTTGTAGACTCGATGGTCTCCACAAAGTTTATCGAGCTGGAAAGTCGCAGCCCAGGTGCCAGAAGATCATCAAGGTCATCTCAAATCAGCACGAAATGGATATGAAATGTGTTGTCAACTGTAACCGAATTTAAAAAATACTTATGCTGATATCGCCATATAGAAAATAAAGCTTTTATTTTATCTACAACATTTATGCCGTTGTTGGAATCATTATATCCTTTTGGGAGAGGAAATAAGAGATCAGCTAGACAACAAGGTTACAAATTGAAAATAATTAAGAAAAAAAGGCCAAAGGTGTTATAGCCGAAATCAGGTAAATAATTCGTGCCTAATTTAACTCTCGTGACTTATTAGCTTCGCCCCTCAGGCACGCAATTGCGCTCAAGTGCTCAAAATCCGTTACCTCGTCCGTTACCTTTCTCTTATCTCGTGTACAGGTTTTTTTTTGGCCATTTTCATGTTTTACAGTACACACGTCGTACACCCATGCACTTTTGTTTTGGCCGTTATTTAAGGACGTTTTTTTTTCTTTCTGCGTGTACACCCGTTGGAGCGGCGGGTATAAAAAGGGCCGTAAAGTGAATTCACTGCTCTTCAATCTCAGTCTCTTCTCAAACAATGAAGGTACTACATTTGTTTGTCTAGCCGAATAGAAAATAGTTGTTTCATTCTGTATTACAATATCCACTAACGAAGATGTTTGTTTAATTACTGCTGTGCCAACCTATTTTAGATTTGGCTTATTGTCGCTCTTTTGGCCGTTGCCACATCTGTTGCGATTGCAGCAGTTGCGGCTGAAGCCGATTCGACCAAGACCGCCGCTACTAAAGTCATTGAAGCTGAAACTGATCTTCCGCCAACTTCCACCGACGTCGCCGGAGATGACGATGAAGGTTCCGAGACCACGACGGAGTCTGTGAGTTACGTTCATAACAATTGATTTTTGGAATATTTTCCAAATCAAGGGAATTAACATTACCATTACGTGATTAGTCAACAGCCGAGGATGAGAAGAACGAAAAAAAGAAGATAAAACACGAAAAGAGCGAACCTATCAAGGAAGGTGAACCAGAAGAAGAAGACGAAGGTGAAAACGAAGAGGAAGAAAACGAAGAATCCGAGGAAGGAGATTCAGATGAAGATTCCGAAGAAGAAGAATCCAAAGGAAAAGAGAGAAAAAAGACCAAAATTGAATCCGAAGAGGAAGGTACTGATCATCACAAAGAAGATGCTGGTAAAATTAAATTCCCCAAACATCAGCCTCCTGCAGAAATTCCAACTCGTTCCAGGACTTTTGTTGCACCTGCTGCTGCTGCTTCACCTGTCGCTCAGCCGGACAAGACTCGAGAGCCAAAATGGTATTTCAACTCGCCAAACTCACAATCGACCGACGTACAACCTAAAGCTAAAGTAGAAAGCCCGAAATTTGATTTCACCGAAACCTCGACCCGTGCCGCCGTCCATCATCAAGTCTGGTCCTCCTCGGCCAGGCCCGTTGCCAAATCGGTTGCAGTTGAAACTCGTCCAGCGACGACCCGTCCGACGGATGTTACTCCATCCGACACGCGCAAGCCTCATCATCCTAAATGGTTTTTCAACACAGCCAAGGAAAAATCGTCTGCTGCTGATGGATCAACTAAAATAGAAAGCCCCAAACCGACAGCCATCTTTGAAATTCCGACTCGAAAAGCTGCTGCTGCCGCCATTTCAATCCCGTCTTGGCCACCATCCATTACCACGGCGAAGCCCGCATCACCGGTGGTTGCATCCAACGAGCCCGCTGATTTCTCTCACTCGGACAACCGCAGGTCTCATTCTCACTGGTATTTCAATACGCCGTCAAAGCCTTCTGATGGATTCGCTAAGAAAGAAAGCAATAGCAAACCGGCTGCCATTGAAATTCCGACCCGTAACGGACGACCTGCTGGCTCGTCCCATCATGCCACTCAGCATCCGTGGACTCCGTCCAGCAGCAACTGGCCAGTGGCTTCGGTGCCCGTTTACAAGCCCGTGCTGGAAGTAACTCCGCCTCCCCCTCGCAAGCAATACCCCAGATGGTTTTTCAATATTAAAAGTTAAGATCACTCCAAGGTGAAATTGACCGTCAGAAATTCAATTATGTCACTGAAAATCGGAAGAATAAAATTGCCTTAGTTAATTCGGAAATATTCAAGTGTCTTTCTAGATAGGTGACTTCGTGTGAGCATTTTAATTTATTTTAACGTAAAAAAGTGCATGTCAAAGACTACATATTGCGATTAAAAATTACTCAATTATTCCACATTTTACGTATGAACCTGCTGGTCCAAAACAGTTGGTCGAAAAGAATCTGCGGGTTACTAATTTTTACTTTTATCTTGACTATAATAGGAGGGCACAGTGTACTTGATGAGACGAATAATTTGATAAAATAATCCGGATTCGTTCGTAGTTGTCAAGCGCGGGTGAGAAAACCGCTTTTATCGCTTTTGAGTTGTTTGGATTTAGGGGTCGATTTAGGATTTAGGTGGTCGATTCAGTTTCTATCGATATCTTAGCATGGCTAATTAGAATATTAGTGTCGTCTGCTGACTGCTTTCGTTTTGTTAATTTGTTCAGTTCAGTTGGTTCAGTCTTTTTTCTTCAGTGTTCGAAAATGAGACGAAGGTATACGATGCTTTAAGAGTAAGACAATAATAAAACAATTAACAAAGGAAAGAAAACGATCACTATTTTGGAAACATACACGTGGCTGCACGAAAAATGAAATTACAAAAATGTGATTGTCGTGTGAACTCTGTGTTGTCGCGGCTCTTTATGGAATAGTTTGATACACACTTCATGCCATGTTCCATGCTGTTAAGCAGGTAGCTGGAAAGATAAAACCAAGTTATGGGAGCTTAAATAGAAGAGAAATCTATTCCAAATGTGTGAAATTTAGTTTCTGACTATAGCTTTTATCATGTTGATGCCGTGTTGATGCATGTGGCAGTTTTGTTTGCTCTATGTAACTTTTTTCCTTTTTGCAGATTTGAGGTCTGAGCCAACCATCATAACCACAACTCCACAAGATATTCAAGTTCACAACAGGAAATGCAAGTTTTGCTGATGTTGACCTGTCGCCAGCAGCAATCTCACTATCACTTAATGATTGGTAATGATTTTCGCTATTTTTATTACTGTGACCTGCAAGATAAATATTTTAATGATGCGTGGCTTGCTTGAATGCAGTGAAATCTTAAATTCTCCTGTTAATTCACCATAGGATTTACCCACTATCTTGTTTACAACTTTTGCTTACTTGTTGTTTCTGCAACAAAACAAATATCGTAATCCATTTTTTAATTTTTAATTTAGATGCACAGTATCCGGTTTGATTGGAGACAACTACCGAGGCCGAGTTACGTATCTCTTATCTCCCTTTCTTCAAATCCCCGCTGTCCTCGTGTACGTCCATGTGAGTGTGGGTGTATTCACGAGGACCTGGGATTTTCGTATCCCGCCTGTTGGTCGATTCAACTTCTCTGGAGATGGATGGAACCGTGTGGATGCCTGGCCGTATTTCCCAGGCTTTAAGGTAGGAAAAAAGTATCCTTTATTCTTCTTTTCTGATTATTTGGTGGCGTTGTATATTTTTCTTGACGTAGTATGGAGTACGATTATTCCTGAGCTAGTCGCTTGTCTGGCACTGTTTTCTCTTGCCGTTTTTTGTTGACTCAGTATATAAGGGCTCATTTGTAGTACTGTAGGTCAGGCCCGGTTTCGTACCTCACAACTTTGTCTGTGGGTACAAACAATCAAATTCAAAAATATTTTAACGTTAACACAAGCGAAGTGCATGAAAAAATTTTACGACCAGTGTAGGGACTTGCCGGCACCTTCTCGTTCAATTTACATTTCACACAAGCTAGGTGTTGACCTGCTGGACCGTAGATCTATCACTAAAAAAAAGGTTGATGTACAAGGATGCTATGTTTTCAGATTTTCCCACGTTCTATGTACTATGTACATCTCTCAAATGCACTCATTAGGTAGTATATAGAAAGTCATCGTTTGGACTTGACCCACAAATTCTGGAATCAGGCCGGATGCATACATTGATGAGATTGATGAGTCCCGCGATGACAGCATGATGAGAGACTTCCCCAAGGTTAACGAGACTTTCTTGGAGTAGGCGGTGAAATTCGTGATGAGTGAGCGCGCGTGTGTGAAGGTAAACTGTGTTAAATCGGGACGACCCGAAAAAAAAGGGTCATCACGGCGCTGCAAGGGGGGAAATAAAAGCCCAGCAACTAAACAATGGATCTTTCAAAGTGATGGCGTGCATTCTATTTTTATTCGATTTTAATTAGAGACGTAATACGTAAAAATTAAATGGTGTAAATTGAATTGAAGGTGTGAATTGGCTGGAGGGTGCGGTTACAATAACAACTTGGCGCTGAACAGTGCGATTAGAATAATTGACGGCGTAACGACAGTGGCTTTGCTGGTGGGGGCAGTAGCATTAGGATCCTTCCACATGTCCAAGTTTATCGATGGGATGATGCTACACTGTTGTTTACCGTTGTCACTACGATTCAAACGTCATCTTTTAAATCCTTGTATGGCTATTTTACGAATTTTCTTTTTTACCTTATCGGGGCTCGGAAAACATTTGGCTGGATAGTGTTTATATCTCCGTTGTTGTTGTCGCACATGATTCGAGCCAAACTGGCTGATTTTCGAATCTCGTCATATTGCCCTGTTAATTCAATTAGAATTCGCAATGGGAACAGCATGGAAAAGACTAGAAACTATAATTATTACCTGTTGACAACGAACTGATTTGATTTGTGACATCGTAGAAATAGCGATCGTTGTTCTTAATGATGGCGAATTGGTTGGCTATAATACAGAGTGCCGTGGGTCCTAGCACAGATCCGGCAACAGGTTTCGAGGACTCGGAAAGGCAGCCGATGTACAAGTCGATATCGTCAACCGAATCGTAAACTGATTTCAGGTTATCAATCGTCTTTAAATGCAAACGAAATACGTAATTAAAATTTTGCGAAATTTCTTGAATTCCTTAATTAAAAAAAAAATGAACCTGTTGCTCGATTTCGTTTGAGAGATCTTCGAATGAAGCTGCTTTCGACAGACCACAAAAGGCTCGAACGGTATTGTAGTCCGGAATTCCGTGTTCTCTACCTCGTTGCACGTTGAGCGACACCAAATCCATTCCAAAACCATTCGACCCCCTATTACCGTTCGTCCGGACATAAAAAACGTTTTTTAAAAAAATTACCAGGTTGTAAATTTTGTTTTCTAAACTTACTTGAATAGAAGATTAGTTAATTGGGATGTGTATTCAACGTCTACGCTGGACGGAACTTGTTTAGTTAGACCACGTATGGCATTGTCAATGAATCCCGGTTGGGGCACCATGGAAGAGTTGAAGAAGGAGTTGCTCAGCGTGAAACTTTGATCGGTGACCTCTTGATTGTTTTCGTCATAAAGACTGCGCAAGTAATTAGGAATTTAGAACACAAATTAATTAGGGGAAAAGTGCAATCTTACACTAGAGATCCTTGAACTTGAGAATGACCGATGCGGAAGGCAGCGGCTGCGAATTCGTTCAATATCGAAGGATTGACAGCAGTTTCTTCGTTGTATTGAACTCCCACCGTCGACGGTTTCAATTTAAAGTCCTCCATTGCCTTTTCGCCTATGAGTTTAGAGTGTAAAGATAACAATACGCGGCTTCTGGAGACATTTGTAATCGATCGTTTGTAATGATATACCTAGCATGGCGGGTAAATATTCGTTGTACGTAATGTGTTGTAGTTCCGCAACGACAATGCGTCGAGTCTCTTGAAAGAGTGTCTCTTCGTCCCACAGAGGATTGAGTTTTTTCAGAGCTCTGGCGATTCTATTGTGTTCGCGCATCATTAACGTGTGTATGATGGTCAACTGCGGATTCTCAAGGGCTCTGGCGTCACCTGAAAATAACCGAATTTATACTGTCGGTATAAACAAGAATGTTAGAAATAAAATACCGGCGAAATAGCAAGTAGAGCAGCCGGGCCTGAGAGGTAACAATTCCTTGCCATCAGTGGTCGAGTATTTTAGCAGACCCTCCTCTCCAACTCTCAAATTATTTAATTCGGATAAAGAGCTTCCATAAACCATTGATCCGTCCAGCCAGTGAGTTATGCTGTTCAACTATTGCCGAAAGACAACCCAAACATGTAGCTCATCGATTGCCCATAGAGTAACAAGCTAATTTTGTGAGCTTACCTGTTCAGCGTGTCCCAAAGTGCAGCTGTAATCACCTCCGATGTGTGTACGAACGAACGTCATGCAAGTCTGGTTATACTGACTGTAAAATCTATCGTCTTCTGGGATGTGAATCGGCAAACAAAACGGATGAAGGAGTTCGGCGTCTAAGGGCCCCCCGCTGGTTACGTTGCAGCACTGAGGGGTTTTTCCATCCGCTTTTTATAATTTGTAATTTTATTAGGGATAGAGTTCATCTTTAGCGGCAAACAACTTTTATTTATTTTTCTCTCTTACCTGAAGTAAAAGAAGAAGACTTGGTCATATCGTGGGTAATGAACTGCCCCCACGTCATCAGAACCAAAGTGTAATCGTCTGAAGTTCTAGTGGGCCGTTGGATGACTGTTGTGCTAATGACACGGGGACTTGTCAGTTCGGTACCGTTAACCGCTTTCCGTGGCTCATAAACACCTTTGAATCAATCATTCAAGTGAAATAACACGGTCTAATAGTAACAATCACAGACTGTTTTAACGTGTATTACCGTCGGCGTATGCGTTGGGCAATATGCGCTGAAAAGGTGTGTTCGCTTTTCCCCATTGCGGATGGACTTGGTTATGGCACGACCCGTCAATAGGTTGGTATTTGCTGGGCGCTGAGCAGGTGGTAGAATCTGGGCAGGAAGCCTTCAGGTCCGTGTTTGCCAACGAAAAAAGTGGGAGTTCTCTTCTGGCCTCGTCTGCGCTCCAATTAAATCTATGAATGCACAGCTTAGATATTAGTATTGAAATGGGAAAACGTAATGGAGCTAGTATATTCTAGGAAGTTTTTATTTTCTATTACAGCAAGGTACATCCATACTTAGCTTTCACTAGAGATGATGCAGCCAGGATTCGACTCGCATTTAGGGTGGAGTCCCTTTGTTTCGATCCGGCGTCGGCAGATACCATAAGCGAGTGCAAATGAGCTGATGTGCCACGGTTGACCGTCAACCCCTTAGCCAATAAACGACGTTCGAGTTCCAACATGGATTCCACTTGGGCCAGAGCCTCTGAAGCGATTTCTTGCAAGTTGGTCGTTTTTGGAACGTCATTCTGGAAAACATTTTAATGAAAAAGAACGTGAATCTACTTGTATTTAGCGATTTGAATTCGCACAGAATTTAACCAAAAAACTAGCGTAATTGAATAACTTACCGAAAACGCCATTGTAGATAATAAGGATGAAGAGATTGCCAATAGCAACCAAGAAGTTATGAGTTTCGCCATGGCACAAATTGAATTGTTGGTTTGGCAGTACGATTTGAATTCTTTTATCGCCCAAACTCTCCATTTATAGTAAAACAAAGTCCTATCCTCAACAGCACATCCTAATTGTGATTGTAAAAATTCGGTATGTAGCTGGCTGGCGTCATATAGCTCTAAACGTCAAGATCAGATCAAAGGTTCGGTTGAGTTGTTGACACAATCACTCTTCCATTTATTCGAGCAAAAAAAAAAAAAGAAAATTAAACGCCAGGATAATGTTATTCAGCAAACAACTTTTATCACTTAATCTTACGTGCTCATGACGCAGTGACAAGTGTAAACTTGGATGAGGAAAAAATGTAGTTGAGTTATGGGGGTTTTACGTCGGTCAATTATAGGTTTGCGGTGATAAAAAAAGTAAATTTAAAACGACGCATTAGGCTGTAAAAAAACAGGTGTTCGAAATAATAAACTAATGATTGGACTCGGTAGTTTTTCAACAATAGATAACAGAGGCAAACAATTAAAGGTCCAGACAGAATTACCGAATGCATAAACGGGGAAATTTTGACGTGTTGACATGTTTTTCTTTATCGTATTCTTGTTGGACAAGCCCATTTTTCCTCAACAGATATTTTCACCTACAGCCGTGAATGTGTGTGTTTTATTTTAGTGTGGAATCAGAAATGTCTGAAAAATATCTGGTCGTGTCAGATAGCATGCGTAGTGGATTGTTTCGTATCCACTGGATTCTGGAAGATGCCACGGAGGAGACGGAGGAGGATGTACGAATCTACAAGA
Source organism: Daphnia pulex (assembly GCF_021134715.1). Classification (NCBI taxonomy): domain Eukaryota; kingdom Metazoa; phylum Arthropoda; class Branchiopoda; order Diplostraca; family Daphniidae; genus Daphnia; species Daphnia pulex. Next base: position 3,918,258 of record NC_060022.1, read on the forward strand.
AAAAGTTCCAGCTGAATGGATCTCAGCCCGGCCGAGTTTACACTATCACGTACGAGTACAGTCGCCGTCGTGGGCCCGGAACCATTGCCGTCGAAGAGTCCGGATGCAGCAACTTTTCCGGATCGAAAAGAAAATATTTACCAGAACAAGAAGAGAAATCGAACGAATTGGCAGACGTTAACCGTTCTAAGGTAAAAGCATCTCAGAAACCGATTTGCATGTGGATTTACCTTGGATCAGATTCCAGTGAAATCAAACTGGTTGAAAATTCCGACAAATGGGAACGAACAGTTTTGTGCTTTCCGAATCCGTCCGAAGTCGTTATACTTTGGGTGGATTTTGGCACAAGCCATTCGTTCGAAAACACCATTTTCAAAGGATTGAAAGGCATGTTCGACAAACAAAGTCAATGCGACGTCCAATTCCAGTTGAAAGGCGACGAAATGGTCGGCGCTCACACTGTTATCCTATCGGCCGTCAGTCCTGTGTTTGCCACAATGTTCGAGGAGTCGAAGGTACGCCAACTCAAGATAGACATCGAAGTGGACGTTTTCCGGCAGCTGTTGATCTACATGTATTCGGGCAACGCTCCTGATTTGAAGGAGGAGAACATGACTCAGAAACTTTGGGAAGTCGCTGCCAAGTATGAAGTAGAGACACTCAAGAGAGAATGCGTTGGCGTGCTGCTGGAACGGGTGAGAATCGACAATGCCATCCAGCTTCTGATTTGGAGCAACCTGCACTCGATCCCGGAGCTTCTCGTCATCACCATCGAATTTCTGGCTGAACATTTTGAAGCACTCAGTTCCCGGCTTGAGTGGATTGATTTATTCGAAAATCAGCTGGGATTATATTTACTCATAGCAAAGCGCATACCCGTTCTTACTGTTTAAAACGATGATCCATTTGAAAATAAAGGCCTTTAGTACAATTCTATATAACTTTTTTTTTCTGTTCGCAGCTTTATTACATAATAATTGTTTACATCCTTCACGTTTTTTCCCCCTTTTCCTTCCTCGACGGTTATTATAAATAAATTTTATGATAAGCGAAGACAAGAGGGTTGGAAGAGTGCGACAATAATGTCACACTCTTTTGACGTAGTTATCTGTAGTTTATTTTGACAGGTGCAATTTCTCTTTGTTTGTCGTTTTTTATGGATACAAAATATGTGCAGTATATGTAGCGATGATGATGACCTTTATACCAGGCGCCAGGCGCTTTATTTGACTTCATCTGAAACTGTATTTTATGACGTTGTTGCTTTTGATTAGGAAAGTTAAAGTCGGGTACAGGCTTAAGGAAATATATAACATTACCGAAGCGTTCGTCCGGGAGATTTTTGTTTATTCCTCGCGATAAAAGATTTTGATTAAATCGGGGCTGCACAACAATAAACAGGGGAATTTACCAAGACGCAGTAGAGACCATCAGTTCGTGCAGAATTAGTGCAATCATATCGATGCTTGCCTAACCACAGTGAGGTTCTTAAAAGATTATTGCACAATTCATCCCAAGGAAGCCAGAATCGATCAGAATGAATTCCTGTCTCAAACTCATTGTGTTTTTGTATTGGGCGAGTAAGTCAAATTTAAATTTGAAATTTATCCCAATTTTAATTAGACTGTTACAAATCATTTCAAATAAATCCTAATGTGTTCTTACTTTTACTCAATTAAACACGCTTAATAGGAATTATTAGCTGCCAAGTTAGCACTTCAAATTTCAAATACAAACAACTGCTTGTCTGTCCGGCCAAATGCGTCTCCGGATATTCACCGGATTATTGTTGGCCGGAAGCGCAGGCGGATAGCAAGTCCTCTGAGAACTGCCCACCCGGATTTATAGGAACAGCAACCTGGACCTGCGGTATTGATGGTCAATGGACGACTCTAACTCCCGATCTCAGGTAAAGATGCACTTGCTAAAAAATTTACTTTCACAATCAAACTGTCATTCGCTTAAATTTAGTAACTGCGTCAATCCGATTGTTGGAAATTCTATCAACCATGCCAACGCCAATATCACGGATGGTGAAAATCCAAGCGAGTCATTGAATTTTCTCACCAAGGTCCTTAACGAAAACGAATTAGAATCCGGCAACATTGCCCAGCTCGATCAGACAATCCGTTTAGCTTTTGACAAACAGACCGTTCTAATGACTGCCAATTCCGACTCGAATTCACGCGATTCGAGTAGTAAGGTTTTCGCCAAATCTGTGATTGACTTGTACGACATCATGTTTGTCAACGCAAAGGCGTTTTGGGGTTTGCCGTGGATTCTTCGTAGTGAGGCTGTCGATCGAGTGCAGAAGAACGTCGATGATACTTTATTTCTCCTGGCTGAAAATCTCATCGATGGGATTTATCAAAACTATGGACCAAATGTTAACCTACGTAAGCTGAAAATAGCAAAATCTAGCTATATTGGTGTTATTACTGTATTAATGAATTAATGAATCATGTTGGACTCTTTGTCTCTTTGTCTATTTGTCACAGTTGTACAAGTGGAAAACAGACCTAAACTTTACTACTACGACAAATCGTACACGTACGCAGCAGGTGGTAACGACCGAATGACTCTTCCAGCCGGATTCTCTTCAGCGGTCAACGACAACAACACTCTCCTCTATTGTTCCACTTTTCCTGCGTTCCAAAATATTCTCTACGGCGATGCGTTGACGTGAGTATACATACTCACGACAAATATTTATTTCAATTGGTCTACATTTCAGTATTTGTTTTTTTTTAGACAATTGATGTTGGAATCCAAACCGGTGAGGCAAGTCTTGGTGTCAAAGGTGGTCGGTGCCTCACTAGGTCAACCAAACGGAAGTAGTATTCATTTAGCTGACGATCAAGCCGAGATCCTGTTGAGCACGTTGAATTTGGATGTCTACGACGTCGATGAGAAGAGCGTCAGATGCGCTTATTGGAATGTTTCGACTCAAGACTGGTCGTTTGACGGATGCGTTGTGGCTACCAATAGTAAATCCGTCATATCCACCACTCGCTGGTCAATACATTTTAATTCCCTGTCTTGATTACAGATAAATCAGCCACTGTCTGCCGCTGCGATCATTTGACCAATTTTGCAGTTTTAATGGACATCAACGGCGTTTTTCAAAACCAAGTAATTTAGAGAAAATAAATTCAGATGCCTGACTTATAATTCAATCTAATGACTTTTATTTTTCAGACGACGTCCGCCCTGGATTACATCACAATAATCGGCGAAAGTATTTCAATCGTTTGTCTGACGCTGTCTCTCATTCCCTTTTACTGGGTGCGAACTTTGCGACGCGATTTCCGCTTTGTGGTTCACCGAAACCTCTGTTTAAACCTTCTCATCGCCGAAATTCTCTTGTTGGCCGGAATTGACGCTACTGCCAACCGGGATCTCTGCCTATCCATCGCCGTATTCCTGCACCTGTTTTTCCTGTGCGCTTTCAGCTGGATGTTTATCGAAGGTCTTTACATGTACATCATCATCACCAAAGTAACTTAGTTGTATATGTTTTTGATCGTACATGTAATTTTACTAAATATTTGGTTTCAAGGTTTTCAACGATAAAGGATTAAAACGCCGGATATACTACATCATCGGGTACGGAGTACCTGTTTTAACTGTTACCATTACTCTAGCCGTAACTAAAACGGAAGCTTACCTCGGCGATCCTTTTTCATAGTAAGTTCATTCCGTGTTAAGATAAAGTAACGATTACGCGACTTTTTACTTATTGTGGTACAGTTGCTGGTTGAGTTATGAAAATGGGGCAATATGGGCCTTTGCTGGACCGGTTGCAGCCGTTGTTTTGGTAAGTTTTCGTCAAAATTGATATACAACTATGAAAAATGAATTATTGAGAGTAATAATTTTAGATGAACTTGGTGTTCCTAATATTGGTACTCTGTGTCACGTTCAAATCCATCCGCAGCACAATCGGGAAAAAAGAGAATAAGCAAAACTTACGATGGATCATGGGATCGATTTCTCTCACTTTTATTCTGGGTATTACTTGGGTCTTTGGTTTCCTTTACTTCGGACAAGGCACCATGATATTTGCTTACGTATTCACCATCCTGAACTCCCTGCAAGGATTGTTCATTTTTATCACATTATGCGTGATGAACAAAAAAGTGCGCAAAGACTTGGTCAGGCAATTCGTCACTAGCCAGGTGAGCCATATAATTTGTGTTCCGTATTTTATAATTAGAGAATAAGTAGATTAATCCCGTTCCACAGAGACTACAACGTGTGGCCCACCGCTTCAATATTGAGCTGAGCGACATGAATACAAACATTTCAACGGCAGTAAGAACCGAAACATGAACAAAAGTTATAGACCAACAATCCCAAGCTCTTTCAACTATCGACCATACGATTTTTCTTAATTCGACGAAGTGTGAAGTATTTAAGACTGTGAAGTCTTGTCAATCATAATGACAACAGATTTTTGGTTCTTATCTTGGTTGATTTTCACCCATTTTATTTTTGTTTCAATCGATTGAAAATAACTTACACTAACAATTTCTCCTTTTTTTTTTAAATATACGACTGATTATACCATACGGCAACCTTGCTGTGACGTCATGCTCAGTAGATAAAAACAGCAACAGTGAGTAAGGTGCTGGCAATCATAATAACAGATTTCATTTGTCGCTACGTTAGACGTATGTTTCTCTGTCAAAGTTCTTCATTTAAAATCCGGTAACTGCAATTCCGGTAATTGTTAACCACTGTAGGTTTTTATTCGATCAAAGTGTGAGTATTCTAAATCAAGGACATGACTGATTCCACATCAGTTCGCCAGGTGATCATCGACTTTATCTGCCTTGCTATTGGTAACGTATGGAAAATTATATTTTTTATTTAACGTCAGTCCGTCCATCCAAAAGCTCGAAATTGAAAAAGAAACAACAGTTTCTAAAATGGATTTCGATCTCGAAATTTGATTTGCGCTGTTTTTTCACGTGTAATAAAGACACTTTAGAACTTACAGTTTTAACCGTAGTAATCGCCTCGGAAATTTTTTTTTGCTGACGTTATCAAATTAAGACGCTTGTCGTCCTCTTACGACAACATATTTATTTTTTTGAAATTTATGTCTGTTCTGCATCAACATGTCCGCTTTGGTTCCTCCCTTTCGATTTACCCACACGTTCTGCGTGTAATTCAATTTGACGTTTTTAAATCAAAATAAAGAATAGACTCATTCCGGATCTACGCTATATATTTTACTTTAATTTAATGTCTAGGTTTGAAGCTGATAACAATTTGCGTCAAGGACACTTTCATGCGTTCCGTGCGTGTGTCATTTATCATTAGACTGTTTCACCCAGACTCTTTATCTTTTAGACAATGTCGTATGCGATTTTACTACACGAACGTTTGTGATGTACGTCAATGAGCCATCAAGGATATGAAACATATCTCTCAGAGGTGGCAAAAGTTGCAATATCATTCAAAGAGAGCGTGATTCATTCATTAGGTCATGCTGGTTATGGAGTCGGATATTTAGTTCCGTGTCAAATGGTACGCTTAACCCCATCGGTAAAGAACTAACACTTCCATTATCCAAATTTTATCAGTTAATCCCACATTCTCCAAAAAGGCAACTGAGTTCTAATGTGCAATTCATTCCTTAGACAATTTTTATAGTATGACTTATTTTTATGACTTAATATTTTCAGTTTGGGTGCCTGCTCTGATTTGGCACCTGATCGGTAAGCCATTTCAGCGAGGATTCTACTGCGATGACACCTCCATCCGATATCCTTACAAGGACTCGACCGTTACGGACGCAGAACTTATAGGTTATAGTCTCAGCGTGCCTATCTTACTGGTAAAAACTATCAATAAAATGATAGAATATTATAACTTTGGAAGTAATAAAATTTGTTTGCGCAATTTGTTTTTTCTTAACAGATTATAATTGTGGAGATTGTAAGCTGGAAACGTAACTCAAAATGGGAAGGGATCATCCAGCAGAGCAGTTCTTCAACGACTAATATTTCATCTTCTATCCGCTTCCGGTCCGTGGTGATCAAAATTGTCCACATAGTCGCAATCTTCCTATTCGGTGAGGGTTGCTCACAATTGGCTACGGATATCGGGAAATACTCCGTTGGACGTCTCCGGTACGAGAGTGGAATTTGCCATAACATGTTTCTATTAAATAACTGTTTCACGATGTTACATTTCCTATTAACAGTCCGCATTTTATTGACGTCTGCCAACCAGCAAACTTGAACGAGTTGTGTCCGTTGGGTGGGCCACCCATTTACATCACCGATTACACCTGCACGGGCACCGACGAGAAAAAACTTCTAGACTCTAGGTAAAGGACCGCAGTAATAATTTTGAGGGGAAGATGTGCCTTGAAATCCGAATTCTTTATTTCAATCTTTATGATCGAATTATAGATTGTCTTTCCCGTCTGGTCACTCTTCTTTTTCGGCCTATTCGATGTTGTATCTGGTGATATATCTCCAGTGCAGGATGAACTGGTCTGGCTCCAAGTTACTTCGGCCGCTGATCCAGATTGCAGCGTTGATATTTTCGTGGTACACAGGCCTTTCGCGTATTACTGACTACAAACACCACTGGTGCGATTTGTTCTAAAACTTGACTATATTTCGAAGCCTGGACGAATTCCATCAATTACCTTTTGTGCTTTTGATGGATTTTTAGGAGCGACGTATTGACGGGATTCGCCATCGGCTACACTGCTGCGTCGCTCACGGTATTTTAAATGCCTTTAGCATTAAAAATTTTAAATAAAACAATTAAAGATCTATAGTATGTGTTCGAACAGGCCTTGTACATAGCTAAATTCTTCAAGCCAAGTTCTTATGGCACAACACCGTTGCTGCCTCAAAATAGAAGTGACATGACTGACATCGAACTTCAAAACCACTCAGAAGCTTCGGCCCAATGTGACTGTGAGACGAGACCAACTTCTACCTAATGGTCTAATTCTGAATTTTATGAGATAAGGATTAAGACAAAATTCGAAAAGCGCACTAAAAGAAAATAACCCATCGACGACATAGTAACAAAGTGCATCACCCCCTCCTTAAAAAAAATAGATCAATTTGTACATATGACTGCAGATTATTCATAAGTTTTCGTTATCACAATTTTGTTTTAACCAGAAGTAATCAAATTTCAAATTTTTTGCTCAGGTCCAACTTTCTCTACTAATAATGTGGTAAGCTCTTGCATAATTATTCTTATTTCAAAACATTTTCTATTTCCACGTATGCGCGATAAAGGGTCGAGTCTCCAAAACACGAACAGATTTTAAAATTCTCCTCAGTCATCGCTCCTCATTAAAAGTGTTTAAGTTACAAGACACATCGTTGTACAATTATCCTCCATCAAATGGCTACAACAAAACGGCAACCTTGTTGTTACGTCACGATTATTGAGGAAAAACAACAGTAGTAATGGCTCGCAAGTCCAAATCTAAATTAGTTATATACACGTTCGTTCCCCAGCAGTTAGTCAGCTTCACATCAAAGTTCACTGTTTGTCTGTTACTTTGACGAAGAGAAATCACAAAGCTAGTTTCCGTAATCATTTGCTGCTGCTGTCACTAGGATCAGCTGATGGTGTGTTGTGATTGCACTTTGACAATGACTTCTGCCCCACTCATTCGTCAAGTGCTTATCAACGTTATCTGCCTTATTATTGGTAATTACTCCTTATATTTAGATAAGCCTGCATTAAGAACTTCAATTACCTGTGGACCTTACTTTGTTGTGTTCCTGTGAATGATTTTTTTGGTGAGCCATTTTGTGATAGACCAAGTGGAAATAGAAAACAGCAGTTTACCTTTGTCAGTCTTTAAGTTAATAATTTTAAGTCTAGATAGTTATACTTTTCCTTCACCACTAAGAAAAACTTCCAGGAAAATTGCAATCTCAACTGAATAAACATTTTTCCTCTTTTTCAAGGAATCAGAAAATTATGGTTTGGATTGCATTGAGTTATTTACTTAGGAAACAAATTTGGATCATACAGCCTCATTGGTTTACTTTCTCCCTTTTGACCCTTTTAGCCTTTCTCTTTTAGACTATGATCACCCAACAAAAGCAAAAATCTTTCAGTTAATTTTATCTCTCTAATTGTATTCTACTGCCAAGACTTCCATGACAAAAAAATCAAGTCTTATTTTTCTCTTTTAAGGAAAATCGGAACAGAAATCTTTATTGTGCATGTTTTATTCAATACGTGTATGTTTTGCTGATTAGCTCTAACCGGATATATTTCGTCATTCATTGACACTTATTAATTCATTATTATTTATCTTGCGCATGAGAAATACCGCACTAGAAAACGACAGAATTTCTTCTTAAAAGATTTTACTTTTGAAAAGAAATAGAATAATTATTTTCAACATTTTCAACAAGTAATTTGCCATTTTCAAAGTAAATTATGTAAGGTGAAAGAATTGACACCTAGTCTTATTAAACCATACAAGTAAAGAACGGCTAAGATTCCACCGTAAAATGGAATTTTTTAAAAAAATACATCTCTATTACTGACGTATGACTCGCAACAGTTTATTTGCCGGTTATTCTTTTGCAACTGCTCGGTAAACCTTTTCAAAGAGGATTCTACTGCGATGACACTTCCATTCGTTATCCTTATAAGGATTCGACCGTTACCAGCGCTATGCTTTACGGTTACAGCTACGTCCTTCCCATCGTATCGGTATAATTTTAAAAACTTGTATTTTGAAATATGGTGGTGGCTTTTCACTTCATCTTCCCCTTCCTCTACTTACTGTACTTTTTTTTTAAACTAACCGTTATGGAAAAATAACAATTAGTCTTATGCCATATAATAGCAAATGTCTTTTTCTTCAATGTTAATAACAGATAATCATAGTGGAGATTGTTCGGTGGAAACTCAGCTCACCGTCGCAAAACCTAAGCTCCCGTAATACCTCTTCTACGATAAATAGTTCATCGAGAATCCGCATTCCGTCGGAGGTCGTTGAGGTTATCCACCTGATTGCCATCTTCCTCTTTGGTGCGGCTTGCACAGAGTGGGCCACGGATTTCGGCAAATATTTCATCGGCCGTCTTCGGTATGCAGCCAAACTCGATTACAGTTTTTCGTAAAATCACCTAATATTAATGATTCCGTTCTCCTATTACAGTCCTCACTTTCTTTCCATCTGTCAACCTGACAATTTCTTGGAGATATGTCCGCCGAATGGGCTGCCCATTTACATCACACAATTTAAATGCACCGGCAAAAATGGGCAAAGATTACAAGATTCTAGGTACTGTTTTTTAAAAATAGCACAAATTCTCGGCTACAAATATTTGAGAATATACTGTGGTTGTTACGTCTTTTAATCGTTTATGAGTAATAATGGCTTTTCTTGTCTGAATTATTTAGAATGTCGTTCCCCTCTGGTCACGCTTCCTTTTCTTCCTACGCGATGTTGTATCTGGTGCTATATCTCCAGAGCAGGATGAACTGGTCTGGCTCCAAATTACTTCGACCAACAATTCAGATTGCAGCACTGATGCTTACGTGGTACACAGGCCTTTCACGAATTACTGACTACAAACACCACTGGTTAGATTTTAAATGTCATGCCAAAATCAAACACGGTCGATAAGTCAACGACTTTTGTGCCTTTGTAGGAGTGATGTGTTAACGGGATTCCTCATCGGCAGCACAGCTGCGTCGTTGACGGTAATTTAACATTACCTGTTACAGGTAGTGTGTATAAGATAGCTATTAGATTTATCGTTTTTCTTATTTCAAAAGGTGCTGTACGTATCCAGTTTCTTCAATAGGCCTCGCTCTAGCAGCAACATGGCCCTGCTTCAGGAACGGGGAGATGTCGAACTGCAAACCGCAGCTTCAGCGAACAAATGATTATTGCTGCTAATAACTTCAGGATTGATTGATTTAAAAAAAATGCATAACAAGAAGCACACGGGAATCTTCTGTACGACATCTATTACCCAGTGAATTATATCTGACTGAATTTTATATAAATATGTAAATATCAGCATTCATGAAATCATTGGAAGAGTATGGCAACTTCGCTTTTTCGTTATGCTCATTGTCATTGAAAAAGTGGGAAAAAGTTTTATGATCAGTCCGTGACTCCGTGTACAAACAGTTCAACGTGGACGTCTGCTCCGACAATTTTATTTTTATCACTGTGTTCTGTTTAAGTGTTTAGTCTACTGATTTTAAAATAAGTAAGATCGCAAAGCTAGCTGTTGTCATTTCCACAGTGTGTTAATTGTTGTTGAGGCTCAAATCAGCTGACATTGTAATTCGAGATTTTGAGAATGACTTCTGCTGCACTCATTCGCCAACTGGTCATCGACGCTATATGCCTTGCTATTGGTAATTTTCCTTTATGTTAACTTTATTATAAAGGTATTATTTACTGCAGCTTTTATGGTTTCCTTATATTCAGAATTGAGTTTATATGTGCTTGTGTTAGGGCTTTCAATCGAAAGAATTTTGGTGTGTGTATGGTCAGCTACTCAATTCATATGAATTGATTCTTCATGAAAGAGTTAAGTTATTTTAAGCAGCAGACCCAGCAGTATACCTGGGTCTGTTTCCTTCTTCGTAAACTTTTGTGCATCAGCTGTAATTTTAGTTGTTGGCTGTGGTACATTTCACTCTCAATTTTCCCAACCCATTTTCGTGAAACACATTGGCCCTCTTGGTTTTTATTGGTTTTCATTTTTTTACTTTGTTCACATGCATGTCAGTTTCAACATGCATGTGGGGTCATTTTTAGATTTATGACTTTGTTGTAGAATCAGGTAATTTTAACAGATCTTGTGTGTAACAAATCTCGAGGGGAATGCTATCACCTGATCACGCTGCATTTTATCTTTCAAGTGATATCTTGGTTATTTAGTTTATCGTCTGGTATTCGTTTGCGTAAATATAGTCATCGGTAGGAAAACAAAGATTAAAAATAAAAGCTTTTTATCGTTGAACCATCAATATAGAAGAACAAATTTCCTTTACAGTTCTAATGAAGGACTTCCATTTCCCTTCGGTTTTGTTGATATTTTGGGATTGATGACTAATTTCTAAATAAATCTTCGTGCGTCTTCAAAGCTTATCCCCGAGCTTTCTCGATGTGTTGCGGTTTGCCACATCCAGCTTCTTCCATAAATAGTCTTATCAGCCGCGCAAACTCCGCTGATGCTCATTTCATACCAGTTTCCTTCCGTCTCCCGGGCAAAGGGCGCGGTTGATGTTTGTCCAATTGTCAAATTGTTTGTTTACTCTAAACCGGAAGCAAAACACTTTCAATCGAAATGATGCTGCCATGTTAATCAATCTCTTCCTCTTGTAGCTGGAATAACAATTATAATATGTACTATTGTCTATCACTGAATACTGACTGCAGTTTGGCTGCCGGTTCTACTTTTGGATCTGATCGGGAAGCCTTTCGAGCGAGGATTCTATTGCGATGACACCTCTATTCGATATCCCTACAAAGACTCGACGGTCACCAGCGCTGTGCTCTACAGTTACAGCCTCGGCCTACCCATTGCAATGGTATAATAATCACAGTAACAGAGAATTAGTGAAAAGAAAGTTAGGTATTTTCTATTGGCTGCTGCTGTTTGATTTTGTCTGGATTGATTTGTTTTCTTACCAAGTGTTTGTCTTTAACCTAGCCTCTATGATGATTCTCTAGCCTATTAAGAATGTTTTGTGAATTTCACGTCTTAATCACGAGTGCCATCGTTTCTCTTTAACCTTAAATAGATGATTACTGTGGAGATTTTTCGCTGGAAACACAACTTGAAATCGGAAAATGTAAGTCGCCAGAATATATGTTCTACGATCAACATTTCGTCATCAATCCGCATCCCTTCTGTGATCGCTGAGATCATCCATCTGGTCGTTATTTTCCTCTTCGGTGCGGCTTGTTCACAGGTGGCCACAGATTTTGGCAAATACACCGTCGGTCGTCTCCGGTACGAGAGAGAGAGAGACAGAAATATTCCGTTCAAATAATCTCACGACTTTAATTGTTTTAACAGTCCTCACTTTATTGACATGTGTAAACCTGAAAATTTATCCGAGTTGTGTCCGCTTGGTGGACCACCCGTTTACATCACCGATTTCAAATGTACTGGTACGAACGAGCAAAGAATTAAGGATTCTAGGTAGTAATAGTATTAAAAAATCAAATCAAACTCAAACATTATTATATTACCATTATTTCAAGAGGATGAAGTGTATAGTGGCATGAGTTCATGACTAATTGCTTCAACATTTTCATCTTCTGAATTAGATTGTCTTTCCCATCTGGTCACGCTTCCTTTTCGGCCTACGCAATGCTGTTTCTAGCTCTTTATCTCCAGCGAAGGATGAATTGGACTGGCTCCAAGTTATTTCGTGCAACTATCCAAATCACAGCACTGATGCTTACGTGGTATACAGGACTTTCACGAATTACTGACTACAAACACCACTGGTTAGATTTAAACTTGGCAATTGAAGTAAAACCATTACCGTAAAATATAAACGATTGCTATTTTTCAGGAGTGATGTGTTAGCGGGGTTCTTCATTGGATTCACCGCTGCATCGTTAACGGTAGAAGCGTTTAAAACTTATTAGAAGATACATATTAGATTTCAATGAATTGCATCTTACTTGTTTGTTCTATCCAAACAGGCGCTGTACGTATCCAGTCTATTTAGGCCATCCTCTAATAGCAATATTACTCTGCCCGCCCTGCTGCCTGATAGTAAAATCGATCGTGAACGACGAATTCCCCATTAAGAGGTAGGCCTACTAGGGAACCAGCATTGATTACCGCGCTACCTACACCAGAATTTAAAAAGGAAAAACCTGTCTCGAGACTTTATCATAACTGACCCAGTTTACTAAGAATGAATCGTTAATCAAGTAGCATATGAACCGTATGAGTAATTGAGTATGTGTCGTATAAATTTTTTAAAAGAAAATCTAGTTAGAAATAATCCAAATATTTTAGTTAGTCTTGAAGACCTACTTGTTTTGAGCCTACTTTATATTAAGTACTACACTACTAATTTGTTTTGAATAAAAAAAAACTTCAAACGAAGTTTAGAAACTATATGACCTGAGGAAGTACGTAAAAATCAGTTATTTTACAATACAAAATTAGTAAATTGCAAAGTTTATTTTTTCCAAGTGGTCAAGATTTTATGTCCTTCCGCTTACTTCCGGTATAGTTTCGGACTTTCGGCACAAAATAAAAAAACGGTTAAGAATTTTGACATCGTTGATGACAATAAATTTTAAACAAGGCGATTTAATTTATTTTATTTGGCAGGTTCTCTCTCGAGTCTCGACTAAGGTACAGGGACATTTGTATTGTTTAGTGTTCATAAAGTAGTGATGTACTATTTATTACCTTCCATTCCCAATGCTTTCCACTTCCCGATAGAAAACATGCACTTCCATGAGAAACAGGAAGAGGAAGAACTGTATTTGCTACATTTTGGTCTTGCCTAAATGTGTAATTAAAAAAAAAACAAGCCTTTGTCCTTTGGCTGCTAAACATGAATGCTCATTTAAAAATTAGGGTATTAAAAAACTGATTAATTGATTGGATGAACCATCTAATTTGACAAAGTGATTTACAGTGGCTTTACACGAAACTGGGGAGAGGAATAGACACATATCGTATAGATAATTTAGTTTCTTTTTCTTTCAAATAGTTTGGTTTCATGTCCACTAGATGACGCGAGGGTCTTCGTTAAATAAGACAGAGACAGACACAGACAACAGTCGTCCATTTTCATTTCGACTTCCGAGTTTCTCACTGAGAGGAAATGTATCGTTGCTCATTGCGGTTTACTTTTTGTTTTCCTTTTTCGTAAAAAAATGGCAATTCCTGCTTAGATTCATTAAGGTTACTGAGTGTAAATATTTTATGTGTTAATTTACAGGTAATATAGACTGAATTTCTACTTGGCAATTTGATCATCTCATCATGTGGCCTTAACTGCTGGTCATTTTCGAAGTAGGCAGATGATTTTGCCAAAATGTCGCCTCATGCAACCTGTTCCGGCTGTACGTTTCGTCACATGGAGAACAACCAACCAGGTTAAGTCTGGGCTTTCTTCATTGTTGTCCAAATTTGCTTCGTCACATGGAGAAAAAAAAAGAAAATAAGTAAGCAATTATGTTGATCAATTTTCTAAGCATAAGGCTACAAATTGAGTTAGTCGATGACTAAAATATTAGGTCCAAAGTATTATCCTTTGCTTCTCTGTTGTGGAATTTTCAGTCAACAGAAATGTGGTTTACATGATTTAATTTCCATGGGTTTGAATTGAAGTGTTTGAACTACCTTTTAAATGTTGGTAATAAGCTTGCCATATAGACTCCTTTATAACTTTTCTCAAAGTAATTGTGAGGGATTGCATAGTTTAACTTTACTTCTATTGTTTTTGTTAGGTCACATGAGACTTTGTTCCTAGATAGTAATTGATTTTTTTCTCAAGTAAGACTAACAGGCAGGTGAAGTCTTAGCTTCACCTTCGTTGCAGTCTAACACACATGAATGGCACAATCATTGATCAAACTGATTAAAATTTTTATCTTGACTTTGTAATGTTTGATCGCAGGCACCTTTTAAAATATGCTGGAACTTCAGCCATCCAATTGTTTAAGCTGTGTGGAATTCTCATTTTCCTTTGCTGAGAACTTCAACAACATGTACACCAATTGAAGGCCAGTAAGGTGATTATCTTATCAGTTTATTCGAAAATTAAATGTGTTGAGTTAGATGTAAAATATCTAAAGTTTTTGGGAACAAAGCTTTGCTTTTATTTAGTTTTTGGATCAAAACAGTTCTTAATTCTTTCAATCATGTATTTAGTTACAGATTGTGTAAAGGGGAAAACGGTTGTTATTTCTTTCAGTGGAGAGTAAATAGTTCCAATGAATTTGTATTTAAATCTTAGATGTGTCATCTAGTTTCATGAAAATTTTGTTTCAACAATAGCTATTGGATAATATTTTAAGAATATTTGGGTTAACTATGTAAATAACATAAAGTGAAATTAATTTCACTTGCATTTCCATTGATACTGAAGATTAATTCACTTCATTTTGGTTATAGGTTTATCGCTTATGTTCGCGTAGTTGCTGTCCGATGTGGCACGTTGTTGCTGCCTATTCCTTATTAGAAAGATCTTTCTGCATCAAGTTCAACTGGCCGTTCCTTCGTGCTGGTGTCGTGTTACCGAGATTGCATCATTATTTTGTTAAATTGTCATCGTGTCTTTGCTGTTTACCGTTTATAAGTTAAGAAGCAACAAAAAGAAATATGGGGATGTTTGTGTCAACAAATAATAAACATGTTTTCGGGGTTGGGAAAGGAAAGTGGAGGATGTTGGAGGGGGAGAGGAAATTTCAAGTTTGGATAAAAAACAGTTAATTTATAACCCTATAAACATATCCCTACCAATTAATCTCCAAACCCCACAAACTTATACCTTCCAATTCTTCAGACCCTACAAACATACACCTACCAATCCTCAAATTGATACCCTAAACCATATAAACCAATATTAAACCCTATGTATGTATTATGTAATAAATAAAAAATGTAATGCGTTAAACTAGTTTTTATTTTTTTTTTGAAATGTACAAATAATTCAATAAACAGAGCGTCCGGTTCAAGACATTTTTCTTCTGCACGAGTTAGAACGCAACCCGCCACCACCGCTGCGGCAATGAGACAAAAAGCGATGGTTTAGTTTTGCGGAAATCTGCGTCAGTCAATTACAAATTTTTCAAACTCAAATACTTCTGTCGAATTTTGCATCTAGTCTACTGGTGCAAATACCGATCCTATGTGTTTGGTAGTTAAGATAAGAAGATGGTTGTTTAAAAAACAAACAATCGAGAGTGTTTTTGGCTACTCAGAACACCCCATTGTTTGTTTTATAAACAACCATTTTCTTAACTACCAAACACATGGAATCGCGATTTGCACTACTAGACTAGATGCAAAATTCTACGCGAGTTGTTGAATTGGAAAAATTTGTAACTTGACTGATGCAGATTTCCGCAAAAAATAAACCATGGCTTTTTGTTTCATTGGGTAGTGGGTTGCTTTGTTTTAACTCGCACATGCTGTTATAGGACATGTCTACGGCCCCCAGAGATATTTATCTGGACCGAGAAGAAGAGAGAAGTACGAGGCAAGTTTTACTGGGGAGATGTAGTCATACTAGGCTTCCGGGTTAGACTCATGACCCTCCAAAAGTTTTCATCGGATCATGCGCCTTCCAAGTCCCCGTTCGACCAGAGCCCTCCCCTCCTCCTGGTTTCACAGCGGGTGAGTGACCACCGGCGGGCGTTGGTTAGTGGTTAGTTAGGGAAACGGGGCCACAGAAAAGAAGGGAGCCCAGATATGCACTTATAATTTTATCTAATTAACTACACAATTTATCAGTCTTGGATTACAGCATTCTCTCGTCGGTTTTCACCAGTGGATGAAGTTCATGACAAGTAGTGAAGGATTACCCTGTAAGCAGAATGAACATTTATTTGGATGGCAAAAATATTCAAACAAGATTGCAGCGACAGAAAGCAATACCTCAAATAAAGATGGCCCGCTTAAGAAAGTAAAAAGGGAGATTCAAGGGTAGGAGCCAACAGGTTAGTAAACAAGGGACCTTGTTGACTTTCTTGAAAGGAAATGACTTCTCATAAAGTCTGCCATTCAAATTTAGAAACCTGGAGTTTAGAACCTGTAAATAAAAAAAGAAAAATAAGTCAGCTTGTTTATAATTTGTGTCATCAATGTGCTTGACATCTATGATCTAAAAGAATAAACAATTATCAGTATACACTCAAAAGTGTCTCTTAAACATTAGATAGACGTAAGTGGAGATCAATACTTTAAATAAATATTAGACTGCAATGGAAAAAGTTCAGTGACATGATAAGTGAACTTACACATGAAACAACCGATCAGTTATCCAATCTTCTCTCGAGAAGATGAAATGAGAGATTAGTCTATGCTGGGGTTGGTGATCTAGAAAGTCCAATACACACAGCCGATAATTAAGATGAATCCTAATAAAACATGAGAAGAATACATGTATCAGCAATACTGTAATAAAGCTAGTGTTGGTTGTTACCTGTATCATTTCGATGGCACATTCAGTAGAATACAATGATTTTGAACAAAATTGTTGACAGTAGGATGCAGTGGCACGTTTCCTCCAGTAAGTTGGTGAGAAGCATTAAGGTTATCCGACATAGACACGGAATTCCGTGTTCTATTAATAGAACACATAACCGTAAAGTTACAAACGAAATCACTCGAATTTACCGATGAATTCAATTGTAATTTTCGAAGAAAAGATAGCTTAACTTTTGACAACAAGCCGCCATAAGCCTATAACTGACACCATCAACACGCCATCTATTTGACACGTCTCAAAACTCAGTATTTGAAAGACTGCGTCTTAAGATGCTCACAAAGCTTGAAAAGCGCATTTTTGCTTACTAAAACCTAGTAATCAATCTTGAGAACTGTGCAGAGAACAAAGCTCACTTGTTAGTCTTATGCAAATTTTCCGGAAGCAAACCGGAAGTAAGCGATAGCGCCTTAACCATTGAGCTGCCGACCAAATAAACCAAATATTCGTGATCTCCATCAAATTTGGGGTCGGTTACGTGTAATTTAAACGAAATCCAGAATTTGGTCAAAATCGAGAATTTTCCTGAACTATAGTTCAGGAAAATTCTCGAAACCGGAAGTACGCGTACGTACAAAATAAAACATGAACTTTACCACAAATTTGACGAGGATCAAGAATATGTGGTTTTTTTGTGCGTGGAATGAATATTTACTGAACTACTGACTGGAATGGGAAAACCGGAAGTAGAAAAAAAACGCATTAATTAAAAATCTAACAAGTGAGCTTTGTTGCTGAAACAGAAACTGACAGCTATCACCCAAAATTTTCTAGTAGTAGCAGCGAGATTTCTTCAGAGATGTGCAAAGTAAACGTTATTAAACTGAGCTAAAAATGATCAAAAGCAATGCTGTCTTGCGTCAGAAAAAAGAAATGTTTAACAGTAACATGAAAACAATGTCCGCTCTAAGCTCGTTGACACTCAATTGAAAGAACAACCAACAGAGGTAACAAATAACTTATATACTTACGTAATTTTCTCCCCTCCAAATTTATATCTCGTCTTCCCCAGAAAGCCACCACCGCAGGTCCGCAGCATCACACATCACAACATTCGAAATCCCCAACCACACGGTAAGGTATGTCATATTGTCATAAGTTCATAACAGTTCTCTTTTAAAAAGTCCAAAACTCCAAACGAAAAAAGGCAATGACAAAACCGAACAGTGATGACCTTGGCCTGCAGCTAAACCCTAGTGACTCGACACTATGAAAACAAATTTATATGAAACAAAATATAATGAAAACATTATTTTGCTTAACCTTGCGCAATATTTAATTTACAAAACAATTTGTATTTGGGGAACAACAAAAAAATTTATTACAACATCCCAAACACACCTTGTTGAATTTGTTGTCTAAACGTAGACAACAAAGTCAACGAATCCAAATTCACATCAGACAGCAACGTCAGAGAGCAATGAAGCTCAGGCTTCACCTGGCCTAAATTACCATTTAGGTACAAACATTTCATCTGACAAAACACAATGACAGGAATAAAGGTTAATAACTACCAAATACTGAATAGCATTACCTAACTAAAGGTGTTAGTAGTATGTAGCCTTTAAATACGCGTAGCTAGTACAATCTAATGGAAACTTCAGAAACATGACTAAAACTGTGTCGATTCTTATTCTGACTGGCTTGTCGCTGTACATTGTAGGAGCCAGTATTGTTTAATGACGATGCCATATTCAAGTCGCTCAATTCAATGCTAAAGTAAAGTGCCACACGTTGAATCCTCTGCGAGTCATAATCGATAGAAAATTAGCGTAAATTATAAATAATAAGAATTTAAATATTGACAAACCTGGCTAGTTATAAATTGTCGATGTAAATCTTTTCGGACTTTTTTGTTGATCACGCAAAACGTGATAAAAATGAACATTCCTTGCAAGGAGTTCAAGATGGTAAATATATAGGCAAATACTATACTACTCTGGCCGAAGAATAGGAAACCAAACATCCAAGTAATACCCAGAATAAAAGTCAATGATATGACCCCATAAATCCATCTGAAGTTCTGCTTGTTCTCTTTAATTTCGGCAGGGTTTCGTCTTAATTTGAATCTAACTGAGACAGCCAATGACAGGAATACGACGTTTATCTATATTTAAAGTAAGTTTAAAAGTTATCTAAAAGAAACAATAGGTTAGTTAAGACAGAAACTTACAAAAACAACGGCTGCAACCGGTCCAGCAAAGGCCCATATTGCCCCATTTTCATAACTTAACCAGCAACTGTATCACAATAAGTAAAAAGTCGCGTAATCGTTACTTTATCTCAACCATGGAATGAACTTACTATGAAAGAGGATCACCGAGGTAAGCTTCCGTTTTGGTTACGGCTAGAGTAATGGTAAGAGTTAAAACAGGTACTCCGTACCCGATGACGTAGTACTGCCACTGTTTCAATCCACTTCCATCGAAAACCTAGAACAAGTGATTATTTCACCATCTAATCAACACATTTTCTTACAATATCCGAGACAACGTCAAAAATATTTACTTTAGTGATGAGGAAATAGAGATAAAGACCCTCCACAACCATCCAGCTGAAAGCGCAGAGGAAAAAAAAGTGCAGGAATACGGCGATGGATAGGCAGAGATCTCGGTTGGTAGTAGCTTCTATTCCGGCCAAAAAAAGGATGTTGGCAATGAGAAGGTTTACACAGAGGTTTCGGTGAATCACGAAGCGGAAATCGCGCCGCAAAGTCCGTACCCAGTAAAAGATAATGACAGCCAACGTCAAGCAAACGATAGAAATGCTTCCGCCGATTATGGTGATGTAATCTAGTGCGGGGTAGTCGGGTTTCGTCTGAAAACAAGCATGACATTCAACGTCTTCACTTAATGTCACACCCATCTGCTGGGTATTTTAGCATAATTTACCTCGTTTTTAAAGAGGCCGTTGATATCCATTAAAACTGCAAAATTGGTTAAGTGATCGCACTGGCATGTGGTTGATGTACCTATGTAAAAATATATCTGATTTACATTGAATAAACTTACAGCAATTACGACAAATAGGTGTAAACTGTAAGAAACTGACCGTTAGTTTTCACCACTTCACACCCCTCGGATGACCATTCTTGAGTCAAAGTATCCCAAAATACGCAAGTTGCATTCACCTCATTAACTTCATATCGATCAAGATTCAAAGTACTCAGGAGAATTTCGACCTTTCCGTCCACAAAATGGATAGATCCGTTTGG
Organism: Daphnia pulex; assembly: GCF_021134715.1. Classification (NCBI taxonomy): domain Eukaryota; kingdom Metazoa; phylum Arthropoda; class Branchiopoda; order Diplostraca; family Daphniidae; genus Daphnia; species Daphnia pulex. The sequence goes on from NC_060022.1 coordinate 3,938,707, forward strand.
TTGACCAAGTGTAGCACCCAGCACTTTTGTCACCACGACTTGTCCAATTGGTTCGAATGTGGTTGGGTTCTCCGCTGACAGTTGACTGCATTACAAAAATGATCAGGAATAAAAAAGAAAACTGAACTGGCCATATTGATATCTACTCACGCCAATGTATCACCATAGAGAAGGTCCTGAAATGCGTTATAAGTGACAAAAGAAAGTCGGGTATTGGTGGTATTGGTCGAATCGGGAAATCCGGCTGGAAGAATCAGTTGATCTTCATCTGCTGCAACGTAGGCATACGTTGTATCGTTGTATTCTGTTTGCTCTTTGTTCTCTACCTGTATAGCTATGACAAATTTTTTTAACGGGTAATCTACGTATAGAATATTGCAAAATTGTTACCTATGTTTTGATCACTTATATTGCCGTATTGATAAACTTTATCAAGGAGATTTTCCGCCAGTAAAAATAAGGTGTCGTCAACGTTCTTTTGCACTTCACTGATAGCTTCGCTGCGTGCTTCCCAATTCAAACCCCAAAATGCGCTGGCACTTCCCAACACAACACCATTTAAATCAATTACAGAAATAGTGAAATTCTTGCAGCTCTCCTCTCTCAAACTCGCGTCTGTCGTATTAGCCATTAGTGAAGTCTGCTGTTCAATAGCAAAGCTGACTGTCTGGTCAAGCTGCACAAGGTTTCCCGGCGCTATTCCGTTTTCCTTGACGACATTAGTGAGACTATTCAATGACTCGCTTGGATCTTCGCCGTTTGCAATATCATTGTTGACTTGATTGATTGAATCTTCAACAACGGGATTTGTACAGTTGCTAATTGAAAAGACAATAAAAAAGAAAAAGTAAAATAAAACTTGGTTTTAAATTGTCTTAAAGCAATTGCAATTTTTTTTTTTTTTTTTTTTTTTTTACCTCAGGTCAGGAGATTGAGTTGTCCATTTACCATCAATACCGCAAGTCCACGTTGCATTACCATTTAATCCGTTCGGGCAACTAGTTGAGACCTTGGTATCGGCCTCTGCTTCTGTCCAACAGTAGCCTGGATACCCGGAGACGTCGCATTTGGCCGGACAAGACAACGTCCATGGCCTTGGCGAAAAAACGCAAAGTCCGCGGACGTTTTTAGATCTTGTTCCGGCTTCGCATCCAGCTAGTGCATTAGTCCCCTCTTCCGGCAAAAAATCGTAAACGGGGCATTGGAATCTATCCGTATACTGCTGGAAGTGTTGTGGCATACGCTGATCCCCAGTCCATGTATACCATTTGAACCATATATGAACAGCGGTCAAATATGTAATATTTGACGGAGTGGATTTGTCCAAACGTCGCAGAATAGAGGCAAAATTTGTATCTTCCGTAAAATGAGCCAAGTCACCTCCAAGCTGAAGACAATGCGATCGGGCAACTCCCCATTCGAGGTTCGTCGGTGTCAACTATACTTTGTGTTAATGAAAGTTTAGGTACTGAAGTATTATTCACCTTTTGATAGCTTTCTAAGAATTTTTTTTATTACCGTATAACAGGAATCATCATCGAAAACGGTCTGTGAAGAATTCCCACAGGAGAAATTTGCACTACTAACCATTCCACTTCCCGATTCAAAGATATAGTGTTCTGGTAACGCAGATTGCTCTGGTAACTGGATTGATTGACCAACATGGGACAGAATTAGCGATGAATCGAACTTGCACGTCGTTTTTTTGAACTGACACCTAAAATGATATACACATATTGTAAAATATTCATCGAACTTCCATCAATTTTCCTACCAAAATCGTACGAGGGCAAACACATTTGGGAGAAGCTGAGGGGGACTCTTACATCCCAGTTCATTTCCTGTCAACCTTCGTTGAAAACGACTTAAATTACTGTTAAGTATCTTTAAAAATTTGATTTAAATGGCGTACCTTCTTGATGGACACTGCATGACGGAATTATCTCCAACGGGACACCTCCACATTTCGGCGTAAACGACGTTTAAAAGGAAACCATTCTCGACCTCAATGCTCACATTAGTGTTCGTTGGCTCAAGTGTTATACAGTTGAGTTCCACTATAGGCAGACAGGAAAGTTAGAGCGAACAAGATTAAATATTTTTTTTGTCCGGAATTGAAAACAATCGGCAGTTGAAAATGGGGAAAAATCATCCTATCACTTGACACCAGCATGACATGTTTACTGAGACATCGAAAACAAGATATAGGTCAATAGGTGAGGCGCTAAGCTTAAAACAACACCTTGTTCCATAATAAGTGTGGCTTCTTCAGTCATGAAGTCTTTAAGTCGTGAAAAATAATTCCCGTTTTGCTCGTCGAGTCGCAGCACTATTTTTTAAATTAGCTACCAAGCATTACGATTATAAGTAGGGAGCGGGAAGTCCCCTACATCTCATTTTTTTTTCCTTATACCACAAACTTATTTTCCCCCTATCATTGAGATAAAGGTGAAGACTGTCAGATAAAAAAAAAATGTGATCCACATGCCGCCAATATGGCATAGCTTGTAAAACAGGCAGACAAATTCAATTGCAAATTGAATGTTCCAATTACCGTTTGGTGGGTTGCAGTTATTCGTATTGCCGACAGGACACCGGCACTGGTATTGATGGTTGTATGAAGAGTTCATCTCGAATGAGTATGACGAGTTGACTGATTTTGTGACGACCAGACATTCCGCAGTGTTTCCGCAGAAGCTTTCTGAATCTTTGCAGTATTCCGGATTGATCCATGTGCAGGAACCGTCATTGCTGGTGCAATCAAGTGCTAGTACATGGTTGTAACCTAATTTTCGAAAGAATACAAAATTACGCGTTGAGAAAAGAACAAGGTCGCACAATAATTTTCAAAGTTTAGTGTCATATTATTTTAATTTTAGGAAAACGAAACAGGGAACTGCATACTATTACCAATCCAACAAAAGAAAATAAGTAGAACGGAAAGTATATATCGGCACATATTCGGTTCTTTTTCCCAACTCAAAGGAAGTTGTTCACCAGCTATTGTTAGTGAAGTACTAAATTGGATTGCAAGATTTTCACGGCTGATAAGTTATTCGAACTATCGGCTATTCAGACACACACGGACATTTAAAACCAATAATGCCTTTGTTATTTTAATCAGGGACAAAGGTCTGTCACTTCCTTATCAAGAATTCGTCGTCATACGTATTCGACAAAAAAACAAAACAAAAAAATGTCCACCAAAAGTTAACAATTTTATCGAATTTTACCCCATTGGGTCGGTAGGAAACCAATTAGGCATTCAAATGACACGTTACAAAATCACCTAGACACGTTACAAAAACACCTATGCAGCCAAGTGATTATAAAACTATTTCCCCCTCTATTAAATAGATAAATAACCAATCTACTTTGTTCGATGAAATACTTTTCAAATAATAGGTTGCATTTTCTAACGTTACGTAATTCGTCGTCATTTATTGATTTCTTGATCTAATTCCGAATACAGACATGCGACATGCATCTGTGCAAGGTGTCACATGTTTCCCAGCTGTCTCTGGGTCCCACTGCTTTTCCGCCGAACTCAAGTGATGGGATTAAAATTGAAGGATTCTTTATATCCGCGTGTAAAAATGTATCATCAATAAGTCAGGTCTTATGTGACAGCAGTTCCTTGATCCTAGATTTTCCGGGCGCATACTATTGAAAAGCACTCTGAGACACGTTTCAACATGCACGTGCACTCTTCTTGATATACCTTAATAGCTTTCCGAGGTCGAGGTCTCTATAGTTGAAAGTTATTTTTTCGTCGAAGATCCCTGAAGATTGTTTGGTTGTTTGCTGCTCTAGTGTTTGGAGGGGCGATTTGCCTTAGAGAGCGACAATATTGCGTAGTTTTTTTTAACTTTCTTATCTAGTTATCGCTCTCTATAAAACCCTTATCCCCAAAGTTCACTATTTAAGTCTGTTTGATCTACTGGGATTTTTACTTTTTTACGGGTAATTTTTTAAATCTCCACTCCCCCCTGTTTTTATAATAATAACATTAAAAATACGGAAAAATAGTACAACATGCATTGCACCTGTAAGTATTTTTCAATAAAAAAATTATGTTAAAGAAAAAAAAGGCCCCTTAGATTCTGATTCAATACTTCTGACAATTCTAGAGAAACGTGCACATATGCCACGAACAGTCTCAATTATGCGACAGAAATTAAAAAAAACAAAAAAAACAAAACAAACAAAACAAAACAAAAAAATCACTCTACCTCTAGTTGGGCTCAACTGTCGTTCTCCTGTGACAACTCTGGGAATCATTGAAGCGAAGTAATACTGCAGTATGGGCAATATCCCGGAATGGGATCGGCGACTAAATCCAGGGTCCTCCGGAACTCCCTGATAAGCAACGAGAAAAATAAAATAAATGTAGACAACTTGTTTCGACAGACTTGACGAAAAAATATCTTTCAAATAGAACGTTCAAATCAAAAGATCATCGTATGTAGCATTCGTAATTAGTTCATTTGATTATAAAATGCGTCTTCTGTACATAGCACTTTTAAAAGGGAAAACGGAAGTATGAAAAAGTAAATAAAAACGGTTAGAAAAAAAAAAATGCACAAAAAGAAATAAACAAGAGAAGAAGTCAGTGGATGATGTGGATAAGTAGCCTAAAGTGTTGTAAAAATTATTTTGGCAGCAGACAGGCCGAAAAAATTTTTGATGCAGCGCAATTACGTACGATCAAAAGAGGATGCTCTGAAAAGTTTCGAAGATTATCAATTATATTCAGCTATTCTTCTTTTGATATAATAAGTTAGAAAATACCTTAATACAATCTATTGGAAAGCACAGATACTTGACTGTGATTGTTCGATGATGAATTTGTGACTCGCTGATGTACATCGTAGGTGCCAGATTTATTTTGTGACGGGATTGTATGCAAGTCACTCAACTCAACGTTAAAGTAAAGTGCAACACGTTGTATCCTCTGCGAGTCATAATCAATAGAAAATTAGCGTAATAAATAACGAAAATTAAAATATTGACAAACCTGGCTAGTGATAAATTGTCGACGTAAATCTTTTCGGACTTTTTTGTTGATTACGCAAAACGTGATAAAAATGAACAATCCTTGCAGAGAGTTCAAGATGGTAAAAATGTAGGCAAATATCAAACTGCCTTGGCCGAAGAATAGGAAGCCGAACACCCAAGTAATACCCAGAATAAAAGTCAAAGATATGGTGCCATAAATCCATCGGAAGTTGTTTTTCTTCTCTTTCTTTTCTGCAGCGTTTCGTCTTGATTTGAAACTAACAGAAATGGCCACTGTCAGGAATACCAGGTTTATCTATATTTAAGGTAAATTGAAAAATTATCCAGAAGAAACAATAAGTTAGTTTAAACAGAAACTTACGAAAATGATGGCTGCCACCGGGCCAGCGAAGGCCCATATTGCACCGTTTTCGTAACTCAACCAGCAACTAATGACAAAAAAAAAACACAATATTCTTTATCTTTAAAAATCAAATAATTTCTTATTTGTCTTACTAAGGGGATGTCGAGTAAGCATTCGTGTTGGTTGCACCCAGTGTAATGGCCACTACCAAAGTTGGCAGTCCATACCCGATGACGTAGTACTGCCACTGTTTCAATCCACTTCCATCGAATACCTAGAACAAGTGATTTTTTCGGTAATTTCTCACAGAATATTTCTTACAACGTCAAAAGTACTTACTTTGGTGATGAGAAAGTACAGGTAAAGACCTTCCACAAACATCCAGCTGAAAGCGCACAGGAAAAAGAAGTGTATAAAAACGGCAATGGATAAGCAAAGGTCCGAGTTGGTAGTAGCGTCCATTCCGACCAACAAGAGGATCTCGGCAATGAGAAGGTTTGCACAGAGGTTTCGATGAATCACGAAGCGGAAATCGCGCCGTAAAGTTCGAACCCAGTAAAAGATGACGATGGCCAACGTTAAGCAAGCGATAGAAATGCTTTCGCCGATTACGGTGATATAATCTAGTGGGGAAGTCGTCTGGAAACAATCATGATATTTAAAGTCTGCCAGCTGAGTTATTAGGTTGGATCATTTACCTTTTCTTTAAAGACGCCATTGATATCCATTAAAACTGCGAAGTTCGTTAAGTGATTGCAGCGGCATCGAGTGCTCGACTTATCTACAAAATAAAATAAAACCAACATAGCTGCACTTTCTCTGAAAATGACTGGATTTGGCTACCCACCGTTAGTTTCCACTACTTCACACCCATCGGATGACCACTCTTGAGTCAAAGTATCCCAAAATACGCAAGTTGCAGTCGTCTTATTAACTTCATATCGATCAAGATTCAAAGTACTCAGAAGAATTTCGACCTTTCCGTCCACAAAATGGATAGATCCGTTTGGTTGACCAAGTGTAGCACCCAGCACTTTTGACACCACGACTTGTCCAATTGGTTCAAATGTGGTTTCGTTTTCCGCAGACAGTTGACTGCAAGTGCAAGTGACCAAAAATTAATAAGGAACCTGAATTGACCATGCAATTAAAATTTAATTCATATATACTCACACCAATGTGTCGCCATAGAGAAGGTTCTGAAATGCGTTGTACGTTGCAAAAGAAAGTCGGGTTTCTGTATCGTCGACCGCATAGGGAAATCCGGCTGGAAGGATCAGTTGATCTTTATCTCCTGTCACATAAGTATACGTTTGGTTTTTATAATCCGCGTTGATTTTCCTTTCCACCTGCACGGCTGTAATCAAAATAGGTTTAGAAGAGAGTTTAAACAAAAATCGTAGAATTATTCACAATTACCGATGTTAGGATAAACTTGTTTATAAAGTTGATCAAGAAGATTATCAGCCAGCAAAAATAAGGTGTCGTCGATGTTCTTTTGCACTTGATCGATAGCTTCACTACGAGAAATAGGGTCCAAGCCCCAAAACGCCAGGTCGTTGGTTAGCAGTTCATTATTCACATCTACTATTGAATTCGTGAAATTCTTGCTGCTGGCGTCTTTTGAATTGACGTCCGTACTCGCACTTAATAATTCCGTTTGCTTTTCTATAGCTAATCGGACCGTCATGTCAAGCTGAACAATGTTGGCGGTCGCCATCTCATTTTCCTTAAGGACAGTGGAGATACCATTCAATGACTCGCTTGGATTTCCACCATTCGTGATATTTTTGTTGGCTTGGTTGATTGAATCTTCGACGATTGGATTGGTGCAGTTACTAAATGCAAACGAGCCAAATAAGAAATTGTTAACTTTATTTTATTTTGTAAATGCTTTCGTGTTTAATACCTTTGATCAGGAGATGGAGTTGTCCATTTACCATCAATACCGCAAGTCCAGGTTGCAAAGCCACTTAATCCGTTCGGGCAACTAGCTGAGACCTTGGTATCGGCCTCTGCTTCCCAACAATAGCCTGTATACCCGGAGACGTCGCATTTGACAGGGCATGAAAGCTTTTCATAATTGAAATTCTCCGATGGCAATATGGGGGGCAGAACGCACAATCCACGGATTTTTTTCAATCGTGCACCAAATTTACACCTGGAATGTGGATTAGCCCCAACGTCGCGCTGGAGATTATAAACGTCGCATTGGAAGCCATCCGTGTACTGCAGGAAGTGCTGAGGAGTCCGCTGTTCACCAGTCCAAGTGAAAAATTTAAACCAGGTAGGAATAGCTGTCAAAGATGTCAAATTAGTCGGAATGGTATTGTCCAATCTACGCAAAATGGAGGCAAAGTCGGCGTAGTTGGTAAAATGAGCCAAATCGCCTCCAAGCTGAAGACAATGCGATCGGGCAGCTTTCCATTCGAGGTTCATCGGGGTCATCTATACTTTGCGGTTACCATTATCAATTTAGATGTTCTAGAATAAATGTAATCTATTTTTAAAAAAATTGGGTGTACCCTGTAACACGTTCCGCTATCCATGACCGATTGTGCAGGGCACTGGAAGGTTTTTTGTTGATCAGTGACTACACTTGATTCAAAGACGTAATTTCCAGGTAAAGTCTCAGGTTGTGCGAGTGACTGACCAACGTGTGACAGAATAAGCGATGAATCGAATTCGCATGCGTTGATTTTGAATTGACACCTAAAATTTGATAAAACATACCGTAAAATATCCATCGACCTTCTATACATTTTTCCTACCAAAATCGTACGAGGGCGAACACATTTGGGAGCATCTGGGCGGCACTATTGCATCCCAATTCATTTCCAATTCTCATCCTTCGTTCAGAAAAGAAAAATGGGGTCTAGAAATACTTTTATAACAATCAATTAATTAAAATAGCGTACTTTCCTGACGGACATTGTATGGCGGAATTATCTCCGATGGGGCACCTCCACATTTCGGCGTAAACGACACTCATGGAAGAATTTGTCGGCATATTATCGACTGAAATCTTCACAAAGCTGTCCGTAGGACGATGTGAAGTACACTTCAAAGCTATAAAGATAAGGAATCATATTAATACCACCCATTGGTATTCATTAATAGCGCAACTTGAACACGTGAAAGAATTCTAGACTTATCCCGAGGTCATTTTTCTTTTTATCTTGCGCAGCGGTTTGTATTGCGATTGCGAAAGGCAATTGTCACGCACTAATCGAGTGGCGTGAAATGTCAACTGTCTCTAATCAGTTATTTATTGGACATTTCGTTTAAAGAGAGGCATTTGATGGCAAGAAAAATAACCAATACGAGACAATGACCACAAGTGTGGAACGTATCAAAATGTCAACCAACCTGGATTTTTGCAGTTGGTTGTGGCCCCCACGGGACAACGACACTCGAATTGCTGGTTGGAAGCGGAGCTCGACTCCAGCCAATAAGATGAGTTGAGAGATTTAGTCACGACAAGACACTCGGCCTCTTCCCCGCAGTAAAATTTGGGACTATTACATGCGTTTGCATCTATCCATGTGCAGGAACCGTCATTGCTAGTTGTGCAATCAGCTGAGCTACCTCCTTTTGGGTTAGCACACACAGAGAAAAAGTATTGACAATGAAACAGAGTCAATGGAAGAGGAAGGACCAACTAACTACAATGAACGTGCCAGATTGAATAACAGCAAATGAATGAAATCAACTTACCCGCCAAGTAAAGGAAGACAAGAAGCTTGAGAAATGTATCCATTTTTTTCTCAAGTCGAGACACTATTATCACCCGCATTCGGCCATGCACTGTGTTACACTACCTTTTGATAACGCCCGTACCACCATGTAAGACTTGGTGACTATTTTAACTGTAATCAGCACGGACAACAAATACAAATTCTTATCAAATGTACGTCAAGGGAAAAAAGCAAAGTTTTATGGGCAGCTGCTTCGCTCCTATAAAACAAAAACGCGCGGTTATACTTTTGATACGCCAAGATTACGTCTACACGGCGGGATTTTCGTATCGAGTTGCAGACCACTCGAAGAAATATTTGTTCAATATTACTTTTGCCGTACCGTACAACCTGACATCATATTAAATGTTAGACAGTATTTTTTAATTAAATAAGATGCCGCGCACTACAGAGTGTGGTATCGTATGAAATTGCTCCCGGATTTCTCCGAAAAACTGGGCCAGTTCTTGCAACCTATTTTCCCATAATCTATTTCCTTGCGCTCATGCTCGACCCGGTTTCTTCTCGTCAAGGCTATGAAACTTTTTTTGGCATACAGTTTGCCAAAAGAAATTACAGATCGCAACTCACAAATGTTTATGGCACACATCATTCCCGATTTTCATCTTATTGACTCTCAAAAAAGAGTCCGCGAGTGCACGGATTCCGCACGTTTTCTTGCGCACATTTGACCAGATTCAAGTTGCGAACGAGTTATTTGCCAAAAGCCAGTCACACAGTCCAGTCTTTTGATCCTGCCACATCTCAAACATGGAAGGATACAGTTTTCTCACGTCTCACTCTGCAAATCGTGTCCTATTTCGGCTGCGAATTGGACGCTGCCGAATGGATGGGATGCGATACTACCGTACTACTAGTAATATACTTTGAGTCGAGCACAAAGTGGTTTCATCAATCATTTTTAAACTTACGTGTATATGTGTGTTGGCTACATTTTCCGAGGACGCATGAGACGGCTGCTGGCCCCATCCATTCTGTGGCAGTAAGTAAATTGTTTCCGTGATGCATCGGGCTGGAGCGGGATGTTCTGCTGCCGTGCAATATTTTTCAGCTTTCAATGCATCGTGTCTATTCTTTGCCAGTTGCTTTGCCGTCGCCACGCACGCACGACGAGAGATTAATGATGCGGACGCTGCGCGGATGTGACCCCCTCCGCAACGGATGTGGACAATCCGCACGGAAACATAATGATCCCTTTTCTCTAATAGCTGGCCTAATTAACTCGTATGCACAACTAATCATTTACGAATAAGGTAGTATATACAGTTAACATCCTAAGCGGAGCGGCCTCTCGGAATCGTTCGATAAATTCAGAGGAAAACCAGAAAAAAGGAAAAGTCGCAAATAATAGGGACAAACAAATGGAGGCCACAAAACGAGAGAACAACATAATCTGATCCGCTTTTTGCTCTTCCCTGACTCAGTTATGAGAATTAAAGGTTAGAATTGTGCACATGCGGGTAATCTGACTCCTCCACCGTGCATGGCCTCTTTGCGTTGACTCTCATTCCTGCTCAGTGATTCAGGAGGGAGGAAGTGAACTTGGATTGCTTTGTCGAATCGCTGAGACTGCTCGACTCGACCTGATTTCTTTAGTGGATCGTATTCCAGCTCTTTGTCGTCGTTGTGGCGCACTTTGGCGGGGCTCTTGTTCATCGGAATGGAACCTTTACAAATAGCGAAATTGCCTTACATTTGTTCCCGGCTCGTAAAAAGATACGAGTGGCCCTATTTCACCAAGCAGAGCCATTAAATCTGACGGCGTTATTGTACGGGCGGACGGGATGACAAAAACGTGAAGAAAGAGAAACCGTGTTTGACTGCAGGGGCGGCAGCCTGCGCTGCATCAGCATAGTTGTAATACTAGCGTGATGTCACCCAGACTGCATGTCTCTCTCTCACTGCAGCCAATAATTTGAGCCAATGAGAATTCCCCCGCTCTGTTCTCTCATTGTAGAGGTGATGAGGCTAGACGAAGAGAGAGAGAGAGGGGTGCTGTTAAAATGGAATGTCGCCGAAGACAGCAAAAAACACGCCAGCAAAAGAGGCAGCTGCTGTCCGGGGGCGCGAATTATGAATCGCAAACGCGTGAAATGGCAACTGCAGCACACTCCAAAGTGGGTCAATGGGTCAGTCGTTGTACAGGCAAAAATGTTTCTTTCTTTTTTAAGATTAGTCTGGACAGAATTAGATTCACCCAAACCGTATGAATTGTCAACTGCAGAGTGTCACATTCGACCAACTTCCTTGCCAATTTGAAATTGTCACGGGCCGTTAGAAGAAGCAAAGGTCCAGATGGGGCGAGAGGCACACCAAAGGTGGAATGAGTCGTCGCCAATGCGGATCTTTGTTCACGGCAGCGTGACCTTCTCTACCGTTTGATCCATCCATCGAAATAGCCATTCCCATACAACTGTTGCTACGCGTTCGGTCTACGTGTAATATATACAGGGGTAGTCAGCAGGATGAGCAGAAGAGCGCTGGATACATATGTACGTACTACGTGGGATGGGTCCCGTGGCACAGACACGTTCAAGTCGTGTATAGTACACGGCATGGCGACGCATTTTCGCAACACTGCCGCACTTATTTTTAGATTCAATTTCCTGCCAAAAAGGGAAGGCGAGCGTCACCGAGAATATGATATCATTCCGTGGGAACATGCTCGTCTGTTATCCACGTTCCGTTACACATGCAGAATGCTCTGGCGTTCTGCACTGATGCCCTGCCATAATTTCTATTAGCGCACCGAAATGGCTTCCGCCTTTGAAGATTGGCTAGAAATTGATTGCATTTTAATTTCCTATCCCTTTAGGGTGGCGAAGTTCGACTCGGGAATGTGTCAAAAGGTTCAACGGCCAATAATAGCCATTTCCCACAAGAGGATATACAGACGGACGTCGATGCGCCCGAATCCATTAATTCGATTAAATCCTCTCCTCGTTCTTCGAACGGAAGTCTGGTATTAAAAACAAAAATGGACGTCATTCCTTGGCCGGACCAAACAATAAACAACGATAAATAAAAGGGATTTAAAAAGGATTGATAGAAATTTCTTTAACAAACATTTCGGGGAAATCCTCACAAATTGTGTGGATGCTCAAAGATATAAAATAATGCTGTACAGCATTGCATCGATTCTCCAAAACAGAGAAACACAATAGATAGAGTATATCTCCTTTTTGTGTAGGATGCGACCCTTGTTATTTTTAACCTGAAAGAGATTGAAAGGCCTTTGAGCTCTTTGATCTCTTCTGACGGACCTTTGTTTCCGTTATCTTATTGTTGTCGGTCGCTGATGGAAGACCACGTACGTCGGTATCAACCGACACGTGGACATTTGCTGGTGCTCTGTGCGACTGACCTTCAACGACAGACACAGTTGTTTTTCCACGTGAGTTCCGAGATTCATCGGTAAACACACTAGACAAAAAAAATAAAATAAGTAGTGCCAAAACCAATTGAAAATCCTCTTAGTCTCAATAAAAGCTAAACAAATAATCTTCAATTCACAAGGAAAGCACTGACTAATGGAGGACGGAAATCTCTTTGTAATCTCAAAAGCACTCACGAAATCTGGAATCTACGCACAATTGAGATGCATCTAGCCACGATGCGCATCTATACCCGTGATCAATCGACATCAATATTCACACAGTCACGTGTCAACGTGACTGCACTCTCACGTGTACCTCACCGAGATGGAATTGCTCCATCGATCGGGTGAATATCAAACATGCACCGCCAGTAGAGACATGCATGATTGAATAGCTCATCCCCCTCGGCCGCACTTTCGACATTGTCAAAAGACGGACGGCGACGAAAAACATTGCAGAAATGGCTAATCAATTCGATTACAGAACCAACAAAAATCCATTTTCGCTAACTAGATTGGCAAGCTCGCAGCATGCCAACTTTTCTTCCTTTGGGCCAATAGCAAAACTTGGGAAAACAAGCGAAATATCAGGGAAGCGCAACGTATACTCGAGATCAAAAAGTTTTGCCACGATGTCGTAAGAAGGGGCTCCACCTTCTCCTACCGGCCTGGTTGTAAATACTGTATACGCACATGTGTTGTTACAGAGAAAGAAAAACAAATGATAAAATAGCTAGCATATATATAAGTGATCGATAGCAATCGCAGCTTGCGTTAGAGGTTTCCAAGGAAATCCACTAGGGCACATATAGTCACGCTAACAATTGGTTCACTGGAATGCGTCCATAATGCACGAAATGCGCACGGGCATGGAACCGACAATTTTCTTCGAGTACTTCCGCTCCGTTTTTTATTCTTTTAATTCGCAATGAGAGAGCCAAAGAGTTTTCTCTCTCACTCTCTTGACGCCCACCAAAGTTATTCGAGATAGATCGCTCGTGCATACGCCGCCCGACACTTTTGTTGATGCAGCATTGATATCGAAGTAGGTAGACAGCTAGATAGCAGCTGCAGTAAACTAGGAACTACTTGTGGAGGCAAAAACGTGCAGAGGAGAACTACGACGGGTACATAATGCAATCATAATAGCGAGCACTCAAAAAGCGGCGAGTGTTCATTTTTTTCCTCTTGCGGAGAAGATCAGAAACGTGATTACAGTTGTTGAACGTGATTGCAATCTCACGTGGAACTCTTGCCGGAGAAGTATCGCAGCGCTCTCTCCTATAGCCTGCGTGATTGAGTAATAGACTCTTCCTTTCATGTTTTTCAACATTTCTTTTTTTTTTGTTGGAAGGTGGTCGATAAATAATACTGGTAGATGTATACCAAGAAAAAAGAAAACCTCAAGTTGAAAATCAAATTTTCTCTCTATCTCTTTGATATAGTCTACTAGAGAGCAACAGGCGTAGGGAAAGATATAAAGAAAGAAAAAGGCAAACAAGTTAGATAGCCCATGATCATACTACTAGTATAGTTGATTTCTGATTAAATCAACATTGAGGAAAATATTGAGCACGCATACAAGATTTAGGCCGCTCTTTTAGCGGGATAATCGAATGGGGCCAAACGAGATTTCATTTGCAATCAGATACGACACGAGATTAATTAGTAGCTTGATACAACCCGTGCATCGGTCTGTAGATCAATGTCAGAGATATCGTGATTCCATCAGACCTAGCTGCCCTTTGGAGACGATGCATCAAGATTTAGTCTATACTAGCTGGATATTCGCCTGGCAGAATGTGCAATTAGATACCCAACATTGTTCGTTAGTAACCGAGGATTTCTTTGGTAATATCGACGACAGAAATCCAATCAGCAGTCAGCTGCAATAGCCAACGTTGCACGGCAAATCGGCCGAGCGTCACACGAGCGTGTCACGAGTACCACACAACCGAACCGGGGTACCCTTGACAACGACATTTTAGACTCAAAACAAACACACAAAAGTGCCACACGCAAATAAACTAGATTTCGGCTTGATCTGGATCTCGGCAGAGAGACACACTAGTGACGTCCGAAACAAGATTGATCTACCGCGGAGCAGCAGAGTGTTGTACAGTCGAATATTATTTGGACAATAGATCCCATCGCGACATCAATGGATTTACCTTGGCTTAGCGCTAAGTGACTTTGCTCGTCGACAGCAGACGCATCTGTCAATCTTCAAAGCCAATTATAACAAAAAACGGGTGGGACAGGCTACAGCAAGAAAACATGTCCCGATCACGTGAATGCCCTCACCTGTACACCGCGGTCGACGATCCCCGCATATTACGATCCCCCCCTGCCTCTGCAATCTCCTATTGACATATTAACGACTCCCAGGCGCGTCGTCTATGACGCTGTAAAGGGCGCAGAGTTATCATTCCATCCGAAAGCAGATGGCAACCCTTTAAAGTCGACATCTTACAGAATAAAAAACCTTTGCCAAAAAATCCAAATCTCTTTTTTGTTTCAACTCAGCTCTCAATTCGCTTATGGCATTTGTTGCACGTGGGACCAACTGACAGGCGATCCTAAACCATTCCCTACTAGCTAGGAGGAGCTGGCTGGGAAGGTAGCGCCCCGCTTCCCTCCTGTTGCTGCATTAGAAAAAGTTTATTTGGCGGCAGACGACATGTGTCGCATTGGAAGTTGGGTTGGCGAGTATATAGGAGCTTGTCGTCTAGATAGACTTAGCAGATATACTATAGTCGAGCGTGTTTTTCTTCGACTCTGGAGACTGGAAACAGAGGCCAGCAGACAGAATGGCGGGGGCACGGCCCGGCACAGTGGCAGCGCATCCGTTCCCAATAGGATTTATTTTGGCGACGACTTCTTGGGCCGACTGTTGGCGCTTGCGCAACGAGATCCGCACCACTCGCAATTGCCCGTGGAGCGCATATACACCAATGTCGCCCGTTGGTCTCCACATCAGTTCAGAGTTGTGTCTCCTACAAGATCCAAGAGTGTCGCCCTGATTTGCATTCGCCAACTTTTCGCCAGACCCTAAACAGATTCAGCCATCTATACAGAGTCGATCCATTCCGTACGGATATTTGGTTTTTTGTTCTCTCTTTTCCGCAAACAACAACAACAAAACTGTCTACGTCGTCAGGTAAGATTTTCAGTCGCAATTCTAATTTTAATTCCGCTAGTAAAACTGAACGAAAAAATTTAAGCGTGATACGAGGGGTGACAAACGTGAACTAGCGCGTTTGGGTTGGAATAGAAAGAAAAAAAATCACGGCGGATTGGCTGTCATCGACTGGCGCCGTTTCATTTAACGGCTGTCAAGCCGCAAAAAAAGTTTCTTTCCCTCCTCGGTCTATACCGAGTTCATTCACTGTAGTGTGTTGTGTACATACGGGTAATAGCGCAGCTGTTAGTTTCCCAATGTCTCCCACACACCAAACGACAGGCCAGATGCTTCTCTCCGTGTGTATAAAAAGAGACCAGACAGAGAAAGATAGAGAGAAAATTAAAAAAAAAAAAAAAAGAAGGGTGATCGAGGAATCCCAAACGGCTGCTTTATGCACGATAGCGAGGAACTTGGGGCCTAGTTTCCAACTTGAAATTGATCATTTAAAAGAAACAAAACACAAAAAGGTCGGAGAAAATAGTCTCGAAACGCCCACGCCTTCTTTCCTCGCCGATGCGACTTGTTTTTCGAGTTGGAAGCCAAAGAAAAGCGCGACAGCGATGAAAGGCAGTGGCGTCGCTGTCCGGTTTAGTTCGTGGGCAGAAAACGGGTTACCTTCATCCGCCTACTAGAAGCAATTACAGATACCGAAAAACCAATAGACAGAACGTCAATAGAAAAGACAAAAAAAAAAAAAAAGCGGTTGGAAACCCACAACTAATGTAGGTCACTCCCAATGACCGAACTCGATAACCTGAAGGGTAAAAGAAAGAGACGGATAGGGGATTTCGCCAAGCGAAAATAATCTAAACGAACGCAAAAAGAAACAAACAAAAAAAGAAACAGAGAAGATAAAGAAAGGGCTCGGGAGTCTATTGAAGTATATCCGCAATAGGACAAGCCGCTGCTGCCGTACTTTGTTGACGTCACCCAACAGGACTAAGTATCCGGGAGCAATCAGCCAAGCTAATTAGCCCCGTTTTCCTATGCTTATCGTTGGTTGCCATCAACCTTAAAAATAAAGTGAAAATGGGAACAAACACGCACAGAAAATTTAATTACTTTCAATGAAAATCCTATGCACACGCTATTTTTAACTTGAAATTTCTAATCCATTTTAATTCGCGACAACTGCAGATTCCGCCTATCGAGCCAGACCAGACTGCCATCATGAAAAGCGGGATACAATATCAAATCAAAGTCATCATCATCGGAGCCCGTCAAGTCGGGAAATCAGGTATGTTGCAATCAAATTTCCTTTCATTCCTAAACGCATCCTAAATTTTGCCATTCATCTCTTCGTCAAAACGTTTCCAGCCTTAACGGTTCGCTACTTGACACGGCGTTACATCGGAGAATACAAATCCCACACAGGTAAGAAATAAAAACCAACTATCCGATTCAAACAGTCATGCATTGCACGAACCATTGACGAATTGAATTGACGACGATGTATCTTTACGTAACGCGGAATCTCCTTTCTCGCCCCCGTTTTCTTTTACTTGCGCAGACCTATCGTATCGTCAAGTCTTCTGCATAGATGGATCCAGCATTGAAGTGGAGATCGTTGATGTCTCCAATCATCCGGTAAGATTACGAAAGTAATATTACACATATTATGTTGTAAACGCTAGCACACACAAGAACCTGATTCAGAAATAAGAGTAGCTCATTTCATGAACAGTGGTGTAACAAGACCTCGAAACCACGACTGCAATGGTAGGAATCTCTAATTCCCTTTCAATCTCAAACTCGGAAGTTATTTCAACGTCAATTCAAGGTCCGCTTTTCAAATCAAAAATAGATACACCATCAAAAGCGGAAATGCCATTGAGCTTTTCGTAAATATTTAGCGATCAAAATATAGATTCGCTGCGCTGTAAACAAGCGATCTAATCATTAAGTATGTTAAGAGGAAGCCAGCAGTCAAACAAAGTGGTGAAGTCTAGTGCGAAAAGAAGCTAGTATCAGTCAACATGGACTGTGTGTGTGTGTGTGCGCGGAATTCGCCCGTGTTTTTATTGTGCGCAACTGGCCGTTCTTGACTTTGCGCATTTGTTATTCTAAAATTCTGTTGTCTTTTTCTTTCATTCTCTTTTTCCATCCTGGACTTTTCAACAAACGAAAACATGCACACTGAAGGAGGATACGAGTGTGCCGGTAACGCGGGCCAAAAACAGCGACGCCTGCGTCGTTGTCTATTCGATATCCGACAGGACGAGCTTCAAAGCTGCCCACGAAGCTCTCGCCGCCCTCCAGGCCAGCAGTCAGCGAAAATCTTTCGAAGACGATAACAAAGAAGAGCAAGAAATCAATCCAGCGCCCTTATCCGTACCTGTCGTTCTGCTGGCCAATAAGAAGGATCTAGGACATCTGAGACAGGTTAGTAGGGGAGAGTCCAATTGGCGAAATAACCCTCCAAAAACAAAACAAAAAAGTGTCGGGACGGACACGGCTCGTACGTTGTTTGTCTCGAGCAGATTGTTGAGACGGCGAAAAAGAGCAACAACAGCAGAAAAAGAAGTCTCCCATAGTGTTGACAGAGTTGTGTCCAAAATAGAAATGTCGGCCCGTGAGTGCAACGAACCAAAAAGGGCGTGTGTGGTAATGACGCGTGTTTGTAATGGTTTCTATGTGTCATCTTTTCTTCCCTGTAAAAGGTGGAGGCGGATGAAGGACGCGAGTTGGCCAAACAGTTCTCCTGCGTCTTCTGCGAAGTCTCAGCCGCAGATCCGGCAGAGAGCGAGCCCGAAGATTTGGCCGGAATCTTCAACCAGTTGATCAAGGAAGCGCGCAGCTTCAAAATCCGTCAACAGGACACCAACAACAACGCCAATAACAACAACAACGGCAGCAGCAGCAACAACAACCGACAGAGGAAGCGGTCCGTTTACATCATCAATCGAATGCTCGGCTCGCTCATGGGCCGCAATTCCATGCCACCGGAATTACCTTCGTCCCGCAAAGGAGGAACCTCCCAAATGGCCTCGTCCATGCCCAACGTGGCGGGATCTTTCCGGTCTGTCTTCAAAAAGCGATCCGTATAAAAATATAACACTTCACTTCCGCCATGCCCACGAGATTGTGTCAAGAGATTCCCCGTATAAACACACACACGCAAAAAAATACTCTCTTTACCTGATGTCTATATCACGAACGAAAAAAAAAAATTATCTTGATTATTATTTATTTTGAATTTGGATCTAAATGAAATTTGTTATGGCCCCTCGCCATAAAAAGAATGGACCCCCTTCTTGTGAAGGGGATAAATGTTTTATTTCTATAAACAAAATTCTATTAAATTAACTCTCGATGCGGTGTTCTAAATGCTTTGTAAAAAAAGGGAAAATGTATAAAAGTTTTGATGACCCGCCAATCATCAAAACCCTTTATTTGATCAAACAACGGCTCAGAATTTGTATGTGCACATGTGATAATACCGGTTGTTATGTTTGTCACAGTTATTGGCCCATCGATTGCGATTTTGTGTGCGTGAAATTCCCCCCGTTTCTTCACTGTGATGATTAAAAGAGAAAAAAAGAATTTGAATATGGAATGGAAAACGGAATGGAAAATATGCCGACGACGATGATGTTTCAATCGCGCAATCTGTCTAGAACATTTCGTACCGTCAATGAGGATGTTTCTTGTCGTCGCCTTGGGCGCACTTCCAGAAAGTGAACGTGTCCCACTTTTTAATGGAATATAAAACTAAAAGTATCTTCAATAAACATGAAAACAAAAACGAACAAAAACTAAAAACAAACGGTGAAACCGTCACTTTTTTTCGGGCGAAAGGCGCGAGGCGATTTATGGCGTCCGTTGCGACTTGCGAGTGAGTAATGATTCAGCAGCAATAACAACAGCACCGTGTGTGTTTGCATTCGCCAAAAGGATTTGCGAATACATTTACAGCTCCTTTTTCATTGAACATGTCCACATCAAAACAAAGAGGGGGGAAAATAGCCAGACGCTTGTCCAAAAATACCAAAGCTCGGCGCTATGGAAATCGAGGAAATCGGCGACGGAGAATAGGCCGTTAAAACTAATCGTGCAGAGATGCTCAGCGTGAAATCCCGCCGCCGCTCTCTCTCTCTGTCTCTGGTAAGGAGTTGGTAAATATGGTAATCGAGAGACAAGGACACGACCACTTCCTGGATAGTAGTGGCTTATGGTTATTTTGTAAAAAAAGCCTGAATTTCGATAAGGAAAACCCAGTGCTTGCATTGCATCGTCATTCTTTTGTTGTTGGTACTCTTGACGCCAAGTTTGGAGGTGCGGCTGGCGCGCCGTTATAACGAGATGCAACTTGCCTTCATCGTCTAGTCAGAACAACACAGAAAGAAAAAAAAAAGGGAGAGAGTCGAAGAGAGTTGAAAGTAGTGTGCACCACAGTGCCGGATGGACAACAACAACACGACGGACGGACAAAGAAAAGCAACGGCCAACCGAGACTCAAACGCAAAGACAAAAATGCGACTGGACGAGAAAATCACAAGTGTCGCATTCGGTCGATCTACTAAAATCGATTCGGATAAAAACGCTCCCAGGATAAGGATCTGCGTGCTAGGATTCGCGGCGGTCGGGAAAACGGGTAAATTCGGACTCACCCTTAATTAGACATTTCCAGGGGGGTGGTCAGTTTGTGTTGCGTCTTCGTTTACCAAAGAAAACAACGCAGACTTCCCACCCTTCCCGATAACAACGTGCCAACTAATCAAAAATGCCTTTGTGTTGGGCGACGCACGGTGGGTGAAACTGACGGCATCCGTAATTCGAACGGAGTTGCATGGCAACACCGGGAAGGATTCGAACTTGTCACACCCATGCAAACTCCTCCGCATCGCTAGAGCCTAGGATAATGCCTTATTCACTTGGTTGGAAAGGTCAATTTAACACACAAACTGGTGCTAAACTTGGCTTGTAAATAAAATAACAACTCTCATTGACATTGATCATTGGCATTTTCAATTATTCAACATCCATTTTTTCTTTTTCTTTTTCAGCTGTGGTGGTTCGTTACTTGACCAATCGTTTCATAGGAGAGTACTGCTCAGGAAAAGGTATACGATCACATCTTTGTCTCCCTTTTACTCAAAACATTGACCCTTGTAAAGAACAGTAAACGAAAGGAAAGAAAATCGTCGAAATCGAGAAAAGGTTTCGTTCACTTGGCTGACTACGGTAAACTTCAGTTAGTCGGGGAAAAAAAACAAGTTAAAAGGATTTAGTTGAAAATTTCCCGGAATAAAGAAGGCAATCGTTGAGGACGAGAGCTCTATACACAATTTTCTCTCTGCTTCTGCGCTCCTATTCAGCTGGAACTAACAAAGCCGTGGGCAAACTTGGACGCTCACGTTGTGCTCCGCGTGAGCCACATGTTCTCTTGCACCTTAACAATTCATGGGGGCCCGAGCACATGTACTTTTTTTTACGCGCTCAAGGCATCAAACGGAATAGCACGTGCAGGTACATCTGAACGCAACGTATTGATTTCAATGTTTTTTTTCTTTTTCTTTTTAGATTTGCTCTACAAAAAAACTATTAAAATCGATGGATTCCCTTCGCAGATCGAAATAGCTGACACATCCAATAAATCGGTAAATCGTGTTGATCTATCATCGATTATCTGTCCTATACAGCTCAATTCCATAACAACGACTAACAAACAGGCTCACGGCTTTGTCCATTCTGGTCAGGACGCACGCCAAAGTTGATATGACAAATTGGAGCAGAAACTTGGCTAGTTGATCGATCTATTTCGACAAAACATAGCTAGTCATAGGCCCATATTTGTGATATGGCGCTCAACTAGCTATAGCTGATCAACGTTTGGGGAAAGCGTTAATGTCAAGGACATATTCAATTTTATTGATGTGACAGATCTGAGAATTTACGCAAGCGAAATCGGATCAGTCATGTCTTGTTCCAAAATACGTACGTCAAGCGCGAGCAATGGATTGGACCTTGACATCAATATTTTCGAATGACTGATCATTGCAAAGTGATGGGAGGGAGATGACTTGATGAGCAAAATATTAAAGCAATAGTACCACAGCTGACAAAAACATTTTACATTTTCTCTTTCAAATGTAAAATATTTGGTCCCTTCTATTGATTTTACCAGGCGGATTTATCTTTCCCCTCGGTTCACGTTTCGTGGGCGGACGCCTGCATCATAGTTTATTCCATCGAAAGTAGCGCAAGCTTCGAAGCCGCCGCTACAATGCTCGAGAAAATACAGAGTATCAAGATGCCATTTTACCATCCCGTCCTTCTGTTGGCAAACCAAAAAGATCTGGAGCATCTTCGCCAGGTAATACAAGCTTAGCAAAAACTTGTACAAACAGAAAACAAGAGTGTGATTAAAATTTTAAAAAGGTTCGCGTCGAAGACGGCCAAGCGCTGGCATTACAAAATAACTGCCACTTTGCTGAACTTTCGGCAGCTGAAGACCTAGACGGAGTGGAGCTGACGATGACCGCTTTGTTTCGCGATGTGCGGACACTCAAGTCGCAACGGACTGCCGTTCGTCAGAAAAAGCCTTCGCTAATGCACGTCACCAAGTTATTTAGTTCTTTGATTGGGCGTTCCTCTAGCTCTTCTTCGTTCAACGAAACGGACGCGGAAAAACCGAAACTTAAAAGCAGTTCAACTGCGTCGTCACTTCACACGGGCGACGAATGCGAAATCAAAGTGAACACGCCAACAGAAAAGGAGGTCAAATCAAATAAAGGAATAAAAAAACGTCCTTCTTTCTCTCTATGATCCCCGCTGTAATCTACCTCCTCAATCAGCGACCAGTCCGAGCAGGCGGCTAAGTCCCCTGCATCGGAGTGATTACTAATGCATTCCTTTTCAATCGTGCTCTAACGAGGTGATCTCTTTTATACCGGATGTATATTTTTGTTTACACAGCCTTATTGGAGCAGTGCCAAAAGTGTAGCCCTCCACCTCATTACATTTTCAAGCCAATGACAATATTGAATATAGTTCTAATAAACAAAAACAAATCTACACTGCGAGCTACTATTCAAGCAAGTTTTTCTGACCTTATTGGAGGAACTTTGCATGGTGAGTAAAATGATCTTCAAGGTAGGTTGCAATGAAGTAGTAGCTATGGTCGTATCCAGCCTGCTTCCGTAGAATGATTGGCACGCCGGCTTTAGCACAAGATTCGACCAAGTTGTCGGGAAGCAGTTGCCCGTCCTTGAGAAATTGGTCTTCTTCACCCTAATGATTTTTGTGAAGTTATGTTGTGTACTCGAGCAGATTTTGAAAACCATTACCTGATCAACAAAAATCTGAAGTGGAGGACCCTGATAGGTTGCAGCCAAACAACTGGCATCCCACTCTTTCCATAGATTTTTATCTGATCCCAAGTAGCCCGAAAATGCTTTCTCACCCCATGGGCAGTTGACTGGGTTGCAAATTGGAGCGAACGCCGATACACTTTTATACAGCCCTGGATTCTTTAGGGCGCAAATGAGGGCTCCATGTCCTCCCATACTATAACAAAATTTGCAATGTGAAAACTTTCTCAATTTCCTAAATAATTTCTTTTGATACCTGTGCCCCATGATTGACATTAGACTTGGGTCAGCAGGAAAATTTGATGAAATCAGCAGAGGCAACTCTTTTGTAACATATGAAAACATTCGGTAGTTCATTTTCCATTTCTCTTCTGTAGCATCTACGTAGAAGCCAGCTCCAGTACCAAAGTCCCAGCCCTCTTCTTCCCCTTCAATATTGCAACCTCCTGTAAATTCCAATGTGAGGATTAAGTAACATAAATAAGAAAGCAAACTAAGTTACATACTTGGGCTTGTATCTGGACAGACAATAATGCATCCATGACTAGCAGCTAGTTTTTGACCTCCAGCTTTTTGGATAAAATTTTGTTCATTGCAAGTCCTGATATGAATATTTGAAATAAACTTTAATAAACATACAAATTCATAACTAATGTTAAACTTACAGTCCCGAAAGCCAATAGATAACAGGCAACTTCACACCAGCATCTTCGGCTTTTGGAGGCAAATACACAGAGAAATTCATCTTACACTTAAGTTCCTCACTGCAGATAAATATTTCAATTATAGTGGCAAAAAAACAAAGTTCAAGTAATAAACATCAGTCTCAAAACCCAACATGTGGTCACCTTTCATGGGAGTAAACTTTTTGGTGGCCACCAAAACATTTATTGGAAGAGACTTGAGTGATTCCGGCCATGTTTCTTTATGAAGTGTTAATATGTGTATATCAAACTGAACTCTGCTGTACCTGACAACTTATTAATAAGTTATCAATCGCTACCGAAAGAAGAAAATTTTTCGAGATTTGATAACAATTGCGGTTGAATATGGTAAACGAAAAGGTTGCCATTTTCAGTGAAAATTTTTCATTAGCATTTTTTTAAACGATGAGTTCTTTAACATTCTTAGTTAATTGATGAAATTATTATAGCAAGCAAAAAAAATTGATTTCTTTATTTTTCAACAAAACGAATTTTCCATTTCGCCAAATCGCCACTAGTCAGTCAACGAAGCAACGTTTAAAATTTTACTGTCGTCTGCTTCGGTTGTCATAACACATTACAATTTTGCATATGCTAGTTAATGCAAATGCAGAATTCTTAGAATTCGAGTAAAAAAACATTAGTTTCAATTTTCAAATCTTATATTAGTGTGTTATTGATTACAACACCTCAAGGTCAAGAACCAGATTAAACATGAACCTCACACAAATAGCATCTTTGAGAATGGCTACACTAAAATCTTTATTACGTAAGCGCTCGAATTTTGTTTTTCATGTTATATAATCCCTAATCAATAGCAATAGCTATAAATTTATTATGTTCACTAATATTATGCTTTAAATTCAGGAAAGACTGTAACCCCCATTCGTGTTTCTTACTTTTCATCATCAGTGAATGAACCAGAGAACTGTGCAACTAAAGCTGCTAAACTAAAGAGAGTCAAAACACCCATTGGTTAGTTTCAACTTGAATTGTTGTTGATTAGCTAATTGATGCAATTATAATATTTTAAAAGGCAAACTTGATGAGCTGGAAGAAGGTCAACATCCTTACCAAGAAAAAGAACCTTTGAAACCATGGCCAAATAACACACATCCAACAACAGGTGAAGTTGGAGGACCCAAGGGTCCAGAACCAACAAGATATGGAGACTGGGAAAGGAAAGGTAGAGTTAGTGATTTTTAAGATAAAATCTTTGTCAAACACAGTTTAATGCTGAAAACACATAATACAAAAACTTGAGATTATAGACATCAATTGAACAAATTTGAAATGTTTAATGTATCTTTCAACATATGTTCCCGTAAGGCCCAAAGTGTGGAAAGAGTATCTCGACCATTCGCGTCGGGCTTTGCTTGTGTGTTTGAAGCAAGCCAATGAGAAGGTAGTCGATTTACATCAGGGACTGCTGTCTTAGTAGCGCGCAAGCTCTTATCCCAGTTTGAGATGTATCGGTATTGATTGTGCAATCCTTCAATATACCTTTGCAAATATAAAATACATTTGGTTAAACGGTAAGACTGTAGGGGAAAAAATCTTAAATTTTATACTTGATATAGGCTTCAGAATGTAACAGTCTCTGTGGCTTTGGTGGAACAGCTACGAAAATTGGTTCACCAGTAGCTTGACGAGATTGCTGCGCAGTATTCTGAACTTGGACTTGATGACCAATTGGCTGATGAACTAAATTGTAAAATAAAACTTGTTAGACACCAGTCATTTGCCTTACGGCTGGGAGTGTAAAGCACGGAACCTGAATTAGTTGGTGGATGTGAAATAACGTTTGCTGGTCCTGGATTCGTACTGAATGCTATAAAAACAAAAAAATAGTTATTAAATCGAGCTGATATAACAAATTTAAACTGTACTCACCTGAAACGTTAGTCTGAGTTGAACCTGGAGTGGTGCTTGGGCGAGCTACTTTCTTGGCACTATTGAAACTTCTTAAAAATAAAATGCAATTAAATAAACTAGCTTTTGCATAAAAATTGAGGAAAGTTATATACTTGTTGCGATCATTAGGAGATACAATGCGTCCTTGATTTTTTACAATATGAATCTCCCTGACGTGTCGTAAAAGACGCTCCATTTTAGGGAACGGTGGCACTCCCTTGCGGATGCGACTGCACCCTCGCCACATGCATTGGAATTCCGTGTCTGTAACAACATAATTGTCATAAATAATTCATGAAAAGCAAGATAATAGTTGCGAACCGTTAGGATTGATTGTTGTCAATACGTGACCATGAGGTTCTGAGAGCAAATGTTCGGTTAATTCGCCAATTTCTTCCCCTTGCCAGTCACACTTTTTCCAGAAACATTCGAAAATAACATCTCCTTGATGTACAGCATCTCCCGAAGTTGTCCCAGACGCAGAAGGTGTGCTATCTGTGCCGTTGCGAGCCATTTCGGCTGCAGTTTCTTCGTTAACTCGTTGTGACCGCTCTTCATATTCAGATTTGACGTGCGCGGGCAAGTTTCGCCATTCGTTACCCACCAGTCGACTGACTTCACCGAAAGTTGCGTCTGGGTTTTTAGCTGCAAAGTTTTTGCGCACTTCGCCCGAATAAATGATGTAGCCAGTAACCATACGTTTCTGAAATATTTTGATGGGCTTTTTCACTACGGACGGGGTATTGAGGGACGAAGAGGATGGAGTATGCGGCATTGATGCTGGGCAACTGTCTGACCCAACTGATGGCGGAGCTCCATCCATTGAATCTTCCGTTAATTCATCCCCAGCTAGCTTCGTCATTAAAGATGAGGATTCCTAAAACAGAAATTATGTAAATTTCATTTCCAAAAGAAACTATTAACGAAGAAAGGATTTTTACTCTCTGAGGCTGAATTGGACGACGGAAGAAGTAAATTTCATCTCGTATAACTGCCGGACTATGAGTGTACTTTTTAAGGCCATCACGAGGAAGTTTCTTAATCTGGCGACGCGATTCCTCGTAAAACGATTCACAGAGAAAGATGTCGCTTTCCGTTAGCTCTGTTGGGCGACCTGAATGCAAACAAGTTATTTTAGAATTCTGTTATGAAATACAATCGCTCTTACATGTTGTGTAATCATTAAAGTCAAGGACGCAGCACTTCCCCACGACGCTCATTAGTGGATTCGTATCTTCGATCGAGCTTAGGAAAACTTCTTGACGATAAAATACGCGACCAGTAATCTGAGTCGAAATCTCAGCCGGAGTGACATACCAGGGGCCATGAAAAAACGCAACATTCCTGTGAAATTAAAATATGAAAATTATCATCAGATTATTCCAGAAATAAAATTTGATTTTTGACATACTCCGAATCAATCCACATAGAATCAATTTGTGCAATCAGCTGTTTTCCGTTTTCGGCTCGAACGTAAACACAATCACCAGTGCGTAAAGTGTGACCAGGGATGTTTAACTGTTGGTAATAATTCATTCCAGGTTGCGTAGGAGGTGCCGAGGATCCATCAGAAGGCACAGGTGCAGGGACGGCGACATTGACAAGTTCCTTTTCTGCCATTTTCTCTACTTCACCCAACTCTGCTAGTTCTTCTTTGTGCTTTTCGATGCGGTCGCGAAATACAGACACTACCCGCTTCGGTTCTAAGGGCTGGTCACGTGGCACCAAAACGACTCCTGGTGTTTGCAAGCTCGTCCACACCTTTATTTTTTTGAACATCCGAGCTTTCGTCGAGTATCGCGACTCACAAACGTAGATGTCTTTATCGGCAAATCCCTCAGGCTTTGATTTGAAATACTCTTTGACGTTGAGAACACAGCAGCGGCCACGGATATGACTCAAGGGATGAGCCGAACGCATGTCACTCTTGAACAGCTCCTAAAATAATTAAGATCGTTTCAGATAAAACAGATCCCAAAATAAAAAAGACTGAACTTCAACCTGCTCAAGAAATTTCCTAGAAGCTAAATGAAATGTTTCATTAGGACGGCAGAACCAGTTTCCCAAAAACATTTGCTGTCCGTCGTTGGCAGTCCAGAGACGCTCGATCAAATACACATGGTTTTCCATGTTTCTTTCAGTAGCTTCGACGTAGACTAAATCTCCGACGCGGTACGTTTCTTGATTAAAGCTCATTTCTAGCCCTTAAATAATGAATCGATTAAGAATGGATGAGCACAATAAACAAGGCACTATGCATACATACCGTCAGAAACTGCAGCAGCAGGAGCAGCAAGATCTTTATTTTCCAAATCTTCTTCTGGCTGTTCCTTGGGTAGTTTTTCTTGTCGAACAGCCTCAACGGTGGCTAAAAGTTGTTTGAGACTATAATTAAGTGCTGGAGAACTGAGCACGTCTCCATGCCGACAAAATTCACCCCTAATGCAAGAGTTGAGTTTTAGTAACATTCAAATATGAATTATCAGAAGGTGGATTTATTACCTTTGCTTGATAAAATGAGATTGAAGTTCAATGGAGTCTTCGAAAACTTGTGAATCAGTTCGAGAAAGTCGCCTAGCTCGCTCAAAGCAAAGAAAAATATCTTCTTGGAAGGCGTCTAGTCGGCGGTAGAGTCCTTTGTCTAGACGGCGCTTAATAAGATCTAGCGAAATTGCTCGAATCCTGAACGTAAAGTTAAGTTAAGCATTTCGTTTTACAATTAAAAGTTGAAATTTTACTTCTTCCCGTCGACTTCGTCGTGTTCAGGTAGCTCGGCCAGCGAGTCAGTGTAACATCTTCCTTCTTCATCTTGATGATTATACACAGCGGCAAACAAGGAAGTGAATAGCTCTTGAACAGCGGCACGAACATCGGGAACTAGTCCTTCGTCTTCACATAGTTGAATCTTGGTTTGTAATGCAACTCGCTGTAAAGTGAGCGCGTCCTGTGAGATCAAAAGAGGTTTTAAGAGTTTGCGCGTTACTACTATATTCACAAGGGTACCTTGTAAATTTGCGAATCAGGTTCGTTGTATCGACAGGCGTTATCGAACATCAACACAATGTCAGCCAAAAGCTCTTCGACATTTTCGTAATGAGAAGCTTTAACTTTTTGTCCAATTTTTTCCAAGTCAATAGGCTTCTTAATTACTTCATAATAGTCAGGGTACTCCTAGACAAAATAGCAAAATCACGTTAGAAAAAAGGGAAGACAAAATTGCTGACGGGCCGCATTACCGTCTTTGAGGGAAGCTTGACGAAAATGCTAGCTAGTTGTCTTCCTTTCAAATCTCTGTGTTCTTTAATAGCTTCGTAAAGTGCTTTCAATTTTTGCTGAAGATTTGGACCGCGACTGCGTCTGAAATATCACAGACGTTTCAATTATGAATTGATTATTTTAAAAGTCATTTAAAAAAACTCACCTTTTAGGTTTAGCGGAAGCAGCCAGTGCAAGCCCAAGTTCTCGAGCTTTGTCAAGAAGGACCCGCTCTAGCATGTTGGCGTCTTCATAGATAACAGAACCTTCTTCATTGTACTGTCGGCAATTGTTGAACATTAAACGAAGATCATCTAATAATTCTTCTTCGCAAGTGTATCTATTTTTGGATTTCATAGTTTAAGTTAGATATAATGTTTGCTAATCTATTGAGCATTCCACTAACCTGTCATTCTTTATATTGGAATCAATAGTGACCATGTCAATCGGTTCCGCAATCACACGATAGTAGTCGGGGTACAATTTTTTAGAGGGTTTCTCCATAAAAACTAAGATTGGTTGACGCCCATCATCCACCGTAGGATTGTAGTCCATCAAACAACGGTAAAGAATCCGTAGTCGTTTACGTAGCACGTTATCCACATCGCTGCGAACTTTAGGTGTGGCTTTTGGTAGTGTTGCGTTAAGACGGGGGCGACCTTTAGGACGTTTAGGCGTGAATTCAATTTCTCCATCAGAACTCTAATAAAGAAATAAGCATGAGATGCATTCATTCAAAAACTCGTTTTGTAAATATTACCTCGTCATCGGCTAAAAGTTCCTGGACTTTTGATTGCATCACCCGTTGAAGCTTCACAGCATCTTTGAACAGTTTCGAGTCAGGTCGGTTGTACCGTTTAGCGTTTTCGAACATCAGACTTAGGTCACTAGAAAGATCACTGAGATTGCCATAGTCTTCCCGAGCCAATTTCGAACGGATGCGACTCAGAGAAATGGGGTTTTTAATTTCGTGATAGTAGTCCGCGTAACGACGGCGGGAGGGTAACTTTAAAAATGGCTCGCATAATACATTTCCTATCAGTTAAAAGAATTAGGATATGTTCAAACAGACTATATTAACAACAAAATACCTTGGTTATCGACGTAATTATGGACAGCGTCGTACAACTGCCAGAATGGGCTTGAATCAGCGTCATCTGGACGAATATGTGAACCACCCAATTCACTATCTTCGTCGATTTCATCTAAATTGATATTCAAATTCATTAATTGTTAATCTTTTCAAATACGAGAATAAGGACAGTGCTACCTTTAAAAGATAAGTCGGATGATTTAGATGCTTCACCCATTTCGTCGTTAGAGTCGTCATATTGAAGGGCAGCAGTAATTGCTGATAATGACTGAGTTGCTCTGGCACGCTTACTTCTATAACCAAAAAAATATATTTATTAATAGAGAAAATTAAATGGAGTATATTAGCTTCATACCTAATTCTTTCGCTAATTTTGCCTCCAGTGTGACGAGAATGTTCAATTTCGGCTTTTCGAGAAGATACCGTTTTTCTCAGTAATTTGGCATCTTTATAAATTTGGGAACCAGGTTCGTTATAACTGCATGCATTTTTTGTTAGAAGATTCAAATCTTTTTCCATTTCATTGAGATTAGAATATTCATTGGCTTGAATTTTTGTGGCTATCTGTTTTAAGTCAATAGGATTTTCTATAACTTGGTAGTAGTCAGGATAAAGTCTTCTTGATGGCAGTAGCTGAAAGACTGAGTGAAGTAATCTTCCATCTGATGAAGTGGCATTCATAACCGCTGCAAAAAGTTCTTCGTACATGTTATCTTCATCAATTAAATGCTGGGAAGAAGACGAAGAAAAATTATCCCTCGATTCTTCAGACTCTGCATCTTCTGATTCAATAGGAGAGACATTGACAGGCTTCTTGGGGGGTCGTCCCAACTTGACAACGATTCTTTCTTTTACTGGCTTTACCTCAGGTACTTCATCAACTCTTTCACTTTCATTGATTTTATCAGCTGTTTTTTTATACAAATCCCATAAAGTGCAAGCATCTTGGTATTCCGTTGAATGTTCTGGATAAAACTTCTTGGCATTCTTAACCAACCGCTCAATATCCACAGTCATTTGGTCCAGATCTTCATACTCATCTGTCCTGATCTTTTGCTGAATTCTTAACAAATCAATTGGGTTTGACACAACATCGTAATAGGCAGGCTCTTGTCTTCTCTTTGGGGCTCTAATCAAAGCATCACATAACAGAGCTCCGTCTTCTTTTTTGAAGTTTCGAATCACGTCGTAAGCTTGCTGGCAAATTTCGATAGGGTCGAGCCGGCGGCGTTTTCTTGAATTCTCCGCCATTTCTTCCGGAACGAAACTGTCGACTTCACAGAAAACTGCGAAACAAAAATGCACAATCTTTACAAACGTGAGATATAATAGGGACTGTCACGAGGGTTAAAGGATCGTTAAAAAATGAAAACGAAACGCCTATATGTAAATAACTAAATACCCTTTTTGTGGACGCTATTGGCGTTATTGTATAGTGTGCGTAAGCGTTGCCAAGTGTAAAAAGTGAATTTTTCGTATCGATTTTTTGAAATCCCGCCAAAAGTATTCTTTACTAAACGGGATTTGATGATGCACTGTTTCTTTTTTATAATGGTTTTTTTACAGAAAAATTTAAAAAATAATAACATTTTTTTATATAGTACGTGTATGCAAATAATCGCAAAGTAACAAATTTTATATTATATTTACCCAATAACCCAAACAGCCAAAATAGGAAGGAAAGGAGGCATTGATGTTAAAGTAATAAGAAAAAAAAGATCACAGAATAATTTGGACCCTATTTAAACTTTGATTTCTCCAACCCAGCTTCTGTATTACATGTTATATAATAATAATGCAATTTAGGAAACCCTTTTATAATGTGAATTGGCATTGCAAATATTATAACTATTTGGATAGCAGAAAATTAACCCGTAAAAATTCCCTATAAAACTCTACTATAACGCAAATTTAGTCAAGAACTGAAATCACGAAGATCGATGCGGTTCTCGCAAATCAGTAATAATTTCGGATAAGTCATTGGGTCTCACGGGATGATAATCCAGCTGTTTGCGAGCCTTGTCTATAGAAAAATAGTGGGTAACACCTGTCTTGAACAATTCGGCGGGAGTGAGAAAAGGAGTAAAGTCGATGAATCGATAAATAGCACTGTAAACAAAATGCACGAAAAAAACAAGAATGTACATCAACCACATAGGTATTCGGGTAGTGGGAAACGGCTGTCCGTAATGTTCCATTAATGGTTTGAAATATTCCAAGTTGTTGACAGGACATCCATCAGATAGAAAGAACGCTTGGCCGCCTATTCCAGGAATATTGCGATTGATATCTGCTAATTTTAATGCAGCTTTTACATGTCCTTGAACTACATTTTCTAACCCAATAAAATCGACCTTTCCACCATGTTCGTCGTAGTAATTAAATCGTACCATGCCCTTACGGATAGCACCAAGCACACGTGGCAAGTGTCTTGACTCGCCTAGCCCAATAACACCAGCTAGTCTAAGTGCACATGTGTGTAGATCTCCGCGTCCGTTGCTGGTAAGGACTAGTTGTTCGGCAATTGATTTTGTGCGAGAGTAATGATCAACGTGACGATGTAACGGGAAATAAGGCAGACTTTCATCCCCGTTGAGTATTGCATCTCCACCGAAGACAACATTGTATGTGCTTGTATACACCAGGCCTTTGCAATTGTTCTCGGCGCATGCTTTGATGACGTTACGTGTTCCGACTATGTTAACCTCTTCTACTTTGTCAAAGTAGGGTGGCATTTGTTCCCGACCAGACATTCCATATGAAGCTGTGCATAATTCAAAAATAAGTTTAAGTAAATGGAGAAAAAAAAATATGAAAAATTTTCTTACCAGTATGTATAACACATGTTACATTTTGGGTTGCTTCCAATAATCTATCAATGTCCCTTACATCTCCTTTGAATACATATTAAATGATTTTATAAATATAACATTCTACGGTACATTTTGAAAAATGAATGAGACTGGAGAGCAACCATTTTAGAGAGAGTAAATTACCATTGATGAATTTCATTGTTCCATGGGAACAAGAGATTTCTTCGCTTTTCATTCCATCTGTGTTGTGTGAGACTGAATGTTCAATGTTTGGATCCCATTTTTTGGCAGGATAATTAACGTCAAAAAGAATGACTTCATGTTGAAGCTGAAGAAGTCGTAAGCCTATGTGGAAACCAATGTAACCGCCGCCACCCGTTATGAGAAACTTGTAAGCAGGTTGACCGTCCATACTTTAATGATACCTGTTTAGCTAGTAATGATCTCGTGATGAGACAACAGACAAATTATCAAAGTTAAAGTAGGCCACAAGTATTGATGAATACATAAGTGCTTATCTATTTGGGTTTCGATCGTCTGCTAATATATATGTTCATTCCTAACGCCGTTGTCAAGTCCATTCAATTCAATATCACAATATCTACCATCGTGATTCGTGACATGTTCGTGACCATGATCATGACAGAGAGAGTTGACATCACAGATAAAGACCACCGTGGTCTTTACCTGTGGTTAACGTATTTCAATCAGATTTACGGTGAAAAAATCAAGTTTTTACTTTTATACGGAGTCAACTTTTGCTACTTTTTAAGTTCATGGGGATCAATCCAATCCGGAAAGTTTTTACTTTCTCGTTTTTCTGGCCTCTGTCGAAAACTGGAAAGGTCTGAGCGATAAATATTCAAACAACCTAATAGGGAGATACGATACGTAAAATACCTTTCGAAAACTTGAAAATAGTTTTTTGGCATTGAAGTAGAAAATTACGAAATAAAAATTTCTCGATCTACGCAGTTTGCTAGCTGCTACAGGAACTCTTCGAGACTTTTTGAGTACATTTTTTACCTCTCTAGCGTTATTATTTATGTTTCACTAAGTACACGATGGATGTTTTAAAAAGTCTGATTACCCTACTTTCCTCCCTGAAATCAAGGGAGGGAAGTAGTGATCTTTCTACAGGCTGCTCTCTATTAGCGATCTATGCTGATCAATTTTAGAGAGGTTTTCTCGTACTACCGCCAAAATGAAAAACGTAACAAAGTAGGTTAGTAACAAAACTCAAACTTGTTTAACAAGTTTTATCCTATATGAAAGAACGGCTACCTACTTGTCTTAGTGGAATGGGTATATTTAAATGAAGAAAAGTGTTAGTTATAAATATTTGGTGTTTGTGATTTTCTCCATTTCATTGTTCAACCAGCTACGTTGTGATTCAGACTATTCGTTTGTTCCATCTCTACTTTTTTTTTTTTAAATTCAATTTACATCAAACATGTACAACGAACATTCTTGCACGTTTTTGATCACGGGCGGTGCAGGTTACATTGGTTTTCACGTAGGTTTACAACTTCTTCAGCTTAAACACAAAGTAATTCTTTTGGACATAAATTACCCAAACAAAAAATGGGATTCCAATTTGGAATTTTCTCCCAATGGCAATGGAGAAGAATTGGAAGATATATCCTGTTCGTACGGGACTATGAAATTTGTTAAAGGTAATTTTCGTTATTCAAATTGTGTCAACCGCCGAAAAACAAATCATATTTTTGTTTTAATAATAGGAGACGTACGAGACATCAATATATTATTGAGAGCTACGCAAGGTGTCACTTGCGTCATTCATACAGGTATTCGTATACGAGCTCTTTTTAAAACGACACATTTGCAGATCGAAAATCATGTGGGATTTTTTTTTTAAACAGTTGGTTATGGAATGTCTGGAGTTCAGCAAATGCCTAGTCACTCACACCTGGTGGAAGAGATAAATATCAACGGAACACGTAACGTGATTGAGGCTTGCGTCAAGAACAACTGCAGAGGACTGGTCTACACAAGCACCAACAACGTGGTCTTTGGTGGACATCCAATATTCAACGGCGATGAAAGTCTACCTTACTACCCGTTGCACAAGCAGAGTAATCATTACTCAAAAACAAAGACGATTGCCGAGCAGCTAGTTCTTACCAGCAACGGACGTGGAGATCTGCAAACGTGCGCACTTAGATTAACAGCCGTTATTGGACGCGACGAAGTGCGAACTTTGCCCCGCACTGTTTGGTCCATCCGCAATGGTTTGCTTGCATTCAAATTCCATGATAAACACGGCAGCTTAGTGGATTGGATCGGAATAGACAACGCAGTTCAAGGGCATGTGAAGGCGGCCCTGAAATTAGTCGATCCTGATCCCAAGACTCCTGGAATAGGAGGCCAAGCGTTTTTTCTGTCTGACGGACGACCGATATCATATTTCGACTACATGAAACCTATTTACGAGTATTACGGCCAGCCATTTCCCGCTATTCGAGTCCCGATATGGCTCATGAACTTTTTCGTTTTCTTAATTATGTGCGTTTGCAGTCTGTGGTCAGCGTTATTTTTCGAATGTGCTCCATTTTTGAATTCTTTTGAACTTGAAAAATCTGTAGTGACTCACTATTTTTCTATTGACAAAGCCAGAAAAGAGTTGGACTACCATCCGTTAAAACCAAATGACTTATCTGATATAATCGATTGCTTATCTGAAAATGAATGGTGATGGAACTTTTGGTATTCTTTGGTTTTAATAATGTTTCTTATGGGTAGAATAACATATTTATTATCTGTACTTCTACAGTTATAAAGGTATGGCTTGTACTCTTGATTAGCAAAGAAGTGAAGATGTAAACTCACTGAATTCTTTAATAATAAACGGAGTTTGATTTAACTATGTTTCGATGGATTTATTTCAAAACGCATTAGATGGAAATGTTTTCACGCAAATTTTTTTTCTTCTGATACGCAAAATCAAAATTTAAGTTTCTCCAAACAAACTAGGTCACGGTTAAAATAGAGGTATATAATTCAAAAAAGTTTGAATGAAATCAGCCCGCAGGTGTGGTCGTTCGTTCGGAGAAACGCGCACACATTCAGACCAGGAATCTTGCACCTGCCTGCCTACGTGGGTCTTGGTCATTATTCATTTGGAGGCCAAAAGTGATTCGTTTGAATTTTGGTGTAATAACGAGTTTTCTAATCTAAGCCGTTGGTTAAAAACAAAGCCAGACCCAGATCGTCATAAATATTAATTATTTGTTTTTAAATATAGTATCTGACACATTAACTAGGACAGCAAAAAGAATCTTCTGTCACTTTCTAGAATTTCCCTTTCGTTTTTTGAGATGGCCATCAACTGAAAAGTTCTGGAAATTCCCATATCAGTGAGTTGTGTAATAGCGTTACAATTTAAGGTAAAAAAGAAAAGACGAAATAAAAATTAAGTTTTTCGAAAAAAGGAATACCTAAAGTTTTTTTTTGCATTAAACAAGATAACAAACTAAATAATATTTAGTTTATTAATCAGTTTTATCTTGTTTTAAAACTTAATAAATAAATTCCCCTAATCTACAAAAGTTTTGAAAAAACCTAACCATGGAGTGTTTAAGTTGCTTCACCAACGATAACCACCAATAGTGACTTGTTCACATGGATTATGTTGGACAAGAAAATTCTGCGATAAACATATATAATGATGCCTCCATCAATCTTTTTCAAATTTTCTTCTAATTAGGTTGATATGGTGATCTCAGCCGGGCAAGAAAGAAAGCTATGTCTGTGTCTATCTGTCTCTGCCAACTTTTTGCACTAATTCACCCCCCCCCCCCAGGTTTACAAAATAAAGATAATACCTGCCAAAAAAGTAGAATGTTCGTTGTGAATTGCGCAAACTATTTCTTTGTAGGTTTGATCTCTGATTTCTACTATTTACTCACACAAAAAGAAAAAAGAAAGACGTTGCACGCAAGAAGTGTTTTATCACTTTCACGACATGTGTCGTTCGCTAAATTGTAGTCTGCAATGTGGGATGGCCCAATTTTGCATTTGCCAGATTGCGAAAATGAGTCGAAAATTGACTCAAATTTTTTTTTAATTATTATATCGAGTTTTTTATTGAATTTATCTTTAAACAAAAACAAATATTCAATACAAATTATTGGGTAAAAATAATAAAAATAAATAAATCGAATAAAACTAGGTAATCCGATCAAACTAGATTTGCAACGCTGGTGTGAAAAGTAAAAGTAACCGTGAAATTCAAGAACCTGTGTTATAGCGCCTTTGTATTTTTTTTGTTTTTTCTCAGCTCGCTGAGCGTTCTCTTTTATAGCATTACACATTTAATTTGAATCCACGCATTCCTGAAAAAACTGTAAAAAAAAAGGAGAAAACGATCAAGTTGCTTCCGGCCATCCAATTTAACGCACCCTGTTGTGTTGTCAAGATAGGGAAATTCCGTCGACTGCTGTATCACAATTACGTCCATTGGCGTGATAGTTGCTAGATTGGTTTTAGGGTGTGTGTGTGTGTGCTTGGGTAAAATAATAATACTTGTAACCATTTATTTTATTTTGTTTTAGTATTCTCTCCGCCCGCTGGGTGAATCATCCCACGCATTTCATTTCCCATCGGTTAATTATTCATTCCAAAGCGGCGGCTGGGGCTGCGCTCGGCTCTGCTGGGGCGCATGTCGGATCGTTGATATTGATCATCAACTGTGTTACATGTCTTGTCGGTGATGGCGGTACAGCTGGCAGATTAACATCTGCCATTACAACATCATTGGGTTGCAGCTCCTCGGTCTTGGTATCGTTACATTCTCCCTCTATCATTGGCTCGTCTGGCTCCCGCTGCTGTGAATCGTTATTGACGGTAGCCGGCTCGGTTCCTTCTACGTCAGACCTCTCAATGCCGTGGAGAAGTTTGGATTCCAGTAAGTTGATGCAGCGAGTGATGGAAGCGATCGCTTGCCTGCGCGCAACTCGCACATCATCTCGACCCTCCACTTGCACATTGTCCAGTTTCAGTAACAATCTCGTCAGCCTGTATCAAAATCAAAGAGAAAATCACAATGGTGTTGTAAATAAGCTATGAATTTGAGATGAGTACATTTCATCGAGGAATAGGAATCCACGATCGTGACGGTCGCCACGGAATTCTTCGATACGGGGAAGGAGAGTTTCCGTCTCGCGCTGGATCCGCTCGATGAGTTCCAAATCATTGGCCGTTTGGAGATCGACTGAAGCCGAGGAGCCGGCGGATTTGCCAGAGTCATCCGACAATCGATCATATGGAAGAGGAATGGGCACGGAAGCGTCCCGGACTTCCTCTTTCTGTTTGGCCGCTTTGTCAGTTGACGGAGTGCTGCTGCTGCTGGTCGTCACCGAAATTGGTATTTGTGTGACTGGCGGAGCTGTTGTCTTTTCCGCCGCTGCCGCCGCCGGATAGAAAGGCATCGGGATGGCTGTTTTGCTCCGCTTTTCCGCAGCTGAGAATAGACCAGCCCCTTCTTCGGCGACGGAAGGAAGTAGTGGCTCATCTCGACCCTCCACCATGATGGGAATGTGACGGACATTATTACTACTGCCGCCGCTGCTGCTGCTGCTGCTAGTGGAGTTGACATGATGAACGTTTGGATGGCGCCGCCCAAGTCCCGGCGAATCTGTGGCTTGATTTTCACGCTGGCTGTTGATGATAGGATGACCGCCGCCCGCTTGCGGTTGGTTAAGAGTTGTGGTGAACACGCGTCTAGGACTGCCGGATGAAAGATTATTGTGATCGCCATTGTCAGCGACATGTGGCGCGACTGGAGGAGCAGAACTTGCCCGGCAAAATCCACTTTTAGGTGACGCCGCTGGACTGCCGGGTGGGAAATCACCGGTGGCACTTCTGGCCGCTTGTTTGGGAATGCGATGTCGAGTGCTGGGCGAGTCGCTCCTTCCCATTTTATTGTGCTGCTGGGCTGAACCCTGTCAAAATAGCGCAATAATCAAGCGATTAATGATAGACCGTACATGAATCATAGCTCGGCCAGCGATCGTGAAAGGTCAGCCAAGCCAAATCGATCCAACAACCCAAATGAAATGTTGAATTATTACACCTAGGCGTTAGGAACTCAAATCGTCTTTGGGTAAAATGACGCAAATACACCGATCGATAGAGGAAATTTTCCCAAGCACGATAACAAGACTCGGAATATTTGAATACCAAATCAGATGATGTTGTTGTTGGCCTTGTAGCTGTTTCTGCTGCTGGAGCGCCGCCGCCGCCGCCGCTGCTGCCGGCGCTCGAGTTGCTTCCGGCGCTGCGGCCACTGCCACTAGAGGGCCAACGCTGCCGATTTCCGGCCCGTCCGAACGGCGCCGCTAGATCGGCGTCATCCTCAGTCATCCACGCCGGAATATCGTCTTGATGGAAGGCGTAGTTGGCATGATGTGGTGGCGGTGGCTGGTGTGTTGGCGGCACGGACCTATCGAACACCCGTCGAGCAGTGTCCGTAAATGGGAATCCCGTCTAAAACACAAACAACGTAATGAGAGCTATACTCGGAATTGCTAATTAAAAAATAATACCCAGCATAGAAAAAAGACAACATCACGTCTAGGAATATAATAAATGTGGAACAAATCAAATTTCGATCCAAACATGGACCTTGGTTTGACCTCATTGATCGCCGAGTAGTTTGACGTGCCAAAATGGCATTCCCCCAACGCTCTCTTTTTTTTTTCCGAACCGTATCGGTGGGAAGATCAACCCAAGTGACGGGCGTTTAATTTTAGAGTGGCCACATATATACACACTAGGCACTCTTCAAGAGCTGTTGCCCAGCACAACTGAAACGCGCACGGGTTATTCTCTTGTGTTATTGTTATTCCCCAAATTGCGCTCGATAGCGCAGCCCTTGAAGGTGATAACTTGAACACATTTTACGAGCCCAAGTTTCGCCAGTCGTACCAAGGGCGAAGTTAAAAAAGAAAGAAATTGTTGAGTAATAACGGGGAAAAAAAAAGGGGAAGACGTTTTTTGGGAGTTTTCGACTGGAACTGATTCAACGCTTTCATGTCTCTCTATTTTTATCTGTTCTGCATCTGTCCCCGTTTCGACCCTGGAAGAGAGAGAGAGAGAAAAAATGATGCATTCGTCTCGGAACAACTCCTGGGAGTTCCATCCAGTTATGTATTGCAAAAATTCTAGCGACGAATCGTTACGGACGAGATTCCACACAATTGATGGTCATAACCGTGGCCATTCAAGGAGTACTGCTATATACCGTCGCTACCGAGCGAAACAAAAAAGGCCGAGAGCCCATCGTTAAAGTCATGTCCAATTCAGGGGATGCCGAAAAAAGCTATCTTTCCAGTTCATTTCTTACATGTTGGCTGTGTGTGTCCCTATCTACTTGTTCTGTTTTTATCATTCGATCGATCGGGATAACCAATAAGCCCAGCCAAATCCGTGTGTGCTATTCATGAAACAAAAAAAGGGGATCGTATCGATACGAATAAAATACTAGGGATCTGCTGTGCCAAATCACAGCAGTTTTTTGTGTGTGTGGAAACATTACTCGCATATCCAGCTGGAACGGTAGACGCAGAACGCGCACAAGGCGGGCTGATTTCCAACAAAAACCTTATTACGTAGAACCAAATGTTAGGACTAAAAGGAGGTCAACCGAGAGAGGTAGAAAAACCAAAAAAATACATGTAGGAACACTGGAAAGCCCGGAGGAGATGAAAAGTTTGGAAGAAATCTGAATGTGAACACTTTCTCTAACGTGAATGTCGAGCTGGGGAACAAAAAACGAAGAAGATGGATTTTCTCTTATTCTTTTCTCTCTTGCGCGTACATATGTTATGGGCTAGGCATTTCAATTGACGAGATGCACCCATATATGGTCTCGGCGACTATTTCTAGAGGCTATAGCTTCCAGAAAATTCGTTTAAGGGCCACCGAGAACAACGGAAACGCAATGAAAGGATGAAAGATGATGTAGATTTACTTGACTGAATGCGAGGCATTATATATTCCACAGTCTGGTAAAGGACAAACAAACTAGCTAAACAATTCGTAATAAACGACACTTACCCGTTGAGCGGTCGATTCCCACTGTGGTGCCAAACGATCGAAGAACATTTGTCGATGCTTATCGAGCTCGTCTCTTAACGACTGGATGACTTGGTCACTTGATTTCCGCTGGGCTGTGCTGTGTCCGAACGGAGAAGATGATGACGAAGCTGAAGCTGAAGCGGATGCGCTCGGGTCGGCGGCTGTCCGGCCAAAGTGGGAACGACGGTCGCGGAATCCGGATGGAGGCCAAGCGAATGTTTGATCTGAAGCTAAGTCTTCTTCAGCACCGGGATCGCGATGAAACATGACGTATTTCTTTGCAAGTAGAGACTAGCTCAACGTTCAATGTGTGACTGTTTTATATGGATATTTTTCAAAAAAGCTCTTTTCGGGATGATACTACGCGCCGCCTCCTTGGGCTGACTTCAACTCACGAACTGGACGGCCCACATTTTTACCAGACTGTTCTACCGTCTTCCATTTCCCCCGCCTTGACGCCGTGTTGCCACATCGCAAACTCTCTGGTCGGTTCTCGTCCTTTCGGGCTGTGAATGTTGCGCAAGTTTTGGTTGCTTTAACGTCAAACAAATATATGGGACTGTATATAAGATGGAGGAGATGGCAGCACGCGATAAAAACATTGAGCAAATAATTAACGGTGGGCGCGCCGAAAAACAAAAAATAAAAAGTGTGCAGATGTAATATTGCCTGTTTTTCTCTCATTTGATGCAGCCTTTTTGACCACTTAAGGCTGCGAGTTTAGCCGAGTCTATTCGTTAGACTCTTGGCGGAATGACGTCAGCTAGTCGATGACATCAACTGGTTAAGGCCCTCCCTTTCCTCAGACTTAGTCGACTCAAAAGCCAACCGAGGGTATCGATCTAAGGAAACTGTTTTTCTTGGGTACTTTCCAACAGTCATTTGTTACGTGTTTTTGTTCGCTGACATTCATTTTCTTCTTTTCCGTGTTAGGCCAACGTTATAGGCTACGGTGTGCCCCCAAGATACATGATGACGACACTGGCTGTCTTTAGCCTGATGCTTTCATCGTCCTACACCGGCGTGAGTTTATTAGTCATGCAGTTCCAACAGTGCCGGTGAATCAGCCTTTTTCTTGTTGGAGAATATAGTAGCCTCTTCGTCGTAAACTGCCAAAACTACTCAAAAATTGATTACGTAAGATAGGAGACTTAAACGGTTAAGTGAACTTCCCAACTTACCATATTTGGAGAACACATTTTCAAGGGGTAATAAAACCTGATCTCATTGACACGACACACAGTCCTCAAACATGAAAAGTAAACACAATGCGATAATGTAGTTTCCGAAGTTGAAATGATTCTATTTTCTTTGTCTGCTAACTTTCTGCGGAAACTATTGAACGACACTGCAACTCTGCATTGTCAAAAAAAGAAAACATAAACACACGTCTGCTAGGCCTAGTAAAAAATGGCCATGCGTTATTCATTTTTGTTTGGTGTTTCACGAATATTAACTCGCCAGACATATAACGTTTGTCAGAAACATCATGCAACTACAGCTATTTTTCCCGTTCCTTCAAAAAATAAAACAATTTCCAAGAAATTAGCCATCGAGCATGATGATCCTGACGTGTTCGGTACTCTTTCTTTACGTGAGAATCTCGGAACACAAAAGTTGGATTCTATAAAGAATCACGATAATTTTATCGACGAAGGAGATGCAATAGAAGAAAAGTTTCTTAGTTTTGAACCTGCTGACAAAAAGAGTTCTGAACAGTTTGAATTGGAAATCGAGCAGTTAATAAATGACAGAAACCTGAAAGAAGCTTTATATCGACTAGAAGTTACCATGAAAGAGGACAAAGTCAGACCATCAAGAAGTATTTTTTCCATGCTAATTGGAGCTTGTGGTAGAGCTGGATATACCAAGAAAGCTTTCAATCTTTTCAATGTGGTAAAAACAGTTATTCCAGTTACCTCCTAAGGTTCAACCT
Source organism: Daphnia pulex (assembly GCF_021134715.1). Taxonomy (NCBI): domain Eukaryota; kingdom Metazoa; phylum Arthropoda; class Branchiopoda; order Diplostraca; family Daphniidae; genus Daphnia; species Daphnia pulex. Next base: position 3,981,515 of record NC_060022.1, read on the forward strand.
AAATACTTAGTAATGTATGCATTTTTAAAATTTCTTCTAGATGAAAAAGAGAGGCTGTGTACCAGCAGATAGCCATTATACAGCTCTATTTAATTCATGTGCAAATTCACCATGGAAAGAGGATGGCTTGCAGAGAGCAACCATGTTGAGACAGCAATTGAAAGACAAAAATGTTATTCTAAATAGGGCTCAGTATCATGCTATGATTAAAGGTAATTACATTTTGACCCTGAATTGTTTTATATACTAAAATTTTAATGCTTTCTTCCTCTAGCTTTTGGTCACTGTGGAGAAATAGGAACAACACTTGAGATCATGGACGAAATGGCAACCAATCAGATTACAGTTACAACAGAAAGCTTCAACTTCTTGCTTCAAGCTTGCATTTCTTTACCTGAAGAAGGATTTACTCGCGCCATCCTAGTAAAAATGAACTATGATTTCTTATGGGTCACTAACAAAACTTTTGAATATTACTTTAATTCCAAGATCTGGAGGAGGCTAAGGAATATGAGAGTCACCCCTTCAATCTTTTCTTACAACCTGATGCTTCGTGCCGCTCGTGATTGTGGCGCAAAAGATATGGATGGAAAACATCAACCTATTGAATCCATGTTGCTTTTGGAAGAAAAAACTGGCTCTCAAAGCAATAATCCATTCAATCCGGCTGTATTGACTATGTCAGAGTTAACGACCGTTACAAACCAGCTGACGGTATGTCCAAACTTCCTCGCTGAGAAAATCCAGTCGAACAACGTTATGGGTTTGGCCGGATTAGATCGGACTGAGAATCGGTATCTAGACCTATATTTTTAAATGTAATCAAGTTCGTAAATTTCAGTGCTACGTTTGTTTCCTAGATTGGCTCTTTTGGGAGGTATTGAAGGTTTTCTGGCAGAAATGAGCAAGGATCATGTTAAACCCGATATCAAGACGTTTGCCCTTCTTCTCGAGACCATAGCGTCTGATCCATCAGAAGAAAAAGTAAAATTTAATTGCTACATTAATGAGATCAATATCCTCACTTGTAAATCTTTCCAGAAACTTATGGAACAAATGAAAGCATTTGGAGTTATTCCAGATGTAACTTTTTTGAATGTTTTCATTAAAAAACGCCAATTTCGACGAGACAATTCCGGTGCTCAAGTAGGATTGAACCTTACAGCAAATTCCATTTAGCATTTTTAATTAATAAATTTTGTTTTATGTTAGGAAGTATTAAATTACTTTCAGGAATATCAGCTCTTTCCGAACATAATGACGTTTGGGGTTCTTGCAACGGGATGTCGTTCTTCTCAAGAAGCCGGTGCGTTGATGAAAGACATGGAAAATGCCGGATTCAGGTATTAACTATATTTGGTCCATGAATTCCGTTTTTCCGCCCAACTAACTCTGATCGTTTCCAATGCAATGCAGAGTGAATATCGAAATATTCGGATCATTTTTAAAGAACGCGATTTTTCACAAAAAATGCTATTTTATCATGGACTTACTGAAACGAGCCACGGAGATGAACTTAACATTAGACGAGAAAGCTATCAAGCTTTTGGATAAATTCAGAAGAGAAACCAAAGAAGCTATTGCAAAGCATGTAAGTGTGCATTGACTTTCATGGTTGTCCATTTTTTAAATTATTAATTTTTTATTCATATCAGGATCGAGGTTTGGAAGTTTCTAAAATCTACGGAAACGAATGGTTTAGAGAATCATTTAGAGTGTTTTGCCTTGGATACAAACCTCAAATGGAAAAACTTGAAGTAGCCCTAGAACCTCACCCTTGGCAACAGTACCGATATCCTCTAGCGAAAAAGGATAAAACCGATCAGACTTCCTATCCATCCAAGAGTGGAAAAAGTGTACAAAATTAAAAATAAATATTTTGATAAATGAAAGAGAGCTCTGTATTTCTTTCTTTCTGCAATATGGCTGTTTTTGAAGAGACAATTTATATAATATGGCACTCAATTCTTCTTGATACGCTCGTCATTAGAATTTAACCCTTTGCTAAATTCAAATCACAACCTGGACGAGAAACGATCCCTGGTCCGGATATCCAGGATATGCGACAAAATCTGACTTTGGTCTCACAGCAGAAGTGTTGTCCATTCTTCTGTTATCAGCTTTACAGACTTCTCTGTAACCAGTGCTTCAGCTTCGCGTACCAGTACGTCGGATAGATGTTCTCGTAGAGAGCTTGGCACCAATGATAAAGATAATCAGTGCAAAGAAGTTATGGAAAATAAATATTTTAATGAATAAAATTTGAGAATAAATAATTTTTGCTTTGAAAAAAGGATATAGTAAGCCCCAAGGGGGATGTCCTCCGTTGATATAAAGTACGTACGTAAATCCATCTTTACACTTGCCATCTACGGAATAGTAGTATGGCAAAAACGAGTGTAACCTAATAGAGAACAATAAATATAGCAAGTTACACCAAAAGTCAAAACAAAGAAATACCTGAAATAATGTTTTTCATAAAATCTTATGGCAGCGCTATTCATTGTCAGTACATGTAGGTAAATGGCTTTACAGATTTGATTTTCACTTTGAGTCACATGAGTAAGAAAACTGTCAAGTAATAAAGATGCAACACCCTGTCTCCTAAAACTTGAGCACACACCCAGGCTCAAAATATAGCCTACAGTGCAGTTTGAATACATTCGTCCATCCAGAATTCCTTTATCCTGTAGCAAATGTTTACAAGTAAGAAATCAGAACAAACTTTGTTTTTAAAGGAACCCACCTCCTTGTTAATAGCATTGGATTGCTTTACTTCTGCTATAAGAAGCCCCACTAGTTTTGATTGGTACACAGCAGCTAATGAATAGAACCTTGGATCAGAAGTTATGTCTCTGTACCAGGCTTCCGGGTACTGAATGGGGAACCATTCTTTACAGAGGTCCTTAACCTGTTACCCACAAATTTTCCAATATATTTTATTAGAGCAGAATGTAGGGCAACAGCATATTAAAGTAATTTACCTGGTCCAGATCGGAAGGACAGAGAAATCTCAACTGTAAGTCTACTGTGCTCGTAAACAAGGGATTCGAGTATTGCGATGTCGCGTCATGGTGATCTCGGTTACTATCCTTAGAGCCCGAGTACCTGGAAAGTAGAATGCACTGTTAACTCGACACTTTTTTCGAATATGATAACAATAATCACCGATACCAATTAAAGGAGGTCATAATAAATCAGATTTATTGACCAACTGCGAATTGACATTTCACCGTATCCGCCCTTAAGCGTTCAATGAGAAGTGAAGGGAATGGAATATTGTGTTCGTGTGATAACAGCGTTGCCATTAGAAAAACATTGCATCAATAAGCCGATCAAATGATCCGATTTTGTAATATTAGCCAATCAATAGGAATGTTTGCATTACATAATTGTAACTCATAATAGAAAGCAGGGTAACTTATAATAATAATTAAAAGCGTCTTACAGTGACAAAAGTTATCGCAATAATGAAAATGATACCACCTGTAAAAACAAAATGAATTTACCGGTTACTGTTATTTATGGGAAAAGGTATGATTGAAGAATGACTGGTCCAGGGGATCGGAAATGGATCGATTTCCTTTCCCCATTTCCAAGGATACTTACTTCCTGTATTACGTCTAGAAGAGTTCTCGAGATTTTCGCTGGAACCATAAATAACATAATTTAACGCATCCCGCATCTCATCAACGAGTCTGTAGCGTTGCCTTTCTCTGACTAGAACTGTTTGAGCCACTGCCAAGGGGAAACTGATATACCGTTGTCGATGATTAAAACGTAAGACATAATTAAAGGAGGTAATCAATAAAATACTTTCGTATCTGTTGAGTTTTGAATGCTTCGAAGTTATTGTCAGGAATGCTCATCACTGCGCTTGGTGTTAAGCCCAGTAAAGAGTTGGCGGGTATCAGTCGTAACTGTTCAGGACTCAATCCCCCAATTACCGCTCCAATATTTCGAACCTAGTTTTAAAAATTTGATTATTAAACAGCTTGATATGATTCATAGTATGCGATTTTAGTTCATACGATAGCGGCAGTCCAGTTAGAGGGCGCACCAAAAACCCTGAAATCAATCGCTTTGTTTGCTAAAGATGAAAGCACTTCGTCGGAGCACCGGGGCTGACAGAGTAACATTCCAAGGTACGCGGATGCTTCCAAGTACTTTTTTTTTTCCAATGTGTGAAAAATAGAATATTTTAAATTAACAGTTTGAGTGCGTATCCAGGGTGACAGTTATTTTGTTTGAATTAATTATTTATACCGCGATGGGGGAAATGCGATCAATTAGGGATGCGTTCACGCCACACAGAAGACGGCCAAGAATAAGCAAATCTTGTCCTGTGTAAGTTTCAGGATCTTTCTCCCATTCCAACACTGCTCGATTAGATAATACTTTCATCTAAGAAATAATAGTTTTGGTTATACCAATTAATTTTAGTTTCATACACGTTAAAACATTAAATGTAACATTATAGCATTCAGTTGAATAAACATTAATCAGGTGATAAGGTTCTTTGAACTTTAGGCAACGTTACCAAGATAAACACTATATATCTAGGTTTATTTTGGTTTTTCTATAATACAACCTTTTCCATGGAAATTTTGAAATCTGCTGCTCCTAATGCTGCTAAAACATCGGAGTCGTTCATCCGAAACTTGTCTAATGATTCCATATCAACACTGGGTAGAATCCAGCCCAACCGAGTCAACTGATTTTTCGGTATTCGACTTGCGTCACTCTCGTAAACCTTTAAGACAAAATGGTAAACGTTTAAAAAAATATATTTTTTGACATCACATGGTTTCCCTCACTACCTGTAGTACCCGGTTCCACAATGCAGTTCCCTGGTCTGAATTTAGCGGACTGTGACCTAACTCATACAAGCAATCTTGAATATCATCGCTGGAGAGAGATTCGAGTTGATCAACCGTGAATCCTGCAGCCGATCCCGAAGGCACGACCGCTTCGCAACTAAGCCTTCTTCTCTCATTTCCTACTTATCCAGTTAATTATTCATATAATACACAGTACTTAAAGCGCTTATTTATGTTATTTTTTAGAACTTACCAAAAAGTTTCTGGTTCTGAATTCCAAATATTTGCACTCGATCTCCAGCAAACGTATTGAAGGCAGCTATTGCCCTTTTCTTTGCAACAAGCTCATTACCTTGCCTTAAATCATTTTCAAGCTCCCTGGAGCTAAGCTCAAATTGGCAGGCCACCTTTGAAAACCGCCGAATAGAGAAATTTATAAATTATAATTGGACTTTAACGTACTATATACTTCGAGATTCTGTCTAAGAATTTGAAGATGAAAAGGTGGTGGAGTATCAGCATTGCAGCTTCGGCATCCTTCGAGGAACAAGTCGTCGCGAATTGACTCCAATTCTCTCCATGACAGCGTATTTAAAGAACAGCAGGCCACCGCAACTGTGCCCAGATTCCAGGCATTTGGGTAACTGAATAATAAAACCCATTCAAAGAGTATACCATAACTCACCAAATTGGAATGCGTTGCGTTATTTCAATGAAATTAGAAAGCTTTGCATTTTATACCCGTAAAACGTTTTAAGAGATTTTCGTATCGCCGATCTTTGATCTGATGTTGTACAGGGACGTACTGACAGCCCACCGAAGATCTTGACATTTCCCTGCGTGAATTGTGTGTTAATTGAATATATTCGACCCAATTATGTAAGCGGCGATTCAAATTTTACTTGAAGTATTGGAAGAGCAATCTCGAATGCTCCAGTTGTCATGTTATTGATCCTCGCTTCTTCCATATCAACGACGGCGTTTCCAATTATTGTCATGTCTTCTTCGTTCAATTTCCGACCATTGCCATCTTTAACCTTAAATTGATCGTAATTTTTTTAAAATGAGCTGAGGCAAAGTATCTAGCTTGTTTGTCACCATGACAGCGATTCCTTGCTGCAATATGTTGATCCGCTTGTATCTCGGAATGGTGTAGTAATCGTTTAAGTATAGACGACCGAGCGACCGAAGCAACTCAATTTTTTTCATCCCAAGAATGGATTTTAATGCTTTGACGCTATAAATAAATAAGTATTAATCCATCACAACACACATGAGTAATTAAATGAGACTAAGCACATCCTCCACAATTAAAAAATGAACATATTTTTTAAATCACACACTCTTTCCTTAATTAAAGCTATATAACAAAACCAAGCCTCACCTGAAGCCGGCGATGACTGTGGCGGGATAAATGTCGTAATTTGATAACCAAACGTTTTCTAGAAGACTAACATCGGTGTTTGCGACATCGTGTCGCTTGTGCCTTTAAACAAATAAACGAGTCTTTCTGTATCATACATTTATTCAATTTAGAGTGCAAATTTAGATATAAAAAGTGATCTTTCCATTAAAGGATTACCTGGTAAAACTTCTCAGACGTGTCTGTAAAATCCTGACCTGATTTAACAAATTCGGCATTATAAAAAAAATGAAATTCAGTTAATGGGCTCTTCTTACCATCTGTACCGGCGGTCCCTGGGCACTTGAACTCACAGCTTTCATTAAATCTGCAGTGTCCGCTACTGGAATGGAGTTGAGATGTTCAGGACTGAGATGTGGAACAAGAAGAGGTTGGCGAACTAAATCCGCAATGGAAGTTTTATATGTCCCGTCTAGTTTAGTTGCTGCGTATGTAAGCCTCTATAACGAGATCAGCGCCAAGAATTTCCATGAAGTGTAATTTGGTTAAAAATGATCCGATAAATAGAAAAAGATGAATGCCTACGACGATGGAATCTATTGGCATGTCTGCCGCGAGATCTTGTAATTGATTCAAAGTGTACCGACTCTTCAAGTACGGAACGGGAATCATTGATTTAATAATCTGGGCAGAAGTTGTTGCGGACGAGAGATCGGCTTGGTCGTCTCTCAACTGGGTGGAACCAAACGGAATTTTAAATTTAATATTACGAACGATTACGAAACGAAAAACTAATTTGTCTTTTCCTTTATACCTTTGTGTAGATAACCCCCAAATGGGCACCATTCAAGTTATTAGCTACTGCTGACGTCAATTTATTTATTAAAGGTAGGATCTCCTTGGCTGATAGTGACGTGTAATCGGAAAGATTAGCACCACCCCAATATATTGCGGGGGTGTTGGCCATGCTCCAGCTGCCGTCGCTATTCCTGAATACCCGAGCAGCGATTGGGCTCAATCGATTGATCTAATTAAGAAAATTATAATTAAAAAATTCACTACGAATTCATTCGTTTGAAAATACTTGGCCACTAGAGAGACTGTCCGCCAAGGGATCGGTGTCTAACATCTGGAAAATGTTCTTGGTTGTGGAAAGAGACGGAGCGAGATTCATTTTCCAAAATTTCCATGGGGCAACTTTCAGGTAGGTGGCGTCAAATTGTAGAGGCAGTTCTTCGAAAGTGTTGTTGACGTCCTTTTCTGCCATGCCGGACAAACGAAACTGAAGGAGCGCTGAAGCAGTCATACGGGGAAGTGACATCCCACGATGGACCAAACTTTCCATTTTGCTTGCCCAAACTGAGAGTAACAACGCGGGAGCTGATTCGTTCTTATTATTTACCAAAAATTCGGGTAGGAGGTACGGACCCAAATACATCAACCTATGCCATACGTGAATCAACATTAGACACAATGCAACCTCTCGACTTTGTTTGATTTCCAGAATAAATTGAATAGATACCGATCTGTGATATTTGATAATCGATCGCCGTTGATGCGCTGCCGGAAACTGTTGGTAAACAAACTCTCAACCAGAGCATAACCTTGTCCGTCGTTCCAGTTTCTTATCTTTGTTGCAAGATATAATAGAAATATCATAGGTGAATGGGTAAAATTTAGCTATCGAAAATTACCTGAGAAAGAAATGAAAGTGAATCGTTTAGAATTTGCTGGTTCATCATGGCTAACAAACGAGGACTCATCCGGCGGAATAAAGAAAAGTAAAAACTGATATTGGCCGTCGACCACTGGCTTATGTTTTCCCCGAGTACTTCCATCATTAGTTTCAATTGAATTCGCTACAAGAAAAGTGTTTCCGTAAAGCTATTAGCTATAAGTAAAAGTATTTCCAATAAAGTAAATTTTATTTTAAGGCTCGTACCTGCACATTGATGACCGAATCGGATGAGTCTGGGGGAAAGTCGCAGCCAAACTCGGAATAGTCTTGCGGTAGCCACCAATCCAATCTAATAAATTACGATTCCTTATGATTGAAACAATAAACAATAAATGAAATTCTCAATTACGTACACCGTTCTGGCAGCACATCGATCGCGGATTCTGATCAGAATGTCTGGCGGCAACGCAGAAATCAAACTAAACCCGTATTTTTTCACCAGCGTATTATTCCAGTTGTCTGGCGATGGTAACAACCTGCAGTCGGATTTACTTTAGAATATTATTCAAATATTTTGTAAAACCGTAAATAATTACCTGAGTCCCTGCCGGAGAAATGACTGGACATCTTTATCGCAGCGCTGCAATGAAAGTATAATTTAATTAATTTCTATTTAATTACGTGACGATAAAGGCGATAAAGGGTTCTGTAATGGGAAACATACTTTGGTGTCAAAGCCGAATCGCCGATCGTTCCACAAGCTCAAGAATAAATCAGGATTTCCGTCATTAATGCGAAAGTTTAAGCTTTCAATAACTTGAGCCGCCTGACGGTAATCTTTCTTGTGTAAGAGGTTAATAATGATGTCAGAAACTTGTTTATCCGTCAACAACCGACTGAAATCATTCTGAATTGACGAACCGACATCAAGTGTAAATATGTAATAAAGGGCTATTATGTCATATGAGCGCATACCTTCAGCATAGCTATGGTGTTTGAGTAGAGCTGAAGCAAATCCGGAACGGATATTTCATCGGGCGGAATCACAGTAAGGAATGCCAGGCGTACAGTTTTGGGAAGCATTCCGAGAATCTCCAGCCACCTTAAATGTTTAATGGACAGGTATGAAATTAATAACAGTGCAGAAGAAGATTTTGGAAAATGGATGCATGAATTATACCTTGAAATAGAAGCTGCATTAAATAAAAGTTTCAGAAATAATAATATTCGTAAACCATTAAATTGTGCTTTTAAATGTCTAACCTGTATTATTCGAATTCCAAAATTCTGAGAAATTTTTCTGTGACATAATTTCGCCAAATTGGCTTCGCTTTTCGCGTTTGGTCTGGTTACGTACAGTCGACTCATACTTCGATCCTTTTGAACCCGAGGAAATAATCTCAGTAAAAACCATAGTCAAACCATCAGTTTTCATTGCATCATCTGCTCTAGTGTGTCCAATGGCTGATTGCTGTGTGCAGCTTGGCAACAGCAACTTCACTGTTTATTCCAAATAGGAAAAGGTACAATAAAAAAGTCGATACTTATTGTTTTCAGTTAAAGTTTGCATAACTTTATCTATTTTGACTGTAAAAGCTCATTTTACCCGTGAATAAACAAAACAGCAGTGTACATCGAGTCCTTGATGGGTAGTACATTATTGTAGTGAACGGTGTGTTAGTCGATATCCCGTTTAGATCGTGCTGCTGCTATGAAACGACAAACATGGATTTTAAAGGTTATATTAGCTGGTAATACTTTTAGACTGTGTTTAGTATTTCTTATTTCAGACTGCGTACTACGCTGCGTATACTTCCAACATTTTACAGTTTGAATGAGGCGGTTTAATGCTTATTTGTTTTGAGGGCGACCGGTAAGAAATACGACCAATAAGGGTATAATACAATGGAAACCAACACGAATGGAACGATCTATCGATTTGTGAATGTACTACATACGATCGCTGGCGTACACATAAAGCACGTTATGGTACAGGATTACACTTAGATGTTATAATTTAGAAATATAATGCTTCGAGATCGTAGCGTCGTCTGATGATAAATGCAGTATAATGTCTAACACCGTAACTGTTTGAATTTAATTGCGAAATTCAGAAGAATTTCATGAAAAATGGAGTAGAAAGTTTTGTACAGCAACATTGAACAGCACCCTTTTGTTCTTCGCTATATACCACGTGAGTTTCAAAACATCCAAGTTACTAATTGATTCTCAGGTATTAGGGCCTGCATATTTTTTCAAGATAAAAAGATTTGAACTTCACGCGGAAACTTGTTACTTCTGAGGATTCTGCTTATCCCCCACACACACTAAAAAGGCACTAATGCTTTTTCCTCAGTGAGTGAGAAAAGATTTAGGGATAAAGTGGACTAAAGCTTCCCAATTTATTTAAAATTAAGTTATCTATAATAAGTTAATGACACGTACACTAGAATTGGAGAACTTACTCAAAATTGGTAGAAAAACATCCAAGGGTCGTCCATCAACACGCGAGTGAAAAGGCGCGAAAATGTGCAACCTGCTCCTTCGACGAATAACTGACAATGAGGAATCCACGAATCAACGCAGTGTTGCAATTTCAAAAATGAATCAAAATAATTATCTTTAAAATTGAATACCACAAATACAAAAAAAAAATTCAAGATGGTGATTCAATCAAAAATACTTATATAAAAATTCAATTTAATCGTGGTCAGTGAGAGGATGAGTAATTTGAATAAAGATAAAAAATTGTGGAGTAGGATGGGAAGTGGCAACTGCCAATCACAGAAGTCGAATGAGAGAATTTTAAAAAGTCAGTCTACTGTACATTATTTAATGGAACTTAGATAAAAATTAAAATGTGAATACTCAATTAATTACAACCTTATCTTACCTTCTGAATTTCCGATGAACTAAAAAACCGTTCGGATAATTTTGCAATCAAATGCAATAACAAGACTTTGAACCAGGACGAAAAAATCGTTGATAAACTCGCGACTCGGACAGAGCCAAACTAGTCAGATACTGGACAAAAAGTAAACTTTATAAATCGATGTGATAGAAAAGTCAACTTGCAGCTTATATACTGTGTATAAGTGTATTGATGTGTTGTTACTCACATCTACTATGTATGCACACATCAACAGCTCAATTCTGTATGTACCTGTACGTGGCAGGTGCAATCGTTCACTGATACTAAAACAAACGCTATGGTGTAACAACATCAACACGGCACTCTTGCCGTGCTATTACATTCAGGTGTGTATGGTCACTATGGAATCAAAATGTGTAGGGCGCGGCCTACACCAAAAGGCTATTCCTCAACACTCCCGGCATTTTCCCATGTAATCAAACGAGGTGCTGGAACCTGCTGCTGTCATTGGACGAATAAAATTGGACTTGTTTGGATGATTGAACTAGGGTCTGATGAGAAGGTGTCGTTCGACTCGGCCTTTCCCACTTTATAGAGTTTTACATGCTCTGCTTATACGTACGCATATAATGATGCATTATATAACTGTGACATGAAACTCGGAAGAGAGCTAGAGGCTTCGACACTCAAAAATTATAGCATTTTCTTCCTTTTTTCTCTTAATGGAAAAGAAGAAAATTTATTTCCCAGAATCTTTCCCTCTAACTTTCCTTTCTCCTTGTTTATTAATTGTACAAATCTTGTTTGGTCTTCCCAATCTAATAATGGCGGATTTTTCTTCCATCACTTCCACTTTTCCGCAATATCAGATTAATCCACTGCAGCCCTAAACCATTTTACCACCACCAATTTGATCGGAATGCGATATTTCTATCATCAGTTGAGTACTTCCCAGATAGCATAGCAATCACATCAGCACAGACAGATAGTAGTATATACTTCGGAGTGGTTTCAGGCGAAAGACTAATTTTTTTTTTACTAAGGTTCTAAGGTTATCACTGACACTCAGTAGTACTGAGTGTCAGCGTTTCTTGCCATTAATAATGTAGCCTATAATAGAGATATCAAGGCGTTTTCACTTTAGTATTTTAATCTTTTTTCTCTTTCTTCTCTTAAGAAAAAAGTCTAGCGAATTTTAAATTCGAGTCGCTTCAGAGTCAGAATACTTTAGCGCACCGTATTTTGCCCACGCAGAATATGTCAGAAGTTAACTTTTGTCATTGATTCTTATAAATACGCGGTTTACGAAAAATGTATTTTAAAAGAAACTTTTTCTCCTTCTGCTTGAGTGCTTGATTTTTTCATCAGAAACTGATCAACACTTTGCGCCTTCAAGTCAAATTAACTATCGACGTGCGGATCATCAATCAAGGAAATGAGCAACTCCCAGTAAGACGACGCGGCTTCAGATCTTGTTTAATTTTACATGTGCGGAATAATGAATACGCTATGCTAATAAGACGAGGGAGCTAGTAGGCTCTTTAATTTGACATTGATGAATAAAACAAGCCTTTCGAAATTAAATGTCAAACAAATGCGGCTTCCGAAAACAATTAGCTATTATGAGTCCTATACCCACACACGCTTGAGATGTTTCTGTTTAAGCGTATATTAACATTCCATTAATTTGGAATTAGTTCTCGATTAGACACTCGCCATTCGCACCTATAACATTCTGCAAATTTACTACTTCGGACATGTCTCATTAGATCTCAATGACCGACTACAATGTCCTTATTATTGCTTCAGCGTCATTGGATCTCTGCTGCTGTACAACATGAGCCACAGCCATGAACTGCGCAAGCCTTCCGCGCGTCGCTTTGACGCTTGATGGGAGACTGTGTATAATCTTTCTTCGCGACTCAAAATGGTCGGTAGACATATCTCCAGATTTTAGTGTTACGGAAATTCCCCTCCGAGTTGGATATCGCTGGAATTGTGCTCTCTCAAATCTGAATCTCTACAAAACGAACGGTGCCATGTCGACCGACTATTTTACTTATATCGCATCGCCAGATTTAGTTGATGGGAATGAATAGCACTGGTGACATTTCCACCGGAAACAATAACAATCAAGTGATCTTAAATGGTTCCGATGAGAATTCCAACCGGAACGAATCCAGCACTTTGTCTGCTGCAAACAACATTGACAATCCACTGAACGGCTCGTTCCCCATAGAAATGGATTTGTTCCGATCGACGTGTCACCTTCTACTGGTGTCGACTGGCGTCCCCCTCAACTTGTTCATCGCCGTCATTATCATGGCCTACAAGAGATTGCACAACAAGCCGCGCAACGTCCTCTGGCTGGGCGTCACCTTTTTCAACCTGTTGACGTTGTTGACAATCCTGATCGAGTTCGTGGCCTACCACACTCAGAATAATGTCGTCTGTCTCGTGTTCGTCTCCGTCACCGGTGTGGCTTACACCTCGATCCTCTTCAATCTCCTTTTAGCGCTGATTGATCGCTACGCGGCCATCGTCCATCCCATCTGGCACCGGCAGAACGTCACCGTCCGCTGGGTCGTCATCGGTCAATCGATGGGTTTCGTCTTGATTGTTGTCGTCATCAAATTCCCGTTCATCGCTCAATTGGCACCTCCGTATTGCGGCTATTATCCGGTGCACGCCAAGTTGATCGCCGTGACCAATTTCAGTCTCTTCCTCTCGTGCATTGCGGCCCAGATGACTGTCTATTTCAAAACTCGTCAGTATTTTAACAGCAGTCGGGGAGACGGGACGACCGAAGCCACCGTCACGTTCGTCCTGTCCGCTATGCAGAGACAACAGCAGCGTGAAATAGCGGCCAACAACAGCAGCAGCACCCCGAGCAATAACAGCCAACCGTCTCGCCTACCGTCGGCGGAAGCCGTTGTGAACATCAACAGTCCTTCGGCTAGTAGTGCTGGCGATCGCAATCTAATTGATTCATCATCAGCAGTGACCGTCGGGAGCGGCGGCGGTGGCCAGCAGCAGTTGGTGAGACTCCGGCGGCACCAGAGCGTCGGGGGCAATCGACAAATGGAAATGGAAGCCACTTGGAGTCTCTTGTCGGGCGTCTTTTCCTTGTTGCTCTTCACCTTTCCAACTTTGGTGCTGGGCTTCGTCGAATGGGGTTGCCGGATGATGTACGGCGAAGGCCGCTATCCTCCTATTATCGGCATCAGCGTGTTTTACGCCCGTGAATTACTGCTTGGCCACCTCGTTTACAATCCCGTCATGTACATGATACGTAATCGCGAGTTCTCGTCGACCGTCCGGGAAAAAATTCGCTTTACTCTTCGTTCTCGTTGAACTGCGATGATTTGCCACTAATCAGAAATGATATATGTAACGATGAAATTTGTTTTGAAAATTTAGACCATTTACTAGGTTAAGCCGACCTGCTGCGGTAAGGTGCTCTTTACCTTGTTCCTTGTTGAAATGTTGGTAGAAAACAGGGTCGATCGAGGATATAGAAAAAGCTTTCATCGTCTATATCGGGTATCTATGTAAAGAGTTCCTTGTGGGATTGCGGACACTCCAAGAGGAGGAAAGTCTTCATGGGAACACAATGTATTATAGAAACTTTTGCCTTATGCATGGAGACAGTCGATTTTTGATTCAATATTACATAAGCACACGTGAATATAAATGTATCATACATTTTGTTCAATGTTTTTATTGTCTGTGATGGATGTTGTGACAGAGATTGTTTTTGGTTCTATCCAATTCAAGTCATTTTCATTATTTGTATCATTTTGGGAATTTCCCAACTTGCGTATGATGGAGAAAAAATGCATCAATCGATATTCTTGAAATTCAAATTTAAAGTTTTTTAAAACTTCATATCAACAACCTGTAAACAAAAATACAAATTTTTCTTCTATTTACTTTTTGTGTATTTCCGTAATGTCAAGAGAGCAATCTTGTATTTATTCGGACAAATGATACTTAACCGCATACTTTACCGTGCTTGATGATGTGCCATACGTGTTGCAATGGATTCGTAATATAATTACACGCTGTTCCTATAAATTATCACAAGATTAAAGGTACACCAGTTCTCGCTGCGTAGTCATCTCTATTCATGTACAGTGCGAACATTTGTGATTTATTGAAAGCTCACAACTGTTGTCAGAAATAGTAACATTTAGGCTATCAAGCCCACTTCTTTTTTAATATCTATAGAAGCCATATTCGGTGGAAGCTGGAAGTCTAGTTTTGTTATAGAGATAAAAAAATTCTTGTGAATTAAATATAAATATAGGTATATACTTCAGTGCAAGCTTATCTTTTCGGGACATGTATAAGGTTTCAAATGAAACTGAAATTCTAATGCTGCATATTGTCCATAGATTTTTCCTTGTACTAACCAGCAGCCATTGTAGAGGATACGCCTGTTGTAGTCCAAGTATACTGGTATTTTACTATTAGAATGTAGAAGAATTCAGAGAAGTTCTGGTTTAACGACATTTCTAGGCCTGATAAGCATATATGAAATTCTGAATAAAAGAGCGGATTGAATTATGGCATACAGACCTGCTCCGAAATTCCCGATCTTTTATTTGAGAAGCTCTTTTTCTTTCAATAAAACCCCAGAATCCGACAGAAATAAATGAAATTACAATTCCTTTGAATCCATCACAACTCCTAATTGGATAAACTTTATTACAAGTAAAAAAAAAATTAGAGAATTTCCGCTTGATCAACTGATTACTAAATTTTTTTAAGGCCCCTCTATGGCATCTTTTGAATAGTAATTATCTTTACTTACGAATAAGAGAGGTAAAAACCAGCACTCAATGAACCCGAATTCGTTTTCTGTAAATGTGCCAGTTTCTGCATGAATACAAGCACTCCGTTGGCTGATTATATATCCTTCTGATCCTACGGACTTACCCATTGAAAACTTGTGAGTGTAGCCTATCAGTACAAATAAGAGTCGCATTCGTGTATTTTCGGTATTTTCTATTCGACTACTTGCGAGACCGAAAGTGATGTGAATTCGCATAATTAATTTCCCCTTGTGTGTTAGATAACGGATACAAAACATGGACATGATTGCTTTTATTGGAACCATATGGAATAATTTTACCCCAGTGTTTTGCCGAGCTCAAAATGACTAAATTTCCCTTTTGTCTGGATTCAAAATCAATCGTTCAAATTCATTCTCCTGTTTAGCTAATTCAAACTATAATCATCGATGTTTGACTCAATTTAAAAGTTATTCAACTAGGCCTATAAAAAGAAATTTTAGCGGTTATTTCTTTAGACAGCTGATTTCTTCCAATGCGTTTCAGGAAGACTATTCAATGACCTGCGTTTCGCACAGCAAAAGATATAATAAGATTTCAATAAAAGAATGTAATTATTATTATCGTCAGCTGTCACGGATGCGATGAACGAGAAGAAATGGAGATTCCAGCTGAGTTCACGCAGTACGAGTGGCTCTCAATTGAGGCCGTAATATACGTTGGAATATTCGTATCCAGCGGATCCTTCCGCCATCTGTGAGAACCGGAAGACAGTTGACAGTGCGGTAATGAAAGCGGCGTACCCGCGTACCGGCGCTCTTGTTGGCTGACGGCCAACATCTCGTCAATATTTCCAGCAGGGCCAGCAGCCCAGCACCCGAGAGTGAACAGCAGATCTACCAATTGATTGCACACACGTAGATAGTTCCTGACTGAGATCTCGGCAAATAGAAAAAGTCAAGAAGATAAAAAAAAAAGAAAAGATTGGCTGTCGTCCAAATAGAAGGAATTATACCTGATTGCAGCTCGAACTAGAAATTATTATTCAATGTAATTACTGACATGTGTGTAGTGAGTTAATTGAATCAGGAATTTTTAGTCATGACGCTAGAGCATCATATAATATGATTTTCATGCGTGTTCTCTCTATAAAGTGTGTAGTACGCCCGCATAGTGTAAGGAATGGTATATACGTAATAGATTAGCTACATAATAGATGCGCTGAAAAGCGGCGGAGCGATGCGCGCGCGCGCAAATCCGCTCTCACTTCACACACCCACACACACACACACACACACTGCTGCCTTATTGTGATGTGTTTGATCAGGGGTTTATACAGATAAATGGCTAGCTGTCTTTATCCTCGCTGAAATGATCGCTATTAATAGAATCCATCCAAAGAAACAAACAAATAAGTTAATCCAGGAAAAGTATCGGCTACTAATCTTTAGCGCTTGGACGGATTTGATATAAATAAAAGGGAAATCAATTTAAAAAAAAGTAAGCGCTCAATTTCGTCGCCTGGGTCTATTTTCAAAAATATATATTTAGAGGTGGTAATAATAATGCCGTGTTTATAGGAAAACAACGAAATCCTGGAGAAAAACAAGAGAAGGAAAAAGAATTCAATCATTTCAGGTCAGCAGGCTGCGTCAAACCGGGGGCCAAATAAAATATGATACAATAGGAAAAGTGACTGGTCGGATAGACAGTCTGGTCTTTGTGTGTGTGTACGGCCTATATCTCACATATATATACTATAGCGAAAGCTAAAAAAAGAAAAAAAAAATGTTTGATTTCGTATTTTGTGTTATTATTATACTTTTTGTTTCCTTATATTTCTTTCGAGCGGGGAATAGTGTATAAGGTTGGGTCTTGTATATTCCTCCCGATGTCGACTAGAGAAAATCAATGCGCTCAGTGTGGAGAGTGGCGTTCTCTCGGCAGCAGCAGCAGCAGCATATAGAGCTGTGCTGCTCTCACCCACTCACGCCAGCTGCTGGCTTGAGCGCTTGACTCGATTCCGTCTATTCGGCGAGTTTGTTGAGGGCACACCGACCCGACCATTGGCCGCGCCGCCTTGTGTATAGCCAGAGAGCTTATACACACACACACACACACACACAGAGCAGTAGCTATATACCAACCAGGCGCATCTGGGAATCGCATGATTCAATAGCTCTCTCTTTCTCTCTCTCAGCAGCTATAGTGTGTGCTATATTCGCGCTATATATGCCCAGTGTGTGTGTGTGTGTCGAGTCATTTGTAATGTGGAGCTGACGGGTTTGCTCCGGCTTCCATCTTTCTCTTTTTCCCCCGACCTTTTTTTCTTTTGTCTGTTTGTGTGTGTGTCCTTCTTTCGTTTTTTCTCCCATTATTATACGACTATTATATAGCACCTACTAGCTACTTTAGTGCATATAAGCTCGGCTGATGGGCGGAGAGCGGAGGGGTGCGGGGAGTTATAATATTCTGTGGCGATGACGCTCAACGCATCAACCTATAGTCCTATACTTATATGTGTGGGTTACATATTGCGCAACATTCCTCGGTTGCCGACGGGCGGCATACCGAGTTAACATGAGAAATTGTTACGCGAGAGAGTCGAGCAGACTATAGCGTTGATTGATCCAGCACACCCCACGCGCCACTAAATGTTGGATGATGATGGAACACTTTCCGTCTAGCTCCTTTTCTAACCAGCCCAGGATCTCTCTATCTTCATTTCGACTTGGCCATTATTTAGATCTAACAGCAGCAATGCACTTGGTGAGTGGGGCTTGGGGTGGAATAGACACTGCGTCTATGTATAAGGACAAGGTCTCGCCGATGACAAGGAGCCAGGATAAAAGACTGTCGAGGCTTGTGAGCTGCTCTGCTGTCCAACATCTTCCGTCGACCGGATCAGTAGTTCCGTATATAGTATAGACTCGACTGTATATAAATGCATGAGCTCTCCTATACATATCGGCGGGGCTAGTCCAGGAGAATCAAAAGGGAAAAGTTGAAGAGACAACACGACGAGCCAAAAAGTAGCTTCTTCTTCAATTTGCCGCATATCCGACCCGACTTTAGATCGATTCCAATGGGATGACAGTTTCTAAATGACTTTTGCTTTTTCTTCCGCATTTCCTATACGCGGTAGCCCCGACTCTCCCTCCCCCCCACTCGACTGCTGTTGTGTGCATTATAAACCCCCACCAATGCCGAGTCGGTTGACTAGGACGGACATATATATATATCCGCAGTGTCCACCTTGTATACCAACCACACTGCGCTACATGTGCATATAGGGTCGTGCTGTGTGCGGGCGACTCTTGTTTCTTGTGTCTAACGACGATGCTCGACCATCTCTGAATGAATGAATGGCCCCACCAATTTCTCCTCTCTCTCTCAACAATGCCAATGTTTAGACACACAGTCGAGCCTTGATACTTTTGTTTGGTTGAACCCTCGTCACACGTACGGAGGAGAACAAGTCCTGGACACAGTGAAAGACAGCACACACACAGAGAAAAGGAGCTCTGTGATGCGGTAAGAGGACCTAGCATACTATATCGCGGATCGATAATAGGCCCTCTCTCTCTCTACCAGTCCAGCACTCGTCTCTTATTGCCTCAAGGAGAAACAGAATAGAAAAATAACCCCCCAAAAAAATCCGTGATATACACACAAGGAAAAAATACGACCCCTCCCGATAAAACCACATGAACAACAACAACATTACGCAGCACACACAGCACAGTAAGACGACTTTGAAACACACACAAGGCTGGAATTTTAAATGAATCGCCGAGTGTGGAGAATGAAATTCTTTTCTGACGGGCGAATGAATCGAACCGACAACTTTTGATTTCGCCGGGACGATTTTCGTGATAAACACATTCCCCTTTTTTAATAATTGCCGGGTTGTTTTTATTCGTTCTTTCTTTCTTGTGAGCTTCACCGTGTTATTTGTAAGTGGGCCAGAATGTTTGGGAAACACGTAAACCTGCGCTGCTGCGTATATGTATGTGAGGAAAATTGATTCGTGATGAATCGCGGTGCAAAAGTATACACGAGAGAAAGAAAGAAAAAAAAAAACCGGTTGAGGATCGATCGCGGGACCAGGAAAACTGTGTACCCAACCTCACAAAGTCAGTGCGGTAAATTCAATTTTTCTTTTCTTCTTCCCTGGACTGGACGAATAAACAAAAAAGTTTCGAATGAATGATTTTTTCTTGTCGTGCGTAAAAATGAAAATGAAATCAAAAAGAAAGCCGACTTGACACACAATCGTTTAAGTCAAAAGTAATAAACAGCAGTTTGGTTTTTTTTCTTGCCGTCGAGAAAATGTCGGAGACACGAAATTTGAATTTCACACGGAAAAGCACTTTGTGGATTAAGAAGGTCCAAATAATCGAGTCGGAGATCAAATAGGGAAATTTAATTTTGTTGATCTCCTTATCTCTCTCGTGTGATCATCTTTTTTGATTTTGTCATAAAGATGAAATGCTAATCTAAGATTTAAAAAAATGAAAATTCAGAAAGTCGAAAGAAGAAAGTTGCGTTGAGATTCATCCCAAATTTTATTCTCGTCAATGTTTTTTTTTCTTTCGCCCTGGCAGTCAAGGAATTAAAAGAGACAAAAGGGAATGATTAAGTTTTTTCTTGCCTCCTCATTTGAAAGGAATGGCGCGATAGAGTTTTAAAAAAGAGCAATTGAAGAAACAAACAAACAATCAAACAAGCCCTCCCCACCCCAAAAACAAACAAAAAATCCCCTCTTTTACCAACCTCAAACAGGTGCGTTACGTCATCCCCGGGAGACAACACTATTGATGATTGCCCAAGACAACAACAACAACAACAAATAAAAAAAAAGAAATGGAGGAGCAGAGGGGACGTCTTATCTAAGAAAAAAAAATCATATAAATTTTTATTATTATTGTCATATTTGTTGAGTTTCTTATTATTCCTCCCAGAAGAATTGAAACAATCCCCCATTTAAAATTTCACCAGCACACACACGCTCGAAAGTGAAAATTGGGGAATATGAAACACAATCAAGGATTGAGATTTTTAATCATTTTGGTTTTCGATTGATTCATTTTGTGTCTTGATGGGTAGTCAATTTAGTTGAGGAAGAAGAAGAACAAGAACAGGGGGGATGCCAATAACGACACAAAAGGAAGTCAACGGTAGTTCAAAGAGTTATTATATAAGAGTTCCCAAATCAATTGAAAAGAAATTTTCGTATTTGCGTCGGCGGGAAATTTCAAAACACAACCAACAAAAAGTTCCGCGTCTGTTCCAACATGATTTCACTATGAGGGAAAAGAGGAAGAAAAAAAGGGAAATCGAACAGTCATTCGACACATACGAACTGCTAAGGAAAACGAAAGGCTTTATCCTTCCCTCCGATAATAATAATAATGATGATAACAAGTCGTGAGAAGTGAACAGAAAGTGAAATGACGATGAGAGAAGAAAATAAAAAAAAAGAAGTATAATAATAATAAAAGAGCATGACGATGACACCGACGACACACCACCGGCGCTATGAAAAGTGAACTGTGGCCGGTCGATTTTTCCTTATCGATTCCTAATAATAATGAATTGAGAATGTTTGCATCTATGTAGATAATATTAGAAAACATCAGCAGCAGACAGCAACCGCCTCGATTAATAATAATGCATCACAAACGCCAAATAGGAGGGCTTTATGTTTATTGTGGGTGGACAAAATAGATGAATAGAGAGGGCCGTGGGCGGGACAAGAAGAAAGGAGCAATTCAACCCACCCCAAAAAAGAGGAAAGAACTAGAGTATTATTGTAATAATAATAATAAAAAAACCCAAAAACAAATAAGGATGAAAGAAACTATTCCAACAGAAACATCAGTGTTTTTTTTTTTAAGTTTAGTTTACACTATCAACAGCCACTAACGATGTGTGGTGTGTGTATGTCTCAATCTGCCACTTCCATCCAAAAATCGAAATATTCTAATTCTGAATTACAAATCATCGAAAAAGATGGAACACAAAATCAAAGAAACAAAACCCAAAAAATGCATCAGCTCTTTCCAGTAGCTCTAAATCGTCTCGCACACACACACAGTTGGAAAGACGAAGAAAGAAAACATACTATTTCTACATGAGAAAGTTTCAACAAAACTATATAAAGACATCATCAAAAATTCGTAACTCTCTTTTCGCTTCTCGCCTCTTTCTCCCCTTTACTCTCTCTCTCTCTTTCTACAAACATACACACACACACACACAAACACACAGACAAGAGCATGACTTTCTTTTGTGACCTTTCTAGGGCTCTTTCGCGTGTCTCTACGTGGATTCAATCAAATAACGACGACACACACATTCCTTTTCGTCTCGTTTAGTCGCTGCAAGTTTCTTTTTTTTTTGAAAACCCCCCATTCTCGATACAAGGGAGGTGGAAAGCTACCGAGCCATTCAAGAGCACACGATCGAGACGGAAGAGGAATAACTTCCAAAAAACCAAATCAATTGGAAATGAAATAATCAACTACGACTATAAAGAGCGAAATGGAAAGAAAATGAAGGGTGGTTTCGGAGGAGAGAGATTTAAACCTAATGAATGGCAAGAAAACGAAAAAAGAAAGTAATTAGATCGTTGTGTGTGTGTCGGAGAACGTTTATACCAAAATGAACAAGTAAATAGGTGGGAATTACTTGGATCTGTTGATTTTTTTTTTGTTTCTTTCTTTCTTGTCCTTCTGCAATTTTTTTTCGAAAGGTGAGCACTCGAGTGAAGAGAATCAATGGCTTGGTGGATAAGGTTCTGAAAACATTTCGCTATATTGTGGAATGAAGGAGTAGTCTCCAGTTCGCTTTGTGTGTATGTGTGAACGACCCGTAACACCGGGGAGAAGGGGGAGAGATAAGTGGGGAGTTGAAAGTTATTGCAAGTGAGCAAAAATGATTGTAGGGAAAAGGAGGATGTCACGATGAAACGAGAGTGGCGGGAGAGAATAGAGTAGGTGACGCTGGTGGGAAAGGACCAAGAGAGAGAGAGAGAGAGAGAAAAAAAACGGAAGAATAACACCACCATTCATTCTGCGGAGGGAGAAATGTTAATGGACTTTGGTGGGTAGAAAGTGGAGCAGCACACACGCCGGAATAATAATAAAAAAATAAAAAGGAGAACTAAAGGAAAAACAAAACAATATACCCTTTTTTGTAGTTGTTTTCCTCTAGCGCACAGACCCACGCAAAAAAAGACTAGGCGCTCTATTGAATCTCTCTGTTTTGGGCTGCTATTCTACCAAGGATTTTTCTTTTCAAAGTCTATGCCATGTGTTTTTCTCGGCGATTTTTTTTTTTTTTTTTTTTTTTTTTTTACTTTTTTATTGTGTGATTCTATTTCGTTTCGGAAGTGTGTGTATGTATGTTTCCGATGATATATCATCTTGTTTTTTATTCGAAATCTTATTTGACGGAAAACCAAGACCGTCCGTTTCCCACAGTCGGGAAACGCTGCATAGTGACGAGCAATAGCCAACCCAACGAATAAAAGGAAAAACAAAACAACCCAGAAAAAAAGGGGGAGCGACTACTAGATGTTTAAAAAAAAAAAATGTTGCTCGGAAAACTACATTTTTTTTTTTTGTATACTAAGGGGCAGCGAAAGAGACCATTCCGTCCAGCGGCTCTCAAGTATTGGTTTCTTTTATTTTGTGTGTTTGTTTGTTCAGGAAATTTTCGTCATAGGAGCAGCCCCCCTTTCTCCCATTTCACTGTCTGGTGAGTCCTAACTCCTTCCGGGATCCCGTTTCAATCAAATTGACTAACAAGAGTGAAGAAAGAAAGCAAAGGAAAAAAAAAAAAAAAAAAAAGGGAAAGAAGAAATTGGGAGAGTAAGAGAGACCGAGTCAACCTGTCGAAGTCTGTGCAGACTTGCAGAGGGTTGGTGGACGCGAGTAGGATTGAATGAGAGCTAAAGAGAGAAGGAGAGTGAATCAAACTGGGAACTGGGTGTACGAATTATTATTTAGAAGAGAGAAGAGTTAAGAGAGAGCGAGAGATTGGAGGGGATAGGCGAATGGCTGCGTGTGGATCACTCATGTGTGTTTGTTTTGTTTTTTTAAAAGCCAGAGAAGGTTAGCTAGATGTGGAGGCCAGAGGTGAATCCGCGCCTGGATGAGCTGGACTGCGCGAGTTCCGCATCCCACCAGAGGAGCCCAGGTGTCGGTCGTCGGGTCGGAGACATCCCTGCAAGGTGACCATCAGCTTTCGCGATCCGGCCTGGTTTCGATGCTCACACAACCAGATGCCCTGCCAGGTGCCCAACGCCAAACGGCCGTCGCTGATCGGCAAGGTCAACGACGATCCCAGGAAGCAAGCTTTGACGTGGGCGGGCTGATGTCATCCAATATCCGCATTGTCATCATCATCATCACGTGTTGATTGTTTGGCGCGATCGTTATAAGGCGTGCGGACGGACGGACGTAGACAAAAAATCCGATGACAATCCGCCGGAATTCCGGTTGAGGAGATATCCGCGCGTGTCAGTGGGGAGAGGGGTGGAGTGATGGAGTTTTTAACGATCGTAAAGGTAAAAGAGGATTCAAAAATAAAAGAAAATGAAATAAACAAAGTAAACAAACAGAAAGAAAAGAAAAGAAAAAAGGACGGTGAGGGGAGAGGGGTAGAAAGGCAACGAAAAACAGAAAGAAAAAACACATTGAGTTACGGTGATTCTACTAAAAGCTGCTAATTCTACATCTTTGTATACGTCTAATAATCTGAATATGAAAACTAATCTAGTCTTCAAGCCACATCAAATTTGACATTGAGTAATAAATCCAAGTTCAACTTTCTAACTAATCAGACGAGAAAAAATGTACCCACCATATCGTCCGGACCTTCGCACGAGTGCCTGTATGGCAAGCCCTGCTCGCGAAAGAAAAAAAGAAGAATTGTTAATATGTTCTGATTTTCTGAAAATGAATGAATATGAAAAAAAGGAAAAAATATGCATACCTCAGGGATGATTCGATTCAACATCATTTCCATGTCATCCCTAGAAAATGATAAAAAAATTATTAATTAAATAATGAAAACCAGATGAGAAACATTAACAGCAATTACCTGACATCTGGATCCCAACTTTCATTCAATGCTAAACTAGCTGATGTGTGAAGTACTGAAAACGTGAGAAAAAGTAGAATGTGAGCGAAACATCAACACACATGAAATTTGTATTGAAACGTACTTTGAAAGTGAGCGAGCCCCACAGAAAATTGTGAGATTTCAGGTATGAGTCGCAGCACCTCCTCTGTGACTAAGTGGACCCCACGATGCTGAGGCCTGAGGTTGATTCTTCTCTGAAACCAAGCAGAGCCTATTTGGATACCACTGGAACTACGGCTGGATCCGGGTCCACCACCAGTATTGAGTTCACAGCTCATTTGAAAAGCAGTCTCAAGTGACTTCTACGTCAGTTTAATTTCAGGCACAACACTTTGTATAACACATTCATCATAGGGTTACAATACTATCCCTAAATTTCTTCACTCACTTTTCTCACTTCCCAATGTCGACTAAAGCGCTCATTGAACGTTGATGGGTCCAGCTGTCGGTAAACATTTTACACATTTGAATTCCATCTTTCTTCATTGGGCAATGAAGAGATGTGGGCATATTATATTACGAACGCCCTTCATTCCTTTCTACATCACACAATGATCAACTCATTTTAACTGTAAGAAACTTGTACCCCGACTTTCACTGCCAAAATTTCACCAGCGCCATTAACCTAACTCTACCGGGCGTTGTCAAATCATTTTTCGATGAAATAGTTTAAAACATAAATAAAAAACCTATTTGTAAACGAGAATATGTTCTAAATTTTGGGAGAAACTTTGTAAATAAATTTTATCATTACGTAAATGATTAAAGTAAACGTAAATTTTAATGTTAATTTCACCAATCATTATCCCATTCAATCGTCAGCCAGTAGATGGCGTTTACCGTGTACAAAACAGCATTTTGTATTTTTGTATTTCTATTTTTAGATTCTAACATGTAATAAATGTTGCCTTAAAATTTACTAAAACAAGTGCTTCTTTAGTTGAATTAAAACTTCGCAAAAATTCTCGTTACCAATTTCTACCCCAACTCCCCAAGTCACTCGTCAGTCGTCAACTCGTCAGCAGTCCTGCGTGTTTCCGCAATAAGCGCTCTTTTCGACTGTTTAGCCCCCTATTCTGCGGGATTAGATTTTGTTTTTTTACGACACGCTGCGCCGTGTTTCCCGAAGTGTGTGTTGAATCAGTGTTGCACATGGTTTCGGTGATTTAGTCGTAATCTTAAGAATAAATAAAGTAGCCCCATTGACACATTTGAAATAGGCACATTTTTATTTCTGTGGATAAAATGAGTGAGAACACAGAAATTCAAATAAAAAAAGAAAAGGATGTAGAAGAACAACAGATTAAGGAAGAAAGTGAAATTAATCCTATTCAAGTCAAGAAGGAAAGCGAAATTGATCCTATTCAAATCAAGGAGGAAAGTGCCATTGATCCTATTCAGATCAAGAAGGAAAGCACAATTGATCCTATTCAAATCAAGAAGGAAAACGAAATTGATCCCAATGAACTACAGATCAAGAAAGAGTATGAACAAAAAATGTTAATAATTCAAATTATTACTTACTATTAGTTTTTATTTTTCAGGTATGTTTTAAGCATTCGGGAAAGAGTTCTCTGTACGGATTTGCTATCTGCAAAGGATCGTGTATTAATCGATGGTGCAGATAACTCTAAATCAAAAGAAAATGATACAGACACAATAGTTAAAGAAGACTTGAAACTAATATCGGTCAAATTGAAGGGTCAGAACAAAAACCGTCCACCTCCAATGAGATTTGACATCACTGAAAGAATATGTCCTTCATTGGTTGATGTTGCAGAAGATGAAGAGCCTAAAGTATGTCCATACAACCCAACTTGTCGTTACAGACATGATGTAGTAGAATATATGAAGGAAAGGAAGCCTGACATGTTACCTGGAGGATGTCCAAACTATCAGTCCAGTGGAAGGTGTTCTAGGGGTATAAGCTGTCTGTTAGGTGATGAACATGTGACACCAGAAGGGAAAAACAAAATTAACCCAAATCCAACCAGTCCTGGTTCTGAATACTTCAACTTCTTATCCAAGGATCTCCAAAAATCACTCAGAAAGAAAACCTACAACTTCAAGAAAGCAGAGAGTTTTGTAAAAAAGAACAATAAAGATCAAGGTAACAGTAACAACAAGGATAAGAAGGAAAAGATTACTGAAGCAAATGGAGAATCCATCAATGTGAATGCTGTGGCATTGAAAGTAGAGCCCAATAGTGAGAGTTCAGAAGTTGAAGAACCATCAGCCAAGAAAATTAAAGTAGAAATTACTGGCCCAATTACTAATGAAGATATCATCACATTGAAAACTGAAGAAAAGAAAAAGGTATTCAATAACATGTTATTGATATAGTTGTTGTTTTAATAAAGGCATTCAAAATAGATTGATTGGAGGGGTAAATTGTACCTGGCTCCCTTGACCACGGTAGGAAATCTACCGTTTCGAAGGTTGTGCAAAGCTCTGGGAGCTGATATTACTTGTGGTGAGATGGCCATGGCTGAAACACTAGTCGGAGGAGGGCAACAAGAATGGGCCCTCGTGCGCAAACACAAGTCTGAAGATCTTTTTGGAGTACAGGTAATAGTGGTTTATTTTGTTGTTCTTAACATACAATTACCGCTAATTTTTCTTAGATCTGTGGCGCTAATCCATACATTCTAGGAAAATGTAGCCAACTGCTTGAAGAGAACACGGAAATTGATTTCATTGACCTTAATCTTGGCTGCCCAATCGACATGGTGTATCAAAAGGTACAAGTATTTATTGAGCTTTTCGAAGTGTTTGGTTAATAACTAAATTTTAAATTTAAAAAACAAAAAAACAGGGAGCGGGCAGTGGCTTAATGCGTAGGAGGGGACCTTTGGAATCGTCTATCAAGACCATGTCACAATTGCTCAAGATCCCGTTTACTGTTAAAATGAGAATGGGCGTCTATACAGACCACCCATTTGCTCATCAATTAGTAGAAAAATGTCGGGATTGGGGTGTCTCTATGGTGACTGTACACGGTCGTTCCCGTGAGCAACGTTACACACGTCTCGCCGACTGGGATTACATAGGGAATTGCGTCAAAGCCGCTGATCCTATGCCCATATTTGGAAACGGAGACATGATGTCTTACGAAGACTATGAACGAGTAGTGGATCAGAGTGGGGCTGCAGGTAAAAATTGTTTAGATAAAGATCCCCCTTCATGAAGTGACTCTTGGTATAGATTTCAGTTATTATTATGTGTCTTATTCCCGTAGGCGTAATGATCGCTCGTGGGGCTTTAATCAAACCTTGGATTTTCACTGAGATAAAAGAGCGCAGGCATTGGGACATCAGCTCTAGCGAACGGTTTCAGTATATGAAAGGTACATTCCTCTGTTATCATTAGTAACGTTTATGTGAAACTTCCGTTGACATTTCCGTCTTGTATTTATTTAGACTTTTGTAACTATGGCCTCGAACATTGGGGTTCGGATTCCCAGGTAGAGTAACTATTTCCAGCGTAAAAAATGATCCATTAATCAAGCGCTTGAATTGCTTCACCTAGGGTGTGGAGAGAACGCGCCGGTTCCTTTTAGAGTGGCAGTCATTTGCTCATCGCTATGTTCCCGTTGGTTTACTGGAAAGGCCGCCGCAAAAAATGAATCTCCGTCCACCCCCTTTCAGAGGCCGTGATGACCTGGAGACGCTACTGGGTTCACCTAACGCAGGAGATTGGGTCCGTATTTGCGAAATGTTCCTTGGACCAGCACCTGACGGGTTCCAGTTCTTGCCAAAACATAAAGCCAACTCGTGGAAGTGAGGAAAATCATTCACATCCATTTTGTCATGTTTTTTGCTAGTTCAAAGCAAATACTAACCAATGGGGAAAAAAAAAAACTAGTTTGTACCAGCCTTTGCCCGACTTAAATTATCTTGTTTTACGTCATTGAGACAGAAAACTAAACTTAAGTTCAATCCTTCTTCAAACATCAAAAAAGATTTTGAAGATATTTATCGGCAGTTTGTACCAGACCTTTCTTACTGAACGGCGACTTCGTTGACCTTCACGATACATAACTTTTAATCAAGAAAAAGTATGGCAGTGTATTTTCATCACCTTATCTCCCGCCCCTCTGTCATCAGGTAATCCCACGCGATTGTTTGTTTTGTAACTAGTGCTGCTATAAAGAAGGTGAGTATATCCGTCGTCAAATTGATTTATTTAACTTAAAAGAGCACTTGAGATCGCGAATATTTGCACAGTTATGAATTGAGTTCTGTGTAACGTTCGGAGATCGAAGCAAAACGACATAGACAAGTATGAAAACACAAAATGGGAAGAACGCGCGTGGGAGGGACTTCGAAAACGTTGGACACTTTACATCTTCCTGACCAAGTCCCCTACAGCGAATTGCAGGTAAAAATTCATTTTTAAATACATTTAAGATTCGGAACTCATGTGAAACGGTGTTTCGAGTCGCCATTCGTTTGAACGGGCCACATGCACTCGCAGCCCGAATGAATTTCTTTTGTGAATAGCGTCCAACATGATGTTCCAATTTTTCTTTTTGCTAACTGAATGGTTTTGGTGCGTTGAACGCAAGACAATCCCGACTGTAGACAAATCTGTAAATTCGTTTAACGTAAGTGGCGTTACAGTTGGATCTCTCAAATGTAATCGAAAGCCAATCAAGTACCTGTGAACCGTCTTGATGTCCGCGATGATGTAACTTGTTGGCCGTGTGCTTGCACTCAATCGAATGATAAAATGGGGGTCGAAACTCGTAGTCTGGTTCGTGAAGATCCACTCTTTGATTAATAGACTGGCAAAGCGGCTGATAGTCCTGAGATTTCGCAGCAGAAATGTAAGACAACAATGGTTTCGTTAGGCCTAAACTGAATTTGATGGTTCGAAAGTAAAGTTTTTGTGTACCGGTAACGATTCACGTTCACGAGTCAAAGTTGGACGCCAATTACGGTTGATGGTGTTTTCTCCGTACACTTCATTTTTCTGTATAACAAGTTTGAGCATTTTAAACCAAAGTTTTACCCACTGGTTTTTAGCAGGGGACTTACCCGAAATGGAATGGCTGCCACAGGACAGTAAATCCACTGGACGAAGATCAAGAAGAAGAACAAAAATTTGTTTTTGGGGACGATTGGAGCCATGGCTACTGCTACCGCTGACACTTGTTTCAACTATCCTCGAAGTTTGGGAGACGTATCCGAGAATATATACCCCGGCAGCTCCAGCGTGACGTCTGACTTTTCCGTAAGGCACCTGACACTATATTGTTTGAACGAGGCCAGTGGGAATTTCCAAACGTTAGTATATATACGTATTCACAAGTTTTCATCTCGCGTGTATATGTGTGGGCTAAAGGCTGCGTATGGCACTGTTCTAAAACTGCTACTTGTGGGTGGGGCAAACGAGGAGGGGAAACTGGAGACTTCGTGTAGGTTGGTTATTTATCTAATATCTCTTCCAAACGCCATTATAACTGACAACATCACCGAATTTGAAACTAGACTTTCAGCCTATCGTTCACGTGATGCCCATGCCCTCCTGTTGAAGCTGACCAGACTTTTGTAGATTGCCTTGGGTTTTTATTAATGGAAAAGGTAATCCTAGCCGGCTGTACTCAGAAACAGGATGCAATGAAGAATGCGCGTGACGCAAAATGAGCTGCCCTTGCATATATATAAATTACTAAGTGCCTGCCTACGTTTAATTTTGGAAATTTTCCCCCGCAACAGATTAGACGTTGTTATGCAATGAGTTGGGCTGAACTCAATACGATGACCCTTGCACCTGTTTTTCATTGTTGTTCCTCAGTATAAAGTAAATGTCACAATCAGTAAACCAAAAGGAGTCGCTTCTAGATCGGGTTAAAACTGTCTGGATTGACGATAAGATTTATTTTACCACTTTACAAGTCGTTCGACAAACAACAAATAAGCTACACTATACATGAGACACATTCTTATCAACGATTCAGACATGTAAGCGTCCTCATTATTCTTCAAATAGGTGAAAAGTCTGGTGCCATTGACAGAGTTCGGCAGTTATGTTTTGTTGAGACGGAATGGTAATCCGCAGACTGGCTCGTTCTGGTTCGAATAATCTCCACACGAATGGAGTAAATATTGGAAATGGCGCAGACGCAGTCAAAAAATATCACGGGAATCTCCTGACCCAAGGAATCACGTTTCGATAATCAGTGAACATCGCAGGTCTGCGTGATAGGAAAAACCCTGTGATTACTCCTCCTTCTTGTATACTAAATGCTATCTAATTCTATCGATTGTTCCTCGATGCACGATAACGTCAACAACACACCAGATTGATCAGGCTTGTGTCAATATTGACATTTTTATCCGTGATCGGGTAAATTTGGACGTATCATGACACGAATGATTACATGTATTTACTACCCGATATGTGGAGCGATATTTTTACATTTTCGCGTGCTCGTTTCATCAAACGCAAATTGTATTAAATTTTTTTTTCTCAGCAAAATGGCGATCCGAAAAAGACCGCCAAAAGCAACAAAGAATGTTATATGGTTTATCGACAGATGGCAGCGGTGTCAAGCTTCTTTTCCCCCCTCCCTCTAGCTGGTGTGTTATGTGTATTCATGGTCGAAAGAGAAGTTTTCCACCAGATGCTTGTGGATATACTAGACTGGCTGGAAGAACTGGTGGGTGTCCCTGGTAGTTGTTGAAAGGAGGAAAAGAGACGGAATAAAGTACGAGGACTTCACACTCCGCCCTTGAGGTAAGTCACTAAATATGACTGACCTAATCTTGTAGTGATTTAAAAGAATTGGTTTGTCGTGTTGTCGATGACGACAAGTTCGGACGTGCCTTGTGCTAGCTGTGGAAGTGCATCTTATACGTGTGTTGTGAACGCCCCACACGAAGAAACGACGAACGTGTGTGTTTGTGTGCTGTTTTTCCAACAATTTTATAATATTCACCCTCCCTCGTTTCTTTTATTTCCAAAAAAGTGTCGATAAAAAAGCTCAGCTGCCCCCACTGTTCCAACAATTTTGGCATTCTTCCGAATTTGGCCCTTTTGCTCTGTCGTATTTTGACTTGGACGCCCTTTGTTTGGTATAATTATATTCCTTTATTATTTCTAAATTTTTGACGAAGGGAAAACGTTTCGAACGAGTTAAAAATTATTTCTTAAGAACGTTGAAATGTGGAGGCCATGCCTCATTATGTTTTGTGTTCCGGTTGAGACAACGTCTCGAAACGTTTTTATGGAAACGTGGATTTTGTGCTCATAGATATCTGTGTTTGTGTGTTGCCAGTGGAAATTTTGGGTGTGTGTCAGTGCATTCAAAAATAGGAAATCACAAGAGAGTTGCTTTCGACATAACACACACACACACAAGTCTTTAAAAAACCCTCAGCAAAGCAGCAGCAGCCATGTTGGTTATTGGTTGAAAGGTGCCCCAGGGTTTTGGGAAGTTTTTCCTGGCTTTTTTTCCTACTCATTTTTCCCTTTTTTTAATTCCAAGAGCACTCGAGCATACACAACGAGAGAGAGACAAAAATGTGGAGGAAACGATTCCCAGCTTTAATTTTCAAGTTGTTTTATATTTCACTTTTCATTTCCTCTCTCTGGTGGCCATCTAAGACCTAGCAGACAAACACACACACACTAAGTAACCTTGAAAGTTTTTGTTGTCGTCCTTCATCAATTAGATTCGAAAACTGGTATTTCGACTTGTAACTGGTGAATGTCGTTCTTCTGTGTTTTCATTTTCGATGGTGACTTTGACCCTTTTTTATTTCTGTTTTTGGCGAATTTGTTTTCAATTTTCCCCAAATTTGGTTGCGACGACATTTGCCGGTTGTTTTTCTTTTCCATTGTGGCCGTTCCCGGCATTTTCCATTTCCACTTCCCCCCTCTCTTTTTTCTATTTGATGATTACATTACATATTCGGCGTTTCATGGTTGTTTAGGGGAGGGTTATTTTCGAAGGCTGCCGCGTGCTGCCATCTAGCGTCAGTCAGGGCTACTCGCTTGGATTGTTGTAGGGGTCATTCGCCCCTTTCTATTTCATGTCCAAACAAAACAAAAAACGTGACACATCTGCGCCTTACCTCCCCATACATCCCCACATTTCCACCACTGACATGGGGGATTTCTCTTAAAAACAAAAAAAAAGTAAAAATCTGCTCTCAATTTCGAAACGGAAAACAACTTTTTCCCCTCCGTAAAACTTTCCTATCAACGACTAAATCAACAGAGATAATAATAATAATGCCTGTCCTGGGGTCAACGTTTCAAGTAAACACCTTTTTCAGTTTCTTTTGTGATGGTTTTTTTCTTTCTTTCGGGGGGTAACAAACAACAAAATGCCAATCATTTAATAGCTAAATAGAAGAACCAGAAACCTTGGAGACTCATTAAATAGGAATCTCTTGGAACCGGATTCTCACTCTTGCTAGAAGAACAACTTCTTCTTCTTATTTCCACGAGAGATAAAAAGGAATCGTCTGTGTAGCAAAAATGGTCGAGTAGTCGAGTGAGGAATTTCGAGTTGTTGCTTTGAGTTGCCTAGAGAATTTTTCCGAAAGGATTCCGGTTTCGTCCCTTTTTTTTTATTGATTAATTTATTTTAAAATAAAAGTAAAAAAAAAAAAAAGGTTTTAAAAAAATATGAGTTGGGAGGGCGTTGCGCCTTTGTTCTTCTTCTATTTCTTACCCCCCGCACAAAATAGATATGCGCCCCCACCGAAACTCTCCGTGAGACCATTGCACTTGTGTGTGTGAGTGTATAGCAGCAGCAGCATATTGATCCTAGCCCGAGGCTACACAACACACAAACACCATACTCCGGGACCCGACATCTTTTTTTCTTCTTTTTACCCCTCGTGAGAGAGAGAGGGTGGGGGTATTATATATCGAGAGACTTGCAGTAGAGAGAGAGAGAGAGAACCATTTTATTTTTTATTAAATAATAAATAATATATTAATGTCGACTTTGTTTTAAAATGATCTCGAATTTCGTAAATGTTCCTTGTCGTTGGAGTAGACGGACATCCGGAGTGGTTTTGATTGTCGACATGGTTCGTTGTACGCAAAGTTGATGCGACTAAACTTTTGAAATGTTGAAAAAGATTTGGGAAAAGAGTTTTTTTAATTTTTTGTTCGTTCAAAAATATTTAAAGGGTTTCTTGTTCAGCAGCAGCAGTGCCTTAGTGGTGGTGGTGGTGGCGGCGGCCAGTCCTCTCTCTCCCACCGACGCTTTTATTGATCCAGACCTACTGCCAACCCCACATCTGGGTTGAGCACCCCCTCGGATTTTATCCCTCCATCTTGGGTTCGATCCATCCGTCTATGAGTTTTAACATCCCCCCTCCCGAATCCTCCATTGTGTGACGACACGATCGATAGTCGTCGTCAACACACACGACCACCCCATCCTCCCTCCCCCTAGAGTCTTCTGAATCAATGAGGGAAGAGAGGACTTTGTCTTTTCGTTCGTGGAAGAGCCGAAAAGGAACCGATTTTTTAAAAAATAATCACGAAGTTTTTGCCATTTCAATTCTAGACCGATGCTCCATCTCTCGGCCGAACGTGAATTTTATTTTTCATTAATTTTTTAAGAAAAATCTGGGGATTGAGAAAATGTTATCAGAGAAAAACTTGGGACAAAAATGAGTTTCAATCTGAAAAGGGAGGAAGAAAAAAGGGAGGTAGTAGGAGGAGTCTGAGTGTAATAGTTCCCGTAGGGGAAGAGAGAGAGTTGGTAGAGAGGGGGGAGACCGTGAGGGGCGTTCGGGTGTAGGGGCGGCCATTTCCACCGAAACGAGCCAGTCGGCTGCCAACCTGCCTAGAGGGTTGTTGGTTGTTTGTTTCAACAGGAAAAAAAGAAAACGAAAACATTAGTATTTCTTTTTCCTTCTCCACCGATATTATTCCAACCCGGGAAAGGCTCACGCACAACGATCGTGTCAAGGACAGCAACACCAGTACCAGTGTCTCTCTCTTTCTGAAATCAAACTTTTTTCCCTATTGTGGTCTCCATGGTGATGTTTCCGTCCATCCAACGATTCAACGGGCATTTGTGCTGTGGGAGAAAGAAAAGCAGTAGTCGCTGGGTTGTTTGGACGATTGTTTGCTAACTAAAGTGTCGGTTGGTTGCGCCGATTCCTTTGGAGAGCCAAAGGAGAGTTAGAAAGTGACCTTTTTATTTTACACTCGAAAATTCATGGAAAGTGAAAACGACCAAAAAATACAAGAAACAAAAAAGAACTGAGCGGCGCTTTCTAGTGTAAATTCGAAAGAGAAAAGATATCTCGACTTTTTAGCCATTCTAGTGAAAACCAGCTCTGACCGTGTCTCTCTCTCTCTCTTTTTCGTTTTTCTCGGTCGTCAAGTGCAATTCCCTTTCGAAGGGAAAGACCGTAGAGTTTGTTGGGCAGCAGCAGCAGCTACACAAGTGTATGTGTGTTTGTGGTATCTTCTTCCCTGCCCAGCGAGAGAGAGAGATATACTTTACTAAATATCCGATAACTTTTTTTTCTTTTTGGGTGAAGACAACCGTCTTTTGTGTATATGTGCCGTTGTGTAATCATTTCCGCTGTGGGAACAAACAATGGAGACGAGGTAAGCGGACGGTATTTTTTGATGTTTTGTTCCCCTACGTATTCCTTGTGTGGCTTCTTCTTATCCTCGGTTTCAACAGCGGAAGTTGGCCACGCTGGAAGATGTGGATATGTTGAAAAAGAAAAAAAAGTGGAAGAAAGTTTACACCACTGGGTGTATATGTCCGTCCGAGCAAAAGTATTGATTCGCTATCGACTTTTGGGGTCTGCGAGTCGACTACGGGAGTCGACTCCGCTCGTATACATTTTCCCTATTTTAGCCCTACACACACACACACTCCCCCCCCCTTCTCCACTTCCTCTTCCACCAGACTTTTTTTTTCCGTTTCTCAATCGATATGGCACACGCAGCTCACTCCTGCTCCTCACTCGCAAGAGGGGGAGGTTGTTATACGTGGTGGACGAGGGGTGGAGGAAATATTTCCATTCTTCTTTATTAGGGAATCTTGTCCGAATCCATTGACCCCGCCCAAGGATTTTTTCAGGGAATTTCACCGACCCAAGTTTTTTCTTTTTCTTTGCATCATTAAACAGAAATTGGGATGATGATATTTTTGAAAAAAAAAAAAAAAGTTTTGCTGAACAGAGAAAACCCCCCTATCCTCCCCCATGTGAAAACAGCTGCTTGAACCTGGTGCAGCTGCTCGGCCCTGGGTGGTGGCGATGATGAAGAGCATACACACGTAAAGAAAAAAAAAAAGAGACCAGCTGTGTTTTGGGCTTGATTCGGGATGTATTTTTCGACCCGTGGTGGATCTTTTTTAAAGGGCGAACCAACACACAGACACACACACACGACATGGCCAAGGCCCGTGCTGCTCACGAGCACTACCCCACCCCCCCGGAGGAAAGAAAGAAGGGTGGGATGTGGGATAGAATGTTTGGTTGGGTCGGTACGCAATGGAGGAAATATCATGCGAGATAACACGTTTACAAAAAAAGAAAGAACCTGAGTCAGAGCTAGAGAGAGAGAGAGAGGCTTTTTGAGTAGCCAACAGACTCCCCCCCTCGGGCACTACCGTCTCTTTGTCCCGATGCTGGTGGTTGGGATACTACAGTTTGTTGTGTTCCAGGAGTTGGTGAGGGAGAACACAGTAAGGCCGGAGAAATTGCTGGTGGACCTTAAAGGTTTCCAGAAGAAGAAGAACGAAGAAGGGCCAACCAGACCAATCTGGTGAAAAGAAAAAGTTGTATAAAGAGGTCACGAAGAAGAAGAAAAAAAAACCCGAGAAAACGGGAAACTCGTTTTTTCTCTTCTTCTTCGTGTATAAATATCCCTATACTGTGCCTATAGCCTTAGAGGGTTATTTTGGAGAGCGTGAATATAATTTTTGTTTTTCCCTCCTCCACATAGACCCAAAGGGCTTCTTCATCCGTCCGCTCCCTCTCGGAGTAAATAACAAACAGCTGGGCGCAGAGATAAACCTCTCTCTCTATTTTGTCGAAAAATGAGTTTTAATCTTATCTCTCTCTATTGTGCGTGTTGTTTTTATTTTACCGGTTGTGAACGAGGGTGAGAGAGAGAGAGAGTCTGGTTACGTGTTCAAATGGATTTTCAATGTTAGGAAAGAGAAAAAAAGGCCCACCAGTCAAACCTTAGTAGAGGTCTCCCCCCTCTCTCTCTCTCTCCTCCCTTTTTCTCTCTTGTTTTGACGTTGGTGGGGAAACTTGCGCATCCGGTGTTCCAGCCGGAACAAGTTTGAAGCAGATGATCGTCGTAAAAACGGAAAAAAGGGGCTTCCCGTCAGTTGTTTGTTTGGATGTCGAAAGAAAATTCGTGCAGCTTTTTGAATATTGATTTTATTTTATTTTTTTTCAAATTTTATTATATTTTTTCCTCATTTGTTTGTTTTGCTTTCGATTACGATCCAGTAGGTATCGCAGTAATCGCTCGGGCGGAATCCTCGGCCAACAACAGAGCGCAAGCGCCAGTAGCACCGCTAGTAGCAACAATTCCGCCAGTTCTTCGTCTGGGGTGTCCATAACCTGGACAAGGAGTTGCCAGGTAATATTCGATGGTTGCATAAAAATCTGTTTTGCGGATCTGTCAATCAATAATTTTCTGCATTGATTCTTTCTTTCTTTAATTTCCAGGCAACGTGCAGCAAGCAGCCTTGTTTAAGCTGCGCGGGCAATCCTTTGTTGACGCCCAGCAGTCAAAGTGGTGGTGGTGGTCCAGCCGCAGCAGCAGCCGCAGTCGCAGCCGCTGCATCCGCAGCTGAAACGGAGCATCGTATTTACTTGCGCAGTCACCGGCAGCGACGCAATCAACAGCTGCTGCAAATCCAACAACAACAGCAGCAGGTCGCCAATTTAACCCTGCGTCCATGGACGCGGTCCCGTGCGCAGCAGGTGCTGCACCACTATCAGCTTGAGCAACTTCACCCGTCTCACACCGGTATAATATATATCTTATCATTGCGTTGACATGTTTACACCTTTTTCTACCGTTATGAAACCTCAATCACCTTTCTTTTTCTAATGATTGTGATTAGGTGTCGTCTACTTGACTAATCCGAGCGAGCGGGCCGCCAGCAAAACAGGAATACCCTTGGTTCAGCAACTACCGCCACCGCCGTTACCACAACAACAGCAGCAACAACAACAGCAGCAGCAGCAACAACAGAACGTCAGATTGGCCTTGGCCGCTGTCACCAGAGCCTCATCATTGCCCACGGGTAAGACATTTTGAAAGTTTGTTGTTTCGTTGATTCGGTTATTGGTCGACAACTTGAGCTGACTTGTACCTTTTTCTTCTTCTTCTTCTTTCTCCCATCTTCTTCTTCTTTGTGCTTCATTCCTTCCGTCTGTCTGTCACATTTAAAAAAAAAGTACGAAATCAAGTTAGTCCGCGCCGCAAATGAAATCGAACGGATCCAATCAGTCAAATTAATTTTTAATTTCTCCTTTTCGTTTGTTTTGCAGGTGTGGACCGGCGTCGCGTGACGCGTGGGATGACAATGGGTCAGAAGGTGTCTGGCGGAGTTAAAGGTCTCAGCGGTCGGGAAGGCAGTC
The DNA here is from genome assembly GCF_021134715.1 of Daphnia pulex. Taxonomy (NCBI): domain Eukaryota; kingdom Metazoa; phylum Arthropoda; class Branchiopoda; order Diplostraca; family Daphniidae; genus Daphnia; species Daphnia pulex. The sequence continues at coordinate 4,019,804 of NC_060022.1, forward strand.
ACTCGTCGCTGGGCGGAGCCAAACCATCCAATTCTCGGCATGAAATGCCACACGATTTTACTAAACCTTCGCGGCTGGAAGCTCTGCTCGACATGCCGCCCACTTCCAGGTATATACACACATGTCAATCGATATACATACTGAAACAACAATGCAATCATTGATTTGAATTTTTAAAACCAAACAACAGGGAAGTGGAATTGAAGCATGCGTGGAACGCGGACGACCGGTCGCTCAACATCTTTGTCAAAGAGGAGGATCCGTTGACGTTTCATCGGCATCCAGTGGCTCAGAGTACGGACTGCATCCGCGGCCGCGTCGGTTTCACGCGCGGTCTCCACGTCTGGGAGCTCAATTGGTCGACACGCCAGCGCGGCACTCACGCCGTCGTCGGTGTCGCCACCCTCACCGCCCCTCTCCACTCGGTTGGCTACCAGAGTCTGGTGGGCAGCAACGACCAATCGTGGGGCTGGGATCTTGGCCGCAACAAACTCTACCACGACTCGAAAAACCAAGCCGGCACCACTTACCCGGCCATCCTCAAGTCGGACGAGAATTTCACCGTCCCAGATTCGTTTTACGGTGAGAGAATTTCGATGGCAGTACGCGACCGAGATTTTGTTGTGTGTGCGTGTGTGTGTGTGTTTGTTTGCGATAACCATCAACCACTTTCTCTTTTTTTTTTCTTTTTCTCCTTGCGAAAAATAGTCGTTTTGGACATGGACGAGGGAACGCTAGCCTTTGTCGTCGATGGACAGTACTTGGGCGTGGCCTTCCGAGGTCTCAAAGGCAAGAAACTTTATCCCATCGTCAGCGCCGTCTGGGGGCATTGTGAAATTACCATGAAATACATAGGAGGACTCGATCGTGAGTTTTGACAACTTTTACCTTTTCTCTTTTTGGATCATTTTCGTAATTTGTTTTTATTTATTTATTTTCCAGCTGAACCATTGACGTTGACAGACCTGTGCAGGCGAGTGGTTCGACAAACGGTGGGCAAACAGCGACTCGAGAGGCTGGACGAGCTCAACTTACCGCCGGCTCTCAAGAGTTACTTACTCTATCAACACCGGCGATGATCCGTACCGCATCGCAGATGAAGTTGTCCATCAATCAACTCTCTAGAAAACAAAAATACCAGAAGAAGAAAAAAACAAACAAAAAAAAAGGCGATTTTTTAAGGAAAAGGAGGGCCCATGAAAACGGTTTACAAAGAACAATTTTTCTCTTTTTATAAAGGAGCTCTTTTGAAGTTTGAGCTCGACGATTTCCAATCTCACTTGACACGTCAGTGGAATACAGATCCTGAGAAGAAGGAATTCCCCCTCCCTTTTTAACCAAAATACTGTTTTTTTAGAAATTTTTAAAAATGAAACAAAAAATGACCATCATCTGATCACACACCCGACCCCCGTGGATATAAAAGTGTTGTCTGCCTCCTTTAATTTTTTCATTTTTTTTTTAAATCATCTGTCGGTTCCGTTTTTTATTTTTCATTTTTTCCGACCTCCTCCTTTACACTTCCGCCAGACTCTTTTTTATGTGTAAAACGTTGGAATGATTTTTGTTTTGTATGTGTCGTGTGTGGGAGAGGGGAGGGTAATTAGGAACCCGGGAGCTCAAAATTGAAACAACAAGAAGAAGGAAAATATTTCACTCCTTTATGTTAAAAGAAAATCATCTTTTTTTCGGTTCGGGAAAAAAAACTTATTTTTCTTTTTATGTAATTTTTCCCTCCCCCAACACATTTTTGTTTTATGTGTGTGTCTGTGTGGATGTTTGCGAGACCAAAAGAATTCTTTTGTTTTATCTTTGTTTTCTTGTTCCGACACGGATCCCATTTAGACGCTCCCCTCATTGAAAAAAAGATTGACAACGTTGTCAGGCGTGTGTGTGTGTTATGCGGCATGCCAAATTTGTGTAATTCGGAATCTAATGCTGCTCGCAAGAAAAGAAGGAAAAAGAAAAAAGAAGCATTTTTTTATTGTATGCATGTGTGCCTGTATGTGTGCTGTATTGTACGTCTTTCCCAATTTTTATTTTACAAAAATCGACCGTGTGAATCTGTCCTCCCCTCTCCACTTTTCCTTTTTTTTTTTTTTGAATTACGAAACTTGAAAAAGCAGCGAGTAATAATCGAAATGCGATTCTCCTTTTCACAAATCTCGTGTCTTGTGTCTTGACAAAAAAAGCCTCGTTTCCCTCCACAAAAAAAGAAAGAAGAAAAGTATCCAAAAAAACACTTTTTTAAAAAAGAAAAATCATTCTGTTTATTTTTTTTTCGTCCAAATTTATATTTTTTAATTTCTTTTGCTGGCATTTTTTTTAAAATTACCATTTATGAGTCAAGCGGGTAGTAGTGTCTGCTCTCGATTTATTTTGAAAAAAGAAAAAGCTCGTTTCAATTTTTATAATTTTTTTCCCCCAATCACCCCACCCACCTCCCTCAATCGTGTTTGAACCTCCCTCCATACAGGACTAAATCAATATTATCCGTGTGCTGTGTGCGTGTGTCATGAGTCTGGAGGAAAACAAAAAAAAAAAAAAATGACGAAATCCGGAAAGATAAAACAAAGAAAAATGAAACAAAACAAAAAAAAAGAATCGATTGAATCTAAAGAAATTAAAAAGAAAAGAAAAATAAGAATCTCCTCTTTCATTGATCCCTTTTGTCCTCAATCCACTTGGCATTGACTGTAGATTTTGTGGCAGTCGGCTAAATTTCGGCCGTGAGCAGCAGCCTCAGTGAAGGTTCCTTCCGGATAGGATGATGATTGGAAGTGTTCCAGAACGGCTTCGCTATACATTTGAAAAGTAACAATGTCAACAAGATTGTTTTTTTGTTTTTAAAAACTAGTTCTTTTTTTTTCTCGGTTGCCTTCAGAAGAAATTGAAAACAAAAGTTTTTACCTGCTTAGTTTGCCAAAGACTTTCCCCATTTGGCCGTAGTTCGATGTCAAACGTCGATTGGCTAAACAGATGGACCTTTGAGCGCAGACCAGAGGCCGTTTGTTATCACCATGTTCGGTGAACTCGCTCTATTTTTTAAAAGATTTTGTCATTGATTCTCAATCCAAAGACAAATAATTAGATTCAAATTACTAGAAGCGGGAGAACGGTGGCGACGATTTCATAATTCAATGTTTGAATTCCTCCTTGGCCGAGATTGGAAAACCATTCCCGAAATGGATCTTGAATAGATTTCTTCTTCCGGCCACTGGCAGCCGTCGTCGTTATTTGATTCAGAATGTCCTAAAAAATTGAATCGGAAGGTTAGATGATTCAAGTATTTGTGAAACCGCGAATCACAGAATCATTCCCGTGCAAACAAGGATGAAAGGATTAATAGGTGGAAATTGATACCGACCCGCAAGAGATTGATCAGAAGCAAAAGTCCCAGTAAAGCTACCGCATTGCTGCCATTTGACCTATTAGAATCAAGAGAAAAGGAGCCATTGATATCTAATTGGTATTTTCAGTTTGTTAAGCAAAGAAGAAGAAGATTTCAGGGCGTGGCTAGTGATAAACTAATGCAATCACTTGTGTGATGACCTCAGACCTGCCTTTATTGGTTTTTACCTGGATCAAATTGAGTAGGTAAAGGAATCCCAACAGAGAAACGGCCGAAGTGTTTAACCTAATTTTTATGATACGTCAATTTCATTTTGAAAACAAAACTGGCACTTGACTCGGTCGGATCAAAGTATCGATTTCTTGATAGTAAACAAAAATATTAAATTACATACCCGTGTCCGTAACCTCCTCCCCCGTGTCCACCGTAACTTGCTCCTCCACTTCCGTGGCCATAGCCTCCTCCGCCGTAGTTTCCTCCGCCGTAGCCCCCGCCCCCATAGCCTCCACTTCCGTAAGAAGAAGCGGCCGGTTTCAAGTCGGTGGATCTCGATGATTGAGAACTCGTTTCATCGTCTGCATAGTCCAATCAAATTGATTATATCAATTATTTAATTTAAAATGTAATTCAATACTTACACGACGTGATAGCTGAAAATGTAGCCGAATGATCGGTTAGTCCGACCATTTGACGCCAGGCTTCGTCAGGGTCGTACGTTCCCGAATCTCCACTCACGATGACGACGATGAGCAGAGGAGATAACCACAACTGCATCTTGTTACTTGACTTGTCCTCGATCCGAATTGATATCACGTCGAGGGACCATCATCCCTCTACTATTTATAGGGTTTCTCATAATGCCCAGGTAAAAATATTTCCGTTAAGGTGAAAGGACTGAAAAATAAAAATTTCTTTGTTTGAATTCATTTGAATTATTTTGATCGTCACGTCTCATCATTGTTTCGATCCTTATTCTGTATTTTAAATCTCTTGAATGCGAGTTTAACGGGCGAGAGTAGCGAACGTTGACCGAACAACACATTGCCGCATCAACGTTGAACAAAAATGGACGTCACGGTGTTGACATTTAAGAATGAAAAAAACACAAGAAAGGAAATATAACGGGGCGACTCAGGTTGTCGTAATGTCTAGAGAAAATAAAAGAGAGTTAGGCAACTAAGAACACGAATTTTAAAAATCAAACGAATACCAGCAGAACACAACAGAATTAAAATTGTGATCGTTTGCCGCCAATACAATCGTGTTGCCAAGCTTTTAATGGCGTTGGTTTCTTAACAACGATTTAAAATTATTTTTATGATACAATAGAAATCTGTATTTTTTTTTTTAACTTTTAACTTTTTCAATGGTTTTGATTTCCATGATGGTGGCGATGAGCTCGAGAAAACATTTCCCTCCAGGGCTAAATGCGTTGTTCAGCCATGCCGCCAAAAATCGACGGCTAGCGTTCTTCATTTGTCTACGTTGTTGTTGCCTAGGGGGCTAGCGGTGGCGCTGTTCCACCACGGCGCCATCTATCTAGCTGGTGCCAGGCAATAGACTCCGAATTGTCTTTCCCGTGCCGCTCGTGGCAGAACGTAAGTATTGAATTGATATTCTACCTTTTTCCTTAGTCTTATTTCGCATATTGATATCGGTAATTGTAGTTAGTTTAATAGCCAAAGTCTCCGTTACAAATTTGTGTTCACTTTAATCGTGTTGTTGACGTTTGTATTTCTGATAGTTGTGTTTTTTGGGCTTGGTAAACGCTGGTGGTCGAAGTAGGAATGACACATGGCACATGAGGTTACTTTGGGCGCCATGTTGGGATTTTAACCGGCCTTTTCCACATATTATTGTTGCATATTCATTAGCCTACAGTAGTGTTCTCATGTAATTGGATTCCATATCCTTATTCCTTTTTTTCAGTTATATTTCTTTGGGTATTTAGTACTGTTGTCAAATTAAACTTAACGCCGTTGTAATAACTATAGTAGTCAGCTGCTGCGGCAGTGATCAATATAGAAGATAGTACTGAAATCGCTACCCCATTGATGTGAATGTTTCTAATCACTTTCTTTTTGTCACAGTGATTCTATATATCCATTCCCCTGAACTTGTACAACATGGCAGAGCTTGAAGACACTCAGTTCGAGTCAGGGGATTCTGGAGCTTCAGCAACATTTCCCATGCAATGCTCTGCTCTTCGCAAGAACGGTTTCGTCATGTTGAAGGTGATTATATAATAATAGAAATTATTTTAATCTTCATTGTACTTAAAGTGAATTTCATTTGAAGGCAAGGCCTTGCAAGATTGTTGAGATGTCCACATCCAAGACTGGCAAACATGGCCACGCCAAGGTTCACATGGTTGGTATCGACATTTTCAATGGCAAGAAACTTGAAGATATTTGCCCTTCCACCCACAACATGGATGTCCCTGTTGTCAAGAGGGAGGATTTCACTGTAATATAAAATTACAACTTTGATTATGTTAGTTTGGAATTAACAAAATTTTTGTTTTAGCTCATTGACATATCTGGTGATGGCTTTCTTTCAATGATGAATGACAACGGAGATTTGCGTGAAGATCTCAAGGTTCCAGAAGGAGACTTGGGTAACCAAATCAGGGCTGATTTCGAAAATGGTCGCGAACTTCTGGTAAGCTAATTTTACCCTATGCGATGTATTGTTCAATTTGATATTAAGAGTGGATGTATAATCACCTGTTTTTTCTTCTATAGTGTACCGTTTTGAAAGCCTGCGGCGAAGAGTGTGTGATTGCCGTTAAAGCCAACACAGCTGCCGAAAAGTAATTCACACAAATTTGTGAAGTTTCACTTCCAACTGGTTACCAATAAAAATGGAGAGAAACACAAAAAAATAAACGGGAAACAGCTGTGGATATTGGATTTAAATTCTACTTTCTTTCTTTTAATTTTGCCTACTACCGATTGATGTAAATCGTGGGGAGAAATGGGTATCTTGACCTTGTTGCCTCGTTTCATTGGATAAGTCCATCTCTTGTTCTGGTTTATTATTGCCTCCCCCGTTCGACCCAATGGGTCAATAGACAGACTTGTTAATGAACACTACGCTATTCTGCAGTTGATTGCAAGATAGTTGTTTAACCTAAACCTTACTCATACCCATTTCCCATGCAGCAAAACGAAAGAGTTCAATAAACCAATTTCAAGCACTTCAAAAATAATGGAGCCTTAAATTTAACGATTTTTACTTCAAACTTTTATTTTCCAATCACTCAACATGTGAATTGAAGCAAAACGGGCAACAACTTGATTGGGTAATGGATGTTATACTTTACAGGAGGGGAAAAACTTGGTTGAATAAGGGAAATAATAGGAAAATGCAATTTATAATATTATGTATCAGTTAAGGATCGCTTTTTCCTTGTCTTTTCTGCAAAGCATTAGCCAGATCTTCGCTGAAAGCCTGCTTTTGCTTTTGATCGGCCAAAGGCTGAATGGAACGCAGCCCGTTGACAATATCCTTAGTCTTACCGAAGTAAATTTCATTCAAAGTGTGCCTAATTTTGTTCTCCATATCTTCGACAAGACGACCCATGTTTACGATGTGCGACGTAGGCTCGCTTACTGTTCCGTCTTGCTCCATCTAACACGAGAGAAAAAATCGGTTCAATTTAAGGGAAATATCTCATGGTCATAAAAGTAAACAATAATATTACCTGACGCGTTAAGCTTCCACCAAGGTTCATCGTTCCGGAACCGGGACGACTGGTCTGCAGCCATAGCATGACTGTCGACGTAAGCTTATAGTGAGCCGAACGGCCGGTAGACTTTTCTTGCACTTCAATGACATGAATCGAATCCCAGCACCCTTTAATATTTCGAGCGCCATCACCAGCTCGTTTTATAAGAATGACTCCAGCAAATCCATGATCCAGGTCCCATAGGTACACAGAGGAGACTCCACCCTCAAAATACATCTGACGGTATTGATCAAATGCAGCATTGGCCTCTACTTCCAATCTACGTAGCCTGTCCGTGGGCAGTGTTCCATCTTCAAGAGGTGGTTCATAGGTGTTGCTCCATGGAGAACTGACAGATCAACATTTGTTATTATTAGGGTCAAGTTTTCAACACAACTGTAAATACTGTTACCGATAAGAATCTCCATCACGGTTATAATCACAGAGAAGATAATCTTTTCCTTCTCTCTTATCACGTGCAATTTTAAGTGGTTGATCCACTGATGATAGAAGATCCTCACACAGTTCAGGAACTAGGTCAATCAGGTCACTCAGGTTTTTTTCAATTTGCTGAGGAGGGAGACGTCGCATTAAGTCCAACGCTCGGTTCAATTGCTCCTCCGTCTGCAGAAACAAATAACAAGAGAAATATTATTAGACAAGTCAAATGTCAAATAAAATTTTCACTCTGAAATTGGAGGTTTAATACTAGCCGAAAATATGAATAAATTCGATTTTTAACTTACCATTGTTCAAAATGGACAGAAACGACAAACTTTTGAGATAATAAAATGGAACTGAAAAGGATTTCCGGCCTTTTTTCCCAGGAAAAACCAAAAAATGGGCGAGGTGAAAAATGAGTGGCGGTGACAAACAGAAATGTATGTTCTGAATCCGAAGTTGCGCTAAGCAATGAAAATCTCTGCCTGCTGGGAAATAAAAAAACGGTTGCGGATTCGAATTAGAATTCGAGATAAATCCACATATTAAATGACGGAAGTGTTGTTGGTCATTAAATAATAGCTGAGAATATTTAAAAAACAATTACAAAAACGATTTTTCTTTAAAATCAATCAAGTTTTGATCAATCTCGGAGAACGCCTCCTGGCGGCTGCATAGAAGGTTAATCCTCGAAACGTCAGTTTTGCCAGTATTAACCGCCTGACTCATATTTTTAGGTTAAAACTAAAAGTGTTTTCTGTTAGAAGTTTAAAGAAGTTATAGTGGAATCGTGGTTCACAATCAGTGATAGCCTCAAATGGTTACAATAGTCCGGCTGCCGTGAGGACTTGTTTGTAATTTTGAGGAAACGGCCAATTTGTGCCCAACCCACCTGTTGTTTTAAATGACGATGCCCACCACCCTCGTGAGTGATGGGGAAAAGGCCGAAATCAAAGTCAAGGCAGCTTTCAGCGGGTATACTTCATGTTTTTTTTTTCAATCTTTGTATGTACTTACCTCATTAGTTATTTTGCAGGAAAATTCTCGTGACTTACATAAACTCTGAGATCCTGTTGGATGATCTCCAAAATGAGATGCGAGCCATTTGCCAGTTTTCTCCTGATCAAGAGTTTACCATGAAATGGATTGACGAAGAAGGTTGTACAACACATACAATCCACACAGTTTTCTTTTACTATGATTTACATCCCTTTAGGTGATCCATGTACTATCTCTTCACAAGTTGAAATTGATGAAGCTATTCGTCTGTATGAAGTGAACAACGATTCAGAAATCACTATTCATGGTATTTTTTAATTCTACTTGTGTATAAACTTGAAATTTAATTACTCTTTTTAAAATTCAGTTTTCCCTAGTGTCCCTGTGTCACCAGGGCTTCCATGTTTTGGAGAAGATAAAAGTATTTATCGACGTGGTGCTCGTAGATGGCGGAAACTGTACAGAGTCAATGGACATCTTTTCCAGGCAAAACGTTTCAATCGCGTAAGTTTATCCATGCAACACCATTGATTCCCAGTAATCCTTACTTTCCATTTTTATGACAGAGAGCTTCTTGCGCTTACTGTCACGACCGTATCTGGGGTCTAGGTCGGCAAGGATTCAAATGCATTCAGTGCAAGCTGCTCATCCACAAAAAGTGCCACAAGCTTATCAAGATCAGTTGCAACACGGAGCAAGTGGCCGCTCTGAACACTCCATCCCAGGTTCATCTACTGTCAAATAGCGCGCTCAATACCAGTTCAGGGTCCGCAGTGACCGCTGCTGCTATTCCATCTATAAGCCCTGTTGTTAATGCCGGAGAACCCCCGACAGCGCTGCGACAGAATGGTGATGGTACCGAAGCACCGTCCGCACCGCCAATAGTACAACCTATTTTTGAGTCTCACAGTGTGAGTGTTCCGGTTGATGGAAGTCCAGGTACTTTATATTTCCATACAAAACAATTCAGATTTTTAATTGTATACTTTAAAATATTAGAAGAAGGTGTCGAAGGTGGTGCTGTTCAACGTCCGTATTCGATGGCGGATTTTGAATTGATTCGTGTGATTGGTCGTGGTTCTTATGCTAAAGTGTTGATGGTTGAATTACGACGAACTCGTCGGGTTTACGCCATGAAAGTAATCAAAAAGGAACTTGTTACCGATGATGAGGTATAAGAAAATTGATTCTTTGATTTTATCAACAACTTCTTCTAATTGAACAACTCGACTTTCAGGATATTGACTGGGTTCAAACGGAAAAACATGTCTTTGAGACGGCATCCAACCATCCTTTCTTGGTTGGCTTGCATTCGTGTTTCCAGACGACGTCACGCCTTTTCTTTGTCATCGAATTCGTACGTGGTGGTGATTTAATGTTCCACATGCAGCGCCAAAGGCGACTTCCTGAGGAGCACGCTCGATTCTATTCGGCTGAAATTTCTTTGGCGCTCAATTTCCTACACGAGAAAGGAATTATTTACCGTGATCTGAAGCTAGATAACGTCCTACTGGACCATGAAGGTCATATCAAACTCACCGACTACGGAATGTGCAAAGAGGGCATCCGTCCGGGTGATACCACGTCTACCTTTTGTGGTACGCCCAACTATATCGCTCCTGAAATTCTGCGCGGAGAAGACTACAGTTTCAGGTAATGTTTACAAATTAAACCCAATAGAATCTGGAACGCTAACTCCCCTGTAGCGAAAATGTCTAACCTTTTTCTTCGTTTTTATCAGTGTGGATTGGTGGGCGCTGGGTGTATTGTTGTATGAAATGTTGGCCGGTCGTTCACCTTTCGACATCGTCGGCGCTTCAGAGAATCCTGACCAAAACACTGAAGATTATCTGTTTCACGGTAGAGCTTCATCTTGTCTTCTTTATTATAATATTTGCTTTGTGGAAACTCGCGAGTCCATTTGATAAAGTTCGCAAGAAAAACGGGGTCTTATCAAGATCGCGTGACCTTTTTCCACTTGAGAGGATTGTAAATGTGTTGTTTGTAAAACATTGTGTGTTTTTTCTTTTCTTTTCATATTGCAGTCATCCTGGAAAAGACGATTCGCATTCCCAGGTCGTTATCTGTGAAGGCTTCTTCTGTCCTCAAAGGGTTTCTTAATAAGAATCCAGCTGATCGTTTGGGTTGTCGAAAAGAAACGGGCTTTGTCGATATCGTCCATCATCCATTCTTTAAATCAGTCGACTGGGAAATGGTATGAACATCTCTCTCTTTTACACGTTTAATCCACATTCTAGGAACAGATTACTAATCTTTTTTCATACGTGCACAGTTGGAGAAGAAACAAGTGGCTCCACCTTACGTGCCTCGTCTAGATTCCGACCGTGATCTGGCTCACTTTCCACCCGAGTTCACAGACGAACCAGTCCAACTGACACCCGACGATCAGTAAGTGATGGATCGTCTGTCGATTAAGAATCGATTTTTATTTTTGTTTTATTTTTTGTTGCTTTGCAGGACGGTCATTGAACGCATCGATCAGTCTGAGTTTGAAGGTTTCGAGTACGTCAATCCTTTGCTCATGTCATTGGAAGACTGCGTCTAGGATTAGAATAGAAAACGAAGCATTCGCTTTCATGCCATTATAAGATTTACACTAAAAATTGGAACCACACACACACATGTTTCATAGGGAAAGTTTGGCAGGTTTCACGGCAGCAAAAATTCTAACAGCCTACCATTTCTTCTCTTTCGTTTTTTTCCCCCTCCCCTTTTCACCATCAGTTTATTCGGTCCAGTATTTTTAAATATGATAGATCAAGTCTTAATCGACTTTGCGTCCATTCCAGTTCTTGCCTCATTGGAACATCTTTCTTTCCCTCCGTCACCTTTTCGATCTGTTGTACAACTGCCTTCATCTCTTTTGTCTTCTTTTCTTTTTGTGTCACTTTTAAAAGCCATTTTGTTTTGGTCACTTTTAGCCAAAAAGAAAATCTCTGTCTGGTTAATTATTATATTTCCGCCTTACACAGATCGCCTTTTTCCGTCTTGTTAGAAATATACAAGAAAGATGTCGACACAATCAGCTAGATGGCATCCACAGTCAAGAAATGGTGGTGGCCTTTTAATATTATAATTGGTGAAACCTGTTGTTGTTCGATGGGAAAGGCATTTCTACGGTACGACGTGCCGTTAGCACAATCGTTGGTTGTCTTTATGCTAAACGATGTAATGCAGAGGAAAAAGGGGTTTATTACTAAATATCGATGAGAGAAAAGTAGTTTTTATCACGCACGAAACCACTCGTTTATTGGTTGAAATTTTTCGAACGAAGAAAGGAAAGAAAAAAAAAGCGTGTAGGAGGAAGTCGTTGTCGGACATTTCTTTTCTAGAAAGAAACGAACATCGACCGTTTTGCGGTTGGATTCCCCTATACATTTAAAGAGATACACACACACAAACTCGTCTTGTGTGTGTGTGTAAAGGAATAAAGAAAACCCCAGAAAACATTTTACGCTCTCTATTTTTATTCTTTCGGGGCCGCGGAAAATGTCCCTCACCCTATGGTGTTTTCTTATCCTTTTTTTCCCATTGCGCATTCTTTTAATTTCGATGAAAAAGGTTCTTTTATGGAAATATTTATAAAAGAATCAGCCCCTCTCTCTCCCCCCCTTAATAAAAACAAAATCAGGTTTATATCCTTGTTTTGTTTAAGAAGGATATCTTTTAGATTAGACAAATTTTCGTAATCAAGATTTCACACACACAATCAAGTTTTAGTCGAGTTTCGTTTTTTTTTTCATTTTTGTGGTTGCAGGCGGAGCGACACAACCCAAAAAGTTATACCGTTACATTTGTTACGTCTCGGGCTCTTTTTTCTTAACACACGTAGACCTTGGGTGCCAAAATGGCCTCCGGCTACTTAAAGGTCGTATTAAGCGTACTTGTAAATAATAAAAATGCTGCTGCATTTTAAAAATGTAGGTATAAACCTACGACAGACGCTTTCGTGATAACTTGGCATCCATTTGGCTGCCACATGTTTATTTGACTCGTATTTCCACGATGTTAGTCAAGAATTCAGTCGGAGAGAAAAGAAAAAAAAGGACACATAAATTCATGTTTTGGTAGCACGTGGAGGGGGTACACACACACACACACACTGAAAATCCAATCGGCGCCATGTTTTTTTCTTTTCTCCCGAACGCGAGGAATTCTCCAATCGATCGACAAACGTCCTTGAACCAGAATAATTGAAAAACACAATTTTGGGCGAGCGTGTTTGCCCTTTGCTAGGCAACAGTGTCCGCCGGTGTACTTTGCCTTCCTGTCTAATATCTGGTCTATGGCTGCTGTTACGTAAAACAAAGTGTTGAATTTATCTGCTGATTTTAAGAGTGTAGCAGCATTCAAAAGGCGTTGTGTTGGTCATGCCCAAAACATCAAATGATTCATTTAGCTCTCAAAGTTCAACCATCTGGCGTGGCAACAGATAAAAACAAACAAACACACAAAACGTTTTTGAGTCGACGACGTAATCGCGTTTGCAATCAATTGAACAATGTTTGACATCACATTTTACCTTATATTCTTAACGTTATTAATTTCGGGAGAGGCTAGACAACTTGGAAAGTTTACAGAAGAGAAAAAATAAAATATCTAAAAGCAAAACAACAACCGTGACGCCGCCGACTTGGAGCCATTCTTGAAACAATCAATGGCGAAGAACTACATAAAGAAGACGGGGATGATGAAAAGACGTGGGGGGAAGAAAGAAAGAAAGAAAATGGCGGTGTAAAAATAACAAATAAAAACAGCAGCAGCAGACCTGCGAGAGAAAGCCAAAAAGTCCTCTGTGAGCTGCTGGCTGAGCATGGAAGAGACTCGGCTCGGTTCTCTAACCCTCTGGGCTGGGCCAATGATGACGCAAATGTTTTGGGTCTTTTGCGCGACCTTCTCTCTTTTTGGCTTTTCTTTCTTTTCTTCTAAAAGAGAGATTCTCTCACTGCTAGTTCCTATATAGATTTAAGGTCAGACTTTTCTCTGCTCCTTCCACCAAAAAACACAATCGCTAAAAGTTTGTTGTGTATTTAGCAGCAGCAGCGTCAAGTCTGTTTTTGGCTATTTGAACTTTATCAAAAAAGAAAGATAGGACAAATAGAGAGAGGAGGGATCCCCGTTAAAAAGATTCGGAGCTAGAAAGGTGGGTAGTGTACTTGATTATTTGGTACTTGAGTATATACTACGCTGTTGGCAAGGTTTCTCGTCGTAGGGCCATGTTTGGCGACTTTTTGATTTGCCAGTAGTTTTCCTTTGGCTGTTCAACCCAACGCCCAAAAGGCTTTGGTGGAAACGACAGAAAGAAATTCCACTTTTTTTTTAAAGGAAAGGGTGGCGTGCTAAACACAACATCTGGTTCCGCCAAAAAAGAAAAACAAAATTATCTTACGGCCTTTCACATGGCGCGGAGACTGTGCAGACGACAGAAGAATTCCTCCCCTTGTATATATTTATTCCCAATTTTAAAAGCGGCGCCTCGGTGACGTCACGTCGCCCGACGACACACACAGCTTTTCGGCAGGGGGAAAAAAAGCGGAACACCCATCCATCTACGTCTGTGAATGTGTTATATCGAGGTATTTTTCTCCCTCGGACGAAACAAAAATCATCATCAGAAAGGAACAGAAAAAGATGGTGGATGAATAATGTATTTAGAAAGTTCAGCGCGTCGTCGTGGTCTTAATAACCAGAAGAAGAAGAAGAAGAGAGACTCTGACAGAATTATTATTATTATATATATATATTTTTTCACGTGCAGAGAAGAAAAAAAAGTTATTCAGGTCAGGGCGAGAAAATGTTTGGCGCCGAAAATCTCGACTTTCCGTCGACGACGACGACGAACGACGGCGACCTTTCCATAGATGAAAAAATATCCGGCTGCAGCAGCAGCAGCAGACAGCTGAGAGACGAGTTTTTACACGACGCCATCTTTCTTTCACAGTGTCTGCTGCTGGTGTGGGAGGCCCTTTTTTGCCCGTTTCTCCAATACCAGTTCACCCATTTTTAAAAAATGGTGGCCACAAGGACGACCGACTTGAGAGACTAGTCACGTTGTTGGCTCCGCCATTTTGAAAATTAAAAAGAAAATAGAATGTTGGCTTTGGTGGAAGAAAGGAGGGGGGGGGAGAACAAGATTTTCTTTATAGATAAAAGAAAAGAAAAAAAAACTTTGGGAAATTTCTCTCTCGTCTAGGGCGTTTAATCGCGTGTGCCCGTCAGGTTGCCGAAACTTTTCTTCGACCCTCCCATCCCCCCCTTCTGTTTTGTTCTATATTGGGAAAATCCATGTTGCTTGATTTCTCCGCCAGGAGGATAAATCCAAAATGGCCGCCGCCGTGTCGGCGAGACGGGCGTACTCACAGGCGGCAGTCTAGTCGTCTAGCCTACTGTGTCAGTCTAGAGTGAACATCCGCCGTGAGAAGGTGGTTCAAGTGGACTTTCCACAAGTACGTAACGTGTGTCTCTGTGTGTGTGTGTGTATCTCTGGTTGCTTCATTCCTCCAAAAGTGAACTGATAAAAATCTGGGCGCAAGAATAAGATTCCCCCGTTTAGTTGGAACAATGTGATCGAACGTCTATTTACATACACACACAAGTCAGAACGTCGGCCATGACGTTACGGCCTTGTTCATTGCCGTTGTCGAGGGCATTCTCTCGACTACTACCATGGATGGTTTAGTAGTTGCGACTAAAAGGTGATCTTGTTTCTGGCGTTTCTGGCTGGCTCTTTTGTGGTTCGCACCCAAACGAGTGTCTATGTGTATCCATCTCTCTCTCTCCTGTGTGTGTGAGTGTGTACATGCTCGGAAGCCAAAAAAAAAGTTGTGTGTGTGGATGTGTGTGTGTGTGAGGAGAATCGCCTAGACGAGGAGCTCTCTCTCACTGTTGGTACGGGGCTTCTTCAACATTTTCGAGAACTGCCATTATTTTTGGAGAAGTAGTTTATCCCTTCTGGCGTCTGCTTTGATCCTGGTTTGGCAAGTCACCTTTAGAATTGTTTTCTGGTTCTGATACACTGAGAGTGAGCCGAGTTAAACGATCGATTTAACATTGTTGTCGAAAGTCGAGTAGAAGAAGAAGGGGGGAGACTCTCAAGGTCGTTTGTTGGATATGATGTCGTCGCCGTCGTCTGTGACTGCCACTGGAGGCGCTTCGGTCGCGGCCTCTGCACCGTCGGTCGCGGCCTATCCCAGTCCACACCTGAAGCAAGTTCTACGCTCTTACCAATCGGCCGCCTCGAGCTCGTTGTCGGGACCCAATGGAATCCTGGCTGGGCCGGAACACGGGGCCGAACAAGCCGGTTCAGGTCTGGTTTATTATGCATACCCCAATCTACCTCTGCCTGTGGTAGCCACATCAGTCAAGTCGTCTATGGCCGATCTGTCGTCGTTGTCGTCTGCTGCTCCCTGTAAAATCCGAGTCAAGAGCGAACCCATTGACGAGAAATCGTCGTCGTCGCACGACAACTGCTGGTCGACACGCGGCGGTGGCCAGCACGCAGAGTACGACGAGTTCAAAGTGCTGAAACTCAAACGACCGGCCTATTATGCCACAATCAAGGACAAGGATGCCGTTGATTTGTCCTCGAATCGCGACGCAGCAGCCGCTGCCGCCTCAGTCCGGACCGCAACCAAACCGCTTCTGCCATCGTCACCGCAGCAGCAGCAGCAGCCAGCAACAGTGCAGCCACCGCTGCTGCTACCATCGTTCCCTATTTTGAGCGCGGCGGATCGAGGCTGGAGTCACGCTGAACGAAATGAGACGCAGCTGGAGGGCCAACCGATCGCTTGTTTCACTGTCGGTGGCGAGCCGCGCCTTTGCCTGCCCCAAATCCTCAACTCGGTCCTTCGACAATTTTACGTCATGCAAATTCATGCCGTCTGCGACGAATTGCAGATCAATTGCTCCCGCTGCACGGCCGAGCAGCTCGACAGCCTCAAGGCAGCACCGGCCATTCTGCCCCGATCTGCCGCCAGCTGCGGGCTCATTACCAAAACCGACGCCCAGAGGCTGTGCAGCGCCTTGCTGCGTCGCGGGCTCAACGAAGCCAGTGCTGGATCCGCTCCCGAACCGCATCGAACAGGGCCGGCTCAACAACTGCCGGCTACTGCTGCTACTCTTCCTTCGGGCCCTTCTGAAGTCTCCATGAAGGATTGCATCGTCAAAAAGGAACCGGAAACTCTTATGGATGATGAAGGAGGCGACAACACCACCCGGTGTAGTCGCAAAAACAACAGCAGCAGCGGCAGCAATGCCTGGTTCCGCGTCTACCACCAATGTTTCGGCAAGTGCGAGGGTTTGTGCAAGCCGGAATTGTATACGTCACCAGACGCAGTGTGCATCGAGTGTGCCGACTGCAGTCTGACTCTGAGTCCCGCTGATTTCATTAGTCACGCCCATCGTTCGGTGGAAAATCGAACATGCCATTGGGGTTTCGATTCGACCAACTGGCGGGCCTACCTCCTTCTGGCCCGTCGTCAACAACAGCCGCAGCCATCCAACGAGGTTCTCCTTCATCAGCTGGACGAGTTTAAGAATCGATTTGGTTGTTCTTCATCGACAGCCGCTACGGCAGCAGCGGCAGCAGCCGTGGCCGTTAAAAGGAAACTCCAGGTAGATTATTATTGTTATTAACTGCCCATTAAATCCCACCAGACACACTCGGGAGTGGGCTTCCTGTTTGACAGCTAATGAATCCCCCCCTTCTTTCTTTTTTCTGAAAAAGAAAACTTTTTTAGCTTAATGGATAAAATAAAAAACTATTATAATCCAGGAATGTGGTCAGACATTTTATGCTCCCTCTCAAAAGTCTGGAACATAATTTTTACTTAGTTTTTAACTGACTCGGACAATGTCAAGATCCAGTTTTTGATGGCTGTAACTTTAGTTTCCTTTAGTTTGTTTTTGAGCCAGTTGACTATAGTCTCGTCGTAGTGGTCAATCAGTCACGTTCATCAACGATAACTCGTCCTCGTTGCCTCTGGTGGAATAAGAAAATTTGTGGAGTACACATTTCCAACTGTAGGCGAATCGTATAAGATAATGAGGAAGAGGGGCATTTCGACGCACGCCACGGGTAATTGCGCAGTTGATCACCATCCAAGTTCCTTGAATTGGGGCCACATGAGTCACGACGTATACGTACGACTTTTTTCTTTCTTTCTTTCAACTTCTTACCCCCCAAAAGGAGAGTCTGTCGATAGTGACGCCATTTGTTCGACTTTTTCTACGCGAGATAATTTTAGTCGGGAATTTTCTTCTTCTTCTTTTAAAGTTATTCGATTGAAAATAGGAGAGGGGGCGGAGGGTTCATTTTTCTATTTTCCCTTAGCACCTCAACCTTTTTTCTTTTTCTTCTTTTTACGAGGTGAGCGGCCAAGACTTTGCTTTTGACTTGTGGGTGGAGCTCCTACCCAAAAAGAGGTGGGGGAAAACTTTTTTTTCGAGAGAGAGAGAGACTGTGAAAGCGCAGGCCTTCCATATATAGGCCGATTCGTAATAATCATTTTCTTGGAAAGTAGTTAAAGTCGGACTTTGCGCGCCAAGAAGCTCGTTATTTTCCTAGGCCAGTCAACAAAGGAAGATCTCACTAATTGTTACCATCTGGTTAGCATCAAGTCGAAACTTGATAATAAGGCCGTCAAAGCCAAGTAAGACGAGAAAGAAAATGAAAACACATTTTCCCTCTAGTCGATCTCTATAGTAGAGAGAGAGAGAGAGCTAGCTAGCGTAGGCGGTGACAGTCGAATGAAGAAGCAGAAGAACGGAGGGCTTCATCGATCGCTTAGGAGCTAGGAGCGCTTCCTCTTTCCCTCTTATAGCGACCCACAAAGAGGGAGGAAAGAGAGCATAGGAAGTAGTAGATGACGTCGTTGTTGTCTTGATGGCAGGCTGGGAAAAAGTATAGTACTACCAAGGATGTTGAAGGGGGAGAAAAATCGATGCCAACTCTCTCTCTCTCTCTTTCTGGAGGCGGATATTGTATACTCCGCCATGGACATAAACACGTCGAGCTTGTGACCCTCGGCGAATGAATGAGCTCCACTGAAATATATATATCTGTATGCCCACCCCCGCCTTTGCTGCCCAGCCAAGGCATTGCAATCTGATGGTATTTTTCTGATTTCACTAGACGGCCGAGGAGCCCATGAAAATGAGTAAAGTCTATCTGGCGGCAACAACCACTGCAGCCGACATAATGGTGGAGAACCAGCACCAGCACCATGCAAAGAGGTACAAAGAACATGGCGGTCGCCAATCGCCAGCCGTCACCACGCCCTACGATCCGGCGTCGACCGGGTACCATCATCATCATCACCTCCACCCCGCCGTCTACAACAACAACAGCAGCGTCGGGAGTAGTGCCTATGGCAATGGATTGCGTGAGTCTCCTCCTCCTCTCCAGGAAACTTCATCGCGAATCCCGCACGATAAGGCCGGACAGCCGAATGTGGCTTTGCTGGCCCCGCCCCGTCTCGCTTTCCATTCTGCCGCTCCACCTAACGCCTACGCCGCCGATCCTTTGCCGCCGCCGTCGGTCGGCAACCCCGAAATTGAATTGAGCAGCACCGACACGGAAGACTCTGAATCGATACCGTCTCACAATGGAGGTACGACCCTCTCGCTGGCCATACTATTCTTTATATAACATAAGAGAGATCACACAACGCCGCGTGCAACCATGTCCTGACGGCCCGGTGATGTCACCTTAATCGCAGTCAATGGACGACATGCGACCCACACAATCTTGATGCCCACGTTTCATCAAATAATCTCGTTTGTCTTATTTTGTTTTTTCTTTTCCTTGGATTTCTTAATGTGCAGATGAGAAACAAGTCTGGGAGCTACCGGCTAATCTGGCTCAAGAAGTCAGCTCAGTTGAAGAGCTTCTCACAAGGGGAGGATGTGATTCAGCCAACAGCCGGTTGGTACTCCAGGTACGAACCCCTAAACAAGAGTTCCCCCCTCCTATTTTCTTTCTGACTCTGTACTGAGGTATACTTTTTTCTCACACATAGGCATTTCGCCGCTTGTGCTTCCGTCTCAACTGGGCCCAGGAGCAGCAGCAGCAGCAGTACCCACCAACAACAACCAACAACGCTGTTCTCAAGGTGAGGAAACCCTTTGGAAACCTAAATTCCCCGTTATACTCGAAACGAAAAATTAATTGTCGTTTTTCTTTCTTTCTCTTTTGCAGTTGAGGACAGATTTGACGGAATGCGATGGTAGCAGCACCAAGTACAAATCTACTTAGGTTTCATCTTCTCGATTTGAGATTTCTTTTTTCTTTCCTCCTCCTTCGTTTTGTTTGTTTTTGGTTGCGTGTGTGTGTGTGTGTGTGTGTAGTTTGAAGAGCAAAGAACTCGACTGCGCCTCGGTGACAAGTGGGGGGGGGGAGGCCATCAAAATGAGCTGTGCGGAAGCCTCACATAAAATCGTGCCAATCTCTTTAGAAAGAGGAGAGAGAGAGAGAGAAGGACTCTGTACAATATCCCCCAAACACACAGACACACACACACACCAAGTCCCTCCCCTTTTCCCCCCACACACAGACACACTCTGCCCTGCCCGTGAGTGTGTGTGCTTAAGCTCGCGTGAGCGTCCTCTTGGGTGGGTAATCCCGGCCCTGTCTCCCTTATCGTAACTCTTTTCCTTGTTCTCTTCTTTACTTAAAATGAAACGAAAAAACAAAAAAGAGACGAGGGTAAGACACTATTGGACGAAATCGTCAGGATGTTGAAAGAAAAAGAAAACAGTAGTTTACCTTTGAATGGGGGGTAGTGATTCTTTGATATATATCTTATCTTCTCTATCTATCTCTAATTCTTAAACAATTTATATATTATATATACGATATCGACTGTATATACAAGAGAAGAAGTTGGGAAGTTTAGTGGAGTAGCTATTCAAAGAAATTGGATCATGATGATGATGCTCTATTTTTCCCCTTTTTTTGAGGCGACAAAATCGGAGGGTGATAAAGTTGTGTGTCAGCTCAATTCGGCTACGACCTGATTGTGTGTAATTTATAATAATAATTGTGATTGGATTTGAGCCGAGCCCAATGTTGGCTCATCCTCCACCTCCTCCACGATTGTGGTGTTTTTTTTTTGTGCGAAAATTGTTAACATCCGACCGGGTTTAAAACAAAAGTGTTAAAAGAAAATAATAATTTACCTCTCCCCCCCTTTACACACACACACACACACAAATTGTTCTTGTCCCCCCAGCTTCTTCTTTTCTATCTGTCTCATGTTCACTTTTTAAAAATTATCTATAGTTTACGTAACCTAGCTATAAACAAAAAAAAAATATTCATTAGAGCCGCGGACACGTTAAAAAAAAACCACCCCCTGCCCTCCCCAATGTTATGTGCCCATTTGAACAACCAACAACAATTTCGAAAGAAGAAAAAAAAAAGAAAAATTTAAGCAGCGTGCATTACATGTTTGTGTCAAGTCTGTTTCACTGCCAAGGGATCGACTGCCACACCTGAGCGCGTTTTTGTTTCGGCACCACCACTGATAATGGTCCGATATATCTATATTATCTACATATATATACATATTATTATATATATATATCTGTTTGTTTTTTTTTTTCTTTTGTTTTTTTATCAATTATTCGTTGAAAAAAGGGGCCGAATTAACTGGGAGATTGGGCGTATGGGTGGAAAGCTTTTTATGAAAACCAGAGAAAAAAAAATGCGAGAAAAGAGAGGAAAAAAAGTACAAAATTATTACTATGTCGGATGTGTTCACTGGCAACTCAGTTGATATGAAAAATCATCGATTCATTTTTTTTTTTATTGTTGTTGAATTTTCCCTTCTATACGAAAACAAAAACAAACAAATCGGAGTGAAAAAAAGAAAACGGTCCTCCACCACCACCGCCAGCCCAGAGACAATTTTGTACACATTACACACACACACACACACATCTCTTGTGCGCGCGCGCTTCTACCGGTGTTATGTAAAATTGTGACATAATTTCTTTTGTTCAAGCTAATCTCTCTCTTCTGTCCTGACTTTTTTTTTTTTGTTTTATTATTGACACACAAACGAGACATAAAGAAAGAATGAAAAGTAATCGTCGATATTATTCATTAAAGAAACACAAATAAGAGGACGAGATTGACTCATTTCTTTATTTGTATTTTTTTAAATCTCTTTCTCTCATGTCTATACTGCATTTATGATGTTTCCGCTTCAAAATCCATCTTTTTTTTTCATTATTATTATAAAATATTGGAATGATTTTTTTCCTCTTCAGCCCGATAAAAACTTGTGATTTTTCGCTTCAATGATAATATTGGAGAGAGAAAAGGAAAAAATCTGAATAGACTTGAAATTGGAACGCAGTTTTTTCTTTGTTCGTCTATCATCTTTTTTTTTTTTTTTATAAAAAAACTTTTTTGGTTGTAATCCAATTCGTTTGATCCTTTCGGACTCGAATCCCTGTAACGTGCGTCACTTTCAAAACGTAACTCGATTGAACTCAAAGACGGAATCACCAAAAAATCGGTTGACAAATCGAGAGACATTTGGTAAAAGAAAAGATTGAAATTTTCCTTTACAAAACCCAATGCCTTCCGTTATTTTAAAATTCTGGTCGTCGAATTTCTCCAGACAGTCGGGAGTTGCTAGCTGCTAAAAATTAACTTTCAACTTGGCAACTTTTCAAAGTAGTTCTTTTTTTTTTTATTCCCAAAAAAAAAAGAGAAATTCTTTTTTGGGTTTTCTTATTCGAACGTACCAACTTATTCATACCACAAGACTTGAATGCCAATTTAGAGAAATGCAGGTTTTTGCACGGTTGAATGGCTGAGCAATTCAACTCGAAAGATGTTTTATTTAAAGCTGATCCCCCCCCCCCAAAAAAGAAGACTTTAAAGCTCCGGAAATGATGCTCTGTTGAACTTTATTTCTTAACAATCTGATTCGATATAATCTCGGTTCGTTGGGATTTATTCGTTTTTTTTTCCTTCCCCGTTCAAAGCTATATTTTAAAAATACTAAATTAAATCTTTTCAATTGACTTGGAACAGTTTGCCTGATGGTCGTTTCAGAATTTATAATCCGGATCTGCTCGACTTTTTCCTTCTTTAACCGTGAAATCTCCAACTGATGGACATTGATTCCCATTTTATTTTGTAAACTAAAAAAAAGAAGAAGAAAAACGAATTTTCCCGAACGAAATGATTTCATGCCGAGGTTGGGGACAGATGGAATTACCAAATGTCAGCAGACGCACAACACAAAATCCATCTTTTTCAATTATACACTATCGCTTAATATTTGATTTGGTTCCAGTTCTCCGAAAGCTTTTATTTATTTACTCAATTAGATTAGCATTTGATTCCATCTGCATCTGTGAAATGGTAGACAGCAACATAACTCTTGATGGAAACACTGTGGGGCCCGTCTGCTGGCGATTACATATTTTTAAAAAATAACAAAATTTAAAAAAAAAAAGAGTTTCGTCTTTCAATTTCAGTTCACGTCGGTCAAGAAGCCGGCGGCGAAGGGACGGTCGACGGTCGGCATTTTTTGAAAAAAAGATTATTATAAACAAGTCGGGAATGCTCGAGTTTACTACTACACCAATAACATTTTGCAATCTGGAAACGTTTCAGACATTGTACGAGCAAATGTCAGATATTATTAATGTCCATCTGCTATCATGTGAATTTCACGGGGGGGGGGGGGGGAACAAAAAAACCCGAGCAAAGTTAAGAAAAAACGTGAATAAAAATTGAGCCAAGGAATGCTGGCAGTTGTACTCGGCTGCAGTTTTGTTTTGTTGTCGTGTGCAGGCGGTACCAAAACGGGAGAGGCTTCTACCATAATCTATATCGAGACTCCCCCAACCGACCAACGTGAGTATTATAGAAATGGCTGCCGTCGCCATGTACACACAACAGCACCGAAATAGTCATTTTTTTTCTCTCTCTTTCTATTTTTTAAAAAATGGAAGGAAAAAAAAAAGTGTCTGTCGAGGAGAAAAGATGATGACCAGTAGCAACCGACTGACTGACTCTCTTTCCTTTTTCGCTTGACAGCAACGGAAAAATAAACCAGTTGGAACGCCGTCAAGAAGAAAAAAAGGAGGAGCAGTACTACACAATATTTGCGGTTTCTTTCATCAACGGATTTTTAACCATCTAAATTCTCGACAGCCCAAACAGAGACAGACAGACAGAGTCTGTCGTAGTCCTATATTTGTACACTGCTGGAAATGTGAAATATATCTAACGGGAGCTGGAAGAAGAAGAAAACAAGACAAAGTTAAGGACTGTGAAATGAAAGTGGTGATTATAGGCCCTAAGACAAACGGTGCGTGAGTGTGTGCGTGTGTCGCGGCCAAATGTGACGGGAAACTCGGATCCCGCGGACGTGAGCATTTGCAAACGCGTGTGAGCTCTCCACTCTTTTTATACAACGAGGCGTCTAAAACGAAAAAAAAAAAACGAAGAAAAAACGTGCACAAATAAAACGTATATTTCCGTCCACGTCCATGTATAGGAGGGCGAGTCTTTTCTGCACACACAACGTATAGGTCGCGGTCTATTTTGAATATAGCGAGAAGAAAAATAAAACGAAACAAAACAGCAAATCAACGACAAATCTGTGCATTGCTCGACCGCAAAAGGAGCTAGAGAGAAACGAACGTGGATGAAGAAGAAGAAGGGACATGTGGTCATTGACATGATAGCCCGTCGTCGCTGCTGCTGCTGCTGCTGCTGCGCACTCGCCGACGGAATATCAATAAAGTCACGGGTTTCTATACGATTCGCTGAATAATGCGAGAGAAGAAGACAAAGTCTGTTTTGTGTTTAGAGAGAAAAAACAAAAAAGATTCGTCGACATGCGCTCGCCCCTGTCTATGACACTACATCGCGCCGGTTGACAGGCTTTTTATACTGTCTCCTAGTAGACAGCAGAGTCCCAGGCTCTCTCATGTCCTAGGTCGTAAAAAAGTCGATATATCACCGGGCACTAAATTTGTGTGTCTTGTGAAAGCCCAGCAGCAGCCACACCACCAGGCTCTATACCTTTTTCTGACCCTTTTTCTTTATTTTCTTTTTCTTTCAGGCCATGAACCCGGACCCTCCGAGTTTTGAACCACCGCCAGCAACACACACACAGACGGTGAAAGTCCGAGAGAGGAAAAATATCGTCATAAAATTCTTCTCTTTTATAATATTCCTAGCGCCAGCGCAGTCTTATTCGTCCTCGGAGTGTGTGCATAATATGGAGGTACCGTTAACCCACTTGAACTTGAAACCTCCGTCAGCCTTTTTTTTTTTTTCGAATTCTATTCTTCAAACGAGGCCAAAAATAAGAGGAACCTAGGTTGTAGGTCGTTAACTTCGTACTGCATGACGCTTGGATGTTCAACGAAAGTCTGGAGGTCGTTAAAAATCAATCCGAAGCGGATCTTCAAACGGAAAAATGTCCCCAACAGTCGAAGAAATATGTGGGGTATATTAATCGTCTAGTATCCTCATGGAAGACAATTTTGATCCGTGACTGATTTGGACTTAAATTATTTAACCTAATTCGAGAAGATTCTTCAAAAAAGTTCAGGAAAAAACCGCTTTTCTTCAAACATCACACAATCCCTGATTGCATCGTAACATAAAGTTACGAAATAAGTCGAGACTTGACGTTCAATCGTCTCTCTCTCTCATGAGAACTTTCAGCCCCGCTTCGATGCGGTGATTGATTACCGGAGAATTCGTGACGACATGCAAAATCAATCAAATATGCCAAGAGCCGGTTTTCGGGCATTATTGCATCAATGTACCACGAGTGAATATTCCAATATCTGATCGATCGTTTTTAAAATCGATTCGTCGCGGAATGCGCTCTAATTGGCAGCGACCATCGACCTGAAACGTGTATTACAAGACATTCCAAACAAACATTTAGGTTTGTGTATTAATCTTCAGACGTAGACTCGATAATAGCGTTGCAAATCTAGTTTTGCCAATATCTAGTTTTATCTTATTAAACTCGGTTTTATTTGATTAATTTTAATTTTTTATGAGTCAATTTTCGAATCATTTTTGCAATCTGGCAAATGCAAAACCGTGCCGTGACAGATTGCAGACAACCAGTTCAGGTTCAGCGAACGATACATGAAAGTATGAAACCGAAACGTCTTTATCGTTTTAAATTTTCGACAGTGTGATAAAATACTAAAAATTATACATAAAACCTACAAGGAAATTGTTCGTGCACTTCACCACGATCATTCTACTATTTTGGCAGGTATGCTTGTCTTAATTTTGTAAACCTGAGTGTGTGAATTATTTTGTGGTGTAAAAAGCTGGCAGGTACAGGAATAGAGCTCTTTTCTTTCTTGTCAGAGACTAGTCTGAAGTTGAATTAGAAACAAAAACGAAGGCATCATTTTAGACATTTCATTGTTTTCTTGTCAAACATCATCCATGTGAACAAGTCACTTGGTAGTTGTCGTTGGTTTTCACTGTTCAACTTAAACAAGCACTCGTGCAGGTTTTTTCAAAACATTGAGGACTAGCTGAGTTTTTAAATGAGTTTAAAAAAGAGTTAAAACTTCATAATAAACTGAATATTATCCAGTTTATTATCTTGTAATTAACTGTAAAAAAAAACTAAATTTTGATTTCATTTTATCATATTTTCGAAAAACCAAATGATTGAATTTAGTTTTATTTCGTCTTTTTTTAAAACTAAATTTGCAACGCTACTCGATAGTCTACTGCGATGAAGATTTCCACCCAACGACTCGAATCACCCGGATAATCCGGCAATGTGAAAACCCCGCCTATATATAGATCTTACTGCACACACAAACGATTTTATGTACTACGTGTACAAGAAACAGAGACTCTCTAGCACAGATTGTTTCCAGCCAGTTAAAACGCCGGCCGGCAAAGTCAGCACTGCTGTCTAACCTCAATCCTCAAATGGGCAGGTCTTTTTTTTTTTCTTTTCCAACAGTATACGTAGGAAACCATCAGTGGCGTATATAGCAGCAAGCAAGCTGACCGCAGAGTATTATATGGTCTCAGCCCAACCGCCATCACCACATATTATGTGGGCACGTATTTTTGCCCGGGTTGTACTTTTCCGGGACATTAACAATTCCAACAAATAGCGAGCAATTCCGTTTTTCAAATACGGGATGATCATTTTGACCACCGATTGATTCACATTATTGTTGTTAGTTTTTATTATTACAGTGTTTTTTTAAAAAGGTAAACTGTTTGAATAAACTCTATAATACACGAGATGTGTGTGATGAATAAGGCGAGGCTAATCATTTTTCCTTGGGAGCTTGATGGAAATAATGATTAGCTCCAAACGAGCCAAAAAGAAAACACACAAAGTCTCTGTTTTTAACTGCGGCTTTCGTGTGTCGGGATTTCTATCCCGGAGCCTAAATGATTAATGGGCGCATTAAATTTGTGAGAAAATAAAAGAAGGGCCCCTTTTGTGTGTTTAGATTTATGCAATATACTCTGGGGGTGTTATTCCCACGACATTCCTTGGTTATTGTTACCAATCATATTTCGTCCAAAGAACTATTTATTTTTTAATGGCCGACTGTGTGTGCGTATGTCTATTCCGAGTCATATAATTTACACAAGCCCTGGGATTGTCATGTTTGTATCAAAACGTAGAGAAAACACGTACACATTTCCCTGATAGAACCTACACGACTACTCCATCTCTACTTTTATATGCCATATTATATGGATAAAAAAAGGAAATAGCGAAGCGAAAACGACTTTGTCTAGACAGCTGGGTGTCACAGAGTACAAACATTGCAGTTGCCTATTTGAAACCAAACTATCGAGGCTCATCTCGCGTCGTAAAAATTTGTGTTTTTTTTTTTTGTTGTGTCTACCCAATTGTTTCGGACAAAGTTGCATGAAATATGTGTTTCATAATAGTCCATCTGTTGGAGCCCGGATGTGTAGGTAATAATCCTTCAAACATTTTCTTTTGTTAAAGAGAAAGCCAACCGTTCCCAACGAACCCTCCCTTCTAAACCGACATTCTTCTGGCTGTTACGGTATCCCCATTAGGTAATGATACGGGGACCAGAAAAAAAAACCCACGGTTAAGAAAATGAAATAAAAATGAGCGCACAATGTACAGCCTTAGTCAAGTCGGCAGTGTGCGGTTTTTGACCAAGGAGAGCAGTACACGGTTTAGTATTGCTCCCTGAATTCCTTTTCTCCCTTCTTTACCTCCAAACTCTAGAATAATGAATCACGAAGGAAAGATTGTGGTTTAAAAATACATGTTAGACATCAATAGGATCAAAAGAGCATTCACATTTTTGTGCTTTTTCTTTTCTTCGTCGAAGAAGAAGACCTACTCCGCCAAAAATTAAACCATAAATAACACGATTGGCAGGCGATCAACCGGCCGACGGCATGCCGAAGAAACATGTTAATGAAAGAAAAAAGAAAAACCCGAGATTCTTGTATACAAAAAGAAAAATTGCGGCAGGCAAAGGTTGAACTCGCTTTGGAACAGACGAGTGGCACATTTCAATGGAAAACCAACAAACATATAAAGAAGAAGAAGAAAAAAATGTGTTTCTCTTCTAAACGGCATCCAACAGGCTAGAAGCTGCCTTTTCCAAATCCCAGCTAGTGGCCTCGAGCGCCTTGACACACACGGCCTTGGAGCACAATCCCAGTCTGGAAGAAAAATAAAAAAGAACCATTAAAAATAAAGGAGCCGGTTACGAGAAATTGAATGTTGCATCACAGGTGTTTTAACATCAGCAGACTAGACGTCAGAGAGAAGAAAACTAATTCATTTTTCCCTTACCGGTAGAGTTTTTCGACCTGGAGAAAGCGAACGGCTTCAAATACGTTTCCATTATGGATGACCAAAGCCTGCTTAATTTCCGCTTCGCTGGCCCAAGGCGTAGAAAGCTCCACTTGATTCAAAAGGGAAGAGGTACGTCCACCATCGTCGACATGTGGCACGGACGGGTTGATGGCCACCATGAAGGGACGCACATGGGCAGTCTGGACGGCAGACATCCTACTCGGCCCTGGAAGCGCATAAATCTGCTGTGATGAGGGACACGAAGGAGGATACAACAGCGACGACGATTCATCTGTCCAAATGCCAGGCTTGGGATAAATGGGCTGTCGAGCTGCCTCCTGAGTCTGATCCTGGTTCTGGCGCTGCAACTGCTGAATGCGATGGTAACCGTTGGCAGATGACGTGCTCGCTACCGTCGCTGTTTGGACGGATGATCCCATGGCAACGGAAAAATCATCTTCGAAACCGTAGACGTGCTCAGCTTTGGCTTTAGATGGTTGCTGCCCGGAAACCGTTGAGATGCACTGATAATTTCGCGGATTGCTTCCATTTGATTGGCTCAGCGTCATTTCCCCTAGTGCTTGACCCAACCAGTCAAAAGCTTCGTCTCGCTTTTTCTTCAACTCCTCCGTAACGACAGGTCGTGCAGGTGATGTGTTTTGACTCGACGGCGGAGTAAACGTCGGGGTAGTAGGCTCGAGGGGCACCTCGGAATAATAATGCGGGCTATAAACCGATTCAGCTGCAGATGTCACCAGGCTTGTGGTGGTAATTGGTGTATCAGGTGCTGCTGGTAAGGGTGATGGATAATTAGCGTAGAGCCGATTTTGATCAGGAAGGGCCACTAAAGGCTCGATCAGCTGCTGGTAGAAAGGCAAGGGCGTTGGGGCAGCTGAGGTCGAAACGGGAGTGTCTGGGGAGAGATCAATCAACAACGACTCTTCCCGAGAACTGGAAGAGATTGGCTGGTTTGTGTTTGGCATCGAAACTGGACTTGCAGAACCACCTTGAGGTTCCATCACGTCATCGTTCAAGCGAAAGTAATTGAATTGCGTTTTCGTTTTTACAGCTGCTCCAATTACTCGACGCGGAGATTCTATAGACGTGGGATCTTTCATTTTGAGTATATCCACTGGCTCCATTGGATTTCTTAAGTAGACTTCATCAATCGCTGCGGGACTTCCCCAAGACGGCCCAACAGAACTTCCGTGACCTGAAAACGGAATTTTCATTGTTGCGGTTGAGTAATACCTTTTTGGTTTTTATAGTTTGCTTTACCAGTATGAATGAAGGAATGTCTAAGGGGTACACTTATGTCATCGCCGTTACGCCTCCGCAAAGGCTCAGTCCAGCACCGTGGAAAAATGCCAATTTCAGACGTACGCTGATTTTGTCCAGTCCACCAAAAGAAATCCGGTCTGTATGCAAAGGAAAATTGAGTTATTTGTTTAGAATGAAAAACATATACATACAATTATGTAAAGATCGATTCTCTCGATAGAAAAAAACTACTGCATACCGTCCGTCAATGACAGCAATGATGTCTCCATCAACAACTTCTAGCTTTGATGCGCCAACAGGTACATCCCATTGAGGTTCTTGTCGGTCCTCACCTCGGCAGCGCACTGTTACTGGAGATTGTGAAGTCAATTCGATTACGATTTCACTGAAACGTGGGCGATCTGCGGGATTGGCCGCCCAGCAACGATGCATCAAATTGCAAATGACTTCAGGGGCCGCAGGAGGATCAATCAATCTTTCGCCTTTTTTATCGATCTATACGACAAATAACGTGTTTGTTTTCGCCAAATGTTTTGAATTATTCATGTAAAATTACTTTATTGAGAATTTCGTGTCCACTTAAACCAGCCCATGGTTCTTCGCCAAATGTGTACATTTCCCACAACGTAATCCCAAACATCCAGACATCTGTCAAATTCAAATGATAAAAAACGGTATTCTTGAAATTTGACGGAAAAATAATTACCAGTAGCAAGACTAAATTGTCTTAACTTTAAGGATTCAGGAGCACACCAGGGAAACGGCACTCGCCTTTGTTCAGTCATGACGTAACTATTATAAAATAGAATAATATTAATAAAATAATTTGAATAAATTCCAGTTAATCAAATCTGCTGACCAATCCGAACCAGGAGGTAAAGGACGAAGAAGACCAAAGTCTCCAATTTTGGCCTAATATGAAATTAAAAAAAAAAATAAAGAGAGACAGACATTGATTGCTTTCAATAGTTGTACCTGGGTTTTAGAGGTAAGGAAAATATTACGACAGGCTAAATCTCGATGAAGCAGCCTACGAGATTCAAGGAAAGCCATTCCGGAAGCAATCTTAATACGTAGTTTAGAAAATTAAATATAATTAAATCAAGGGTTATTAAGTTTCACTGTTTTACCTCAGATGCAAATTGCCAAAGAGAGCAAATAGATGTATGAGAGCACTCTTTGTGTAGATAGTCCAGTAAACTGCCTAATGGGGCAAGCTCTGTAACCATCATCAAGGGGTGTGATAATACAACCCCATGTAACCTAAGGATACCAGTCATTTGAATGCAATCACAGAATGTACGCAGAAAAGAGTTTATACCGTATGAGGCATGGGTGCTGCAAGGAATGCATGGCTTCTACTTCTCTTACAAAATCATCATAAACAGCTTGATGCTGAACTAAGTCTTCTTTAAGTACTTTAACTGCAATGAATTATAATAGTAAAGTATTTAAGTTAAAATATTTATTTACTTTAACTGCAATTTACCTGCAACAGGTATTGTCACACCATCAGATCGATTCCATTCTCCTTTGTGCACAATCCCAAATGATCCATCACCAAGTTGTGTCCCAATTTTCAGTTCCTAAATAGTAATACAAATATAATGTACTGTCAATCGGAATAACAATAAGGAAAATATCACTTACACTTTCTTTTATCAAACATGTTAGGCTACTAGAATTTTGTTGTTGCTGAGTTCCTGTTAATTTTTCTAAATTCTTTGCATCTTTGTTAGCACTTTGGTTTATAAAGGTTTGTATTAGTTTTTTCTTCAGTGTGCCTTTTCGTTTTTTTACTGTATCCAGAAGCCTGCGTGCAGCTGGCTTTCCCATGCCAATACTCATGAGGTCATCTGTTGTAACATAATCAAAATGGGATACCCTGGAAATCTGTTGAAATAATAACAATTCATTAATGGACACACCCTGTATCTCCTAACTGAAATAAATTCATAATTACCTGTAAATCTTCAATGATTCTTTTAGAAAACTGAGACAGCTCAACATCTTGAAGTAGTTGATGGAGAAGCGCGAGCTCTGTATTATTATTATTAGCGATTCCAACGCTCATTTCTGTTTTTATTTAAGCCGAAACAACAACCTAACAACTAGGGAGTTGTCAACAGGAAAAGGGCTGACAATCTTTGACTGGAGGGAAAGCAACACATGATTTACCAACAAAGTGGGAAGCTGCAGCAGTTACGACATATTTCCGTCAAGACTATCTATTTGGTCAGTCAAGGAAATCAACGGTTTCAGATCGATCGACTGGTTCGTTTGACACCATAATGTAAATAAACAAAGTGTTTGACTAAGTACTGATAGATGGCGTTAAAAAAACTTCCAAGCCTGGCCGCATTCATAAAGTAGCGCTAGCTGTTCGTACATGTCCTAGGCTTACTAGCAATTTACTCAGCAGATCAGGCGGATGGTCACCCAAAGTTCTATGAAAGTTTTCGCTAGACGTGGTAAGCTTCTTCATATTTTTTTTTATGAGTAAAATATTGGATAAATAGGAATGAATTTGATCAACATTTATTCACATCCAATAAAATGCCCCGTCGTCCGCTACCAACTTGGGAACTTGCCCACATTCCCTAATTTTGTAAACGACAATCCGCGGTCTATTTCAAACGTGGAATAATGGCAAGATCTCTAAAGAAATTCGGGTTCTGGAATATGTTACGTCAAAGAAAAAAAATCGTGGGCAAACCTAGTTTTATTGTATTATCCAGTTTTATTCGATTTGTTTAGTCCTATTTGGTTTTATTTTATTTAGTTTTTGATCCAATACTTTTTATTGAATATTTGGTTTTCTAAGATAAATTCAATTAAAAAATCGATAATAATTTTCAACTCATTTTCGCAATCTGGCAAATGCAAAACATGGCCATCCCCTCCCCTTTGTCATTGATCATTGCAGACTACAATTTAGCGAACGACACATGAAAGATGAAACGTCTTTTTCTTAAAAATTAAATGTTTGAGACTTGAGAGTGCGTGAAAATACTAGAAATCATCGATAAAACCTACAAGGAAGCCAACCAACAACGGACATTCTACTATTTTGGCAGGTATGCTTGTCTTAACTTTGTAAACCTGAGTGAATTATTTTGTGGTGGTGTAAAAAGCTGACGAGGCAGACACAGACAGCTCTTTCTTTTTTCTTGTTAGAGCTTAGAGGCCAGTCGTAGATTGAATCAGAAAAATATTATGTAGGCATAATTTCAGTCACCTCGTAGTTTTCTTGTCCAACATCATCCATGTGAACAAGTCACTTGGTGGTTGTCGTTGGTGAAGCAACTGAAACACTCAGAAGAACTACATACAGATTTTTTCAAAACTTTGGAGAACTAGAAATTTTTTAGTTTTTTAATTATTAAAAAAAACTAGATTAAACTGAATAATCAACTAAATATTATCTAGTTAAGCATCTTGTTTAAGGCATCTTGTTCGAATGTACTATGTAGGCACGAGTTTCGAAAAACCAGATTATTTAATTTCGTTAAATTTCGTTTTATTTTAAACTACTAAATTTGCAACGTTAATGAACACTCATCCGTTACGCGTAAAGCTTATCGGCAAATTAATACAAATGTGGCAGAACAAGGTGAATGGCACTCACCAACTTCTGCCTATGCAAGCGATTAATAAAGAGCCCTCGCAGCATGGGCTTGAGCACGGTAAAGCCAAAGAATCTGAGGTTAACGCAAAGCCACTATTCGCTGGACTTGACCAGACTTTGGTTACTTGTTAAAAGAAAAATTGCACAAAAAACAAAACAAAAAACAAAAACAAATTGACAAATTGCCTTAGAAGACTGGAATCTCATCACGTGGTGTGTAAGCGAGGTCATCGTCCAAAGTAAGAAGAGTCTGAAAACCAAACCAAACCCAAACATCGTTTTCAAACATCATACGAAATATCTTTATTTTAAATTAAATTTTTTACCATTAAGAAAAAAAAAAGACTGCCAGCCGAAAGGAAATGCCAAATGTCATGATTGTCGTAGAAACTGAGTACCTGACACTCTCGATTGAAAATTCGGGATTCGGCAGCTGTTTTCTGTTTCAAATCAAAACAATTAATCGGTTATTTTTTGTGTATAGGAAAAGAAACTTCTCTTAAACGCTTACACTCCAAGTGGCGGCGTTGTTGATGAAAAAGTACATCGCGGGAATCCCAAAAAGAAATGCACAGACCATGTGAAATATCGCGTGACACAAGATCTTCTCGCCATGCCACACTTTCATGAAGATGTAGAAAGTGAAATACAAAAACAGATTAGTGACGAGGATTCCCAACATGTAGGAAGCGAAATCTGGAGGCCGGTACACCAATCCATACATCGCCCAACCAATATTGGTAAGCATTCCTATGACCTGTAATTAATACCAAATATGTAAATAGTTGCTATACGGGGTTTAAATGTTGACCAAGATGTTAGCCTTACCAATAGGATCATTCGATCGACGTACATTGGTCGGCAGCACTGTTTTAGCGCCGTAAAATAGTGATTAATTGACTTAACGAGAATAAGTATTCAAGTAAAATACTTTACGTTTGATAGTCCAGCTTTGAAATCGTTCCGAAACACACAATAAATTCGTTTGAAAGCTCCAAAGTCTGCAGTAGAGAAATTTGTTTCAAAAAGTAAAACTTTTGGTATCTAAACAAATGAACATACTCATTTTCCATGTGCCCATATAGTACACTCGAGTAGATATAGCTAGACATGCGAAGAGATGAATGAAAAAGACGAAGATTTGAAAAACCAACATGTCCTCAATAAATAGTGAGAAGACGCATAGTACAGCGACGGCAGCTAGAACCTTAAATGCTTCCTGGGCTTCGGCATTGATGTCTGGATGGCGACTTTGGTAGATCTTTAACGTACAAAGTATGCAAATAACGTACATAAAAGTTGTGTCTACAAAAAAACAATAAGGATTAATTCCGGGTGATTTGTTTTGCTCATGAAATTGCGAAGGCATTACCGAACTGAAAGTTGGCGCGTGTAGGGCATATGTGGTAACAGGCACTTAGTAACCCTTCGACCTTTTGAAAAGGAAGTTAATAATTACTAGTTAGGGTACAGATGAAATAAACCCAGGTATGTACCAATAATGCCGTTCCCATAGCGTAAAACAGGCCGTAATGTTGAGGAATTCCGTAATGCTTTAAAATAATAGAGACGATATGATATTGGCGTTCATGAAACGATAAAGCCAAATAGGATTCAATTACCTCTTCCAGCCGATCACGATTTTCTTTTGAGAGTTTTCGCCTAAGAAATTTTCTGTGCGCGGTACTGATATGGAAAAGGATGCCCAGTAATATGTAACCGAGATTTGAGTAGATGTGGTTGAAATCCGTAAAATTCCACCTGGGATGGGCGCAGAGAAAATTGAAGTAGCACAGATCCTGGTCACCCGTGTCGTTCATCATCTGTATAGTATAATTGAATAAATGTATTTTTAAGTAAAAGTTAAAATAATTGCTATACATACGTTTTGGTAAATGGTGACAAGCTGTATCACAGGTAGAGCATAAAATAGAGAGACCTTCAGAAAATGTAAAACAATGTCATCAATTAAATATTCACATACAATTATAATTAGAAAACTTGCAATCCATAAATGCCGCTTGTAAAGCCACGAATTTTTTACATGGGACCCTGACCCTTTGTGGGAAAGATCGGCCACGACAAGATATTTTTTGGTCCTAATAACATTTAAATCACTAGATGCGTCAGACATTTGATCAACACCGATTAAGTCCGGAGAGGAACATGAGAGTGAATTAAGAAGTTCTGATTCCACATCCGTCGAGTCAAGAGTTGGACTAATGGCAGCTTTGGAATGTAAAGTAAATTATAGAAATTAAATTATAAAATTGATTTTGATTTATTTTCTAAATTACAAGCGGCTGTGGGACTATGACTTGAAGCTGTGTTCTCTACTTCAACTAAACTCGGCTCCAGTAGTTCAGTGGGTATGGTACTATAGAAAAAAAGGACAACAAAAGAGACGAAAAAGCATTAGCATATTGACGTGCAATTATTAAGGAAATTACTTACTTTCCACAATTAAAACAAAATGATACGAAAACTCCAATATAGAAAATAGCAAATATTCCCAAAACTCCGAAAACAGCGTATCTGTAATTATCGTAACTAACCTAAATTCGATCAGTGGATAAAACAGAAATTCGTCGTGAAACAACAATACGCAATTATTGTACATTCCTTAGTACCATCTCGTGAATCGCAAAATGAACCGTTTTCTTTCTCATAGGCGATGAAGCTGTGCGCTTGCCTGTACATTCATAATCGTCAGCCTTGACGACGAAAACAACGAAGAATCCATCGGGGAATCGTTCTCGCTGAACAGAATACAAACACCGAGGTATAATATATCCTTTTTCTTACACCATAATTAACTTTATTTGATATCACTTACGCTTATCGCCATTCCAGTTTTGTTCATAAGTGTTTGCCGAATTCCACCATACCGTAATTCCTGATCCGTATCAAACACTGCAGGGTACTATTGAAAAGTAAATGTTTCGATAGTTTAATCACGGAAGCGGAAGTGGGTCAAGAGTTTGCTAGTAGGCCTACCGATAGGTTTTGAACGGAAACCAACATGCAGTAGTCATCATCCGATTTAACTGTAAGTAGTACATGCGTAACATTTACCGGAAACAAAAATTGATAATACTTAGGCTCAGAAGCCGCTAACGTGACCGTACCGTTTCCGTCTAATCTAAAAAGTTGAAACATATTTTTAGTAACGGAAATTAATATTATGAAGATAAGACGTGAACTTACTTGACCACAAAATCTTGAACAGGAGTAACAGAAGCCACAACGCTTAAATTTTGGGGATTTGATGTTGACACACCAAGAACAAATTCGTGCTTGACCGTAACGTTATTGCGTTCAGTGCAAAGCTGGCGGCTTGCACTGCTGTATTCTTGACTAACGTAAGAAATTATGATTAGTTTTGATAAGGTCAAATAAGGCCAATCAAGAAAAATGGTACAATTTACAATGATCCACTTGACGTTTCTAACAGAAGCGGTAGTTGCCACGAAACAATTGCTTTTTGTTGCTTAACAACTACATGAACAGGATTGTCTCTATTAACAGGTTTGCTAGTGACCTGGATAGATATAGCTTGATTCGAGGCAAGCTAATATATCAGACGATATGAGGACTGTTAGTACAATTTTCTTTATGGTAGATTTAATTTATATATTTACGTCTTGTTCGTATGAATACTTGAACCTATATTCCAATGTTGAGTTGACATTAAAACTGTAGTTTTGATACAGTTCCGCATCTTCGTCGACATTCACCTTTTGCTGATTGTTGATAACTGAAGTGTCATATCTAAAGTCTCTTCTGACAACTGAATGACTATTTTCTATTTAAAAAGAAAAGGACGTTATTGACAAATTTAAATCAAACCGAGTAAAAGTAACCAAACGTTTGAAAATATCTCTCTCCTTGGCGGGACTCTCGATGTACAGTGCAGTAAAATACGTTCCCATTAAAGCAGTAACGATAGCTGGTATCAAAAGGAACTTTAATTTGATGGCGGCGGTAGCGGTAGCCATATCATTCAAACCATCGAAGAGTGACTAGTTAAAACGCCTACCGCAAACCCCTTTTTCACGTCTCGTGTAGAATGGTGCAACTTTTTTCCCGTTTGCGTATAAAATCTACATAGAAATTTTAAAAGCCACCTATTTGTCTTGCGGCATACTACGTTCGCATTTTCAACCCAAGTGTGGCGGGCTTTAATTCTGTAAATTTCGCTTCGCATAGCTGCTGACAGGATTTCAGTGAAATAATTTGAAATTATTGTTTCGTCGATAGCCATGAACGACAAGGAATAATGATTCAGCAAAGCTCACGCAGTAGGGGAATCGAAAGTGTAGTATAATATAACACGTTTGAATATATTCTGATCCAGCGGAATCTTCTGGCATCTGTCAGTGCCGGAAAACGAATCACAGTGCGGTAATAACAGCGACGGCGTGTAACATAATATAACATATGCAGCATACTTTCAGATCTTTAGTACCGGGGTACAATAACTGATACTATCAACATTTTTTTTACTTATGTATCCACTTAAAATTAAAATATTTTTCAAATCATTTTATTAGGCGGGGACGAGATTCATAAATTGGCCGCGCTGCTTCCCCATATCCGGTTCTCACAGTTTGGCACATCTGCATTCTGCAAAACTCGGCCAGTATCAGTAAACCTCAAAGGCTCAAACACAATATGGCGTTTAATTAAAGTATGATTTATATTAAGTCCTGCAAGTCACCGCTTTAATTTTTTATGATTTTCTATTTAATTTCAGGTGATGTGACGGACAACATGAGATTCTCCTCGTCATTGTTGAAGTTCTGTGTTGTGTCAACTCTTCACATAGTTGCATTTGATCATCCCGACGAGGAGCCTAATTTGATCATTTCTGATCTAGCGTACACAGATTTTCCCTTAAATCAAATAGTGAGTCTCAACAGATAAACCCAGTTTTAATTATTTTTTTATTTCGTTATGCAATCTCGTAATTTTTTTTAGGATGGCATATATGTAGTTCAACCAGATATTTTTTTCTTTTTTAGTAAGGTTTTTCTGCAGACGATGCCGTGTAGTGGCGTGGGTATCGCTGATGCTGGGTGACGTCAAGATGAACGCTTAGCAGCCTGGTGAGATTGAGAATTTTACGGGGTGGCAAAGTTTGTTGGTTTTAAGAAGTATTGTTGAGCCTGCTTGTTGTTCGAGTTGTGGGGTTTGTTACTTAGGTAGGATTTTTTTCCCCCATGAATAAGTTTACGAGTTATTTTGTGATATTCCGATTTGTGTAGTGTAGTTTCCCCGTTCAGCTTAGGCATCACACTTTCGTTTTTCTTCTATAATTTTGATCCTCTCCTTTCGCTCCTACACCTTAACTTTAGTGAATTGGGGCTCTGCAAATTTTAAGAGTTTAATAAGTGTTGTTTTAATTTTGTCGGTGCAACTCTTCTTAACTACAAAGTGAAGAGGTACTACATTACATTGGGCGTTTAAATCGACCAACCAAAACCAATATATCATCACGGGTAAAACGTAGAGAAAGGGCTGCATCTTTTGCTTTAATTTGTTTGAAAATAACAAATTAGAATCGCGTCGTTAACTTAGGGTGAGGAGAGGAATATTGGTCCTTCCTTGGAAGAAAAAACCTGAAAAAAAAATTTTCGCTTGAGTTATCGGTATCATCTGTGTGCTGCAGCTTTTTTGTGTGTGTGCTATTATTCATTAGCTCTTATAACAGTGTGCGATATTGCGTTGTAGTAAATCCGCCAGGAAACCTTCAGTTTACTGTGGTACAGTTTAATGTGTTTACACCTTGCCTTTGCTTTCATAGATTTATTAGTGAAAAAGATGTTGCAGATATTTGGCTATTTGAGAAATGTCTAGTTGATTGTCTGCCCATTTTTTTTAGGGGGGGAAATGCGGCTAAACTGGTTGTAGCCTTTTTTCTCTTTGTTATTTCACTTCATAGGTACATTTTGTAGAAAGAAATGCTTTCTTATTTCGACTTCAAATTTTTGCTGTTGCCTAGCGGATCCCGAAACACTCATTCGCTGGTAACCTGCTGTAACAGATGCTGAGTGAAGTGAATATCTTGCATTTCCAACTGGATCTTTCACATAGCTTTGAAACTGCAAAGTTTAGACTGGCCAAGAGGGAGGATTGTTTTTGTTGGAATGTACTTTTAAGATAAATCAAGTAGGTTAGTATATTGCTTACGTTTTAGTCTGCGTATGTGTGCTAAAGAGTCGTACACTCGTACGTTATTTTAGAATGTTTAAAATTAGATTTAGGTATATTTTCAACATGTTCCAACTGATGACGTGTTTATTAATTATTTTTCAATTACCATTGTAGAGTTCAACCTGCACCCGGGCCGGGATTCCGCCTTTTCGGTGTAGTAATTGGACGGCACGGTGTAGTAACACGTCGTCACCTATGTTGTTGTGTTGTAAGACAGCAGCGTTGCGGCTTGGTATCCGCCATACCCAGGGGACATCGGTACACCAGTGGTCGACTCAGCCAGCAACGATAAAGCATTCAACAGCATCACGAAGCCAGTTAACTAGACAATGAAAATATCAACATCAATGTTCAATTATAAAGTGACACAAAAACAAGTAGGAAAATTTGAATTGTCACAAAACACTAGTTAAACTAAACAATATAAGAATATGTCTACAACAAAACAACCAATATCAAAATGAACACCAAATAGTTTTGTCTTAAATCTCACTTTATAAACAGCAATTGACATTGGAGAAATGAGAATGATTAAAAAACGACTTGGCATGTAAAAACTCAATGCGCATGTGCTAGTCAAGGGTTAACAACACTTCATGGATTATACTATTTAAAAGAATTCTTGCAGAAGATAAATTTCAGTTTCGCTGCCCATTAACCACGCACATTCCAACACAAAACCCCACATGTTTGAATGCCTTGTTATGTATAGAACTTCCCCTTAAAATAAGTCCAAAGCAATTTTTTCCTAAGCCAAAATATTGTCTCTACCCTCTCACATAAAATGTTTCAAATATTTCAGACTAGTGTGTAGACACGAGATTTAAAGCAACACCCGTTGAGCCCATATCTGTTTCCATTACTGGCTTCACCCCATGCCAACTAAAACAAAATGCTGGAGGTCTAATACCGAAAGAGAATTAAAGAAACACACTTACTGCTTGCAGCAACTGAAGGATAACTATAATTCAGGACGTCGGTGTAGTAGGTCGGGGCATCATAAGTTGTGGTGTAATTCACTGGAGCCTTGATGGTGTAATAACCGGCTGAAGCGTATGCTGTTGTTGTGTAGTAGGGCGTCGGCATGTTTGGTATCCGTACCCAAAAGAAATTGGTACACTAGTGGTCGACCCAGCCATCAACGATACAAAATCCGACAGCAGAACGACATTAAAGTTGAATAAACAATTACAAATATTAATATTAATATTCAATAACCGGCATATTAATAAAAAGAACAAAGAAGGATTGATAAATTACCAATAACTGCGAACTGGTTAAACGATGAACAATCCAGTTGGTGATGGGGTTGGTGAAGGAAACATAGGGACACCAGTGGT
The DNA here is from genome assembly GCF_021134715.1 of Daphnia pulex. Taxonomy (NCBI): domain Eukaryota; kingdom Metazoa; phylum Arthropoda; class Branchiopoda; order Diplostraca; family Daphniidae; genus Daphnia; species Daphnia pulex. The sequence goes on from NC_060022.1 coordinate 4,060,653, forward strand.
CGACCCAGCCATCAACGATACAACACCCAACAGCAGCACGACGCCATAGTTAAATAGACAAATTAAATATTTAAACATTGATATTAAATAGCAAATGACATATTAACCCATAGTCAATAGTAGACTTAGTAATACAAAACTATGTAGAGAAACGGAATGTTTACCAAATGTTGCGAGCTGGTAATGTGATGAAGAAGCTAGTTGGTACAGGCAGTCCACAGCAGTTGTTGCCGTGTCGGTGATGCTCACCCAACTGATGTCTGTATCCTTTTCTCTCTCCTTTTATACAAATTTTTTTCTCACCCTCACCTCCTAAGCCTAGCGGGTTTAGTACTTGCTTGATAATGTTTTACGTCACTTTCTCACCCAACCTCTACATCACACGACACGCTTTACGTAATGATTTCCGTGACCTTCGAAGCAAACTGGCCTATCCTTCTGCAGGTTGACGTCGCTGATGGGGATGGGTCTATAACAAACATAAACAAAATGAATACCAAATGGTTATGTTACAAAACAATGTCTCATTCTCACCCAACCTCTACAGCACTGCATGACACGTTTAACTTAAAAATCAATGTGACCTTCGAGCGCGAAGAAAGGACATGCAAACTGGTCTTTCCTTCTACTGGTTGATGTTGCTGGGGATTGGAATGGGTCTGCAACAGGTCAACAACCAATATCAAAAGAAATATCATGATTATAGCTTTAAACTCGCTTTGTAAATAGCATTTGACATTGGAGAAATAACTAAGATGAAAATGATGTAAAAATGACTTAACATGTTAAAACTAAAAAGGCCTTCCATACGGTCAGATGCTATTTAGAGTCAACATCGCTTCACTGATTTTTCTATTCAAATGAATTCTTGGAGAAGATAAGCTTCAGTTTGGCAGCCCATGAACCGCACAAATTTAACTATACCAAAAAATTCCAACGCAAAACTCCACATGACTAAATGTCTTTTTGAGTAGAACTTCACTTAAAATAATTAAAAAGAAATGTTTTTCCTAATAAGCCAAAATGTTGTCTCTACCTTCTCTACTTGATACACTTACACACAATTCAGGGCGTCGGTGTAGTAGCTCTGGACATCATAAGTTGTGGTGTTATTCCCTGGAACCTTGGTGGTGTATTAACCGGCTGTTGCGTATATTCTTGTTGTTGTGTAGTAGATCGTCGGCGTTGCGGTTCAGTATCCGCTATACCCAGAAGACATCTGTACACAAATGGTCGTCCCAGGCATCAACGGTAAAACACCCAACAGCAGCACGACGCCACGGTAAACTAGACGATTAATTAATATTAACATTATTATTCAATAAAAAATGACACATTAACATAAAGTCAAAAATAACAAATACAAATCTTCACATAAAAACTGAACACATACCCATGATTACTGACTGGTAATACGATGAAGAAAGCTGGTGACAGATAGCGCTCTGCAGTTGTTGCCGTATCGGAGCTGCTCACTCGACTGAATTCTTTCCGCCTGTTCTCTCTCCTTTTATACGATTTTTTCTCATCCTGATCCACCCCTATTCGCCTTGCGGATATTTTAGCTGCGGATATTGATAATGTAACACGTGTCGTCCTCACCCAACCTCTTCGCAGTTGCATGACACGTTTTACGTAATGATCGCCGTGACCTTCGAAAGAGAAGGACATGCAAAATGTCCTATCCATCTGCAGGTTGACGTCACTGATGGGGATGGGTCTACATCTCTACAACAAACATAATCAAAATGAATACCAAATGGTGTAATAAAACATTCTCGTTCTCACCCAACCTCTACAGCACTGCATTGACTTAAAAATCAATGTGACCTTCGAGCGCGAAGGAAGGACATGCAAACTGGTCTTTCCTTCTGTTGGTTGATGTTGCTGGGGATTGGAATGGGTCTACAACAGGTCAACAACCAATATCAAAAGGAATACCTTAGTTATAACTTCAAACTCACTTCATAAATAGCAATTGACGTTGGAGAAATGAGATGAAAATGGTTGAAAAAATGACTTAACATGTTAAAACTAAAAAGGCCTTCCATACGGTCAGATGCTAGTTAAGAGTCAACAACACTTCATTTGTTACTCTATTCAAGAGAATTCTTGCAGAAGATAAGCTTCAGTTTGGTATCCCATGTACCGCACACATTTTACTACACCAACAAATTCCAACACAAAAAACCCACATGACTAAATGTTTTGTTTTGTAGAACTTCTCTTAAAATAAGTCAAAACACTTTTTCCTAAGCCAAATTATTGTCTCTACCCTCTCTACTTCAAACACTCACACACAATTAAACAAATACTCCAGACATTAAGTGTGTAGAGGAGACACAAGAGGATTAAAGCAACACCCGTTGGAACCATATCTGTTGGTACTTGGGTACTTCACCATGCAAACAAAAACAACAAAATGCTTTAGGTCTGGAACCTATAGAGAATAAAAGAAACAAGCTGGCAGCAACAAAATTATCTACATGGCAGCAACGCAGCACGCATATTATAAATTATAACCGATTATAACCCAAATGAAATTAATCTTCAGCATCAATGGAAATGCTGTATGAAAAACACGCAGAAAGAGACCTAAGAGAAAATTTGCATGAAACCCGCAAATTGTCTGAAAAACCTGGGGTGTTATTAGTCCATAACAGCCCCCCCCCCCCAGGACCCTATTGGCAAAGAACTCAGAACACTTTAAACGTGAATCAAACTAATACTAATTAAATTTGATACGGCACGATGGGGATCTACTTAGAAATCTAGCCTTCGTTTCTTTAAATTAGCAGTACAGAATCTAAAGATCCTCTGTTTTTTCCTCTCATTTGCTCGCGACCATGATCGACAGATTTCATGTGTAATTTATTCAAAGCTTTTCTATCAGACCGTGTTAAAAGAGGATTATTACTAACACGTATTACTCAACAGCTATTTTTCTCCGAATCGTAATCCATCCGATACTCTGCACGGATAGCCAAAGCCTTTGCACGGATAACCAAAGACTCTGCACGGATAGCCAATGTCATTTGATACAGTTAAATATATATTTAATATTTTGTCGTTATTTTGTTCATACTTTTGTGAAAAATTATTGGCCCTCCGTGCCAAAAAATTTTGACCATCCGTGCTATGTATAAGGATGGTGGCAGTTATACCCATGGCAATAGGTATACATATAGGACGGATGGCCAAAAACTACCGGCCTACCGACAAGACAAGGAACCCCCATTCTTTTGGTTGAACTGTTCTTATTTTTTCGTCTATAAACACTGCCTCTTCTCAAAATGTAATTTAAAAAATACATTTCGACAATGCTGGACAAAAGGTTCAATTTAATTCTTTAGCAAATGGATACCAATAACCAATTATTCACATACCCAAAATTTATAAAAAAGGGGACTAAAATGATAACAAGATAACAAATGCACGAGAGTAGAGGATGACTGAACATGAAGGTGTCAAGTTATTTTTCACCTTCGACTATTTTCTACCATTCATGATAGTGATGCAAGAAAAATTGGTAATAATTTCATCTCAGCAGAGAGATGGAAAGTCCGGGGCAGGTTAACCAGTACAAACTTCATCTCTTGAACACATATTTTCTGAGATGTTTATAATATTTCCTTCCCCTTAAATGTTTTTTTTTTAACCACATGTTTTATGACAGGGAACTGGTGGGTAACACCTAACACAGAGAATTACGATTGGGAAAAAATTTACTTACGTTAAACCCAGCGTGAACGGACTCTCTTGTGGAATGCTTGTTTTAATCAAACATTTCAATTACTCAAAATTTATATCCGTAAAACAGAATACTAAAATCAAACACTCTGTGCTGTGAATTCTACCGAAGTACCGAATCTACAACGTGCTACAACAGTGAACAGTAAAAGTAAATAAACAGTAAACAGCCGAAGCAGAAGCCGAACTTTGGTGAGCGTTGGGAAGCAGTGATGCCAAATTGCCAATATTATTTATTTATTATTTTTTTTTATATGAAAAAAATGTAACTGACTTGATTAATTCCTATTACCGGATGACTAGCTGCTATTACTTATTATTTCTGTGAATAATATATAGAAGAAGTATATGTGGCGTTTCCGGGTAAAAGTTTACCGCAAAATGTTGCAAGCTTGCTCCATTTGCCATTTCATTTGTTCGGGACTGGACCACTTCGGCGTAATTTTTTTTTTTTAACGGCAAGTCTAGAGTTCAGATCTAGACTCAAGTCACAATAACAGTGACTTCATGTTCGAAATCAAGCCCGAAATCCTTTTGTAAATTAACATCAAAGAAACGGTAATAGAACCAAATGTAATATTTGGTCCGTAACAGATTTGTGTATTCATCCTTATCGGTATGCATCTTCTGCACCCCTCGGCAGCACTTCATTATTATTCAACAGTTGAAAAAGCAATTTTAAAGGATTCATGAAAACAAAGAATGAATTGGTCTTGAATAAATTATTATCGATTGTTCAATTTAGAAAAAGAAACAAGGGAAATCAGTTTATTAAGAATTGTGGGTAACTGTCGAGAAAGATAAGGGCATAAAACCCAAGTTGACTCGTTCGACAGCTTTTACAGAATCGAAATCATTAGCGCGAATTATATGGCCTGAGGATAGTTAAGACGAGCTTACGTGCGTCTTTAATTCATCGATGTAGAAATTAAATAGAGAGTACGGGGAGGAAGAGAGACAAATTGCCAAGAAAGAAATCATGCAATTTTTTGCATGGAACACATAAACACATGAACGGCGCCTAGAGGTAACCAAAATTGCGCATAAACAATAAAATTAATTGTTCAAAAGAAACGGTTCTCATCTTTTAGTAAGGCTTTGTATCCACGTTTTGTTAGCCTTCCAACTATGAACCAATTCAATTATTCAAACGGCAGACGGGCAGTGATGAGCACTATGCTTCAACGATAATAACTCTGAGCAATCGGAACACAAATGGTACGTTGTTTAAGTGGATAGGAGAAGGAAAGTCATTAGTTAAGCCCTCTTAGGCAGAATGGCGCTCACTGGTGCATATATGGAAGACGGCCTAGTGATTTCAAAATAAATAAATAATGGGATAGGCAAAATCACATAAATCTTTAAAGACTAGGTACCTGAATCGTGAGCTGAAGATCCAGGTTGATGTGTACCTGATGGTTGGGTAGGAGCTCCTCGAGTGCGATACGGAGCTGTCCCATATGGATTTGATGAATCGTGGAACTGAGAAGGGATTGATACCGACCCCGAAGACCCAGAACGGGAATAATTGGAGGTACTAGTATATCCAGCTAATAATTACAAAAAAACAAAACAATTGCCATTAAAAGAAACTACATTGAAATGTTTGTGATTATTTAATTACCTGTTGAATTTCCTCGTGATTGTTGTAGATAATGAGGTGGGTGACCTGAATAAGCAATAGGTTGGTTTTGATGGTTGTAGTACTGGCTCACGGGATTCCCACTGCTGGCATTGCTAAAAACCGGTGACCCACCATGAGGCATACTTCCCGTATTGGCGAACGGCTGAGACGTAGTAACGAAGCTGTGTTGCTGTGGGTAATAACCGGGTCTTGGAACTGCCAAGAAAGATAATAAATTTTGTTATGATACATCAGTTTAATCTTGCAGGTATAGCAAAATTTTAACTAACCTGTCAAGTAGTTTGATTCACCATAGGAATGGGGTCCCTGACTACTAGTTTGTTGAAACTGTCGTGAATATGATTGAGAACTTATATCAGAAGATGGCAGATCATAAGTCGAAGAAGAATACGGAATATTCATCGTAACAGACGGAAGAGGAGCATGAGGTTGCGGAAGTAGCGGAAGTTTTGTCGATGCTGGATGGGGAAGTGGAGCTCCAGTATTCAAATTTGAAAAACCACGTGGTGGATTGCTACTGGTTGGATGCTGATGTTGAGTAGATGAGGAGTCAGCCTTGATATCCAAGCCCGTCCTCAGAAAAGCGCTAGAATCCGTTTGACTCAGTTGGGCAGCTGCCGGAGTTACCTGCGTGCTCCAGTCCGCATGTTTCCTTTTAGAATATTGCTTTTGCGATGGATACTCATCGGTTACAGGATTAGAAGGAGGGCTTTTTAGTTCAACTGTAGTTGTGACTTGATGGGATGTAGGGTGTCCAAGGTAAGTGTCCAATCCGAGGCTGGAATCCGGTTTCACATCTACTGATGGCTGGTGATATTTCTCATCTCTTCGCGGCTCGGCATCGCTACTTTGCCAGTCCATTTGGCTTTGCACCATTCGTTTTTTGAAGTGGTGATGTCCTTCGTTATTATACTCGTGTAGTCTTTCATCTGTCATTTCCTCTTCTATTTTAACTGTACCATTGACAGACGCCTCGTTTACAACAACCGAGTCAGTCTGCAGTGTTGTCAATTGACAGTTGGGTGCTTCGTTATTGGATGGTTCTTCTTTAAATTCTTCTTCTTGGCTTTTAATACTTCTAACCTTTTCAACCGATTCAGTTGCCGAATTGCTTTCTTCTTTTCTCTCTTGTTTCATTTTGGGTAATTTCGTTTCTTTGGAACTCCTTGGTTCCCGATCGCGATGCTTTTCTCGATGCCTATCTCGTTCTCTGCCTTTATCACGGTGCTTGTGCTTTTCAGCACGCTCATCCGATCTCTTTTCATTACTTTCTTTTTTGTCTTTGTCTTTTTCTCTTTCTCTCACCTTGTCCTTGTCTTTGTCCTTTTCTTTGTCTTTCTCCTTTTCTCTTTCTTTATCCACAACGCTGACCTCTGCCTTTTTCTTCTCGTGGTTGTGACTGTGTTTACTACTGCTGCTATGCTTGCGATGTTCCTTATCCCTGTCTTTGTCTTTCTCGCGATCTTTTTCACGACTAGACTTACTCCGACTGCTTTTGTCACGATCTTTAGATTTGTCCCGTTTCTTTTCAGATGTTTTCGATTCCTTCTGTTTGTCTTTTCTCGAAGAATGACTCGATTTCGAGTCAGATTTTCTGTCGGGTGTTCTTTCGTTGCTCGTGGACTCATTCGGCGTCATTCCTATAGGTTCCTTACCACGAGGAGATGAGAACGGTTCGGTGCGCGGAGAACAACTCTCCGTACTTCTTCGGCGCTTGTCCATTTCAGTAGAGGCAAAAGTAAAGATTCTGTCAAATCGGCTGTCAAATTTGTCTTGCCACTTCTGAGTGTGCGTTTCCCCCGCTTGTTTCTTCTCTCGTGATATGTCGGGATTCGAGTCGACACTAAGGCGTTTCCTTTTGTTCGGTGATTCATCTACACCACTACCAACTGTCTGATCCTTTTGTTCTGCAGTGGAAGAGGAAGAACCCACAGGCTCCTGCATCTCTTCAGCAGGAGTTCTTAAGCAGTCGCGAAGCGAAGCCGCCAATCCTTCCTCAACGCATTCCGAAGATGGAGTGGTGACAGTTGGAAGAAGTGAAACGACATGAACATGATTTGCGTGGTTTGAACTGGTCGTCGTCGTTGTATGGCAGTCCGTACTATTCGGACGGGATATCGGGGAGTACATTTGTCTCCCGATATTTGCTTGATTAACGGGGATTGCCAAATTATTCACTGAAGCTGATTCCAAACTTCGCTCGATTTCTCCCGTCACTAGATCTCCAATGCTCCGAATATAGTTTAAGTCGGTTGGTTTGCCCTGTTGATAATGAGGAGGGTATGACCTTTCTTGGGATAAATGCCGACGAAGAGCCAGCTGAAAATCAACAAAACAAACAAAAATTATATTAGTAAAATTATTGATTGTGCCCTATTTTAAGATCTATATTAATTTCTAGTATCGACTTTAGTTTAAAAATTTAAACTAATGGTCGTTTTCTATTACGTTTTAGTGTTCAGTAAGAGAAACATACCTTAGCTGGAGAGAATTGTGTATAATCGGGTTGTTGCATTGTTTGTTGATGGTGGGCTGTTAGTGATGACTTGGGGGGAGCCCGTGCAAAAAGTCCTTCGCGTTCCGGCTCCGCAAACTTGGGAGCGGTATACTGTTTGAACTGAGAGGACGCAAATGACGAGTCATGTGTGGATGGGCTTGCAGTAGCAGGATTTGTCTTATCATTCAATACGCTAGTGATGAGATTCTTTAAACGATCCTCAAAGTCATAACCACGTGGAGTGCTGTCGGTTTGTGAAATTGCTTTATTGCTGGTCGGGTGCTGAGGTTGTGGCGGAGGAGATGTAGGTGTTTGTGATTGAGCTATTGTTGTGGTCGGCATTTTAGTAACACTGGACGGTCGAGATATCCTATTTGAATTCCGGTTCTTTTCTGAAGACTGAGATTTCCTCTCAACCACTGCGTTCTGTCCTCGAGATGTCAATTCAGTACCATACTTGCCGGCTTCAATTTGCCTGCCCGTCTCAAGTATTTTCTTCGCTAAAATCTCTGGATTCTTTTCCTCAATCTTGCCTATTTCCGGTATATCAGGCCATTCTTGATTCCGGCGAATGTTTCCTGCAGAATTAGGCTTACGTGGTTGTGGCTGGACGGGCGGCGCGGGCTTGGTTGTTGGAGATGGCTGGACTTGTGCTACTGTGACGGGAATAGTAAAGCCGTTCAGTGGTGCAACTGAAGTGGAGGAACTAGTCTGATGTGACGAGCTTGACGTGGGAACAGCCGATCGTGAGAGAAATGCAGGTGCTAGACAAGTAGTACGTTCCAAAGTTGTTACTTCTGTCGTTAACTTGTTAACTTGGCAGCTTAGCATCTTGCGCTGATGCAACGCAATTGAGATCTCTTTTAGAATAGATTCTTGATTCAGGGTAGACATGTCGCTGACATCCTGTGTTTTAATTCGACAAAAAAATATATAGCCCCTGTAAAAATAAATTGTGTACCGATATCACAACTTACCCCATTCAACCGACTCAACTTTCTTCCACGGTTTATTATTTCTTGTTGCTGTCGTAGCTCAATCTCATTTTGCATCAAATACGAAACCTAAAAAATAAATTGTGAAACCGACTGTCGTATAACAAAAGAATATAAACAATTACCTGATTTTGGAGATCAGTGCTTTGAGCTCGTAATTCTTTATGGCGCATGGCTATTTCATTAGCTTTATTTAAAATGTCAGCAGGATTTTCAAATTCTATTCCCAGCTCAGCAAATCTCGAGCGCAATAAAGCTACACTGTCGTCTATCAACTTTTGTACCTAAAGAAAAGAGTTATTTATTTTTAAAAAATCTTGCTTCACTAAGAAACAATTATACTTGTTTGTCTAATTGGGCTGCCTGTGAGTTCAGCGCATTTTTTCGTTCACGCTCAAATTCTATTTCTCGAAGTATAGCTTTTCGGTGTTCCGGATCCTTGAACTGGGATAATGCCGCCATCATTTGATTACGAATAGTGTCCAAATAAGCCTTTATTATAGGAAAAACTGAATTCAATACTGTTATCATAAAATACAAAGTTGAAAAATAGTACTTGAAGTGCACGCGGAACATTTGTTGCGTCATTTGCAACGATAGGTTGGTTAGGCGGGATTTCCTCATGAACAGGAATAGCACCTGGCAAAATGTTCCAGGGGAGTTGTTGATCAATGCACCCAGGAGCAGGCGGGAGCTTTTGACCCTGAGGAGAAGTTGTGCTGAGCAGTGTTTGAGTGTGAAGCAGGTCCAAACCCGTTATTTGTATCTTTCTCTTGTTACGTGGACCTCCTCCTCTTTTACCAACTCGGCCACGAGGTTTGCGGCCGGGACCGCCTTTAGCTGCGATGCCGGTTTTTCCTGGCTTCTTTTTCACGATTTTTTTTGCTACATAACCAACTAAATGAGCTTTATTCTCTACTTGTTTGTTTTTTTAGGGAATTTCTTACCTTCATCTGCTTCACTCTGACTGTCATGGTTGCTATTGTTGCTACTCTTACACCAGTCTTGCCATGCTCTTCGCGTCGTAGGGCCACCAGTCGAATTCACGCCACTTTCCATCATTGGCATATTGAGACCTTCTTCCTCTACGTGGGGTGGTTGTGATTGTGTTACTGAATCATTCGATGACGTATCGCTCTGCAACAATCGGTTGATATCCTTTTTGTTACGGCTAACCACTACCGCTGTATTGTTTTCTTCTTCCTGGAAATTTAAGATACGAAAGTTGGTTAAAGCCAACATCTTAAAAGTTTAGTAGTATCACGTATACCTTGATTTTGGGTTTTTTCACCTGCTGATGATTAAGCTGATTAAAATAGCGCTCCAACTGAATTACACAAAAAATTAAAAAGAGATTCAAAATTAAAACAAAAAACTATTATTACTTTAGTTCGATCAATAATGTGGAGATAGTATGATACAGGTTTCCCAGTCCAAGAAACCGAACCACGTAGAGGGGATAACTCTGAGACGTGAATAATTGTGCCTATATCTATAGAGTGAACAAAAGAGTTGAACAGTTAGATGGTTGTTAATCAAAGCTTGATTCGATTCTTAGATTTACCACTCAGATTACGATCAGTTATCCTAAAGTTTAGTGGACAAAATGCTTTGGATGAGACGATACGCGCACCATCTCTGAGATCAGCAAATCGTTCTGTAAAATAAAGAAGTATGTCAGCTTGAACTTGTTTACATGGCTTCATGAGAAGTACTGACCTTTGAGCTGATGGTCAAGGTTGGGACCGAAAGCAAAGTTGTTGACGAAAATTATATTGGCCGAGTTAACCTTCTCGGTATGACGCTGGTCCAGAAAGTCTCCTTTGATCAACTGGTATTCTCCATAGCGCTTTCCCCACCACCGCATCAGCCGTTTAAAGTGGAAATCCATATTCTGTATAGCACCATAAAAATAAATTGATCCAGTTTTTTGGGAAAGGAACGTTGTAAAAGTTAATTGTTACCTCGGCGTAGCGATTGGGCCATTCAGACCTCTCCACACCCCAGGCCATTTTACAAGGGGTGGAAGCAGCCACTTGTAGAACTACCTGACCAACCCCTGAACCAAGGTCAATAAAAGTGTCCTCCTCTGTCACATTTACGTGATCGATCATTTGGCAGACTAAATCGTATGACGTCTCCCCGTACACCTTAAAAAAAAGTACGAAATATTTTATTATTTGACTTTTTAAAAATATTGGAAAATATTCCATAAAATTTAAATTGGGAAAGGTTAAATACCTCAGGTGAAAATGGTTCATACTGATTGAGTTTATCGGGATCTGTTACGGCTTGATTGTACACTTGTTGGAGGATGTGACGCAACAAGCCTCTTGAAGGACGACGATTTAGCCGATCCGTAGGGCGCCCCGCTTCTTTCTCCTGGTTCAAAAAGTTCCATAAAAATAAAAATTTAATATTAAAACAAATTACACCCTACCACTGAAGTAATTCAACGACTGTTGAATCCTTTCTTGTAACATTTTTAAATTTTGCCGGAACAGGGACATTTGGATATGTAGGAAATTCTCATATGTTCTAAATTAACGGAGGACTTACCAATTGAAGAATGGTGTCGATAGCTCGATTATATTTGTCTACCAAGTTTTTCATACTTTCATAACTGCAAAAAAAAATAAATATATAAATACACTTTACAAAAAAATCAAATATGTCTATTCAGCACACCTTTTTGTATCATAACCGCTGAGAATGTTGCTTTCAATCGCCATGTCGGGGAAATCCTCGCCAACCCATCTGTATTGTTTGATTGAATGATAAAATAAGCACTCAATTAACACTATTTTCAGAATGTAAGGACAGCAGTAGCTATTAAGAGAAATCACTGTATGTAAAATACTCAAAAACTAAAAAAAAAGATATAGTAACTTAATTAACTTATCATCAATCACATTATACTGCAATAATTCTACAAAATTTTTTATAATAATATCTACATAAAATAATTTCTGATTAAAATCACACCAAATTTTCACCACACATACAACACAACTGAAACTGACAAAATTAATTTAAAAATTGTTAAATATTAATACAGAATGTCAAGGAACTGTAATGATAATAAACAGTATTTACCGTATGGTTTCCACCAACTCTATGGCCCCATCTATTCTGTCCTATAAACAAATATTATAGTTCAATACGATTTGCAAGAGTCGAGATGTCAACATAAGCCACCAGGAAAATTGTCTGGTGTTTGTTCGCAAATGTGTTTTTTTCAGAAACGGACAAAATAAAAAGTAACTGCAGAATAACAATCAAAACTTACTGCTCCCCGTCCAGAAGTTAATGGCCACTTGTAAACATTAGGCTCTGTACCAGCAGGGCTATGTAATCTTAACTCCAATGCCATGACCATAATGTAACACTTCAGTTAAGCAGGCGAATATTGTAAACAATTGAGGTAAGCAGGATCGAAAACACACGCTTAGACGTTTGTACAAATAAAAATCCTCAAGGGCAGATTTGATTTTTGAAAATTTACGCCAATTATAAGATCCTAAACCTAATGGAGGATCTCAACAGAATCCCAAAATGCTGGCTGAGATACTTTTCTCATTTATCTCAACATTTTCGATCAAAACAAGTCTCACAGCTAAATCAAAGCACACTCAAAGGAATTACAGTAAGCGTTACAACAGGCCGCGCCATCTTCGGTTTGGATGGAGTAGCGAGACAAGTACCCTACAGCGTTGCCTCTCAGTCTCGACATTGACCCTCAAGAGGGAATGACCGAACAGAGAACGTAATTTATTCCGTCAAAGGGAAATCACTGATCTTTAGAACTTTGCTTTGTTAAGCTCCCATACTTTTCACACGCTGATATTCACAAATACCAATGCAAATAGTGTAATATGACATGAATCAGTTGGTTAATACTATTTTGGAATGAGAATTGTATGGTTTTTATCTGTATTCATCTCATAGTCGTCAACATATTAAATTTTTTCTCATAATTACGTTTACGTTCATGGAAGCATGATACTTATCATCCTTGAGATAAGATTATTTTACTCATTTTGTATTATTTTTTTTTTTTTTTTGCTATAAGATTGTTCCGCCATAATAAGAAAACTGCAACCTTCCTCTTTGTTATTGTCGTCAACGGGAAAGAACATGCCATTTCTTGTTTTGGTTGCCTTCAATCCATGAATGACGTGCCCAAAAACGGAAAGAGCCCTTTTGCCCGGTCGATGACTCTAGCTGGAAAAGCTATCTCTAGCTGGAATCTTATTTTTCCCCTTCTTGTATTGGGAAACAAAGGTGAGAGTCGGTCAGCCACGCCTTTTTCCTCATGTGCCGACTTGCATCTCACGGTTGGTCTCCGCAGGGGGTTCAGACGTCACCTTGTGACAAGAGCTCGTACGAATGTTTCGCCCTATGGACCTACTAGGGGTCTCTAGTAGACTCTGCTAGTCTGTTGATGAGTACAAAAAAATTATTTTCAAAAATTCTCTTAGAATTAGACATTTCGATATATTTTAAAGTATTTAGGTTGTTTAATGAATTCCTCCATGCCAGTAAATTTTTACTGTTTAATAAAAATTGGTTGCTTTGAATTCAGAAGAGTTGAATGAAATTCTAATCATTCTTAGTAATGGACCGATTCCCTACCCCGATTCCCGACCGAACTACACTACATTATTTACACGTTTATACTTTTCGTCTAATTAATTCTTATGAGTGAAATTGGTATGTACACAGTATGCCTATACGTATTATCCAAACAGTTAGGCGTTATTGGAGCCATCATAATTAATTTGGGTCGATCAAGAGGTAATTTTGTGTGGATTCTGTAGGGTGCTGCTGAGAAGACCAGATATGGGGACCACCAAAAAGGCCGGATGAAATTATGTTAAATCTTGACTTTGATTCGGCATTGACCCAGGTCCTAAATTTACTGATCTGCATCGCCTGTCACAAATGGTTTAGTTTCCGAGTAATAAAACTGCTATAACGCAAGTTACCTTTTCTTAATGTAGGTTGAGCCTTGCATAAGTACGGCAGTAGTGAATGCTAATCCTGCGAGTCCTCCGATGGCCACCGCAAGCCAAAAACAAAAAAGGTTTAAAAATCCAAGAGTGACTTCTTCTTCCTTGTCCATAAGTAAGCTGTCGACAGCGAGAGAATGATCTTTTTCTTCTTCTGTCTCAACAGCAATTGAATTGTTAACTGATCCTATTGTTGATTGAGCAATTTCTTCTTCATCCATAGAAAATGTACTTGATAATGTTGGCACAGGCTCTGGTGTAGTTGTCAATCTTGAAGGCAATATCGGAGCTAAATTATTTTTACCAAAATCAAATGTTAGAATGAGAAAGGTAAACAAGTATTAACTCTTATAACGTACCTTTTGAAACGAATATGTTTGTCAACTGATTTTTGGTTCTTCTGCGGCATCCTTCTTCATCTGAACCGTCTAGACAATTTTTCCTACCGTCGCAACGTAACGATGCGCGAATTAAAGTTGTATTGTCGGCGCAATTAAACTTTCGATAGTAACACAGCGTCCACTTAATTTTGAATAATTCAGCATGAAATGATATCGCATTACTATACAGTCCCCTCCATAAGTATGGGATCACCCCGCGCCGTTCCATAAGGCGGCGTGTATTTTTCATTTGGGTTTTTCGGGTGGCAAAAATCGAAAAAATGACATAAATTCACCAAACTTGGGATTTATGTCATTTTACGTCTTTTCTATTGTCTGAATTTTTTTCAGATTTTTTCCCCTATTTTTTATGCCTAGAAAAGTGGCGCACAAAGTATCGGATCACTCCGACGGCGGCCGTGTTGTCTTATGGCGCAAATGGGCTTTTCATATTGCTTTTTATATAATTAATTTTCTAGAAGGAATTTTTATTTTCAAACCGTGTATACTATACCCTTTCATAAATTTACTGTCAGTTTTTCATGATGATATGAATTATTTTCGAATTTTCCCAGATTTATTAATTTCCCCAGTTGCTAAAATAAGAGACTACAGAAGAGTTCATTTAGGGTTTACAACCTCTATCAGCTGGCGTAGGCCGGAAAATTAGTGTCGTTTCTATACACCACTGGCGCTCTGCTTCCTTTTTTACTTAAGGGGCGTATAGAAACGACACTAATTTTCCGGCCTACGGCAGGCGATAGAGGTTGCAAACCCTAAATGAACTCTTCTGTAGTCTCTTATTTTAGCAACTGGGGAAATTAATAAATCTGGGAAAATTCGGAAATGGTTCCGATCATAATGGAAATTTTACAGTTAATTTATAAAAGGGAAATGTAAAAAGGGTTTGAATATAAAAATTCCTTCTTAAAAATTAAATATATAAAAAGCAATATAAAAAGCCCATTTGCGCCATAAGACAACACGGCCGCCGTCGGAGTGATCCGATACTTTGTGCGCCACTTTTCTAGGCATAAAAAATAGGGGAATAAATCTGAAAAAAATTCAGACAATAGAAAAGACGTAAAATGACATAAATCCCAAGTTTGGTGAATTTATGTCATTTTTTCGATTTTTGCCACCCGAAAAACCCATATGAAAAATACACGCCGCCTTATGGAACGGCGCGGGGTGATCCCATACTTATGGAGGGGACTGTAATTCCAATTTTACCTTCTCGTCCGATCCGTCCTCACAATCCATTCGGCCGTCGCACAGATACGTCGAAGGAATACACTGACTCAAATCAGAGCAGACGGACAAACCAGCTGTGCAATTAAGTTGACCTTTTCAAAGAAAACATTTTAAAAATGCTTATTAGATAAAATAGCGATATTGTTTTTTTTTTCCGATTTTTGTATTACTCATGAATTCGTCATCACTAAGAAATGAACCGTGGGAAAAACCTAAACATCCGAAAGAAATAATGGCAATTAGTTTGAAAGGATAGGTCTTGTTCGTTATTGGCATTTTGCTAAATGGACCTTCAATCTCCAAGCACGTCTAATATTCCACAAAACAGGCACTAGCATTATACTCAGAAGTAAAGCTATAACTAGCAATCCCAATCTATGAGTTGCCTGTTGCCAGAAAATGTAAATTTCATGCAGGAATCGATACGAGCATCCTGCTAAAAATTTTTGATGAAATCCTCACATCCGTTTGATATGCATTTTATCCATGAACTCCAGTCAAATTCGAACTGTTGCCTGTTGATATTAAACAAGATTTAAATTTTAAAACGGTTAGATTTGAAGTAAAATGGTTGGTTTTCCTCTATCTCATGTTGCTTTGCCACATTGGAGTTTATATGCTATTGACATAATTCGATTGTGAACAAAAGGGGAGATTTTTTAAGCGTTACTAGCTTGTTGTTCAAATAAAAAATACACGGCACATGTCTCGTAATTCTCACGACTGGTGGCCGTGATAAGATTTTGAACTTTGTTTTATATCTTGCGACACACTTCAGTCGATCGAGTTTCCAAACTTTACGTGACGTAATGTAACATTCACTATACAAGCGAAGCGAATGCATGACGTGGTCCTAAATCGCAGAATCATCAAATGAAAACGATACACTTGAAGGGTATTTAAATCGAAATAGTTAAACTCACAATATCTGTTGTAGCCATTACTGGAACGTTCGTGAAACAGCTTAAGGTCGACAAAAAAATTGTCAGTCTTTATATTGAGATACACCAGTTTACCTACTTTCAAGGTAAAGCACGTAAAACCATCGTGTCATCCGATAAACCGTTGCATTGGTCAGTTGAGGCAATCACCGCGGGATCGAGCTTATCTCCCATTTCTCTCTATAGGGAATGGTGAGTTGCTGTTTTTCACCAACGGCGTGAGCACTACTACTTTTCTTTTCTTGTTTCAGGTCGAATGTTCTGTCGCAAAACTGCAGAGCAACAAATAATACGACATGGAATTTTTTGAATTCTCTAGTGATGCTCTTTACCCTTCACTTAATAACAACGATTTAATCATGCAGCCATTGGAAACAACGAATTCTTTAAGTGCACAACCAATAGAGGAGATTCCTCGATCTCAAACTGAAACGAATTGGACTTATGTAAGTGAACTATATGACATATTTAACTGTTTAAAAAAACAACCTCAAAAAGTTCAAATTTTTACTTTTTATCATAGTGTAACAAGCTTAATTATTATATTTCGTTAACAAAACGAAATGGGAATTAATTTCTATCACAAAATTAAAAGAAACATTAATATTTTCTGTTAGAATTCTACCGAGTTTGTTATGGAGAATATTGC
This sequence comes from Daphnia pulex, assembly GCF_021134715.1. Classification (NCBI taxonomy): domain Eukaryota; kingdom Metazoa; phylum Arthropoda; class Branchiopoda; order Diplostraca; family Daphniidae; genus Daphnia; species Daphnia pulex. The sequence continues at coordinate 4,077,776 of NC_060022.1, forward strand.
ACGTACGCAACAAACAGTACCCCACCCAGTTACATCAGCAGTGACGTCATCCAATTTGAACGATTGGGTATCATCCAATTCGGACAGTGTGAGCGGCTCAGTTTACAATGTACAAGGAATGACGGAAACGTCCACGAACTATTCTCCGTCATACCTACGATATGGTATGCGTCAGCAATCTCAATTTCCAGAAAATGTGACGACTGCAACGACATACAGCCCTGTCACGCAAGAGATCAGACCGGTAGCTGTTTGGGCTCAGCAGTATCCTGAATCCCAATCAATCTCGAGAAATACCAATATCCGATTGGCTCGAAGTCGACAGCAAAATCCTTACTTTCGAGGAGTACCAACTTCGACACTACATCAGGCAAGGCCACTAGCAGAGGGCACTGCGATTTCTAGACATCAACAACAAACTACTTTCAACAACCCAGCAAACACTTTGGCATCCAATTCAGGTCAAACGTTATTGCCCCAAACTCAGCGGCATCAAGAGAACTTTGCATTCGTCAGCAGTATACCAGAAAATCAAGTGATAAGAGCTCAACCGGGACAAGAGACACAAGTTACGACAGTAAACCATTCAGTTGAAGTAGCGATGGGAGATGGTAATGTTTCACAGAATTTGGCGAACGTGACAATGCAACATCAATCACAGGTCCAGACTGAGTCCGGGAGTTCAGTAATACCTGAAACTTCTGGAATGGACGGTCTAGATAGATCCACACTGCCTGTTCAGCAAGTTCTCCGTCAACTCGTAGAGACAATTAAGTCACCAAACTGCACGGCTGAACAACAGTATCAAGCGGTACGAATCCTGCGTAGTGATCCTAGACTGATGGCAGCTTTTCTACAGATGAGACAGCGATCGGCATCCAGTCATGGCAACACGTCCAATATTTCTAATGTGACGACAAATCAACATCAACAATCGGGAGCGGCTTACAGGACTACGCCAAATATGACAGAGCATATGAAATTCCCGTGGATGATGACTGGAGGCTCTGTGAGGGTTACATCGTCGGCAGTTCCTCATTATAATTCTTATGCCGTTGGAGCAATGCAAAATCAAGACAATAGCCAACAGCCCAACATCAGCAGCCAGGGCGAAATGACTTCCTCTAGTACTTATGCTGGATATCCAACCCATACGGAAACGGAAAGATTGGACACCTCATCTTGGAATAATAATCAACCATCCAGTTCTTCTTCGACCTATTTACCTCTCGAGATCAGTAGTGCAGGACAAGATGTAATCAACAAAGGAGGTTTATCCGGAATGGCCAATTCTGCAACTGAACCAGGAGTAACGGCCATTTTGCAACTAGCCGCCGCTCGGCAATTGATTGTGCAGGCTTCCGCATCTGCAGCCGCCGCTGGAGCAAAGAGTTTGAGCCAGACGCTAAACGACCGAACTCTAAGCCTCGATCGTGTGGTAAAAAAGCTATTGGACTGATTTGAATATAATTTTATAAATATGCATCCGGGAAATTTACAACTTATCTTATCCTCGTTGTTATTCATAGATGAGTGCCCATTGCCCTTCGTTTCTACATGGCGGACGTACGCAAATGAAAGCTCTGTTGTCTCTAAAGTCTTCTGCGAATTCCCAGTTATCGGCTCCCCGTATTCCGACGTGCTCAATTTGCCTCGATAAACTGGTGTCGACCATACTACTTCCCTGTGGTCATTTCTTCTGCGAGACTTGTGCTCCAAAAATCGAAAAATGTGGACTTTGCAGAGAGTTAATCACAAATAAACATCGAGTCTACTTCTAGAAAAATTTAATGATTTTAAATCTTATTAGTTCATCAATCAAAATTCAAAACAAAATTGTTGTAGCTATAGGCCCACCAGCCTCACGTTGCTTGATATGATTACAATAAACAAAATTATTTTACATGATTACCCTATACAACGAGGAGGTGACGGTGTAGCGGCAAGTCCCTCTTGGTCAAAAAAATTATCAGATTGTTGTACTTTGCTTGACGTGTTTATAGTTCAAATATTTTCGAAAGTTAACGGTTTACCCACAGACAAAGTTGTGAGGTACCAAAAACAAAACGAATCTGATCAGCTGTCATTCAACAAATGAGATTTTTAGTGAATCCAAACTGAGAAAAAACAAAAAGGGAGGGAGAAAACAGTGCAGTCTACTAGTCAACCTAGCTCAGGAATAAACGTACTCCGTGACTACGTAATAATTTATAGATAAATCTAATGAAACATATAAACAAAATGGCGATGATAATAATCAACGCCACTAAAAATTGTCAAAAGGAAGAAGAGATCAATTTTGTCAAACCTTTATGTCTGGGAAATACAGCCAGGCATCTAGAGTTGCTCCATCCATCCGCTGAAGAGTTGAATGACTCCAGACGGGATAGGGTAAAGGGGGCCCTCGTGAACGTGAATACACCCACATTCACATGGACGAAAGAGAGATCCGTTACTCGGTTGACAATGCATTTTGCATTCCAATGCAATGGGATGCTTTTTATCTAAAAGTAAAATAGAAAATGGGTTAAGAAAAGATGTTGACAGAAACAACAAGTCAGGAAAGTTGAAAGAGACACTGGGTAAACGCTTATTGTTAATAAATGGGAGAATTTAAGGTTTACATGTAATACACTACATGATGCAGGTAATGCAGCATTCAAATATCTGTAGGTCACAGCTAGGTCAATAAAAGTAAAAGGAAATCGTTACCCAAGCGATTATCCTGAGATTGTTGCTGATGGTGACAGGTTAACACCTACACGAGAAAAACTTGCATATTGTGTGGTTTTATGATGGCTGGCTCTGGCTTCAAATCTGAAAAAAAGAAAAGGTTACATAGTAGAGAAACAAACTGCCACACATACAACGGGGAATGCATGATAATCAATTCTAGCAAGGAACTAACAATACACAATTGTGGAACAGAGTTTTAAAACTCTATGTGCAAGCTCCCAAAATCATTGCATTTGTTTTCTTTGTTTTGTTTACCTGAGAAACAGCATGCTGGAGTGGAGACTGGAGAGCATAGAGAATCACGACTGCCATATTTTATTTTGTTCTGCTATTTATTTTCATGCAGCCACTTAGGCTACACTTTTCCAAGCCAGTCTTACCTTCAGTTTTCTTTTTTTTAAATATCTGATCCTTCGTCTCCTTTTGCTTTGCTGTGTACCGTGTAGGCCTACTCACTTACCATCACTTACTAAACGAAATGCAGACGACTCAAGTATTCTTTAACCACGTTTTGTATAAGATATCGATATTAAAAATCCCTACCCACCTGACACCAACTCCCCGCAAAAATCAAAGAAAATCAACCCCTTCCCTAAAACCAAACCGAAAAAAACACATGAAGAAAGCGGTTTGATCGCCAACGCTCACCATCCATGGACAGATTTGGATTATTTCAAATCCAATTGTTTCGTGTTGGCGGAACACAACCCTTTCTACTTCTAAAATTTTTCATTTTTAAAAAGAAGTTATTAGCGCGCCGACTGGAGGACGACGATTCACATTCGTTTTACAATCATCATCAAATTTCTAAAAATGAGGTATAATGTTTTAACTATAATTTTTTATTTAATCATTGTATCATTAATTGCATATTTTGAACGCAAAAAACAATTTATTTTTTAATCAATTATAAATTAATAAGTCACTTGACAGTTGACAACTTCCTGTTTGACGGTTTGAAGCAGAAGTTTATAAGAATCTGCGTGTGTCCTTCTTCTTTCATTTTCCACTACGGTAATGGCAGCTGAGACGTCGAAAAATTTCGTGCAAAATTGATGTAAATAACCTGGTTAGTTCTTTTTAGTCAATGGTTTATTTTAATTAATGTAAATTATGTAATTGAAATGAAGTTTTTCATTGGAAGCAGTCTTTATACGAACCCTTACTATGTGTACTGTAGATGTATGAATAGCATGTAGTATTAGCATGCTGGTCTCACATATTTACTTAAAATGGTCATTTGTTGTACTTATTACAGGCGATGGTCAGATGATGGGCTGAAAGTTACCATTTTTGTGCAATGTGCATCATTGTGTTCCAGGTTGGATGAGATCGCCCCAGGAGACAGCTATGTTGCTTGCTATCATCATACTATGATTGCCAATAAGCAGGATGTTAAATAAGGTATGATATTTTCTTTTATTGGTTTACACAAGCACTTGGTCAATAGAAAAAAATGTCAGAGCAGCTCTCAATGCTGATTTGACTGTGATAAAGTGCAAAATTATTTGAATGAATTCCAAAGCCAGCATTCATTTCAGTTGATGCTGGTCATTTCACCTCACTCACATTGCATCATTGCATTTATGAATAGTACTTGTTTTAATATATTTTTTTCTCTAAATTTTAACATTTTGGTTTGGTTCTTTAGATGCAGGCAGCTGACTCTGGGTGTTATTCTATTTGAAATCTAGGTAACAAAGTAAACTTAACCACCTGAATATTTTTTTTTTGCTTTGATCTAGTTGTACTACATTAAGTGCTGTGTAACCATGTATGCAAGTGGAGACAGAAAAATAAAATTATTGGAAGAAATTTGTTTGTAATCTTGTCTATAGGTTTATTTTTTCTCAAACATTTCCATTGAAATTGTTCTTTTGTGGTATTTTTGCAACTATAAATGCATTGCGTGCGTTACACCGTAGAGCTTTTAATAAGATCTGTAAGCGAGGAAGTAGATGTAGACCAAATATGAAATTTTTACTCTAATCCTAATGGTTCAATGTGCGATTGCGGTAACACATTGGAAGAACGAAGATGAGATTAGAATGTAGGAAAAGCAGATCCCACGAATTGTCGGCCATGAAATTTCGAAACAAATGTCTGAATGCTATACTGAGTAGTTCTACCGTTGGCGACTTGTCCCTTGATTGGGCACAAAGAATCGGGTCTCGCCATAAAACAAATGCTGTAAAGTGCAATCTCGAGTTCTGGGCTACTGCCAATCATCAGTGTTGAATGTGGTTTAAACACTCCTTGATACTTCATTGGTAATTCGATTAAGCCTACAGGGCCCTGCGAGGAAAGTAAAATTACTGTAAGAACGAGTCCACTTTACGCCTTTCTTTTTCCCCAAGTACCTTGCCAAGAGACAAAACCCTTGTATATCCGAGATAGTTTAGATCTCCCTTGGCTTCTTCAGTCACAAATCGAACCCAAGAGTGAAGGCCAGAAATTCCGTTTTTGAATTCGCCCAAGAAGACGTGTTCGAAGCCTGATGATCCTTGTTTTCCAGGTGCCCGTTGATAAAGACCGAACCAAATGTTTTTCATTTGTTCCTTGAAGAGTTCAACATTGGGTTGTGCTAGACCTTTGGAGACTAGAAACTGGTGGGTTGCTTTAATGACGGCTGTTCCAAATAACGCATCGAAGAAAGCGGTTTCTTCGGCTCTCTCCTGAGGAGTTACCTGACGCAACAGAAACCTAATTTACTTGAATTTCAAATTAGAAAATAAATTTATTGGGCAATACTTGTTCCGTCTCATTCACGGATGCAAGGTAATTGTCAAACAGCGCTAACAGCTTTGCGTACGTTGGGCGGGCGAAAACATCCTTTGGTATACCGTTTTTAAACAATCTATAAATTTTAAGAAACTGTACATTAGTTCACACGAAATCGAAGAAAAAAGACGAGATATTTTAAAAGTCGAACGGAAGTGGTGCTTTGTCAACGCGACTGCCAGAGGATGTTTTAGTCTGAAGATTAAGTTCCAGCTGATCGTAAGCACCATTTACGTCCATTCCATATAAGCGACTAGAGATCTCTAGTAAAGCATCATCAGTAACACCATCTGAAAAAGAAAATTCAAAGGACTTTAAAATAAAAATCAGTGAAAATCTAGATTGTGCATGTATCTTACTGCTTCGTTGACCAACTGAAATGCCGATGGTATCACACGCTATTAGCATCGAAAAGATAAAAATGGCGTTCATTTTAAAACTGAAATGGATTTTTCAACGACAACGATTCTTCCTGACGCGCTGACACCACTAACGTTCGGTTTGGTGGTTAAACAGCGACTAAATCGCAGTCAGAAATAACGGACCGCAGGGTTCGTCTACTTCCTTTACTCATCCAAGGCTTTTTAACAAGGCGTTTTTAACTTTTCTTTTTTGAGCCCAAGGTTATGAAGGAGAGAGTGATTAACATTTCGCCAGAGGAAAATTTATGGGGAAAATGCAAGAAAATCTTGCACTCTTCTCAGTTTTGTTGACCTTCTTTTCTGCGTTCATTTCTAAATCCTGCACCTCGAGGCAAAGCTAGATTGTTTGTATTGGTCATCCCTTTAACACAGATAATGACAAGATTATTGATTAATACTTTCAAATTTACGCGACTTAAGAAAACATAATGGACTAACACATTAACGTAACGTAGGTACAAACGAACGATATTTGGTTTCCAGTTTTTTTTAGAACAAAGGGTGGGAATGTGAATTCAACCATTGACTATAACTGTTTTAAATTTGACTTAACTGTTATCACCAAGGTTTACAAGGTTCAGGACAAACACGAATCCATGATTCAAACTGGCCAGTCGAAACATCCATGAGGCAAGTATAAGTAGTCAACTATATAATGAGGAAAAATTAGTTATAAAATGGAAGTCAATTTTTATCTCAATAATAAATTACGCGAACCTTATTAAAGACGGGTTTGGTGGATAGCACGTTGAAGATTCCCGAGAGGGATGCTGTTTCTCGACCCATCTTGTCTAAACATTGAATCGCTGGTGTGCGCCGATCATCGAAGAATGGAGGTTGGTTCCAGTGATCGTAGTTAGTCTCCACAAGAAACCACGTTGATACCTGACTGACGCTACCTCGACCCATAAACAGGACGTCCGCTTCGATTCGTCCTCTTGTAATTATAACACCCTACATGGCGGAACACAGGCAAACGATTTAGAAAAATGGGTACAAGATAGAATTTAATCAAACTTTACCTGATCTGAGGCGTTTCCTGCCAGGATAAAATAAACAGGGGCCAACAATTTACTGGTTGTCAGTGTAGAGAGAGCTTGGTGATAGCTGTCGGCCTTTTCCAAAACATCTCTCATTAGGAAACCTGCCCAGTTAGCAGACCGGTCGCCTAAAAGCCACCGGATGATGCCCACAAACCCGCCTTCCATGCTAAAGCGCTCATCCAAGGTCAACGTAAACTGTTGCGGTTTCATACCAGTCAACACTCCTACGTATCCGGCAAAGTTGACAGATTTGTAGACAGTTTGTCCACCACGTTGGAAGTCAAGCTCTACCACTAATGGCCGAAGGGCTTCCGTTGTTAACCAGGTATGGTTTTTAACATCCCACCTACACATAAAGGTGTTTAAAATATCTATGGCCTCAAAATGCTACAGGAACTGTTATTTAGGAGTTAAGAATACTAACCCCAAGAATAACCCGAAATCTAAATTCCTGCCATGGTAAATTTTCCCATCTGCACCTTGGGATATCACTGAGGTGCAAAGTGTAAAAACTTCATAGAAGATGTTGTACAGAGTGATTTCTCCCAACTCAATGCCAGCGATTTCTGCAATGCCCTTGAGTTCACTAAGGTATGGTTCTGGAAGAGTTTCAGCCACCAATGGAAGATATTTGTCAACCAAAGGAAAAAGCTTTCCTTTGAAGAATGATTCAGTATAGTTTTTTATATCTTGCAGTAGGTTCAATGTCTTAAACACAAGGGGGAAAAAACATGAGTCCATTTTCTCTAAAAATATATAAAACAGATTGGCAAAAGGAGTCTCTTACAAATTCTTTTTTATCAACCATAAGTTGACTCCATCTCAGCCGAGGTGGCAAATCTAGATTAATAATGTAGGTTGGAACCCTGTCACTGCAAAAAGATTAAAATTATAAATTATGTTTCTAGATTTAAAAAAAAAGACTCTTACAACATACCTGTTGGATGGTGGGTACTCATTTGCAGCACAAGATACATTTTTCTACAACAATATAGAGTTCAGCTAAAGTTTAATGAAGAAAAAAAACTGTCAGTAAGTTAAACTCACATGAAAATTTTGAATCAGGACATTATGATTGTCAAATTCTTGGTCCCAAGTTTGTGTGATAACAAAAGGCAGAAGGAAAATAACTAAAATAATTGATATGGAATGTAGTGTGAAGCAGGGAATCGAGTTAAGTAACTTCATAGTAATTATTTTTCTACGATTTCACTGAAGGAGTGAAGGATAATTTTTACTGTCTTCCTTTGAAGACCAAAAATTTGTTGATAACAGCGATAACAGATTTCGTCTGAGTCACGTCACAAAAACTGTTGCGCCACTATAAGATTTTTGTGATAGCACTGATAGGTCTACAACTGCGACTGAACGACTGAACTGTCTAAATTCATAACATGCAGACAAAAAATATCAAAAACTGCGCAGCTTTGTTGTCAAATTAGTTTATACTTCCATCGTCATAATAAAATTATTCTATTCTGATTTGGTTCATGTAAATGCAAATTATAGATTTGTAATGTTATAGTTTTTTTTATTAATGTTGGGTTTATGTAATAATGTAACCTGTCTACCAGAGTCCAGACAAAATATTCTACCGCAACGTAAACTGTTCGTAACAAAACAACCCTTTGTTCGTTTGTAATAAATTTTAAATAAATCAGAATTCTCGCTTACTTGACTCCACAATAATATTTAATAGTGGTCAAATTTCAGTAAATTTTTTGGGTTCGCCATAATAAATTTAAATCACACAGATATTAAAGACCACTTATCTTTATCTAGCTATGCCTTTGATGTTGTCCTATCGGTAATTAGATGAACGAATTCGTTATTGTATAGACGTCAGTATCAAATACCTTAATAAAGTGGAAAAAAAAATTCAAGGGGCTTTGAAAATTTTACCTGATTATGACTTTACTTTCAAGTTTCAATCTGGTGCGGTAGCGGTACCCGTCCTTGGACTTTCGAATATCATCCGAAACCATTTCTCGTATCGTAAACTAACTCGTGCATAAAGCGTGCAATTCGATAATCTCTTTCACCCTTTCAGATATTCAGCATTTCTGGGGTTCTCATTTGGGATATAATCTTATTCAAATATTCATTAATGAAACGGTAATGGTAGACCACACTTGGCAACATGGGGCAGTTGAAAACAAAAGTGCAGACTAACTACTAACTTACTACAACTTGAATATCGGTAAAATTGATCGAAGGTGTGCAGTGATTTATATAATGTAAATGAAAATTTAAGATATTTCTTTGTCACTTTATTATGTGTAAAAATATTTTTGTTATGTGGGAACTAGGGATCTTAAATGTGTTTGTTTAAAAATATTAAGAAAATTGAAAAAGCTAGTTTTTTTTTTCAAATTGCTCTAATATGCATTCATTTTCACGTCTACTTCTTTCTCATGACTAACTTTATGTTTGATTTATGATTACAGTAGATCGCGAAGGACCATTAATTCCGTCCTGTTATTCGCTATTTCCTGCAATGGCTTCTGCCAGGAATAGAAATGGCAGGAATAATCCAATGCCAAACATATATGAATCAATGAAGAAAGGTCTTGATACTCTCCTAAAGGCATTTCGGGATGATGAGGAAGCTGAAGGTACATTGCAATTTTCAAGTGAACTTTCATCCATTACATTGTACATTAATTTATTATATTAGAATATACATTTGATGCAAGCCTTTCTACTGAACAACGGGCATACATTCATGCTTCTGCACAAAGTATGGGGATGAAATCTAAAAGTCAAGGGTAATTGTGCAAACACAATATTTGTAGTTTATTGTTTGTTTAGATTTTGAAAACTAGCTTACTGATGTTTTGTTTTTTTTTTTAGAAAAGGAAGTGAGAGAAGACTAACTGTAACAAAAACTGTTGTTCATGTGAAAAACAAGGTTTCGAAGTTAAACATTCTTCCCCATACAGTTGAAAGAGCAACCAAATTACTTCAGGAATTTCCCTTGACTAATGAAGAACTGCAAGATGTACACCCTCTTCAGAAACAAGTTGCTAATATTGCCACCGGTAAATAATTTACTTATAACTTTTAATGTATATTAAAAATATAATTTCTAATGTGATCAGGTCAACAATCCCATGCTGACTGCATAAAGTATCACATGCCTATCATTCCACAACCTGCAAAATCCTCTGCCTTAATCGCTGATCGGAAATCCCTTCCAACTTGGAGTCATCGCGAGGAAATTCTGAACATGATAGCACAAAATAAGGTATGTTGTTTTGTTTTTTATTTTTTTAATGTATTATTCAAAATTTTCAGATTTTTTGATATTCTTAATTTGTGTTTGTTTGTGTAGGTGGTAATGATAACTGGTGATACAGGTTCAGGGAAGACTACTCAGGTTCCTCAGTATCTGTTGGAACTCTTCTCGGAAAGAAACGAACCGGTTCGCATCATTTGTACACAACCGCGACGAATTGCTGCTATCTCGGTCGCTGAAAGAGTCGCGAACGAACGTGGCGAGCAATTGGGAGGAACTGTGGGCTATCAGATTCGCCTTGAAAATCGAATGTCATCCAAAACTGCTCTGATGTTTTGCACAACCGGAATTTTGCTTCGAACGCTGATGTACCAGGAAGGGAATTTGGAGAGAGTCACACATCTAATTATTGATGAAGTGCATGAAAGAGATCGCTTCGTCGATTTTTTGCTTGGTGTTTTAAAATCTCGTCTCCCACGACTGCCAAAATTACGGCTTATCCTTATGTCTGCCGCCTTAGATATCAGCGTCTTCTCCAACTACTTTGGCAGTTGTCCAGTTATGCATGTGCAGGGAAAATGTTTTCCCGTCGCCGAGTACTTTCTTGAAGATGTTTTGGAGCTGACCGATCATCTCGGTAATTCAACGCCATTGGAAATCGGCGTTTGGGATGGCGACGACAAAAACACAAAAAATGGAGCAGTTGGATTTTCCCGAAACGGAGGACAAGCGGCTCGAATGTCAAAACTAGAGAAGAACAAGCCATGTGTTCTGGATTCTGGTGCCAAGTTGACATTTGATTCTTGGATACAAGAAGTTTTTGTTTTGGACAACTCAGATGCTTTGGGCAGGCTTGCTGATGCCGTGATGCGAAGCCATATGCCCATCAATTACAAACATTCTCAAACACAAATTACTCCACTAATGGTCGTTGCTGGTAATGGATCTAAATATCAATTGTTTATTTTACAGTTTTAACTCTTTTTCTTATTCAATAGCCCGAGGACGTATTGACTTGGTGAACTCATTTTTGCAGCTTGGCGCTGATCCAGCTCTGACAGCTGGGCAGTGGACTGCTGCCAACTTAGCACGCTCAATGCAACATCATTCCGTAGCCAGTGCGCTGGAAGTGTATCAGTCGGGAAAAGCGGAGAGTTTGCTACAAAATTACAAGTTTCGCTATGATGAAGAAATTGTCAACGTGGATCTAGTGTTGGACCTGCTCCATGTAATCGAGCAACAGAATTCCGAAGGAGCAGTCCTCATCTTTCTTCCTGGCTATGATGAAATCATGAACATTCGTGACCGAATCATGTACAACGACTCTCGATTCGCCGGTTCAGGGAAATTTGAGGTAATTGCTCACAGACGTTCATGGTGTTCTACGAACTAGAATTTGAAAATTGAATAGGTCTATACTCTTCACTCGAGTATGCAATCGGGCGATCAACGACGAGTCTTCTTTCGCCCACCTAGTGGAAAACGCAAAATTGTTCTGTCGACAAACCTTGCCGAGACGAGTATCACAATTGACGACATCGTATTTGTCATCGATACTGGAAAAGTCAAAGTTAAATCTTTTGACGCGCTTACTGGTGTGTCGGCACTGAAAGCAGAGTGGGTTCCACAAGTAAGTGTTTTTCGTAACTTTTTTACTTTTGAAAACTCTTTAAAATGTATTTTTCATGTCCTAGGCTTCAGCAATTCAACGCAAAGGAAGAGCAGGTCGTTGCAGGGAAGGGATTTGCTATCATCTCTTCTCCCGTGAACGCTACGAATCATTCGAAAAGTTTGTCAACTGATTTATTTTTAACAATATGAGTTCCTTAATATTTATCTTGTACGTTATTAGATATCAGATCCCAGAAATTTTCCGAGTTCCATTGGAGGAGCTATGTCTTCAGTCTAAAAATCTTGCACCAATCGATTTGTCGATTGAACAGTTTATTGGCCAAGTTCCAGAAGCTCCAAATCCTCATGTGATTCAAAGGGCCGTGAAGGTAAACTTGATTGCGTTACTTTTTAAATGTTTAAGATTGCAAGAAGTACGCTTGATTCCTGGCAGATGTTACAATGGATGGATGCCTTGGATCCCTGGGAAAATGTCACCGATCTTGGTCGGTTGTTGTTAGAGTTGCCGGTTGAGCCAAGAGCCGGTAAAATGCTCCTTACCGCTACGGTACTTCACTGTTTGGATCCTGTCCTGACGATTGTCTGCTGCTTAAGCCATCGAGATCCATTTCTCTTGCCTGCTGAACCCAACGAGAAAAAAATTGCTGCAGCGCGCAAGCTTGAACTCGCTGCTGGTACCCTTAGCGACCACATGGCCATGCTTCGCGCCTTTAATTTGTGGCTAGCTGCCCGTGCCAACGGTAAATTCTTGTTTTTAGTGTTCTCCTACCTGATATCCATGTTTTTATTAACTTTCGATTTCCTTGAATAGGCAAAGAAAGGGAGTTCTGTCATCGTCACTTTTTATCGTCGGCAACTATGGACGTAATCCACCAATTGCGCATTCAAATTTTGGACCAGCTGCGAAAGTCTGGGTTCGTTCGGAGTTTCCAGGAACTGAATACGAACGCTTCCAGCTGGGTTGCAATTAAGGCGTGCATTCTCTCTGGTCTCTATCCTCAAGTAGCTCGACGTTGTCGGTCCGGCAAGTTGACAACCCGCCGCGAAGCCTCGGTACGGCTTCACATGACGTCGGCTCTTTTAGGTGAAAATGGCCACACATCTCAAAGAAAGGCCATCACCCAACTTCCGAGTGAATGGATGGTTTACGAGGAAATATCAAGGCAAATTTCAGTGCGACACGTATGAAATATGGATAAAAAATAGTAATGTTCAACCATCTCTCTATCGTTTAGATACGGGGGACTTGTGGCTTCCCTTCGTTGTGTAACCTTGGTCAATACGGTCGCTTTGGCTATTTTTGGAGGACATTGTCGGTTGTCAAATGAGTCTATCAAAGACCCCGTTTTCTCATCTGAAAGCGAAGATTATGATGACAACTATGAGGACGAATCGACCACAGGTACACATTTTTTTCTTTTTTTTTTTGGACTTTGTGATTTAAATTTTCCATGGTGAATTCGTTTTTCAAACAGATGAATCATCTGATGAATGGGATGATATCGAGGAGTTAAATGAAGGACTACATGACTTGGTATTGGCCGAGAAGTTTTGCCAGAGTCCGCTACCAGACCATAGAAAATCTAATGCTAGCAAACCGACGAAGAAGAACAACCCGAAGGCACTAAGCGAGTTTCATCTGGATGAATGGATTTGCTTGAAGATGGAAACAAACCCTGCTCATCAGTTGTTTGCATTACGTCAAAAGTGGCAGGTTTGTGTGAGCCCAATCAATGAAAAGTTAAATTTGATGTGTAACTGTATTTTTCTCTAGGCGCTATTCGCCCGTCGCATGCGAGATCCTATCGGTCCCGAATTGCCAGGTGATAAACAAGTTTTGGACACACTGCTCAATATTCTCTCAAAGGAGGAGCAAGCGTCCGGACTTCCACCTTCACCAGAATTCTTGGGCATTGCTGATGTTCGACGACCGAACAAATCCTATGCGAGCGATAATTTTCGTTCAAATCGCCGACCTAATCCTCGACCCGGATTGGAATCTAGAAACTATTGTCCGCCAAACCCTAGGCCAAATACGAAACCCAATTCCTGGCAGGCCAACCAAAATTCCAATGATGTTCCAGAAGGCGGGGGTGACAAAAATTGGCGAGCTAATTTTCCGCGAAATAATTCTGGGACCTTCCGCCCGAATCGTTCTGAAGTGTTTTCAAGAGGCCCAAAGGGTAAAGATCTAGGCAATCTGAGATTCAAGACCGGAATTGCAGATGTGGATTTCTTGGTTGGCGGTACGCGTACGTCAGCATCACATGCTGAAGGCAACAACGTCGAGCATGAGCGTGGGCAGTGGTCCGGAAATGACACAAATCGGTCCTCTTCAATGCATGATAACGGCACATCCACTTACAATAAAGGATGGAGGAATGAAGTGGATGCCAGAAACGGTTTCTTGTTCTCAAAAAAATCCAAGTCCAAATATCAGTTTACAGCGGGAAAGGGCAGTACGAACCAAATGCCCAATTCACCTAGGGATTCACAGCCGCCACCCGCGAACAGGCTGGCACAGTCGGCTGGCAAATCGCCATCAGAAAGCCAAGCGAACAAATATCCCTTGGACCAGCCCCGAAGGATCGTTGCGAAAGAGAGTGCTCAATTTGCGCAGGGTTCTGTGCCGCGGTAAGTGTAGGATCCTTTTACCAAACTGGTTGGAATAACAATAATTTACCATGTCCGTTTTCTTTCGTGCGCGTTTCAGGCTGCCCAGAGAAAGAGATTCGGAGATGGCGAATCAAGAATCAAACACGAACAGTCAGTCTTCGAGAAAGAATAGAAAGAAGCCCCAGAAGCGGAAAGATACGAACTCTGCCCACCCGCCCACTCCTTCTTCTTAAATTTTAAATTGTTGAATCATCGTTTCATCATGTGGAGAAATGTGGGAGGAGAGAAAGTGCGCGCTGGAGCGCCAATAACTTGAAGAAGACGAAGAAGAAGAAGGGGAAAAATGGCATTGAGAAGATTTTCTGGAACGGAAAAAAAATCCTATAATTTTCAATAGAAATGGAGCCTTAAGCATCATTCACATGTCCTCCATTAAAAAAGTTTGAAGCTGCCGGCACAAACTGCTGTGACCCATCATTTATGTCTGTCACTCTTGGATTCTTTCGACCAGTTGTAATGTTCTTTTTAAGCCTTGGGCCTGGTTTTATCAAAATTTTGGATGTACAATTCAGAAATCATCGACGTTCATTCTCCCTCCAGCATATTCCCGTTACTGGTTCCGGCTTGTATGACGTGCGTTGTCATTAATCTAGACATAATACAGATTAAATGCCTTTATGAATGCTTCGTCTGTGCAAATGCACTTTTCGTTTAAGCAGAAATTTGATCTTCACATCGAACAGTCTTGCCTTTTGATTTGATGTATCCGTGTACGTCGGGATCGCGCGAATTGTGAGCAGTGACCGTCGTCTAACTCTGCGTCTAACGGATCACTAAGCAAATTAGATTGCCACACCCGTCAAGAGTGATGAATTTCCCATCAGCTGGATGCCAAAGTCATCAAGATCGGATAATCCGTTTAACCGACCGACGATGTTATTTGTGGGAAATCGATTGACGGGAAATGAGTTTAACTTGAAAAAAAAAAAATTCCAATGCGATATTGGGTGGATTCTAGCAGTCGATCAGATGTAACCTTCGGGAGGAAAGGACAGTCGCCACGCCCGTCTATCATCATCTTCGTTACCGCCTCCACCGGGTCCTAACAATTAGATTCCGAGGAAAGGGAGGGGGCCAACAGTCATTCAGACACGAAGCCAATGGGTAGGTCTGGCTAGACAGAAATAAGAAAAGGTCAAAATAAAATTCTAAAACAGAGGAAGATTTCATCTATAGCAAATGGCATTTGGCCGTTGGCCTCGCGCATCCTGAGACTATAAACAAGGACTGGCCGTTCTCGTGGAATTGTTTCGTGAGCGCAATACTGATCGTATCATCCCAAATGCAGTTCACAAGAACATTTATTTGGTTCTCCTCGCCTTGACCTACTCCAACCCGTTCGCTTTTTCAAGGCGCACTCTGCCCATAATTTCTTGGTTCTTTTTGTGTTCCGTTTAAAACCCATCCGATTGAACGGATAACCGAAATTTAAAGGTTAACCCATGCGTATTTTTTTTTTCTAAATTGCGTAACATTTAGTAATAGTATTTCTTGTTTCTTCATCATATGATTCCATTTCAGCTTCCCAGGAGCCATATTACAAGCAATCTCGTTACTAGTTAATCACCAATGCTGATCAGGACCGTCAGAAAAAATAGCACAAGTTACCGTATTAAGTTCCAGAATAAATTACTTTTCGCAGTCGAATAACAAAATTTAAATAAAAAGCATCTCGCTCGTTTGCCCTTTGCTCTCTGTCGATGAAGAAAACAAGAAATTTGACCTTTTGCGTTTCAGTCGAAACGTCTGGATCAATAGGCCTCCAACTAGTTTTAATGCACGGAACAATTTTGTTCCTTTTGTTAGTCAACTTTCTTCCTGGTTACATTTTCCTTTTCCTGCCTACTGCGTTTACCATGAAGTCGTTTTTCAACATTTCGTGCAGCCCGGGGTTTCAGCGTGCAGGTGTCCCAGCATTGCGCACAATGTTGGAACATAATTTTCGACTTGTCTACTACAGCCAAGTAAATCTATTGAGCAAACAAGGTTCTTGTAGATAAACAGTCAGTCATCTGTGAAAACTGGTGAAGAAGGCCATCGACTCAATGAAAGGAAGTTGCTCGGACTATGCGAGAAAGTCTGCGCGTATCTCGTTCGAGCACAAGAGAAAACTTTTTTCCCCCCCGTGACTTCTCGGGTCGTTTGAATCGACCGTTAGTGAATGAGTCATCTTTAGTAAATTTAACGATGTATCCCAGGAGCCCTTTGAAGAAAAAAACAAGCTCTAACGAAGATGACGAAGTTTGGGTTAAACGAGAGAAACAGAGCGGAAAGAATATTGAGATTGTATGGAGAGATGCGCGCTGGCAAGAGAAAAGAGTTGACGAGGAGGGGCGAGAATTCGTTTTGCAATTCAAAAGAACTTTTAAGGGAATAAAAAGAAAACGGAGAGAAATGTGGTGTAAAGAACCGGCGTGATTTCAATCGATTTGTATGGGGGGACTGGTCGATGTCGGGCATAAGAAGAAGCGGCCGAGGGTTGTGACTCACTGCGGGAGAGTCGGAACGTTTGCTGCGCTGGGCTCTCATCTAAATCGCATTCACCATTGAGACCATTGAATCGAAAGGAGGGAATGAAAAGAGAAGAAACAAGCAGAGAGACACGGGAATGCTGTTGGATATTTTCTAATGACTCGGCAAACCCAATACCGGTCGGATGTCTGATATGCGTCTCCTATCTCGTCTGGGTCTTTTGCTGACTTTGCCGGAAATGACAAAGTATACCACGAAATCTTCATTCCCAGATCTCTCGTCCCCATGCCATGATTTACTTTATTTCCCTTTGTGCAGTCGGATTCTGTCTGATGGGTGAAAAGGTTCCACAAATAATTGACTATAGCTGATGTTTATCTGTTAATAGCCGAATACCGCGCAGTGTTTTCGGCTCTATGTACCCTATGTAGGTAGCCAAAGTTGGTCTCGATGCATTCCTCCCATCATCGACAAAGAGATGTTATCATGCAAATGCCATAGCGGCCAACACATTTCTTTTGGAAATCAGCAATCTCGCCAAAGAATTGGAAGTTTTTTTTTAGCTCTCTCTTTCCCATAGATGGGCCGCGCTGTAAAACCGGCGCTATCGCGTTATTGAAGCGAAAACTGAAATCACGGAAAAACCGATAATATAGTAAAAAGACTTAACATCGCCCGTACATATAAGAAAATGCTCCATTGAAGAGAACACGTTTAGTTTCGAAGAAACGAAAAAATAAGGTTTCAACAAACCCTCAAACGGTCGATTTGGAAAAAATTCAATGTAGCGTGGTCTATATAGGTTATAGGTACATTAATTGGGAACCCCGGGAAACGAAGTTTTTTTTAATGACGCAATTTCATCGTGTCCTGCCGTTGTTACAGCTTCCCAAATACGTTATTGGCCCAAATCACTAATTCAATTTGTCTTGTGGTACTCTAGAGCATCAAACCCTAGAAAGAAAAAAAGAAATAGAAGTTGGAGGTTTTCCCGGTGTACCGTGTTGTAAATGACCAGTTACGTCGATTTGTAACAGAACTGCGCAAAAAGGCCCACAACTTTTGTTGTGTGCACGGCGAGAAGGTGACGCAGTAGATACCGGGGGATAGCATTAGAGTTTTAACCAGGGTCAACTTCCAATGCTGTTTTTCCACGGTGTTTCCAATTAGCCGCCCTTAATGGCCTTCTCCCAGAGCGCTATAGTTCATTCGTAATTCGATATTCCCGCACGGCATCACGATCTTTGTTCGCATACTAGCTAAAAAAGTAAATAAAAAAGAAGAAACTCAACTTTGGTTTTCGATGCGACAGCAACATGTAACAACGTACGGAGAGACCCAGCGAATATCGATTTCTCCCGTTTTTTGGCACATGAAAACCTTGTTAGCGAAATGACGATAGTCGAGTCTCTCTAGACAGCTGATGCGTGGAGCAGCGCTCTATCATCGGCAGGATCAAGTCTTACATACGACTGATTTACTTGAACTCGTCGTTGTCGTTGTCGTTGTCACGAAAATAAAAACAAAAGAAAAAAGGGAAAACACCGGGCGCGCGTTTTAAAAGGACTAGAACGAACACGCCAGCCCCGGCATTTTGGGGCTCCTGTTCAGTGTTTCGTGTCACTGATGTATGCGCAGCTCTTAGACGTCAGTGCGGTCGGCCTTCACCAACGTGATGGATTGAAGCCTGAAAACACGCCCTCGGGCTTTTTTTTTGCGTGGTTTTCAAATCGTTTCTCCTTTTTTTAAAAAAATCGCTAATAATATCTGCGTATCCACAAATGTCGTTCGTTACAATTTTTGGTTTTTATTGTCTTATTGATACTGTAAAATCATTAGCAGGGTGACCATAATTTGATTTTGACCAAGGTTAACTTTAAATCAAAACCTTGGCAAATCTACAAGATTTTTGGCCGTTCCACTTGAGAGGTGTAATGACTTGCATTCGTCTTTGTCGACGATGGGCTTACATTCCGAATTTATGAAATTGTTTCGCTTCGTATATCCAAAGTCATATACAGTATACATATACACAGTATTATAAAACATGAAAAGCCGGCGACGACGCTTAATTAAGAGGCTAATCCCGACGGGACTGCGGCAATATGCGGCGGTCTCGAGTTTTCTTCTTTTGTTTTGATAAGACGTTCCGTCCCGTTTATTATTTGCTTGGGACGGCATCGCCAACGTTGTTGCATGTATATATACATACGTATACATAATTGCAGCTTGATTTTCTCAAAGTTCCAGACAAAATATAGTCCAGAGAGTCCAGACATGTCAAGAAAAGAAGAAAGAAAAGAAGGCCAATGTGTTCGATACATCAACCGGAAAGAAAAAGGAAGGCCATTAGAAGAGATAAAAAGTCCAACAACAGAATATGCAGCATTGTCATTAGACAACACTTGAGCCAAACTAGCGAGTATGGAAACACTGCGCAGTTATGAAACGGCCATTAGTTTATTACGACGAGAGAAGGGATGTGATGATGCAAAATAGACCGTTGCTGCCCGACCGTTGCTTATTATATACGATACGCAACACGAGACGACAGCCGACAATAACGGCACATATTTATTGTCACGGGGGTCTCCTGAATCCCACCACCGAAAACAAAAAAGGGATAATGAAAGTATCAAATAATAACAAGCCAAAAAGGGATAAAAGGAAAAAAGAAACACAACGCAGCAACAAAAGAGGAGGAGGAATAATTATTTCACTTGAACGATTTGAATAAATACTTTTTGCAGTGTCGTATTAGACTGCGCAGTCTATTGAAAAAGCAAAGGCCCCCGAAAAACCAAAAACAATTCAACATATTCGTCTGGCGTGCAGCAAGTGAAAGTGATGTTGACTCCGCTTATTTAGCGCCATCTTCAATTTCATTTTCTTGGACGTAAATAATCTATCTCGACCGTCGTCTCTTTTTCCCGGTAGCTCTCTCATCATCTCTTTCTCTTTTTCTTTCTTCATCTTCTTGCAAAAGCGTTTATGTTCGTGTCATCTCCAATTTCCCGCCCACTCACGGGACAACGGCAATCATCGTTATCGCCCATCATCGACCGTAGTGGACAACATACTTACAACGGGTTGTTAGCTGGAATCCAGCAAGCTCCTCCGCCTATGCGGGAACCATTCGCCCAGCAAAAAGTCAATATCCTACACAACTCTTCTTCCCAGCAGTCATCCATCTATTTACTTTTTCTTTTTTCTTTCTTTTTTTCCTTTCGGGATTCTGTTCACACATTGGCACAGTATAAGAAAGTTTTGGCGAACTAACAACAAAAATGACAGATTTCGTTGCCAGGGAAAGAAACAAGAAAAGAAAAATGTGATGGATAAAGTTTGTTCGCGCTAAACGTATTCTATCAGCTATAATCTACGAAAAGGGACCGGTGTGGCGGAAGGTCCTTTTTGATCATGAAATTTTCTCGTTGCACTTTGCTTGAAGTGTTAAAAAGTAAAAATATTTTTGAATTTTGGTTGTTTACCCGCAGACAAAGTTATGAGGTACAAAAACAGGCCTGATCTGCATTCGTTCGAAAAGTTATTTAATGAACCCTAACTGAGTAAACAATTCCAATCAACCGCCAAGCTCATGGATAATCGTACTATCTAACGATTTATAACAAACGCCATCAACCAGCCAAAAAGGAAGAGTAGAGATAAATGTTTCCTACCTTTTAGCCTGGGAAATACGGCCAGGCATCCACAATTGCTTCATCCATCCCACAGAAGTTGAATCCAGCATCAGGCGGGATGGAAAAGGGTGTCCTCGTGAATACACCCACACTCCATGTGAGTGTGAGTGGGGGTGACCCGACATCGTTAGTTTCTCCAATCAAGAGGGATGATGCAGTGTATCTAAATGAAAAATACAAATTTGGGTTAGAAACAACAACTCAGCAAGGACAAGTTGAAAATGAGATTTTGAGATGTAATACACTGCATTTGTGCAAGATATGCATCATTATAATATCTAACAGGTAACCAAATCATTGACCATCAAACGATGATCCTAAGATGTTTGCTGATGGCAAGTCAAATACTAGCACATTCAAAACTTGTATATCTTGTACTATTATGATGGTTGAATGGTTATAATGGCTTGCTCAGGTCTTATATCTATACAAAAGAAAAGTTTACATAGTGCAAACAAATTGCCATGCATTGACAGGGGGCTGTCAAGTTGTTATGTTATGTCATGTTAGTCAGAAACTAACATTTCAAAAATTTGGAACAGGTTTAACATTTCAAAATAAGCTCCAACAATCATTCTATTTTTATTCTTTGTTTTATTTACCTGCTAAACAGCATGGAGTGTGTATTAAGCTATTCTGGCGACCAGAGTTGACACGACGCCCACATTTTTAAAACTTGTCCAACATAATGAATAGCAGACGACATTAATCTTCGAATGAGTCAAACTTAAGATATCGATAGAAATTTTAATCGACTCCCCCTCCCCCACTAAATCAAAACCGCTCAAAAACGATCAAAGTGGTTTTCTCATCCGCTGAACAGATCGCGATTATTTTAATATGTAATAGTGATCTCATCAAGTTATACTGAGCCCCCCTACCATATAGTCAAGATAAATGCTATAGTCGGCTAAATATCCATCCTTAAAATAAAGCAATAAATTAAATGAGAAAAAAGAAATGGAGAAAGGTGCGGCCCGTGGAGAGACGTTAATGACAGTCTTTGAAACCTTCTCTTTTCTTTTGTTGTTGTCTCTCCTTTTCTTAACTTTCGTGTAATTCATTATTCATTCGCGATTGTAACGGGAAAGAACCGAGGCGTTTGAGGCCGTTTAATTAGGCAGATGAGATTGTCCAAGAGTTCCAAAAGACGGTTCTCTACAGTATACCGTTAACGCGATGGGGGTTTTCACTTGTTTTTATTGGTTGGGCGTTCCGTTCGACTCTATCCCTAAGGTCAAGCAAATAGAAAACTATGCAGTTAGTATGTGGACGGAGGAACGCACTTTCTTTCTTGAACCAACGTCCTCAAACTAACGAGAATAAGAAGTCCTCCTATATATAGGAAAGCACATTAAATGGAATATGTGATGTGTGTGCAGCAGCGCAGAAGAGTTGATGAGATGATGCGATTTTTTTCCCCTCTAATGGATGGCCGCCGCCCTGTCATTTTCTTCTCTTTTCTTCGCTCCTAATAGAACGCCGGTGGTTATTTGGCGTTGGCTCCTAGTCTGACCCGAGGACTGTCCAATGTCCTAACGGCCACGGGCTGCTGCTCCTGCAGACTGCAGCAGCAGTCGACGAGTTATTTGAATTCACCCCCCGTTGGCTCCAATAGGAGCAAACGCCTGATGGCCGCCTTATCTGATGCACGACGGCTCAATCGGTGCGGCTCCCGACTCCTTGCGATGACACGATAGCGACAATCCAATTAGAAAGTTGGCGGGACTGCTGGGCATGCTGCACGAGGCGGGAGTAGGACACGAGGCAGATCTCACCTGCACATGTATAGTCTCATCTACAAGTCGGAGAACAATCTAGTAGTTTAGCCTAGCGAGTGAGTCAATAAGTTTCTATATCTACAAGTCTCGTGCTGTTTAGTGTTTACACGACCGGGCGGGCCGCTCGGCACTTTGGCCATTTGTGTACATTTAGAAACAGCTGCAGCACACCGTGAATGGAGGTGAAAGAAGTCACGCTAGTGAGTGGTGTGGGCTTCGTGTGTTGCGAATCCGTGTGTCCTGTAATCTCGACTTTCTGGGCGACGGCTAGATGGGCGGATCGATTCGGAAATCGATGTGTTGTTATACTCCAGCGCCAGCAGGTTCTCTCTCTCCGTCGTTGGGCAACTAACGGTCGATAGGGCGTCGGGCTACTGGCACGCCAATGGTTCACCAATATGGTCACGGACAAAATCAACAGAGCGGAGCGCCGCAGCGCCTGTCAAAACACACACACACACACGCCATCGCATCTGATCGAGCCGTAGCGTGACTCGACTGGACCTCATCCGCCTCTCTCTCGTTAAAAAAGAGGGGAAAATAATGTCCAATTATAGACGGAATTGTCTCGTCGGCCATGATTGGACGTGATTGCGCTGGGGCTGCTGCTGTTCTTGACCGTCTCAATAAACATCATCGGCTCTAGACATTACCTTCTTCTAAACTCTGTGTTGGCTTTTGATTTGATTGATTTTGTTGTGTGTGTCCCGGTGGTTTTTCTTGTTAATAGAGGCAGCGTGAGCAGCACGGCCTACATCGCCCGCTGGCGCTGTGAGGATATGACGTGCGGACTTTCCCTAGCCGTTTGCGTAGGCACAAATCTTGATGGATACTCCGGCAATGTATTCGCATGTCGCTAATAATTATCGGCCACTTTCTAGACCGTAAATCAACTAGCAATTCCACCCCACCCCCACCTCCTCCTTTTGACTGTGCCGAGGTTAACGCACCGTTCCGTTCCGTCTTTTTTCTTCCATGTCACATCTCTCCTCCTTCTTTTTCTTTTATTTTTGATCAAAAAGTTTTGTTTAGGTGCAGCATGCATTCAATTTTCCCCCTTCGTTTCGCCAGCTGGTAAAAAGAGACTCTTCGGTTAATACGGGACAACTCACGCGATACAGTTTCTCCGCCTACTCTTAAAGCTCTGTGCTCGCCATTTGCTCCGGTTCTTTGACGAACTGCCTGAACTATTACGTGTCGGTATAAAACTGATAACCCTACATCTCGTCTTGAAATGCATGCTGCTATATAGCCGTGTCGTCGGATATACATCAGTATAAAGATCACCCAGCGCATGGAGCTATAGCTCAGGGGGTGAGATTTAATGACGTGAGTCGTTGGCGGGTTATGACTCGACCTCTTTTTCCTTTTTTTTCTTCTCCCGAAAATGTCGAGCTTCTGTTTCGGTTATATAAGAACGCGTCAGGTAAAAACCGAAAAAAATAAAACAAGTAACGATGATCATATTTCTTAAAAAAGAAGATGATGAAGCCGAATAACAGACAAAAGAAAAATCTGTCGTTCTCCAACAAAAAAGGAAAATCAAAAAAAGATAAAAAAATATCAAAAGAAATGGAAACAAAAGGAAAGTGAATTTGTGACGGTGTATAGGTCTCGTTCTATACGTTTCCTTGGGATTCGCCATCGTATAGTCGTTAGAGGCTATACATGTAAACTACATGTTTGGATAGATAGTAGTAGGTACGCGATAATGATGCCGAAAAGCTTTCGGAGCGCGAGGATAAAAGGAGAAAAAATAAGGACGATCAAGCCATACAGGAGAATTGAGAGACTTTGTAAAGAAAAAATATCAAAGAACAAAAGGGATTGATGGCGAAAAGAGGAGAACTTTCACTTATTAAAGGGCAACGATTGTATGTTACGTAGTATAATATTGAGACGGAGCAACTTGACGCCATAAATGATACACGGCACGTGAAATGTTTGCAGAGGCGTCGAGTCGTGTGATTTGCAACGGGATTTACTACGCGTGGCTGTGTAATATCGTTCATTTGCGTGTGCCAAAAAAAATATCAAAAAGATGTTATCCCCCTTTTTCTCTCTCCCCCCAATTTTATTGTTACATCAAGCAACACAAATAAAAAATTATAATACCCATTAAAAAAAAGAGCCCAATACGCAACCCGAGTGTTGTGTGCTGTGTGTGTGTAATAAAAGCACATCTATGCATGGTTTAAATATTACGACGTACACGTAACCGAAAGGGGATAGTTATCGTTTTTTTTTAAAGAATTTTCTCACGAAGCCTCACCAACTTTTTACTATGTGGATACATCCTTAAAAAAAGATAGAAATATCTGGGGTTCTCGCCGTATTTTTATGTCGGTGATGATGATGTGAGAGCTGGGTGTGTGATGTATTCCTGGGAACGGTTTTCCAATCGAAGGAGGTGCTGCTCAGCATTATATGATATCATCAGGTAGTTAAAGAGTCGCTCAAGGCTGAGAAAACTAGACACATTTCTCGACGATTTGATTTCGATTTTTCCTTGTTTAACGATTGAAAATTCGATCATGTGAAAGATTGAAATGGATGCGCTTTATATTGCTATTTGTCATGGGATGTGTGTGTTGAATCGGTATGTTTTAAATTGCGCATCCAGGCTATTCACGCGGTAACTAGGTAGAGTGAACGGTTGCGGTGCATTGCATATTAGCGGGCTTGATATGGTGGTGGTGGTGTGCTGAATAGAAGCCAAAAAGACGGGGTCAAGGATGGAAATGTGCGTGTCCATATTTTGTCTATTTTATTCAAAGAAGAAGAGACGCGCTTGTTTTGTAGAATTTTTGGCAAAAGTTCTGACAGTTCTCAGAGAGAACAAAAACCAGTTGCTTCATAATTACGCTATCACTGTGTTATTAAATATTAATTTTTTTTCCTTTCTCGTCTGGTATAACTTTAACTTGAATGAAGCCGCCCAATCATTACTGGGCATTAGCAGAAAAAAGAAGAAAACAAAAACGAAATTTAAGAAAGTCATTTCCTCCCAAAAATGGCTGTTACATTACAGGATCTCTTTTTCTTTCTCGTTTCTTATAAGGAATATATGTTTTTTTTTGTTTTTTTTTGTATTTACGACGGATTTATTAAGTTGGCAAAGCGACGGTTGGAGTAGTGCATTCGTCTGCTAATAGATTTTGGCGTGCCGCATCGGACCGCGCAAGGCACGCGAGCGGCGCGCGGTTAATTCGAACTGATGCCCGTACACGTCGTCGGCCGTACACAGTCTCCTCATTCCGCTCGGAAATCAAAAGAGATGGCCTGTCCAAATCAAGTCGGACGTCGGCGGAGCGAATGGTTACGATGAAGACGAATTAGACGAGAGAAATAATAATAATAATAATAATAATAAAAAAGAATCGGTGGGGTCTGCCACTATTGCGACATGGTTTGGCGGCAGCGCTATGGAGCGGCACTTTTTTGTGGCGGGCCTTTGAACTCGAATAAGTCGATTTCATCGTCCAGAGACAAGAGAGACAGGCGACGGCTCTTCCAAAATAGAAGGAATATAACGAGAAAAAGAAAAGGAAAGCTAAAAATATACAAATCCGACGATGATGGCTCATCTTTTATTTGTTGTGCCAGTCGGAGAAGAATGAACCTTTTTGATGTTTTGGAAGGAAACATTTCCTGCTGGCGGACACATTTTCTAGATAGGGGAAAAAGCATTTGTTTGGTAACCGTTCTTTTATGATTGACCGGGATCTATAAGTGACCATTAAGAAAGCGGTGAAATGTTACAAAAGAAACCTAATTTCGATTTGGAGAAAAAGACAATGAAACCCAAGATCTGATGTGAATGGATGATGAAGCTGAAGCCGCTACCGCTATGCCCATAATAAATCGACTCATATCTTTCCCTAGTGTACGTAATAGGGTTGGCCCATGGAGAAGCTTGCTGCTGCAACGATATGGGTTCCTCCTCTTGTTTCGTGGCTCGAAAAAAAAAGAAGAAAAAAGGCAAGAAAAAACCCGTAAATTATATAGTGAATTTTCTCAGTCGAGCTTTTTCTCAAGGACCATCATTTTTCACTCTCTTTTTCATCGGTGCGTTAAATGGCAAATCTCTCCCGGACTTGCATCTTTAGTGCGCCTGCCCCCCTCTCGTTATATATTCCTTCTCTCCAGCAACTTCTTTCGTCGTATGTTCCATCCTACAGAAAATAGTTTGGTGTATACGGGGGCGGGATAGAAATATACTAGCAGATAGTATATTGATGCCATATCGTGAGTTAAAACGCGTTGTCGTTTCCCCCTTTTTTTTTTAGTTTGTTCTTTTACGACTTTCAATTCATATGGCGTTTGTTTTTTTGCCAGGTTATATTTGAGTGACGCCGTCTTTGCCATTATCTAGCGGTTTTTATAGTGGAGACAAACAAGTCGAGAAGAAAGAAAAAAAAGAATAGAGAGGATGACGAAAGAAAAAGGCCGCCATTCCAATCACAGAAGCGAAGCTAACGACCAATTATCGCTGGCTCCCACCAGCCTACACACACACATATACCGTACATACCCCCGTCAGTTGTGCAAAACCCGACAAGAGTCTTAAATGACCTTAAAAGCATCATAAAAGAATGAAAATATATAACGCCACAACCAGATATTGTACAAAGGGATATTTAAAAAAAAAGAAAAGAAGGGGGTTTCCACCGAATCCCATTGCTCTTGTCTTATGCGCCCGCGTGTGTGTGTGTGTGTGTGTGTCCTTCTCAAGATCTTAAACATTTCCCCCCGGATGGTTAAAGGATCTTGTTTATGACCGCCACAGCAACGTCGTTGGAATATAGCTGCGCAGGGAGAAAAAATAAAAAGACGAAGAGAGAAAAAGGGGGGAAACGACACACGAAATCCAGAGCTTCGCATGACCGGGCACGCACACGTCGCCCGACCGAAAAACCCGCCACACAGCGCAGACGTTTGTCCGTGATTTTCTTTTTCTTTTTTTTTCCATCTTTGTTTGTTTACCCTATCGCGTCTAGCCACTATAATATATCCTTTTTGTCAGCCAAAAAGGAGGAGAGTAATATAACGAGATGTGTTACAAGTACCTCATTGTATTCAAGTATATGGAGGGGAGGGACCATCAATGTACAGCAGACACATTGAATAATACACGAAATGTTTTTCACATATTGAGAAGGGCGGGACGTTCTTTTTTTATGGTGTTATGTTCGAAATGGGGGAAAATCCTTCGTCAAAAACAATACGAGTACGCGCTTGGCCATGTGTACATATGTGTTGGAAATGGGCACGTCTCTTTTGAATATTATTCCCGGCGTCTTTTATTTTCAAGGATGAAAAGACGTAAAAAATCTGGGACTTTTGATAGTAAATACGCGGCGGCGTACAAGTGCGCATAAATTGATCTCATTATCGAGAAGGGTTACAAGGTTTGCAAACACTCCGACGAAAAATACAAAACGCTCCTTTTGGGTTTGCACGGCCTGTCGTTTTTCCAGAGGTCACGATTCAACCCCATTACCTACACTTTCTTCGTCTCCTTTTTCATTTTCCCAGAACGTTATTTATGTTTCTGTTTATGGTGGACGTATGGCCGTCCGCCGTTCAACGAACTGGTAGCCGCAGTTGTCCCAGTAGGGCAAAGTGACTCGACTGAAACGCGCAAATCAAACCTCAGATTTTTGTTTTGTGTTTTACCCAAACGGTACACTCAATTTATTTCCCCATAAAGAGCTCTTTTTTTTTGTTAGATTCAATCAATATTTTTCCCTTTCAGTTGATTGGAAAGTGCTCTGATATATGTGGGATGGTTTTCACCAAGTTGTGGCACACTCCAAACAATTTTAATGGCAAACTTTGATTTATTACATTGAACCAACGATGTATAATCAAATAATTCAAATATAGTTTTGATCAGTACGAAACAACAGTTTTCAATTCATCTACTATGAAATTTAGGGATAATAAAAAAAATTCGAAAATTCTGAAATGAAATTTAAATGAGGGGGAAGGTGTTTAGAGTGGCCTGGTTGTACACCCCCGTACTCATTGCGCTGCAAACTGGGCCTTAATTGGACCGACGTGCGTTACCGAGGTAACAGCAACGGTTGACGATGCTCAATTGCTCAGGGGTTATAAACTGTACGTCAAAAAACAAACAATTTCGGAGCCAGAGATCAATTAGCAGAGAGACTACGAGGGGTTTGAGAGGTTACGATCTTTAAAATAGACGCCCAGATACATTAGGGGTATTCTTCTAATAGACAAGGGATTGAACGTGGGCGATGACATCCCTTGAGCGCTAAGTGCACATCATCTCAATGTGAATTGAATCGAATTAAAACAATGGGCACTTTGGCGCCGTACAAGTGCGCATATTAATTCATTTCAATTGATCGAGAAGACTAAAAAGGCTTTGCCAGTACTCGAAATAATTTCGACAGGCTCAATTTCTTCGCACGTCGCCTTTGATTTCGGAGGTAATGATTTAATCGTATTATACTACAACTTTCTTCGTCTCATTTTTTTCGTTTTCCCTTTGTGCACATCGCTGAGGCTTTTCTTCTCCGACGGTGGACGTGTGGCGTCTGCCGTTTAACCAACGGGCGCTAAGCAGGGCAAAGTGACTCAACTAAAACGCGCTTGAGCGTGATGATATCACCCGGCGGTTGGTTTTGTGCACCGAGAGACCACAGCAGACTATGCCGTTATTTTTCTCTCGCTTCTTTTCTCTCGTCCAAAATTTCCCTCCCGTTTCTTTATAAGGAGGCGATTCTCTGTTATGTTTGCTTCCCCTCCTCCGTGAAGAAAAAATAAAAGAAAAGAAAATAAAATAAAATAAAAGAGAGCTTTTCTCCAGCTTCAGCAGCATGCAGTTCTCTGTGTGTTATTATTATCATTATGACTATTATTGCCTGCCATTCCAGCGAAAACCCCACCGGTTCTTTTCTTTCTATTCTCTTCCCATGTCGCAACTTGTCGCGTCCGGTCGGCCGGCTTTTGCTGGGCACGGACACGAACGAAAAAAAAAAAAAGGAAACTTGCCATCCATCGTGCAACTTGTTATTATCAAAGCTCTGTGTTGATGTTTTAAGTACGGACGTGTGATCACCTCGTCGACTGTCAGTTGCCCGTAACCAAATTAGCATTTTTTTTTTTCTGCGCACCCACAGGGCGGCAACGAAACAGAAATTGAATTGAAAGCGCAAATAATTCATCGCTCCGCTGTTTCCTTAAGCATCTCTCATTTATTGGATTTGTACGCAACGGCTTCAATATTATTACGTGTCCAAATGTTCTTTGCTTTGCTGATCGCCTTTTTTTCGCCTGGGCAAAGTTCCCATCAGAAATGAGGGAAGGGCTTGGAAAAAGTTTGGGGTGGGTTTCTCTTTCATTTATTTTTGGTTCTCTTTTCTCCTATAATACTCTATACAGATCTGCACAATGAGCAGGTGGGGGGGGGGGGGAAACCGTAATTTTCATCCCGCCACTTGGCATTCCACTTTTGATTTTCACTCACTGGGCCTTTCAAAGAGTGATTTATAATTGTGAAGAAGAAGTTCAACGAATTCTTTCATCGAAGAGCAACAACAGCAACAACAACGGGAAAATGCGCATTAAAGCATATTTGTGAAGAGTCCTCATCGTTCTCTCTTCAGCAGGTTATTCTTTCTTATCTTTGATTTTGGTCAAAAAGGAAGAGAGAAGGCCCTCGAATAACAGGCGTCTCTCTCTCGTCGATCAATGAAAAGAGCTTTTATTTAAAAGAAATCAAAAAGCTGCATCGTTGAACTGCTGGTCTTGGCTCGACAAAGAAATCAAAAGGAAAAATCGTGCACATCATCGGAGATAAATAAAAGCACCAGTGTGTCTACGGCACACATATCTAGCCTAGCCCTCCTCCTCCTCCCCTTAACAAATCATTTGAATTTGGCGCTTTTGGAAATGGTAATAATAATGGGCACTGGTCAGGATTAAAAAAGAAAAAAAAAGAAGAAGAAGAACTTTCCATTTTCTTCCATTCGTGTCCTCCGCTTTTGAAATGTTTCGAACCTACCGCCTTTCATTATCGCATATATACAAGTAGATTGCAAAAATGTAAAGCGTGCATGCAACTGTCTATAAGGTCCACTCGTAAACAATACAGACTGTATATTTGCCCGTCACGGCTTCTTTTTTCTCTAGTATACAGGTATACGCAATAACTCGCATTGTGTGTTCTTTTAGCAGGTGAAATAAGAAGGAATTTTATTTGTATTCTACTTATTATGATTCTTCTTCCAATGCCTAGTATATATATACTACTCTGAAATTCGTCGCTTCTACGAAAATCCGGTTGCAATGAATAGCGGGATTTTATTGATTGTACTGCAGGCTTTCCCATTTCACGCGTCGGAGATTTCCCTCTCTCTCTCCTTTAAAAATCCATAGAGATCAACTGCCATCCACTGAAATTAAATTTCTATTTCTTTTTTTTTTTATTTTTTAATTTTTCAAGTTAATGTCGTGAATTATAGAAAGAAAAAAAGGGGTTGGATTATTTTACTGGGCTATTTAGGTCACTCTGCAGGTTGCGGCATCATTCGTAATTGGCCTACGTGTCGAAAAGATGACACACTCTGGACGTGTTCTCCTGAATATTTTTAGAAATGGAGTTTGATTCAGTGTAACCTTGGGCCGTGTATTTTACGAGCGCACAAGATTATATTACATCGACGTATTATGCGCGAGCCCGCTGTAGATCCCCCAGCCCACTTTAATAAATATTTGGAGAAACCCGGGGGAAAATGTAGTTTCTTATAAATCCTGCTGATGTATAATCTCGAGCGCAGTATGCATAAGCAATCAGCTGCGTTGGATGATACTATTTGATTAAATAAACAATACCCTTTTGATAATAATATGTTAAAAGGGGGTTGAGACTGATCTCTGATGTGTGTAGACATGGGAGAGAGAGAGGGGTGGGGGAGAGAGTTGCCTGGAAACTGGGAATTCAGTCCTTGATTTACGTTCCGTGTACAGGCCAGAGGATATCTCTAATATTATCCGTAATCCAGCGTGAGACAAATTTCACTGTAAATGTACCCAGTCGGACTGTATAATGCATTTGCGTCGGGTATCTTCTTATACAGTCCGACTGCGCACCGTCGAGATGATGATCTATAAATGGCCGATCCGCATAAACTTATAATCACCGAGGCGAAAGAGAGAGAAAAAGAAAGAAAGAAAGAAAGAAGTGAACGCAAAAAAAATGGAAAGTAAAAATGTCACGTTCGGTGGTACATATTTTACGGACGGCTGCTGCAACCGGTTCTGAACGTCGCATCCCCGACGTGGAAAACAATTTAAAAAAATATTTAAACCAATACTTTATAAGAAACGACAGACAAAGAAAAAATATTCGACAAAAGAAACTAGGCAAAGGGTACGAATAAAAAAGAGATGACTGAATTGTTGTCCGTTTTTTTTTCCTTTTTTCGCGTTTTACTTTGATGCAGCAAGTTGTTGACATTTCGGTCTGTTATTACACATTTCCCATCATTATTATTCGCCTTGTGTCGTCCCTTGGCGAAGCTCAGGGAGGGAGAAGAAACTTTGGGTTGTCATCCTGTCGGTACCTCGTGAATAAACGCGTTTTCTCTCTCTCTGATGAGCCAACAGCAGCCGTTGCTGTTGTCAAAAATGAAACGAAAAAACGAAAAAAGAAGAATACTATGTAACAAGCCAGAGATAACACAAGAAACCGAATAAACAACGATGTTTCTGTTACGGAGGAATGAATTCGGACCAAGGACGACTAGCGAAAAAACGGAACAGCGAAGCAGCTCTCCTGCTGCTCGCAACAATTCGACCGTGTCAACCAGCAGCAGCGGTATACTTCAAAGCTTCTCCTTCAACGTCCTTCTCCTTTTTTTTCTTTTCTTTCTGTACATGTCGACACTCATCAGCCCCGGCTGCTACTGTTTGTTGTTGTTGTTGTTATTATTACTAGACTCGTCTTCTAAACAACTTTTTTCATGAATGGGTTATTTAACTTTTTTTTCTTTTTTGCTCCTGACGAACGACAGTTTGAATGTCGGAGTTTCTAAATCATGTCGAATGCGCCTGTCAAGTTTATTTTTTTTTTCTCTCGGCAAATCAGGGCAACTATTTTTTAAAAAAGAAATTTCTCCGACAGTAGCAAACATGGGCGATATTGTACGATGACGATATTGCCTTCGTTTGTCGTTTCCAAATATTTTTGAAACGGAAAAGTTTGGAATTTTCCCTGCGCTTCGTCATCTTCTCGTCTACCCAACACGTACACGGATACGGAGTTGTACGTGATTTCCAATCTGATTCCCCACTCAGAATCTCTTTCGTTTTCTAGATTGACAAATTTGCTGACTGTAATCTGTTGGAGATGATTCGTGATGTGATCCTCAGATGACGATAAAAATATTTTCCCAAGTGATTAATATCTATAGCACAGTCCGTACTCCGTGACACTCAAGTGATGGATTTCCCAAATCTGAAATTTCGTTTTTCTCCCCCCATCCACTCCGGAAAAAAGGGATGTGATTGTGTGACCGCGCTAGAGAGGGAAATTTAAAAAAAAGCAGCAGCTGCATCTCTGCATCTAAGTGGAAGTGTCATGATGACCCACATTTCTTTGTTCTTGTCGAGTGTATCCATTTTATTTTGGTTTGTGTGTGTGTGTGTGATGATGATGCGACCGTGTGGAAAACAGCACGCTTCACCCCCGCTGGCCAACCTGCCGGCAACTTTTGATTCTACACACACGGCGACTTCCTTCGTCACGATGCACAATCACCCCTGCTCAAAAAAGAAAAGACTTTTCCTTTTCTCAACAAATAAATCAATAATAAAAGAATAACAGCACTGACTGTGGGAACCGCTGTAGACAGTACGGTGGTTAAGAAAAAGAGTCGAAGACGCACACTTTGAGACGCGTGTAATCAAACGAAATGAACCGATCTTTCGACATCGTTTTTTTGTTTTCTTTTATAGCCAACACTCTACACTGTTATAACGCGCAAGGTTGAATCATGATAATCATCCGTCACGGGGTCGTGAACTTTGCGATACCGTACGTAAAATTTTAGACTGCGCCAAAAAAAAAGTACACGGCCGCAAGCGGCGGCAAAACGGTGCGGTGGCTTACTTAAGCGTGAGAAAAATGGGATGAATAATAAGAGCCAGCGCTCGCACCTCTGGCAACAACAACCGAAATTGGTGCCGACTAGAATTTTTATATGCGCATTTTTTCCCCCCAGAAGAAAAAATAACTTTTAAAAAGATACACAACAATTTACGGTCGATATAGTAGTGACTATAGAGGAGAGAGAGAGAGCCATTGACGCGGCTTGTCGTGATCTTTGACGTCACCCCCACCAGCATCTTAAAATTCTGCGAGAATAGCATTTTATTTTCCGCTGTTTCGAACGAAAGGAAAACGGCACCGCCAGAGACTCGGCGGCGGTCAACGTGAAAATATGCGAAAACAACAAAAAAAGTCTTTTTTGTGTTTGTTGTTAAAGGATATAATTTGACAGCCAAAGAACGAAAAGCGATTTATCTTCAATGGAGGTGAGATTGGAAAAGGCGACCGCGCGCGCTTTGCTGGTCAGTTTAAAATAAGAAAAAAAGAAGAGGAATGTATGCTGCTTTGAATTTGGCGCGCATTTATGTAGCCGCTGCGGCGATAATTCAATGGCGTCGTCAAAGAGGGGAAAGAATCAGATGATGAATAGAACGACGAAAAAGTTTAAAAAAAATAAAAAAATAAATGATGTAGTAACCATCGACCCGAGCGGAATGGATGAATAAACATTTCCTTCTATTTATTTTCGAGCTGTTTGCCTTTTGACGACGAGAAAGTCGAATGCAAGATGAAGCGGTATTCATTTATTTATTTATTTATTTAGATATAAAATACTATATGCTGGGGAATATTTTTTTTTTCTTTAAAGAAATTCTTAAATGTCAGTGTGTCATCGTAACTGTTTTGGTATGTACAATGTCGTCCGTGACACGGCATTTCGCATCTTTCGAGGGTTTTTTCTTATTCTTTTTTTTTTCGCAGACAATGGTGACGACTGTGTCAAAGTACTGTGCACATACACGTGCCGCACAACAATATCGTAGGGAGGAAAGAAAAACTAGAAAAGAATCAACGAAAGAAACGGAAAATCGTGAGCGCTTATTCGCTTATTCGGCACCAACAGAAAAAGTCCTTGATCAGTTCATTTCACAATTTCGGAGACGAGTCCCCCGAAGAAAACCCACACAAAAAAAATGGAAATACTACACGAAACAAAATCAAATAAAGCGACAAACGCGCAGTGTGTCTATACAAATCTTTGCCGTCGGTCGTTCGCGTCTATTTTTAACCCGTGAGACTACAAAGTTATTATTTTCCGATCGTGACGGTTGGAGTGTCTGTCGATACTGGCACAAGGATTGGGCGCAAACGAACCAACGACCGATTTTGCTTATCCGACGCCTTCTCTCATTAGTCGGTAAAAGGTCAAGTATTAACAACAACTGTTTAGTTTCACTTGAGATTCGCAGGGAATTTCCTTCTCATGGCAGCAATAGCGTCGGCAATATGTTAAACTATTCTTTTACGAATTCTCGACTTCCGCGCGCTAAGTGACAAGTTGCCTGATTATCCAAATGCAAAAGTTCTGCTTCCCAATGACCCCGCAGGTGCGTTTCGGTAGCGTCACGCTTCGACGGTTGAGATCAATCGCATACAAGCAGGGCCTTATCAAGGCAAACAAGCGCCATGATACGCGTTTGGCAATGACATGGCAAGAAAAAGAAAATTTATGGCCAACAAAATGTGGAAAGTCTTTTAGAGGCCCAGCGTTTCATCAACTGCCGGCGTGCGGTTCGCTTGTTTTTTTCCCCATTTTATTTTATATTTTTTAACGAAGGAGAGCTGCTTTTCTTTTCAAAACTTGACTTGGCTGCCGTTGGATGGCTTCTTTCTTACGTCTCCGGCACGGAATTATCAAGTCAACCGTCGGCCATCAACTTGTATTTCAAATCTACGCGCCAATAAATTCTCGGGAATCTTCAAACAGTCTGCGATTCATTTAATTCTTCCTTCGATTATTAATTGTGGAATATATTACTGCCTATATATTCCCAGCATTTGATGGCTGTTTATTTCAAGGAGGGAAAGTGTGTGTCTCTCTCTCCAAAGGTGTGAATCATCAAGTCAAACGAAGAAAGGCCAATAAATGCGAATGAATGAAAGAAAGAAATCAAACAAAACAAAAAAGATGATGAGCAAAAGAGGAAGAACTTTCTTCTTCTTCTATTTTCTCTTTTGTTTTGTTATTTTTTCTTGAATATTTCATACGTTTAGAGAGAGAGAGAGATGCTTCATTCGTAGCCTGCGGTTTAGCGTGAGCCACACGACACACGACGCTCGGTCACTTGCGTTTTTTTTTCACAGCATCGCACGCGCGAACTAGGCGACGACTGAGGGACGAGAGAGAGCAGGCAGCCCCCCTCTCCCATATTTGTTTCTTTTTTAGAAAAATAAAAAAATCGTTAACGAGAAGGAAGGAAGAAAAATGACGAAAAACGTTGGGAGTGAAATTTGAAAAGAGAGAAACGTGATACACCCGGCAGAACAATAGCGCACGACCCCCGTGTTAGTGAAGCAGCAGCAGCATTTAGACGCTACAGCACATACAGTACACACACACTGTGTATTACTACTTGGTGTGTACATATAGTGTGTGTGGAATACTGCACATATTCAGACACTTCTTTTCTTCCTTTGGTCTTCTCTCTCATTTTTCTCATTTCATTTCGCTTTTCTTGGCAGCTGATGATATTTCATCAGCGACTCCTATTCTTATGCAATCATTTAGCTGCCGGGCGGATTTCACCGAATGTCAAATACGCCAACATTCAAAACAAAAAAGGGGGTACCCTGTCTAGATAGCATTTCGAGTCGTGTATGCATTATACATTGCGCACCTCGGCAAGCACGCAAGACGATCCTCATCTACTACACACAAACGGCTAGTAGTAGTGTGCTGAGCCAATTGTCAATTACTTTCTCTTTCATGCCGTTACTTCCCCTCTCCTTTTTTTTCCTTTTTTTCGTTTTTCAATTTCGTTTTACGACGACACGGACAGCCGACACTCCACGGTTGGAGCCGATGGGTAGGAGGCTAATATGGCCGAAACGGGATGTTGCCTGCGCAAAGCCCAACGAGTCGTTATTGCCGCATCGCACTGGCACGCCGAGCAATGACGAATTGAAGATGGTCGTTTGGCCGTCATTTTGCCCGTGATGGACGGCCCGACGATTGCGCAGGAAACGCGGGCCGTGGTGGTGGTGGAACTAACGGGCTGGCCGAGAGAGAGAGAGAGGATGTTATAGTAGGTAACATGAATAAAGAATGCTGATATCTTTTGCAATTGACACGAGAGAAACTTTGATGACGACATCTAAAAATATCCACTCGAATTTGTGTTGTTGCGTAACGTTAACTTTTCTCTCCCTCCCTCCCCCCCCCCCCCCCGCCGTTTAGTTTAGTTTTTGCGCACGCAGCAATTGAACGAAACTTGACCAACTGGCAAAATGATGTCGGTGTGGCTACTTAAATTATATTTGGCAACCGTTAACTGAGTTATATGGAGCTATATATTTAAGTATTATCGTACATAGCAGTAGTCCTCCATAAGTGCGCAGCAATGAGGACTTTCGTCTGCAATTAGACTTTATTTCTTTGGTTTTGTTTGTTTTGTTTCGTTATCTTTTTTAAAAAAGAAGTTTGCCCAATCATTTTGGCGCACTCTTTTTTTGGAGGTTTAATAGTTAAGTTTCGAAGAAGATAAAAATAAAAACGGAAAATGAAATGGCTGGATGAAAGTCTCAAAGTTCCGCATGCTGATACCAGTCCAGTAGTTTTACCTTGTAAAAATCCGCCCTTAAAAAGATCTACGAAAATTCCAAAGCAAGTGACCGAAAAAGAAGAAACAGATGAAATTGCAAGGACCAAAACAACAGATGGACTTTTTCCGCTTCGTTAAATTTCTTGTGTTTTTTTGTTGTTTTGTTTTGTTTTTTTTCTATAATAATACCGTGAGTGGCTGTTGTTGTTGTTGTTGTCGCAGACGGTAAATGAGGAGAGAATGAAGAAGAAGAAGAACATCATGTCATTATTGAGTGTGTAAAAACGGCAGGGAATGAAGTGGATAAGTGAGGCCAACAACGGCATAAAAAAAAAGTTAAAGAAGAAGAAAAGTTTTTCAAGGTTCCCGCGCGCGCATTGCAGTTGCGGCTGGGCGTCGAGATGAGCATCAACTCCGACGATGCACCTCTACCCTCCGGACGACTTTCACTTTTTTTTCAGTTGAAAGAAAAAGAAGAGGATCCCTCCCAACAACAACTCTCGCCTTCTTCTTCTTCCTTCCCAAGAGCGCGGCCGTTCATGGCCGAGAGTCTGCCGTGTGTGAGAGAGACGCGCTAATATGCCCGGCAGGCAGGCCAGCACCGTATAAGAGTACTAGAGACCACAGCGTCGTCTTTGACCCTCGAGGCCATTTGGCAACCGGTCCTCCATTGGCCGTGAGGCTTCATAATAATACCACCAACAACGGAGATGGTGCTTCTATGCACAGCAATGAAAAAAAAAAAGTCTTCGGCATCAATTGATCTTTCTCTTTTTTCTTCTTTTGGTTTCGTTGAATTGTGGCAGCGCCAGGTGATCGTTAACGAATCGGTCGAACATTTTCCAGGGATTTCGAGCTAAAAGGATCGTGGGGGAGAACAAGACGTCTTCATAATATCCACGTAATAATTATATGATCATTTCAAATGTAAAGAGCAATCGAAAAGAAAAGACGAATGGGGGCCCGCTTCTTCTGCTTTTTAGGTTCCCAAAAAAAGCCAACGGATGAGTTAACCGATGCAAGTGAAGGCCAAGCGAAATCGGGATATAAAATAAAAACGGTGGCCATCACTTCATCCGCATTTTACGATCGTTTCTCGTTTCGGATTTTCACCCAACGCAAATAATAAATAAATAAATGAGAGGGGAGCCCTGAAACAAACGCTGAAAATCTAGCCTGTGTGTCGGGACGCGCTCGTCAATCGTCTGGAATTTTCCTATTTTTAAAAAGAAAGAAAAGAATGAAAGAAAGAAAGAAAAAAATAGAAAATTTCTAGGTCGGCACTCAACACATATCACGCAAGGACGCTCCCGTCCATATTCGTGACTTGTTGGGTTCTCTATCCTGTTTTCTCTCTCCCACTCCGGCAGCCGTAAGAACATCATCATCCGCCAAAAAAGTGGGGGGAAAACAAGAAAAGAAAGAAAAATGAACAATTCTTCTATGGCTCTTTGCTTTGTGTGTGTGTGTTCACCTAACAAGTTGATTTCCCTTCTCAAAGCGACAGGTGTCGCTTGGGAAAAATTCGTACATCATTTATGCCATTTGGGCTTTCAAACCACGACGCCAGCCATTTTGTTTTCTATAGAGTTGTGCTACCGGTGAACGCGGGTTGCTGCCATTTTTCTTTCTTTTTTCGATTGCGTATAATCGGATGAGCGACGCCTAGAGTCGGCCGTGCGTGCCTATAAGCTCATGCAACTGGCCTCCTCTGTTCGACTCTCTCACGGAATATGAGCAGAAAAATATCGACCAGAAGTCAAGCGCGGAGAAGCGATGACGAAACGGGACGTCAACTCACGTCATTTTCACGAAAGCGCTGACGGCCAAAAGTGTTGATTCAAATTCCCTTTTATTTCCCCAAAAGTGGCTGCCAATGTCGGAATTTCAAGTCCAAAATTTGTCAAAACCGAGCGCGCGGCTATGGCGTTGCTTGTGTGTAGAGGCGCGTGGAGTTGAACGCGGTACGCCAATTCTTTTGGCTCATCACGGCGCGCCGCTTTCGGGACCAAGGCCGGCCACGACCGACACCGCACCTGTTTTCCAAGCCATACATAACGTAACGAACCGCGTATTTTCAAAAGAAATGTACATATATATGCATATACACCTCCTCCCCCCCTTTTTTTGTACTGTGCCGAGACAAAATGCTGGAAAGTTTGTAAGAAGGAAAATGAAATGAAGATTGCCAATGAGAGAGGGGGAGGCAACACATAAATTTGGAAAAGGAAAAAAAAAGAACGCGCGGCAAATTATGAGTTATATCATATATACGCGTGGGAGTGGCGGTGTGCGTTGCAGCGGCACGGGTGACGATAAAGATGAAAATATTTTCGCTCCCGAAATGGGACAATGTTGCAAGTTCAGAATTTAAAAAACGAAATTCATCCGAAAATTTAAAAATGAGATTAAAAAGGATTTGGCATGCCACCGGAATGGCCGGATCGCCCACATAAAAAGCAGGAAAAAAATGAATTTCTCTCTCTAAAAATAAAATAAAATGGAAATAAAACCAACCAAAATAAAAGTTGGAAACAAATTTCCAGTTATTTCGTCACGACAGCGGCGGAGTTGATGAAGCTCGGGACACACGCGACACATAAACCAAGAGAAGCCCCCCAAAAAAAGGAAAAAGAGAAACAAAACAGCGTGGGTGTCGTGATTTATGACCCCATTGTATAAGAGCTGCTCGTTCAGTACGCTTGTCGCTTCTCTGAGGGTCACAACCAGAACGGAATCGGTTAAAAAAAAAAAAAGTAAAAGAAAAGACTCTTGTATAGAAACGAAAAAAGTGCGTATAGTTTGATGTTATAGACAGGAGAGTCTCTGCTTGTAATCGGGAATATTATAGTACCGGTACTACCTACTACGGATGTATTTAAATATAAAAATAAACATAAAGGGGAAATAACTCTAACGAGTATTAAAACTTTGAGGAGCCATTATGCATTGTCCCATCGGGATAATGGGAAAAGACTTCAAGGAAGATAAGAAGAAAAAAGGAATTTCCCAATGTTTCGAAAGTCGCCGTAATCTGGTTTCCCGGTGCATATATACGCAACAGCTCGGGGAATATACTTTGACATTTTCGGATGCACCTTCCCATCGGTGGATAGATATATGTTGGGTTTATTCCCGTCTTTGGTCAGTTTCAAAAATATATCCGTCCTGATGCTGTGCGTATATAAACGTATTAAACGGCTATAAACTACATCAGAGCCTCTCCTTTTCGTCTATACATTTCCATGGCAAGGTCACTTACCAAATGGTATGCGAGCTTCTTCTTCTTCTCGTTTGTGTACCTCCAGTTATGGAGAGAAGGGAGAGATGATGTCTTTTACCTTGCCAAGAGGTGCAAATGCCACCGCAACCGGCCGTGAGTCTACGTGTCGGAGATGTTCGGCCAGTCGGCCCTGCGTGTCCGGTTTGGGGGGAAACCACACAAGTAAGATCAGCTCTCTTCTTGTTTTTGAGGAGGCGATTTTCGTGCTGTTGTGTTATTGTAAAGAATAACAACATTGGAGCCATCACGGGTAAGTATAGGCAAGGTCAACAAGGAGGTCTTTCAATGCGCTCATAGAGGCAGATGAGCTGCACTAACCAAAGGATTTCGCTTTTCTTATTCTCTGCCATGGCAATCAGCAAGGTTACTCGTCCGTTTTGAATAAGAAAAATAAGCGGCAAGCAAGCCCATAAGTTTCTGCTAGACACATTCCACCTCGGTGAGCCACGACTACGACGATATAAGGAATGTAATAGTCGGAGAATTGCCTTTTCCTTTTCATAAGATAACAACCCGAAACAATAAATGTACACTCGCAAGTCGCAAGAAAGAATGAATACAAAAAAAAAAGAGAGAGAAGGCTTCTTCATTTTCGTGGCTGGAAAGATCAAAGAGGAGGTGTCGGTGTGGCGGCAGGTCCCTCTTGATCATAAAAATTTCGAGTTGCACTTTTGCTTGAAATATTCAAATTTAAAAATATTTTTTCCATTCGATTGTTTACCCACAGACAAAGTTGTGAGGTACAAAAAACAAAACGGGCCTGATCTGCAGTGGTTCGATGAGTTATTTCATGAACCCTAACTGAGTCAACAAAAACGGCAAGAGAAAACCATTCCAGATAATCGACTAGCTCAGGAATAACGTACTCTGTACCATCATGTAACGACTTAAAAACAACGCCAACAAAAAGTCAAAAAGAAAGAATAGAGATCAATTTTGTCCTACCTTTGAGCCTAGGAAATACGGCCAGGCTTCCACAAGTGCTCCTTCCATCCACAGAGGTTGAATCCACCAGGCGAGATTGGAGAAAGGGCATCCCGCGTCCTCGTGAATACACCCACACTCACATGGGCGTACACAAGGACATAGGGAATTTAAAGAAAGGGCAAGAAGAGATCCGTAACACGGTCGGCATCAGTAGTTTCTCTAATCAAACAGCATGCAGGGTTATCTAAATGAAAAATGAAAAATGGGTTACGAAAAGTATTGACAAAGACAACAAGCAAGGAAAAGTTTTAAATGAGATAGTGGTTCAATCCAGGGTCAACCATAATTATTAATAAACAAGGGAATCTATAAGATTTCCATGTAATGCAGATGTGCAGTAATGCAAGTCATGCATCATTCAAATATCTAGTAGACCACAGGTTTCAATAATTGTAACGAGAATCAGTATCCTAGAGATGATACTGAGATTGCTGCTGATCGAGCTGCTGATGACAAGTTGATCCCAGCACAAGAACAATTTGCTTATATTTTTATTACGATGGCTGGCTCTGGCCTCAAAACTGCACAAAGGAAAAAGTTACACAGTGCAAACAAACTGCCACATGCTTCGACAGGGGGCTCACATGATGAATGCAAGGCAGAAACTAACATTTCACAAATATAAAACAGGCTTTAACAATTCCATTTAAGCTCCCATAATCTTTCCATTTGTATTTTTAGTCTTAATATTTACCCGCCAAACAGCATGGAGTGGAGAGCATGGAGACTTGGAGAGCCACGACAGGCACGACACCCACCAGCAGAGTTCACACGACGATCACATGTTTGTAATTTTATTTGTTGTGCCAACAGTGCTATTTTTCTTGCAGCCACGTACGTTTTCAGTTAGGTAATCTTCCCGCTTTTGTCCCAATCTTTAACGTGGTCTTTACGAGTCTCTTTTTCAAACTTGACAAAACGAAGCAGACGACACCATTTGTCTCAATTTTAAGATATCGATAGTAATTAGAAATCGACCACCCCCTTCCCCCTAAATCCAAACCGCTCATTAACGATCAAAGCGGTTTTCCCACCCACGCTGGACATCCGGTGAACGGATTAATTTGTATCTCATCAACTTACACTGAGCCCCTCTACCCACAGTTAAGATCAAAGTTAAAAATCGTTAAAAATTTACAGGAAACCCACAGAAAATTACTTTTGAAGACCCAAACCGCCACAATAAGTCCCAACTATGGAAGGTTATAGGATTCAAATACCAAGGGGGCTGGCCAGACATATGGTTCCAGTCCCTCTCTCTCTTTACTGTCTCGATGCGGAAGTCGGATGAGATGACGTCTCAAGATATGCCGGTAACGACCCGATGGCCTCGCTGGGCTTCTATATTCATGCGCGCATACCTTGGCATGTAACAATGTTGTATACCTACATGTATATAGCTCTCCGCGTCTGTCGTATAGTTCGTGATGAGATCATCTTGGGTTTGTTGTGGACGGGCACCGCCTTTTGATATTCCATCGACGCCCGTGACGGTGCTGTAGTACACTGGGTCTCTGCGGCAAAAGTCGCTGACCGGAGGACCTTCAGAAGAAACCGGCTGACATCAGGCAATCTTAATGGATGGCGGGTAGTTTGAAAAAAATAAAAGGACAACCGGGGAACAACAGGCATGGCGACAAAATCTTTGTCGACAATAAGAGAAACTAAAAAACAATGGCCTTTTATTTTTATTTTTTGTTTTCCTGGGCAGACACAAAGTCGTTTTGATTACACAGCCGACAAGAAAAAGTGAAACAAACAAAGATGAAGACACACGCGCCGAAGGTGTATCGTGAGTGGGACTTGCTTTTCGAAAGATGAACAACAGAGGACAAAGAAAATGAAAATGAAAATGAAAAAAATATAGGCATAAGTTTGAAAAAAACTGACAAAAGAATTGAGAAGATGAAAAAGAACTGGGTCGATCCCTAAAGGAACTCCTGCAACAACAACGGGGGCTTACATAAATATCGACCTTTAAAAAATAAATAAAAAAAAATCGTTACGACGAGAAGAAAGGACGTATAGGTATAATGTAGAGTCGAACGCGAAGAAAAAGTTGTAATTTAAAAAATATTATGAGGAGGCCGCGGGGTGGTGATGAGCAGATGACCTACAACTGCAGGGGGAGGGGGGGGGATTGGGATAATGGAATAAACGTGACTCTCGCTCGTATACCCTCTCCATCCAGACTTATTATTGTGCAATCTGCGGCCGGATTACAGGGCAGATTGTCACATTTTCAGAATGGAAAAAAAAAAAAGAAACATAACAAAATGCCGCCCGACCGCGTGCTGGTCATCGTTACGACGCAACCGACTCTCTCACACGCGTCGTTATTGTCAATTTGTCATCTGTGACATATCAATCTTCAAGGTTGTCTTTTCTCAGCGTAAACCGAGTGAGAGTACATATATATTTTTGGAAATCGATCGTATATCTGTAACAGCAAACGCAATTCGGGTTTCTTCTTTAAAAATTACAACAAAATTCGTCCAGTCATGGTCGAGTCATCCGGTATCGATTCCGCTTATGGTAGCACTTGAGTTTCTTATACGAATTCCTGGCCTCAATTGCGGGGGGGAGATCCTTTTGATGATGAAGGAATGTCGTGCGTGTCAATTCAATTTCTGCACCAGTGACGTGACCACGGTCGCCTTTATGAACCTGAAAAAAAAAATGAAAAATGATTAAGAGATTACATGCGGTAATTTAGACTGTCCTCTACACACCTTGCACCGGTTGACTCGAAAAATTGTCATCCGAATCAAAATAGCACAAATGTGTCAATTCCTCCAATTTGGGCTGACCTACCGCGGCGGCGGATGTACTAGAAAAAGAGAGAGAAGCGACATCCATTGAAGGTGCTACGACAATAGCCCCAATTTGTTTATTTGATCACTCGGTCGCGTCGTTTGTACCTATTGTCAAAGCCCGCGCTTTCGAAAAATTCGGGTGACAAGAAAAAAAGAAAAAAATCTCACCTTGGCAGCAGCGGCAAAGAGGATTGAATAGGCAATAGCGTGAGTGACTCGGGTCGTGATTCTCTTCGTCTGAAGGCGTCGGGTACATCTTTTTTCCTCGAAAATATTTTATTATATAGTCTGGTCGAGAGTTTCGCCAGCTATGGGTCTGTCTGTCTTTTCAATAAAAAGAAGAAGAAAAAAGAAAT
Organism: Daphnia pulex; assembly: GCF_021134715.1. Taxonomy (NCBI): domain Eukaryota; kingdom Metazoa; phylum Arthropoda; class Branchiopoda; order Diplostraca; family Daphniidae; genus Daphnia; species Daphnia pulex. Next base: position 4,122,607 of record NC_060022.1, read on the forward strand.
TGGAGACAAACGCGGTGCGCTAGACGTAACGGCACATTCAGGGGGGTCACGAAGAACGACACAGATCGATACAAAGCGACGCAAGTCCCCCCGAAGTGGAAGAAGAATCTCGTGTCGATTTATTTATACAGGACATGCAGTCGGAGGAACAATAATAACGCCCGACGGGGGTGTTGAACGAAAAGGATGGCCTTGTCATCTCTCTTTCTCTTGTGTGTGTGTTGTGCATCGTCTATAGTTTCTTCTTCTTCTTCTTCGCATAAATTATATCGGCTGGTACTGTTATTGTTCTTCCTCTCGGTTGAACCGGCTAGAAGGAAAGGTCGGGCCGGCCGGGCCGGCAACAGCAGAAAACGTTACATAGAATATAAGCATATTATATACCAACATCGCCCGCCGAGAATGGAAAGTTGAATTCTCTCCCCGGCCCGAACTTTCTTTCGTTTCCCCTTGACAGCAGCTCAGACAAAAGAGATATAGTCCTATTCATTTCGCCAGAATTTTGATTTTCGCTAAAGCGATTGCGTAAAATGGCGATGAATTTCTTTTCAACGAAAAAAAAAACGGTTTTCGCTTGTTCGACAATTTTAAATGTTGCCCCCCCCCCTCTTGCTGGATGACACGAATGGAAAGAGTCCAGTTGACGTAGGACGAATAAATGTCTCAAACTAAAATTGGCATGATGCATAAGAGCTCGAATAATCTTCAGAATTATCAAAATTATCATGGAATTGAACGTAATTATTACTCAAAAAAAACAAGAGCGCGTAGGAGTGTAATATGGCATCTAGACTAAACCAACATCTGCTCTATGGCTCTCCTCCTTTCTTAGTCTTATTTGTTTCTTTCTCGGTCGTCGTGTCTGTCTATCTCATTGCATATTTACCTTGGCGAGCTGGCGCTATATCCTCTCGACAACACACACACACACGGTCCCTGTCACTTTGCATTCACGTCATCCCCACTCAAAAGTCTAGGAGGGCTAACGCGCAGGAGCAGCACCAGACAGCAAACGGCAAAAGGGAAAACTCAAATCTATATAGTCTGACTTTTTTTTTTTTTTTGGTCGTGTTCAAATACTGTTTATGAGCCTTATCACTTGTGTGAATCTCCTACCGGCTTAAATGTGTGTACCTTTTTCTTTTCGCTCCCGTGTCTTATCTCTCTGTTTTCTCGCAAAAGATAAGCGTCTAAATAAATCACGGATATCTTCAGCAGCTGGAAAAATAAAAAAAAGCTCCCGGGGACTGTAGACGGAATGAAATGAATTGCACACGTGTGGGTTGCACGGGGCCGGCGACATGGACAAGATATTTTCTCTTTTTTCTTTTTTTTCGACTATACAAATGATGATTTAGTGGGAGCCATGAGCGCGTCCAACGGATCGTTAGCGGATAAACGAGCAAACTGGAAATCGACTTGGGACGAGTCCGTCGTGAACAGGTGGGCCACATCAGCCCAGTCTCGGCGCTATAGGAAGAAACAAATCGCCCCGATAGTCCGCTGCTGTTTTATCAGACGATCACGTGCGTATCGAATATTTATGGCTATAAGAAAACGACGACGACTATCGTCCATCCATCGAAAGACCATCCAACAAAAAAGAAAAAAAGAGAGACAAGAGGATTTCTTGTCTGGATGCGATTGGCTCAATTCCTTTCCGGCGGTGAGTGAGTCTACCGGGGGGTTTTTCCTCGTCTCTAACCTTTTCCGCCTTCGTCTTATACGTAACTAAGAAAAACATTGGAGAAAAGGACCATCTTCTTCTTTCTTTCTTTCCTTATTCCGTTTTCTCTTTCGGTTCTTTTTGTTTTTGGCTTGTCCGTACCATTCGCTGCGTGGTTCCGGGTGGGGGGGGAAAGATGGACGATACGATCGAATCTTTATACGAATGAAAACAAAACACGCTAGAAATAAGAATTGAATAAAAATGAAAAGAAAGAAGCCCAAAAGATTCTCCAGGTGGCCATGAAACAAGAGTTCTTCAACACCAGACGAACCAGCGCTGGAACAAGCACAACAACAGAGACGGACCAGGAAAAACACGAATTCTCAGTCAAGAAAAAGGCGACGACCCGAAACGGAATCAAATGAAAACTGACAACAACCCCAACGACGACCGACGACGACCGACGCGACGTTGGAATAAAATGTCGAAAATAAAAATGTTTTTAAATAAAAATAAATAAAAATAAAAAGACATGAAAGCCGGATCTTAAAAACGTGATTCTCAACATTTACGAAGAAAACGGGAGAAGGAGAAAGTCTTTTTAAGGTCCACACACACACGAGAAAACCTGTTTTCTCCCGCTCCCGTGTCTCGACAGCAATCTTCTTAGCTTTTTTTTATTTTATTTTTGAATTATTTTCTGTTATAGACGTTATAGTACCCCGTGATGTGCCGGGGAGACCTCGTCAGATCTTTTTCCGTGTATGTAAAAGAGTTGAGCAGGTGATTTCGAACGGGAAGCACAGCCGCAACTTCCCTCGAGCGGCGGCACAGAGGCTCCAGACGTCTATTTTTCACTTTTCATTTCTTTTTTCTTTTTTAAATAAAAATTTTCGGGATTCCGAGATCAGATGAGACAACACCTTTCGTTTCTAACCTTTTTTATTTTCTCCTGTGAACTGCCTGAAGACTTTATCGTGACTCTCTCCCGAAAAAAAGAGTTAAACGACTTGAAAAGAAAAAGAAGATGATGATCTCGATTCATTGCGCGTTGATCTCTTTGCTATTGTCGCGTTTGGATCCTCTGAGAGCCACCACTTTCTTCCGAAGGTCGAAACTCTTAATCCGAAAGACGGTCATCAGTTCACCCCATCACCAAGGTTATACATATCAGTCGACACGACTTTGAACGAGTTTACCGGAGTTGACGGGGGACGAATGAAATGAAACAAAGGGGGGAAATTAAAATAAAAAAGCCGCGTATGAATGCACACTCGAGAGCGATGTATAAGGAAGCCGCATCGGGATAAACACACCTATATTAAAATGTCCGGCAGTTGGAAAAATACACCCAAAAAGAAGTCCTTAATTGTTGTGTGTGTTATCAAGTCTCTCGCCCTTTTTCCCCCTTTGCTGGACGATTCGATTTGGAAAATTTTCCCCCTTTTTATTTTTTCAATTTGAGATTGCTTTCGTGTTGGCTTTCAAAAAGTCCCGAGCAAGACCAAAAGGAAGGAATGATAATGGAACAAGAATTACAAGAAGAAAAAAAAGAGACAATCTTAAAAAATATATAGAAAAAGAATCGGGAAAAAAAGGGTGTTGCTAGCGTGTGACCGGCCCCGCCGACCGGGGTTCTCTATATACCCCCTCTCAACTGGCCCTTTGGAAGTTGGGGTCGACCAGCGACGACGCCCGTCACTCGGCTGATTGATGACGGCGTAAAATAACCCGACCGAGTGAAAGGCAGATGAGAGAGGGGCCAGCGGCCAGCCGCCGGCAAGCCCGGCACGTCTGATTTACGTAACCTTGAGTTGAATGGTCCAGCAGCACGATGCGCGCGCTAGTATATATATGGTTACAGTTCTTCTTCTTCTTCTTTATACCCTTCTGGCTCTGGCCAGCACTATATTATACATACGCACGAGAGTTGGTGATACAGACTCGGATTTCCCCTTAGGTATTAACTCTTAGAGTCGAGTCATCCGAAATGTCCATAGATGAACGCGGACCCGATTTCCAGCCGAATCGGTCGACGCTCGGTGATATCGCCGGAATGTTCCACCCCGTCCAGTGTTCCAACCAACAGTCAACATGCTCAACTGATAAACGACCAAACTAGTATATAGACTGTACGGTTGTCTCGGGCTGGACATGTACGTATATGGATTTATTCGGTCATGATTTTGTCAAATGGCTAACGTCATAGTATTCTTTTTCTCCCGCGTGTAAACTACCGATTTTTCTCTAATAATAAACGATTTGTGACTTTGATTTGATTAATCCGACCGGAATTTCGTTTTGTCTGATTCAAATGAGGAAAAACACTTTTCCTGGCTGGTGAATTGATTAGATAATTACGCAAAATGTACGCGCAGTTAGATCAAGTCGACAATTTCTTCCAAACGATTAGAATTCGCCTCAAGTTATTAGGAAATGAAGGGCCAACATTTTATTTTATTTTTTTTTTCGCCTGGGAAAACCGGAATCGACTTGAATTTTCCCACCCACTCTTACGTAAGGTCGCCAGAAGCGCCCATATAGTTGCACTGCTGCACACTCGTTTGTAATTCGCTGTGTGTGCGACATTGCTTTATTAGCCGACAAAGCGCACGTGATTGCACAGCTCGCTCCCGACCTATATTTTGCATAATTCGAACATTGTTTAAATCTTCGAGTTCGTTGGGGCCCAAATAAAAAAAAGGAAAAAAACCCCGATGGCGCAACTTCTGTTTCACCATGTCCGGTTGGGGGTCCCACCCTACCCCTTGTGATGTTGCGAAGACATTTACGAGTGTGACCTTTCGGATTTCACGGCGTGAGTCAATACAATCACCAATTCGGACGCCATTGGAACACGGCCGGACCAGTCATCATTGCGAAACGCTTTATAACACGAAATGGGAATCGCAAATGACAATAAATAAGGCGAGGGCATTTAGAAAGAAAAAACAACTGAAAAAAAGGGAAGAGAAATAGCGTGAATGCCGGGCATTGATGGCCAAAGGATGGCCCAAGGAAAAGGAAAGTAGATGCTGGTCATGTCCACTTAAACAGCGACGAAAATTTTGACTGGCGGAATGTCCCGCCGCCGGTTTCCATTTGATTGCCAAATTTCTGAAAATCTTTCATCCACATCCGAACGGCTGTCGGATAATATAAGTTACACCTGACGTTTCTACATGTACGTACGAGGTTTGCGATGGCCTCTGCTAATAACTATAACCTTCCAGTTTTTTTGTTTTATTTTAATTGCTTTCGTATTAAGTTGACCGTCCGACCGAGAGAAGATTTTTCACGTATACGTTGTTGTTGTTGTTGTTGTACTTGTGTTGTTGCGGTGTGAATTGGCTAGTAAACCACGTCCGTGATAAAGATGATTTTTACCTTGGAGGTTTTAGCTCTTGTTTTGTTTTTATTATTTCTGGGGGTTTATAATTACAGGGGGGAAAAGGAATTCGGGAGCGCTGGATTTTATCAGTCGACCGATAGACAAGTTATACGCAGAATTCAATCAATTACCGTAGCCGGCGGGGCGTGACCTGAATTATACTTTGGAATAAGGGAAGGACGTCTAGCAAAAAACCTTATGACGAAACACCAGCGAGTTACATAAAAAAGATCAAAATGTTGAATCAATTCAAACGTAATAGCATATTGTGTGGCAAAGGAAAAACAACAACAACAACTGGATGGGATATGATAAGACATTCAAATCGGGATCCATTGAGACGAGACCGCCGCGGTGGGGTCCGCCGGCAGCACCAACAGCCGATCATCCGATTTCTGATTTGCCCCCATGGCGCATTCCGAAAAGAATCGGAGATCGATGCCGATGTGCATTTGCATCGAAAATACAAGAAAAAAAAATGATGGGAGAAAAGAGATACTGAGCCTATAGCAACAACCTAATGTCGAGATGATGCAGCTCTTGCATCTATCACGGCGCCCGGGTTCAGCAGGTCGGAAAGAGCCGCAAGAGAAGGGAGGAGGAGGAAGATTTTATTTTCAATCAAAACGATGAAATCAAGTGTATGAAACGAAAGCGGGAAAAAAAGGAGAGAAGATGAATAAACGAAATAAGAAAACGAAAAAGAAGAAGAAATTAAAAGAGTGAAAGTGGCCGTGGCTCTTCTTTTGCCCTCAACTGAAAAGAAAACGAAACACACACACAGACACACACAAAGACGATATAGACGCGGGCGAGAGATATTCATCCTTGTGCTCGGCTCATCAACGTAATCAGGTTAATTTCTTTACCTGAATTTCTCAAACTCCTCGTGAATCGCCTGTACACATTTACATCTCTCTCGTCCCCTCGGCTTGCTGCTGACTGCATATTACACTACAATGCGCATTAATTGGTCGGCTCGTCAGAAGAAGAAGAAGTAAGAAAATAAAAATTAAAAAAAAAGAGTCTCAAAAGAAACTGCGGGCAGAGAAAAGTGGGGATCCGAGGACGATCGACCGCGAGAGAGAAGCAATTTCCCCCGCCGCGTCAGATATTATGCGGCACCTGTTGCCGAGGCTAGACGCGCTGCGCTGCTATGGTTTCGTTGTTAGCGGATCGATGTTTTTTTGTTTCTGTAAGTTTGGCCGGCCGTCCTTTTTCGGTCGGCCGGTTCAAGGTTTTTTCTCTCCAACCTGTTTTGTGCGTTGCCCACAAAAACAACCATCGAGAAAAAGAAGATAGAAACGACTAAAAGGGCACAAGTTGGGTAACATCTCTCTCTACACATACCCCGTGCCCCCAATGTGTGCAAATGAGGCACAAAAGAGCGAAATCGTGATGCGGTTCGACTATGCAGCTTGAGCTTGAGTTGAGTTTGCGTTGGGCTCAATTACGTCAAAACAGAGTATCTAGCAGATTCATTCTTCAGACTTCGTTTTTCCTTCTTCTCGTTATTGAGCTGCTTTCCCCTTTTCTTTTTTCTTTTTCTTTTTCTCTTCCACTTTGGTCTGCCCGTTCGTTTACTGTCTGTTGAACTCGTGTTTGCTTTTCTTACCTACACACCGGTGAGACACAGGTGGATCCGAGAGAGAGCCGATATTTATACACATGTGATGATGCCATAGGCATTATACAATCCCTACTGTTTGGATGTGCAGTACAGTCTGGCAGCGCTTGTCATGCTGATGATGAAGCGGATGATGATTAAGGGTGGAAGAAGAAAACCTGTTTATCGGTCCCGTATCTGCTAACCTGAAGCTCAAATGCCACTCTGGCATGTCCGTCCAACCGAACGCGAATGAAAGAGAAAAGGAGAGAAAAGAAAAAGAACGAAACCGAAAGCGTTTTTTTTTTTTCTTTTTCCTTTTTTTTTCTTACGTGAAAGAGAAAGAAAAAGACGATAAAAATGAAGGAAGAACAACAAGAGAAAATGAAAGAAAATAAAAAAAATATTCTAAAAAAAAAATAGAAAAAAAAAGGAAAATCCAAACGGGAGGGAACCTCCCCGGTGCAGCAGCAGGTATGTGCTTTTCCCCAGTACCCCAGTTCTTGGGCCCCGGTCTCTCCTCTCTGTTGGCGTCTTATCAGTTCCCTCCTACTCCTCCCCACCTTCTTCTTGTGCCAGTGAACCAGTGCCCCACCGCCGCCGTGACCACCTCCCTCCCTCCCTTCGTTTTCTTGGGTCTTTTTTGACGGGAAGAATCTCTCCCTCCAGCCCTCCCTCCCCTCCCGCCGCAGCGGTCCCTTCCGACCGCAGCCGTTTCGGCTCTCCGTGTGTGTGTCTGTGTGTGTGTGTGTCTCTTAACTCAGCCACCAACTATAAAAGAAGAGCGTAGGAGCTTTAGGAATTCACAGTAACTCCGTCGTCGTGAAAGTTACCTTTTCGTTCGGTTTCATTCTCGCTCTCGTCTCCATCTCTCCTCTCCCGCTCTTAAACGGTGCAGGCCGAGACAAACACACCAAATCGTAAGCCGACCAAAAGTCCATCCGCCACCTCAACTGACCGGCACCTGGTTCATCACGTCCGTCAGTTTCCTTCATCTCTGCGCTCCCCTGTCGATTTCGGAGAAAACTCCACCCCCCTCCACCCCAGTGCCGCTCCACCCGCAGCGCCTACGCAGAGTCAATCACGCACAAACGCTCCACGCACACACGCCAACAATGAGGGATTACGTCTGGTTGCTACTAGGTAACAATTATACACCGTACCTGTACCGAGCTTAGGAGATTTGAAAAATTCTTTCCGTTCTGGCACGGCGCGGGCTACTACTTCCTCCCCTGTCAAAAAACATTGTAACAGACCGACAACAATCGAAAATTTCCCTATGTGAAACTGACAAGAGTTGGACGCCCATTCATCACGAACGACGACCAGTTCATCGTCCATTCCCATTTGTCTTTCTCTCTCGGGTGGGCATCGTCAAGAAAAAGACATTCCGGGGCTAGAATTTGCATGGCTGGTTCAACAAGAGAAAACGCAGTCACGATTGTTAAATTTAGATTCGCGGAAAAAGCATCAAACCCTCATTTTTATTTTAAAGAATATTTTGGAGGATTCTGGACAGGATTCAAGGTTGAATTTTGTAATTTGGTGCGTGAAGCCGAGAGACGTCATTTGTCAGCGCTCAATCGATCTGGCCGAGAGAGAGAGAGAGATGAATGGATTGCGCCATGATGGATTGAGGGGGGGGGAGGTTTATGCAGTGTGGCTTATAGGAATTTCGACACCCGCAAATAGATTTACTTTAGCGTGGGAGTATTTGTCCACCGATCATCGGGGCTATGGCGTGACGCCGCAAAAAAGCAAAAGTGAATCCATCGCGCCTATTGGTCCGCAACGAAAAATGCAAAATGGCCATGGATATTTTTGACTTAAGTTAATTTCGATCAACCAGTCGATAATGCAAATCACATCATAATATTCTTTTCATTTTGTTTTTATTTAAATGTGTCATTGCAGTCGTTTTGGCTACCGTCCAAGCGCAATACTATTATCCGCAACCGTCTCCGCCGTTTGAATTGCCTGGACCGACCCCTGCGCCAACCACTCAGGCTCCTACACCGGCACCAACCACTCCGGCCCCTACACCTGCGCCAACCACTCCGGCCCCTACACCTGCGCCGACAACTCCACCACCACCACCACCACCTGTGGCGCCAGTCGTTGGTAAGTAAAGCGCTTGATTAATGTTATTCTATTCTTATTATTTAATTTTAATTCCATCGTAGAAGAGTACACGACGCCCAGCCCTCCGCCACCGACGACTGCAGCTCCTACGACGCTCCCGCCACCCCCGCCGACCACAACTGCGGCTCCTACTCCGGCTCCTACTACTCCTTACGTTCCTCCACCACCGCCACCAACTACGGCGGCTCCTCCACCACCCGTCGAGTACCTGCCACCAGTGGCAACTACCACTCTGCCACCACCACCACCCCCAACCACTACCCTGCCACCTCCACCACCCCCAACCACAACTCTACCACCCACAACTACCGTCTACGTTCCTCCTCCTACCACTACCGTCTATGTCCCTCCTTCCACCACCACTCTGCCACCACCACCACCCCCGACCACTACTCTGCCACCACCACCACCCCCGACCACTACTCTGCCACCACCACCACCACCAACAACTACCACAGTCTACACCCAGCCACCTCTAGAGTACTTGCCACCGGTGACTTCTCGCCCAGTGCCCGTGCCAACTGAGAACCCACTTTTCCCCGATGCCAACGAGAATCAACAGGTGAGCATCTTGTTCCCGACCGCTGCCCCGGCCACCACCACCACCACAGCGGCTCCTGTTGTTGTTACGACGCCCGGCCCTGCACCACCGCCAGTGGCGCCCGTTCTAACTGAAGAGGAAGAAGAGATCCTCTTCTGGGATTTCCGTGAGTCCATTCCCGGCGAGCCAGAGTTGGACTATCCCATTTTCGACAAGATCCCCGTCACAACTTTCACCTGCGACGACAAGATTGACGGTAAGCGCCCAAAGAGAGTCAATGGCCATGACAGCTTTCTGTCGGCTTTTCTCCAATGCCTTGAGGCATGGAATGGCCTTTCGTCGTAATAAAAATTTGTAAAAAAAAGGATGACGCAATGATGACCGATACGAACCGATCTGTTCTTCCTCTTTTAAGGTTATTACGCCGATGTCGAGGCTCGTTGCCAAGTCTTCCACGTTTGCACAGCCGTTCCCAATGAGCCATCCGTCAAGAATTCCTTCCTGTGCCCCAACGGCACCATCTTCAACCAGGAGAACTTTGCCTGCCAGTGGTACGTCTAATTCTTAACAGTTTTGAATATATTCGAAATTAATTGTCGACTTGGATAGGTGGCCCGATGTTGAATGCGCAACGAGTTCTGATTTTTTCTCACTCAATGAAAATATTGGTAAAGTGCCAGAGCGCTCGCCCGAACAGCAGCAAGTGGTCATTGCCGCCGCTGCTCCGGCCGTCGTAGTGGCCGCAGCATCCGAGCCGGCAAAGATCGCCGAACCGGCCGTGCTCGCAATTCAACTACCGGCTGTTATTCCGGTCATCCAGGCCCAGGCTGCCGCCGTTTCAGAGTCTTTTGCCGCACCAGTTGCCGTTGAAGCCGCAGCCGCTGTGGAGGTCCCAGCTGCTGTTGAAATTCAACAAGAACAAATCGCCTTTGTGGCGCCAGCCGCTGAAATCGCTTACGAATCAGCGGCCGCTGCCTCACCAGAGGTCCAGGCTGTTATTATCCCAGAGCTTCCGGCTGAAATTCCCGCCCCAGTTATCCTTTCCATCCGCGACGAGCCCGCCCAAGAGGTATTGAATTGATTTAAAAAATAATTTGGTAGGGAAATTGTTAATCGCTTGATTTCACTTTTTTCCAGGCTATTCAAATTACTCTTCCGCAGGCACCTAGCGGCCTCTACGAAGCTCCCGACGCCAGCTCCTCTGTCGCTCAACAAAAGTACTAAGAGACGGATACAATAGGAAAATCGACAACACACTCCCCACCTTCAACAACAAAAAGAAATGAAAATAATTCGAAATGTTTTGCGCACCACCAACGCACAGTGCCATGGCGGAAAGGAAGACAACGGTCCAGGCAGCCATGACATAATATCGCGAATTGATCCCCCCCATCCTCCCTCAAAAGAAAAAAACAAATCGAAAAATCCATAATAATAACCGGTATTTTGTTATACCTATTATACATACAAAAAGCTTTCCATCAAATTTAGTGCGGCAACATGTATATTTCGTACGGAAACGGAGGTGTCTTACTGCCTTCCCCCTTTTTACCCTTCACCCTCATATCCTATATCCTCCCCCCCCCTTCCCAACTTCCATCGATGCCTGTGTAACATACTTGAAAAAAACAAAATAGATGAATCCTTCCAAACACAACAATCATTCAAGAAGAACGTCCCATAGGATTTTGAAAAACAAACCCCCCAAAGAAAAGGAGAAAAATGTTGACTCGACTAGGTCTTCCTGTCGAGTCAAACGCATCGATACAATGAACTGGAGTTGAGCGTGAATGAATTCTGTTCACGTCTTCGCCATCAATTTCCGTCTACACCAAAATCCTATTACTGTACACCCGTTCAATAACGCGCCGTAGTAATGACTTTTTTTTTTATCATTCTCGAAACGAATACAATAAAAGTGTCAAACTTGATTGAGTCATTTCTCATTTGACTTTGATTCAATTGTCCGATTATTCCGCGAGATGGACTCTTTTCTTTTTCAAAAACTGAATTTCACTTGAATGAAGCAATAAAAACATGCCAAACTCGTCGGTGTCGTCATTTTTATGTCTTTCTTTTGTCGTGTTGACGAACAAACACCGCCGGTGGCCAGGGTTCTTCTTCTTTTACCTTTTACCTTTTTTTTTTTAAAAATTTTACGACCGTCTTTTCTCTCTCATGTTTCATTCTCTTTCTCTCTCTCTGCGTGTCACTCACGAGTTTCGCCGAGAACATGATACGCATCTCCAGTCGCTCTTTGTAAGGACCGTTTAGTCAAAAATCCACGACCGTCAACAACATGATATTCACATTTCGCGACGTACCAAACGTGTTTAACGTCGATGTCAAAGTGGGACAACTCGCTAAGAAAAGAATAAAGAAGACGACACGCGTTAAAAGTAAGTTGGCGACCGCGGTCGTGAACGAAAAGAGAAGGTATACTCTAAATAACCAGGGTTGAACTCTTGGTCATTGCAAATGTTCTCGTTGCATTTTTGCTTGAAGTGTTCAAAGTTAAAATATTTTAGAATCGGATTGTTTACCCACAAGAAAAAGTTGTGAGATACAAAAAAAAAACCTGGCCTGATCTGCAGTCGTTCTACAAATATGAGCAACCACTTCCATTGGTTATTTAATGGACCCTAACTGAGTCAACAAAAACGGCAAGAGAAAACACTTCCAGATAACCGTCTAGCTCAGGAATAATCGTACTATCTAACGATTTATAACCAGCGCCATCAAACAGCCAAAAAGGAAGAATAGAGATAATTGTTTCCTACCTTTTAGCCTAGGAAATACAGCCAGGCATCCACAAGTGTTTCATCCTTCCACAGAGAAGTTGAATCCACCAGGCGGGATTGGAGAAAGGGCATCCCGCGTCCTCGTGAATACACCCACACTCGCATGGGCATACACGAGGACATAGGAGACTTAAAGAAAGAGCAAGAAGAGATCCGTAACACGGTCGGCATCGGTAGTTTCTCCAATCAAACGGCATGCAGGGTTATCTAAATGAAAAATAAAAAATGGGTTACGAAAAGTATTGACAGGAACAACAGGCAAGGAAAAGTTTAAAATGAGATAGTTGGTCAACCATAATTATTAATAAACAGCGGAATTCAAGGTTTACATGTAACACACTGCACTTATGCAAGTCATTCATCGTAAAAATATCTAGCAGTCAGTTACAGGTTAATCAGAGAACGAAAATTATTACCCAAGCTGAGATTGCTGCTGACGACAGGTCAATAATACCAGCACCAACAAAATGTGTAAATCTTGTGGTTATGGTGGCTGGCTCTGGTCTCAAATCTACACAAAGAAAAAAGTTACATAGTGCAAACAAACTGCCACATGCATCGACAGGGGGCTCACATGATAAATTCTATATATGATGCTACTTAAATGCTACATGATAAATACTGCTTTCGAAAACAGGTTTAACTCTTGGCTATTTAATGTCCCATATCTATTCCATTTGCATTCTTAGTTTATTTATTTACCCGCCAAACAGCATCGACTAGTGGAGAGCATGGAGACTTCGAAAGCCGCGAAACCAAAGTTCACACGACGATCACATTTTTGTAACTTTATTTGTTGCCTTTTTTTCGTGAAACAACGTACATTTCCAAAACAGTATTCGTTTCGTTTCCTTCATAATCTTAAACTTAATAATCTTAAACTTCGTCCCTCTTTGTCGAAACTTGCAAACGAAATGTAAATGTTGCAGACGACACTAATAATTTTCTAATTGATCATTTTAAGATATCGATAGTAATTATCAATCGACCACCCTAAATAAATTCAAACCGCTCTAAAACAATCGAAGCGGTTTTCTCACCCACGCTGGACATCCGCTGAACGGATTATTTTGTATCTCATCAAGTTACCCTGATCCCCTCTACCTACAGTTTAAAAAAAGTAAAAATTTGCGCGAAACCCGCAGATAATTACTCTTAGACCGAAACCGCCACAATAAGACCCTCAAGGACCCCAACGAGGGAATTAGAAAACGAGTTCTGCAAACAAATCTCATCATAATCGTCTGGCGGTCTACTTTGGATTGTCGGTAAATTCGTTCGACATTGACTGTGTGCGACCTCTATATTTCAGCTGCTTCTCAGCAAACAAAAGAACAACAAAAACGGGGGATAGGTGAGAGATGGCGCTCAGGTGGGCGGACCTTTCCCTTAGACACATCAGATCTCTTTTCGCTCTCGTTGTGCAAACATCATGTCGGATCCCGAACAGTCAAGCGATTCTAGCTCAAATTCTAGTAGTTCAGGCTCCGACTCATCAAGAAGAGGAGGCGTAAAGAAATTTCGTCTCTCAAGTGAAAAGTCAGCTAGTTTGGCCGACTGGGTCGTATCGGGTTTAGATGACACTCGAGCGAAAAGTGCTAGAGAGGCCTTTAGACCCAAGCTAAAGAAGAACGCCGACCTGCTGATCAACCCCAATCTAGATGATGCATTCTACATCCGGCTGAAGGCAGTTAAGTCATCTTCGGCAGCCAAGGTCAACATCGACCCAATCGAGAAAATCTACAGAAATCAAACCTTCAAGATCCTTGACTTAGTCAAGCCCATCATGTTTCTAGCAAGTCGGCTCAAGAAAAAGAAGAAATCCCGAGCCGACGCCAAGGCGGTCAAAACAGCTCTGAAGCTCTGGGCGGTGGTGTACCACGACATCACGAACGCGCGACGCCGCAACATTCTGGCCCAAATCTACCCGCAGAATATTGGACTGCTAGACGACAAAGCTGTCCTGCCAACGGGTGGAGAACACCTCTTCGGTCCGAAGTTCACCCAGGCCCTGGTCGAGCAAGTGAAAACTCTGAACGCTCTCGAAAACGCGGGAGCCCCTCGCGCGCCCGGATCTAAAGGTGGTCATGATCAACGCCAATCGAGTCGCGATTTCAGCCACCCCCCTTCATCTTCAGGCGGTCGCTATTCCAATTTTAAAGGATCTCGGTATGTCCAATCTATTCTCCTTTCCTTTTATGGGTTTTTTCTCTTGGACGCATAGCGCGTTTTTATGTTAAATTGTCAAGACCGGCTTTCGATCGGTGGAATTTATCAACGGTGGCCCCATATCTACAACTAAATTCTATTTGTGATCCCGTCCAATTATTCGGGAGCGGGTTGGCTCACCAAGTTGAACTTGATTGACTCATACTTGTCGGTCTCAATTTTTTTTCCTATTTTTGAAGGCCTTTTGAAATTCCTTCAGTTTAAATGGGGGCGTTTTCTTCGAATTCGTGCCCCCCCCCTCCTTCGTTTTAAACTCAATGTGATGGGCGTTCACCAGACTAGCAAGGGGAGTGGTAACCTTCCTGCGGAAGAACGACCTTCGCCTCGAACTTTATTGGGATGAGATTTTAATCTCGGCGCACGGGTATAGAATTGCCCCAGCACACTTCCGTGCTCTTCGGATCCCCTTAGATTCCAAACCGGATGATCATCTGATCAGGTCAAGAGAGCAATTTACGCTTTCGGCACGTTTACAAGAGGCTCTTAGAAATCCTTCTTGGGTGGTTTCAAAGGCAGATTTTACATCTGGCCGTCCGCTCAGTTTTCCCGACGACGGATTTGTCCAGGGCGTCGGATGCATCCTTTTTAAAGAAGGGAGGGGGGCAGTATGAAACGAATAAGGACTAGGAAACTAGCCGAGATTGCCCTAGCAACACCACTGACCTCCCGTCCCTGATAGAGCTAGCAACGGAAATTCCGCTCCTTCTCTTCCCATCCAAGTAGGCTGATCTCCCCGTTGGGGGAGGGTCATCCATTGACAGGAACGAATCCATCTGTTTTATCGCTCGGTGGTTCTCCGGAGTTGTCTGGAAGAACGAACCTTTCCGAAGGAAATTATCGAGCTCATACTGGGAGCAATTCGATCGAATACGCACCCTGCATACCAGTCCGCTGAGGTCGCTTGGAGCAGTTGGTGTAAGCAACGGAACCACAACTCTCTGTTGTCTGGCGTCAAGGAGGTATTAGCTTTTCCTTGTTAATTTTCATTCCAGCAAGAGCTGCAGCACGGTGGGAAGGAACCCTCCGACAACTATTCGTATGAAAGAGTATTGACGCCTTTTTAGACGAAATGCCGATTTGGTGGCGCATCCATGTTACACAGTCCAGCAGGGCTCCCACGAGCTCCAATTTTCAATCAGGCGTTGGTAACTGTCGACCATCAGGGGGTCTTATCTTATATCTTATTATATCTGATTATATCTTGCTTTAAAGACACAGTCAATGTCGAACGAATTTACCGACAATTTGTAAATTGTTCGAGCGAGCTTTAGCTCGCGATGAGCAATTTGGATTGTTGGGGGAATGGAGTGAAGACATTGACTGTCTTCTAACCACCCATCCCGCCCACTTCATTCCCGTTATCATTATATTATTTAACTTGAATTAGGTGCAGCATCTGATTATTGACGGCCCACTAATTCCTCTTTCCTTCTATCTTTTTGCTAGATACAACAATGATAGCCGCAGATCCAATTTCGACCGTGGCTCACCCAATCCCGCCAATAAAGGCGATCAGAACAACAACAACAAATAGGCCATTTGAACCATGGATCACCTTACACATTTTCCGTTAAGCCAGATCCACAGTTTGTTTTTGCTTCCAATTCTGATGTGTCTAAGGGAAAGGTCCGCCCACCTGAGCGCCATCTCTCACCTATCCCCCGTTTTTGTTGTTCTTTTGTTTGCTGAGAAGCAGCTGAAATATAGAGGTCGCACACAGTCAATGTCTTCACTCCATTCCCCCAACAATCCAAATTGCTCATCGCGAGCTAAAGCTCGCTCGAACAATTTACAAAATGTAATGCTGTAAATCTTTCGCTAATGAGCAAGTTTTTCAGAGTAAGAAAGAAATGCGTATAGTCATCTTTTATTCAGTGGTTAGTTTTTGCAACTTTTATTGTTGAAACCAGAAACTGGGACGCTAGGAAAATCCTTTCAGACGGACAATGGCAGCCAAAGTTTGCAATGCTGTAGTACAACCCGCTCAAAAAATTGTCATTCGCACACTCCTACGCACATCTTCTTTCCCTTTTACTTATACCTTTTAAGGTGATCAAAAATAAATAAATACAAAGTGACATGTGGTTTTTTTTCCCTTTCATTCTTTTCTTCTTGTTCTTCTCCTTATTTGTTGCTCATGTCGCACCCTCCAACGAGAGGATTCGACATTCCGTCAACCGGCCTGGATGACTGTCCATTTCGTTCGGTCGACCTGCTGTGTATAGATTTCGTTAATAAGCAACGGGGTCACGCAATTCACGGTCATTCGTGTGTAATTCAAAAATGTGCACGGCAGACCCTTCTCTCTCTCTCTCTCTTCTCCGCTCCCAGTTGGAAACTCTGACAGTGCTCTCCGCAATCGTGTTTTTGACATTCACGCTCTAGCTCAAGACTATGTGAAGGGAAAGGTGGGCGACCTTGTAACGCGGAAGAGACCGGCCTTGGAGACTGGGAGAACTTGGAAGGCAGCACAGGAGGAGGCGGTGTAGGAGGGAGGACGCAGACACAGCGCGCAGATAGCGCGGGAGACGAAAACCCTTTTGACCGTGAGCATCTTCAGCTCATCGTGACAGACTCGAATTCGGCAATCGTGATTTTTGGTTGAGTTTTTTTTTTTCTTCTTTTGTCTTTGTCTTTTTTGGTTGGTTTGAATTTTCACGTTCCCCGGTTACCAAAGTTACCCCAGCTTCACTTCCTCGTTCAGCCTTCTCCGAGGGGGGAAATTAGCGTATTCCGAGAGTTATTATACAATTCGTAGAATGAAAAAAAAAAGTAAAAGTTCACACAACTTCAGCCTCTAAAGAGCTATTGAAAAACTACGGGAGCTCTCTGATAGAAGATCGAGCTAGTGGGAAATGGCTTATGGCGTCGCTATGCGAAAAAATCAACTTGCGGGCGAACGTTAAAAAAGAATTCAAGGACGGAAATGTATGGACCACCAGCAACATCCCAAAAACAAAATCCTGGTTCTCTCTCTCTATAAGGTGTCAATAGAGGCTGTGATAGAGGGATTCTCGAAAAATAAAAGTTTCTTCTTCTTTTTTCACGCTCGAACCAACTCTGTAATAAAAGTAAAGAGAAACCAAGCCCTTGACATTGACAACAGCAGATGGATGCAGATGGTCGAAAGACTTTCAAATCAGTCAGCTCCTTCCTCTCTGAAATTTGTGACACACAAAAGACTCTTTTTCTTTTAGTTTTTCTCGAATCAATTTCGAAGAAGAAGAACCGGTGCGTTGAGAAAGTCGTCAATTTCTGCCAGACGAGTTTTGTGCCATTTTAGTCGTTGCTAAGCTAAGCTAAAGAAACCCCAACCGGTGCTGTGAGATTGGATACGCTGCTGCTGCTGCCGTCTTGACGCGTGTATCGCCACACATCAAAGGAAAGAAAGAAAGAAAGAAGCTTCCCGTTGCCAACAGAAAAGACGACAGCGTGAAAAAGAGAAGGGATGTGAATCATATAAGAGAGACTGTTGATGCGGCCGGATCTCTGATGGCTCATCGTCGGGCAGCACAGCTCCCGACAGATCGCAACACCCGTCGTGTTTTTCTCTTATCTCGAAAAAGACTTGGCACATGATTTTCCTCGACGGAGATGATGATGATGAGGATGGGACCATGATCCAAACAGATCGAACATCCTTCCTCCTCCGGTTCCCGTTCGCCCCCATCTCCTTCCTTTCGATTTATTATTCCATGCTGATTATTTACAAAAGGCATTGATCACCAACGGTGATGTGTGTCAACTTTATGGCGAGATGGCGTGTGTTGGTTTTTTCGATTTCCGAAATAAACTATGCGCAACTTAAACAATTCAACGCAATTCAATTCAAAGCGATTTCGTTATGCAAATACTATGTGTATGTACCTGCTGCACACATACAGGAGGTGGCTATGGGACTACACATCAGAGTGTTATCGATTACGTAGGTGGCAAAACGCAAATGGAAGAAAGCGAAAAAATTTCTATAAAACCTGACGACTGAATTCATCATTGGACTGGTCAAGGATTTCGATTGAAAAATTTTGAGTCGAAAAATGAAATTGATGTCAACTTTTTTCTCTCTTTTATTGGATAGTTTCTGCGCGACTGCGAGAGACAAGAGAACGACATTCAATGTGGAAGCACGTTCAAAACCTTGTAACGCAGACGCCCTTGGTCTAGATGAGCGACTTGTGCGCTGGAAAATAGTTTTAATGAAGCGAAAGGGAAAAAGACGACACGTCGTATACGCCATCAATTACACGCTGGGAGAGGGAGAAGGATTTATATATCATCTTATTTCTTCTTCTTTACTGGATATTCTCAATTGTTTCATATCCCCTTCTCTCTCATCTCCCGGCGACGTCGTGAAGAATCAACCGCAACCAAAAATAAAGGGCGACGCGCATTCCAGGATAAACATCTCTTTCAGTCTTTTTTCTTTTTTCCCTTTTTCTCTGAATGATTTTGTGACTAGGAGGACGATGAGGCAACAAAGAGCACAACAATTACACGTTCGCCCATATCCCCCCCCCCCTGAAAAGAAAAAAAGCCAGTCATCACGCACCATGGTATGTTCTATGGCCTCGTAGTTTTTTCTTTTTTTCTTTCTTCCAGGTGGAGTGAGAGGAGAGAGAGAGAAGAAGTGTCCATCACTCACGCAAATCCTTGGAATCGAACGGCTGCTGCTATGTACGAAAAAAATAAAATAAAATAAAAATACGAGAGACGAAAAACGAACAATTTACACAGGTGAGTCTCTGACGGAACACACCTCGATTGGGCCCTTCTTCTTCTTGTACGGTGTGCCGATCGGTGGTAAGAATGAGAGAAAGGTGAGAGAGAAAACGGGAACGGATTCACGGACGGACGGCGCATCCAAATCGTGACATTGCCATCAACCTATTAACTAATATCGTGCAACGTCTTTATGCTCTTGCGTCGCAGTAGTAGTAGTTTTTCAGGGCGATTATTTTCATTCTGAGCAATAACGTAATAATAATAATAATACCACCATGCTGGAAAATGACGTTCGATTCCGATAGGTCTAATTATACTGGGGTTGCTATCATAGGTGAAAATATAACCAAACTATAAACTTCTTTCCAAAAAAGATTGGTTCATCCGCGCGGGGTTGAAAAAAGGAAAAAAAAGAAACGGAAAATCACGGTGGAAATAGAAAGCCGACAAGGAGAAAGATAATAATCATCATAGAGAATGGAGAGTTTGAATTCATCGGTTTCGTCCTCCTCTCTCTGATCGTCTTCTCTCTTTCTCTCTCTACTGTATGTATGTAGCCAAGGTGGTTTGGCAGGCGGTGGGAAGTTGGGGAAATGGATGCCATGCTAATGATTACACTGCGCCGACCCGTGTGTGTACTGTTTAATAGTGTGTGAGCAGCAGCGCCGATTTCGAATTTTTGGGGTTCTTTCCACCTGAGCACTGTCTCTTGCTGGATACACAATTACGCGCATCATCGCGCCGTCTCAGAAATGGCAGAGATGCGCGCGGTATATGGCAGCTTGGAAAAGAAAAACGGGTTCGGCTCATTTTCTCTCTGCCTGAATGTGTGTGCATAGGTTGTAGGAATTACACATACGTACACACACACACAAATATCCCCCCTCCGCTCGTATATACGACAACAAAGTGAAAGTGAAACTCTGACGAGTCGATTTTGTTTCTTTTTCTGCGCTCATACATCTATCCCGTTTCTAACGTTTCACCTTTTCACCATTCGTATGTGTGTACACGGCAATATCGGGCTGAAGGGCTTACGAGCTAGACAACAAGTCCGCTCAGCATTTGTCGATTTTACACATATGGTTGGGCGAATGGTACTAATAGTCTGTTGCCTTTCGTAGGGTAACCCGTTGAAATTCCGATTCCTTTCTACCTTATATTCTAAATGTATTATGTGAGACTTCAAATATACCTTTTCAATGAAATTGCAAAGAATTCCGGTTCCTTGGAGTTGATTTGATGGCACGCCAATCTCCTTCTTTCACTGACACAAAAACTGACAGAAGGCTTAAACTTTAAGTCTGCTATCCCTCTCGAATACAAATAAAACGTTGCCGGATCATATCTTAGGATTGCATCTTTCATCAGGATTCAGGAACATAGTCTCATCAGATTTTTTTTTTATATCTGCATCGGTTTTTTAACCGTTATTTTTTTTTTACTCGTCGATTATTTAAAATTATACTTCATTAGATATGTTCCAGGGCTGTATTCTTCTTCTATTTTTTATAATCGGACTTGCGCATTATTCGAATTGTTTGCCCAGTCATTGCCAGGGGAGAGGTAACGTCCACTGTATAAGCCTTACATTTTTTTTTTTACTTCAACCAAGTGAAAGTGAAACCATGACTCTGACGAGTCGATTCTGTTCTTTTTTCCTTTTCTGCGTCTATCCAATTTCAACGTTTCACCTTTTTACCATTTTCATTTTTTCCCTTTTTTTTTACCATGGGGGATATATATTTCTGTGTCTATATTGCGTGATGTTTTCTCCTTCTTCTTTCTGTTTCCCCCCTTTTTTTTCGTTTGTTTCATTCTCGGCCACATGCGATGTGTTGCCCCCATCGCCGTTCTCTCTTTTTTATTTATTTTTTCCTGTTCGCTATCTCAATTTTTATTTCGGTTATAATTCCTTTCTTATACTATATTTTTCCCCCTTCAATGTTGTGATCTTCTCTCCAACCCTGCGCTCGGATAATACAACATTCCCCGTGGCGGCCTTATATGATTTGACCCCCCTCTCCCTTGTTGAATTGAAAATTTGATTTCAAACAACATCGTTTCTATTTCTCTTGTTATATTGCTCTTTTAGTTGTTATGACTGTGTGTGTGTGTGTGTGTGTAGTGTTTATCCGCTTGAAGAAGCTCGTCATTGTGTTGTAGACTATAGACCTACTCTAGCGAAATCCTGTCATGCAACATTCTCTTTTCCTGTCCACAGCGAGCTGCGATATTTAGTCGACCCCGGTGAAGCATCTAGGATCAAGCCCAGCGCTATCTTTATAGACATATATGTGCATATCTGTAACGTGGGGATGCTGTCCGGGGCTCAAGATAAACACGGCAAATGCTGAAATATTAAGCGCCTTTTTTTCGTTTTAAATCTTTTATTATTTTTTCAAATTCACTTTCACGCACGTTCCCGCGTCCGATAAAGCGCAAACCAGCGTGTTTGGCTGACTCCTTACATGGCGAGCTGAAAGAAAAAGAGAGAAAACCCCCCGAAAAAATATTAAGCGGAGAGCTCATCTGCTTGACTATATAGATTTGGGATGAAACGATGGCGCCATCAACTTTGATGGAAGATGATAGAACTCGCAAGATATTTGTCTGTACCACAGCCGAGAGAGCCGGGGTCAACTTTTTTTAATGGACGGCTCGTTAATGAATGCGCGTGTTTCACTCGGACGAGATGGAAGATTCCAAATTTCGTTCCATTCCAGGTCATTGCAGCAGGTGTCTTTCCTCGAACCAAAGCGACCCCCCTATCCGATTTTCCTTTTTTTTTTTTAAATTTTGTTTTTTATTCCCCCCTATAGGCCTCTGTATAGATAGATAGGCCTCGACATATTTTTCCCGACTAGTTGCTTCCCCCCTCTTGCTCATATTTTCCCATCATCATCATCATCATCACCGCCTCGGAGGACCATCATCATTATCATCAAACAACCTTCCCAAACCGCCTCCTTTTGTGTATTGTAGCTCTCGTCTCTCTGCTCTGTGTGTACGTATACGTATAGTGTAGACTCACTGCGCGCAACCCCGTCGATCTCTTTCCTTTCCTTTTTTTATTTATTTATTTTTATTGTACTACGTACGCTGCACAAGCTCTTTCTGTGTTTTGTTTCATTTCTTGGTCTCTCCCGTCACTTTTTCTCTGTGTGCGCGGCCGTGTGTGTGTGTGTTGAATAAGCTGGAAACTCATCTCTGACCCATTCCATCAAGGAACGCCTTCCAGCTAGGCGCTAGAAAGCGAAAGGGAAGAAGAAAGAAGAAGAAGATGCCTCTCACTCTCGGCGGCGGTGAACGGCGGCAGTGATACTGCAAGCGTATAGGGCTTCTTCTTCTGAATCTTCTTCTTCATAGTAAAATCAAAACTCCCTTCTCTCCCTCACTGACGTGTATAAAAGCCCGTCACGCCGATGTGAAACGGCATCACATTCAGTTGGTCGTATATCGAACAACAACATCTCAGCGCTCTCCTCATCTCAAAAGGTGTGCGCCTGTAGAGTACGAGCAGCCCAGCAACTATCGCAAGACATTTTTTGAAAAAAACAAACAGTGCCAACACTTTTTTAGCAACTCATTTTTCACCATGCTGAGGAATACTTTGTTACTGTGCATCGGTAAGTTATTAACTGAGCTGATGATGTGTGTGTGTGTTTGAACAACAACCACAACGACGACAACAACACCGACGTTGGCTCGTCAGAGTCGACGGCGGTGAAATTCTGAGTTTGCTCGCCACTGTACCTCGTTGAATTCTTTTCGAGCATTTTATTATTTTCAGTTTTTTTTTAAATTCCATTTTTGATTTGTCGGTAATTTCGAATGAGATTATTTTTTAAAATGAATGATGTTGTATGGGGTTTTGCAGTTGGTTTGTTGGCCAGCAGCGCCGCCCAGGAATTCGGCGCTCGCATTGGCAAACGCGTCGGCCGCATCGGCCAGACCAACGGATACTTTTACCCGGTACCTCAGCCGCCATTCAATTTGCCTGGGCAGGAGGTTATCACCACCTCTCGTCCGGCGCCCACTACCGCTCGCCCAGTCCCTACCACTGCTCGCCCGGCACCTACCACTGCTCGCCCGGCACCTACTACCGCTCGCCCGGTAACCTTCCCAACGTTCCCAACTTTCCCAGCGGTCAGCCAATGCCAAGTCGATCCCAACTGTGTTGGTGCCAACTGCCGTCCAGTTGGCCCAGGCTGCGGTCCAGCACCCACCGTCCCCATTAGGACCACTCCTCGCCCGGCTGCTACAACTGCGTACACCACTGCTCGCCCAGCCCCAACCACCACTCGCCCAGCTCCTACTACAACCCGCCCAGCTCCTACCACCACCCGTCCAGCCATTACCACTCGCCCAGCTACCACTGTTGCCTACACTACTGCTCGTCCAGCTGTGGGCTGCCAAGTGGATCCCTTCTGTGTAGGTCCCAACTGTGCCCCCGTTGGTCCCAACTGCCCAAGGCCGACTACCGCTGCTCCAGTTAGGACAACTACTCGCCCAGCGCCGACAACCGCTCGCCCAGCTCCCACTACCACTCGTCCGGCTACTACTGCTCGCCCGGCTACCACGACGCTATCTTTGGATTACCTTCCACCCGTCGATGTTGCCACCACACGCCGGCCAGCCACTCTCGGCCCTTGCCAAGTTGATCCTAACTGCGTCGGTGCCAATTGTCGTCCAGTTGGCCCAGGCTGCGGACCAGCACCCACCGTCCCCATCAGAACCACTCCCCGTCCGGCTGCTACCACCGCATACACCACTCCTCGCCCAGCCCCTACCACCACTCGTCCAGCTCCTACTACCACTCGTCCAGCTCCTACCACCACTCGTCCAGCACCGACTACCACCCGCCCAGCCACCACTGTTGCCTACACTACTGCTCGTCCAGCTGTGGGCTGCCAAGTGGATCCCTTCTGTGTAGGTCCCAACTGTGCCCCCGTTGGTCCCAACTGCCCCAAACCAACCACCGCAGCTCCGATTAGGACAACTACTCGCCCAGCTCCTACCACCGCTCGCCCAGCTCCCACCACCGCTCGTCCAGCTCCCACGACTGCTCGCCCCGTCACGGTGCCCGTGAGGACCACTACCGCCAAGGCGACCACACCTGCTTTGGATTATCTCCCACCTGCCGTCACCACCAGAGCCCCGGGCAGACCAACCACCACCGAAGGTTACGATTACCCGGCTCCGGAGAACCCGCTCGATTTTG
Organism: Daphnia pulex; assembly: GCF_021134715.1. NCBI lineage: Eukaryota > Metazoa > Arthropoda > Branchiopoda > Diplostraca > Daphniidae > Daphnia > Daphnia pulex. Next base: position 4,146,932 of record NC_060022.1, read on the forward strand.
GTCCCAGCAGCAACCAAGGAACGGGTCTCAAGTTCCCCACCACTGCTAAACCTGTTGTGACCACGCCCAGACCGGCTCAACCCACCACCAAACCCGCCACCAGACCCACGGCCGCCCCCACCACCCGAAGACCCGGCGTCCAGCCGGTTCTGACCGCCTCCGAAGAAGAGATCCTCTTCTGGGATTTCCGTGAATCCATTGCAGGAGAACCGGAATTGGACTACCCCATCTTCGACAAGATCCCCACCACGGCCTTCACCTGCCAAGGCAAAATCAATGGTAAGTTATTCATTTCATAAAAACCTTTCAGCAGAATTTGAATTAAATCTCATGGATTGCGCAATGATTATGACCGTTTGGGAATGCAGGATACTACGCCGATGAGGAAGCCCGTTGCCAGGTGTTCCACGTCTGCTCCGTCGGAGCCGATGACAGCGTCCTCCAGAACTCTTTCCTGTGCCCCAACGGAACCATCTTCAGCCAGGAAAGCTTCGCCTGTCTCTGGTAAAAAATTCAATTGATATAAGTTATCAATTGAGCGGAAGTGATGGAAATATTTTGATTAATACGTACGCAGGTGGCACGACGTTGAGTGCGCTTCCAGCGGCCAGTTCACTGGCCTGAATGCCAACATTGGCGTCGTTCCGCCGTCGGCCGGCGGCCAGCAGGCTTCCTCCGGCGCCGCATCTTCCGGCTCTGGCATCCAGATTTCGGCCAGCGCCGGAGCCTCGTCCTCCTCGTCGGGCGGCCGAGGTGTTTCGGCTTCCGCCTCCGCCAGCTCTTCCACGTTCGCTGCTGGCAACAAACAAGCTCACGCTCAAGCTGGCTCCTCCCATTCCAACAATGCCTACTAAAAAAGAAACACACACACACAAAAAAACAAAATTGAACCAAACAGGAAAAATGAAACGAGTGAGAGAGAGAGATAGAGAGAAAACGCCGAAGAGTTGGATAAAAAGCGGGAAACAAAAGGCGGTTTTTGTATATTTGAAAAAAGAAAAATCCTACCGTTTTGGCCCACACCATCCAGCCCATACCAACCAATGCTTCGTTTGTGAACCCCGACGTCGATTCGATCATCATTTTGATCCGCTGTAAAATCTCGCAATATTTCTAGATAAAAACTACTGGCGTTTTTTTTTGTTTTGTTTTTGATTACATAATTTCTTCCTTTTGTTTTTTTGCAAAAAAAAAAAAAAAAAATGTGTCGGTTTGTTCCAAATAAGTTGCATTTTGTACTATATCCATCGGTTCTCTCAACTAGTTCCGATCGGAACTTTATACTGGCCGCCATTACACAACCTATCTGAAAATTCACTTTTTCGAAAGCTAATGCTATTATTATTAAATTACTTCTTTTTTTAATGATTGAGGTGTATACGTGAGAAGTATACATATTTCCTTTTTTAACGATTTCATGTCTATAGCCGGAAAAAAAAACTAGTTATTAACGGTGTTTGCACATATAAATACATATACTTCGTTTCCTTTTTCAACTCTGAAATTAAAATGAATTCGTTCGTAAAAATCACGGTTTTTATAAGTCCTCCTTCATTTAACTGTGTCTGCATATTTCTGGGAAAGAAATATACAAGTCTGGCCGGAGTGCAGCATATAGCATTCTAGAAGCCCCTCATTTCCATAAGACGAAAAGAGAATGTACATACAGTGTTCATCATTTCCTTTCACCACATCCACCAGCCTATAGCCAAAAATACAAAAAATTGTTCGCCCGGCAAACTAATAGATGGGAAAAAGGCGACAGGAATCCAAGCCAGCAGCAGTGCCATGATGCAAATGAGTTGTCGGCAGCACGGGGAGTTGGGTATATAACACAGCATTATATGGCGCGGCGACGATTGGAGAGTGTGAGGACGATGGGGTGTCGGGATTCGCACGCAAGCGGACGGAGGGAGTCATGAGAAATGCGACTGGAACATCTGAGGAAAGAAAAAAAAAAGAGAAAGAGAAGAAGCACAAGGACTTCCACTTCCCTCTCTTGCATACTATACAGCCATCCTTCGTCATTGCTGAAGAGATGGTACACCCATGAATCATGCGATTACTCGCATTTGGTATCTCCACTTCTCGGTAGTGGGTTCGGAGGTATTCAAGGTCTAACCTTTCTAAAAAAATTTCCATAAAACTACGCGCACACCCCTGTGAATGCAGATTGCAAACGTCTTCGTCAACACAAGTGTACATAAGCATACAATACGTCGAGTAACTTTCGGCTAAAAATAAGAATCAAGGAGAATTTCCCACTTCAATCTTCGTGGCATGTTGGCAATCACATCCTGGAACCGTCAAACATTTATAGTAACGCCCTTGTATTTTAAAATAGTTGATAAAACGAACAAATCAAATACATCGCAATATACCTTCAAGTTTTCCACACATCTGTCAAATAAACACGTAAAAGAGTTGTGATAGTATGATGAACTCGACTGCTAATAAAGTAACCTATAGGACTCAAGGTCTCTCTCTGTTTGACTGTCTGGCTTGTTTTCAAACTTTCCCGCCATCTGTCAAGAGTTGCACAGCCAAGATGCGCGACATCAACACGGCAACTGCAAATAGGATTGCGTATATGGAATTCTTTAACGGGTTTTAAATATAGGAAACTCTCTCGCCTTCAGCAGCCCACAGATGGTTCGTTTCCGACCTATTTCTCTTCAATTGAGAAAGAAACAACGCGTTGTTTTTAATGCGATAATTTAAACCGAGGAAACGCCATAATAAGAAGGTGATGGGTTTATATGATTTGAATTGGAAAACTCGCATTTTTTTATGACGATGAACTTCATATCAATAAAATTTTCTTTCGAAGGAAAGAAGAAATACAAGTTTATGATTTTTAGAAAAATTAGATATTTAAAAAAAAAAAAGATTTTTATTATTTTCCCTTTCCTTTTTCTCTCTCTTTTTCCTTTGTCTTCATCCGCCTCGGGGCTCTTACGCAATGTGAAATGACCAGAGTCCTCTTCAGCAGTCTACCTTTCTCCTTTCAACTACTTACAATTCATTGATGTAGACCAAGGACCTATTGCCTTAAATTCCCAAGTAAAAAAAAAAAAAGAAACAGCGGTTTTTTTATTTTTAAAAAATACTTTTGCGCATTGAAAATCTAAATACTATTCTCAACAAACAAGTTTTAATAATACAGCAGACTCTCTAGACTTAGCTTGTATTATAGATGTGCCCATTTTACATAATAGAGCCACAGCGACGAAGAGGATTAGAGAGTGATTTCGTAAGAATTGCTCCAAGTCACGCTGATTTTGTTTTGCTTGGCGTATACATTCGGTTGCTGGCGTGAATCTTCAAATAAGGAGCAACCTCATCCAGCATCACCGGGCTTTACTATAGTGTTGTTTTTCAAAACGCCAAATATATCGACATGGCGCGGGATAGTCCGTGTCGGTCCGCCTGTTCCGCCATTCATTAGTTATACTATTATGTTTACGGGACTCGACTCTATTTGGTCGGTGTTATATAGCGGACTGCTGGCCAAATTCGGAGTTTAAGACTCGCGCGGCTCATGAATAATCAGCACGGCATCAGGGAATCGCACTCAAATTCCGGTGGATATTGTGCGTGTAACACTCCTCACAACAGTTATGAAAGCCTAACCAAATATTTTTAGTATCATTGGATGAGGGGTTCCTTTGTTCAACATCGTAAACTCTGTCGACTGCTTGGTGGGGCTAGAAAAGGAGACGCCGGCTGTTAAATTTGGCGATCAAAACCTAAACTTTCTTTCGCTTTAACTCGTGTCATGCAAACAAGTTTGCAAAATACAAGGGGGAAATCTAATACAATGGGATTCTATATGATGCCATCAACAGCAGCTCCTGTAGGTACAGTCTGAGCACTTAGAGAGAGCTCTTTGAGTGACAGCTGCTGGATAAAAGAACCCTATCCAGCACCAATATGCAATCCTTATTAAAAGTTTGACTTACGGAAGAATATTGCGTGTTATAAAGTCAAAGCTGTCACTTTAATCAATTTAAAAAATATAACAAGCAAGTGTTGCAGTAGACCGCAATTGATCGACTTCCATTAGATTATTTTTGACCTTCCATTAATGCCACAAGTAGGAGACTAAAATATCAAACTCGCCATTGTCTGCTGCACTGGGATTTTTCAGCCTCAAAACATTAACTCTTTGTTAACTCAAACCTATCGATTCGTCGTTTTAAAAAATTGCGCTTCTGCAATAAAAATGGAATTCAGGATAACAACAGCCAAATTCAAGTGGGGAATTTCTAATTTCATGCGAGGGTGATTTTGTGCAACTGTGCTGCGCAACGAGGGTGGAGGCAGGTCCCTCTTGGTCAGAAAATTGTCTTGTTGCACTTTGCTTGACGTGTTAAAAGTTCAAATATTTTCGAATTAGATGGTTTAACCACAGAAAAAGTTGTAAGGTACAGAAACAAAAACAGGCCTGATCTACAGTTGTTCGACAAATGAGATTTTTAGTGAACCCTGACTGATGAGGAAAAAACTAACTGACGGAGACAGAAAACAGTTTCAGTCAACCGCCAATAGCTCAGGAATAAACATACTGCGTGGCTACGTAACGATTGATAATCAACGCCACCCAAAATTGCCAAAAAGAAGAATAGAGATCAATTTTGTCCTACCTTTATAGCTGGGAAATATAGCCTGGCATCTAAAGTTGCTCCATCCATCCGCCGAAGAGTTGAATTACAACCAGACGGGATAGGGTAAAAAGGGTGTCCTCGTGAATACACCCACATTCACATGGGCGTACACAAGGGCATTTAAAGAAAGGGGAAGAAGAGAGATCCGTAACTCGATTGACATCGGTAGTTTTGCCAATGCAATGGGATGCTGTGTATCTAAATGAAAAAATGAAAATAGGTTACGAAAAATATTCACAGAAACAACAAGTCAAGGACAGTTGAAAATGAGACACTGGGTAAACGCTAATTGTTAATAGACAGGAGAATTAAAGGTTTGAGTGTAATACACTCCATTGATGCAGGTAATGCAAGAAATCTAGTAGGGCACAGGTCAAGGAGGAAATCTTTACCCAAGCGATGATCCTGAAATTGTTGCTGAGGACAGGTTAACACCTGCACAAGAAAAACTTGAATGTTGTGTGGTTATAATGGCTGGCTCTGGCCTCAAATCTGCAAAAAAGAAAAAGGTTTCATACAAATAAACTGCCATGCATTGACAGGGCAATATTACATGATACATATATGCTAACTAGTCACTCTAACATTTCACACATTTGCAACAGATTTAAATAAGCTCTCACAATCATTCTAGTTGTATTCTTAGTTTTTTTTACCCGCTAAACAGCATGGAGTATGAAGGTTAACAAAAACTATAACAATATAAAATCTTGAACTTTGTTTCTGACTCTCGAAATTTTCAACTGAAAAAAAGCAGACGACACTTGTCTAATTTTCTTCTAATCAGCATGCTTACGATAATAATACGATATATCGATAGAAATTAGAAACCGCTCAAAAACGATAAAGGAATAATTTGAGGGAATAAGTTTTAATTTATAATTACCCGGTTTAAGAGACACCTCCCCCCCCCCATGAAAAAAATAGATTCCTTGACTTAATAACAATAAGTGGGAACTGGAAAATTCATGGCTGTGTCCTGTGTTAAGCTGACGTTAAAGATGACGTAATGCTCAATAACATAAATATGACACCAGCATGTATGTGGATGAAGATTGGACGCGAGACTGCTGTGTTGCTGTAAAATAACCGATTAGATCAGAATGTTTTTCTCAACGCGTTTCAAATTTATTCCGGCTTTCGTATTACGACTGGCTCGGTTGCACGTTCGTATCAAATTCGTTGAATTCGGCAGAGAGAAAAAAAAAAAAAAAAAAAAAAAAACGATTTATAAGCCGAATCCAGATAAGAAAGATGTCGGATGGTCCTCTAAAACATATTATGAATATCACGCCAAGAGTATGGGCTATATAATATACGATACGATCTCTTTTGAGTTGCTCTATAGCATAAAGAGAAAGTGAAAGTTTTGAGAGGATGATTCTGACATAGTATAACTAATTTGGCTATATCCACGTCCATTTTAAAATCTATATAGCTGCTGGGATTTCTAAAAGTGTTGTCAATTGCTGCACGACGTGTGTGCATTAGAAATCATGACGCAATAGCTGGTCACCTTTGCAACCATTCGGTAATCAAGAATATACTGTGACTGTGACTGTGAGCACATCAAATAGCTTCGAGATATATTTTCTGACATCAAAGACAACACACTCTCTATAGCACTAGCTCCAGCGCTCGCTCTACACCAAATAGATACACCGAGCCTATGAGACTGTAACTTGGTTTTCATGGAATGAGAGTTCGTCCAGCATATCCCTGCAGACTCTATACTATTGCTGCTGCTTCTGTGTGTATACTATAGCTGCACTGGTGCTTTGGAATGAAGTTAGTTTTCTCCTATAGTTTTCCTAGAAAGCATTTTGGCCAGGCTCTTGCCATTTCCTCACTGTCACTGTTCCGCACTGAGTCCCGCTCTATATCTGCATGTCACAACCTACTGCCTTCGTCATGTAAGAAATAAAACCACCACAACTAAATAGAAATTGAAATAAGTATAACGTAGTAGTAGTGTACTCGTAACTTTGGTTGGCCTTTGGGGGACAGTGCAGTCTCACAGCAGTGCACAGCAGAGGACTATAGAGTCTATAGAGGAGAGAGAGAGAGAGAGCAGATGGCTCGCCTTTGGTGTGTGTTCGTCATCTCGTTGATGCCGAGAACGAAGCAACTTGGGTCACATATAGAAATAAACAAAGTCACCTCATCCTATTTAACTGTGCCGTGATGGTCTCTAAACTTGGCAGCGATTCAAATGTCTTAACTGTGTATTATTTCAAAACTTGTAATGCAATGTCGTTTAATTTGGAAAAGGTATTCGAATTGAATATTATTTAAGTGAATTATCTGACCGACTTTCGAAATTGTTTGTTTGTTTTATTAATGTTGAAGCAAAAAGCAGAGAAATCAAAAAGTTGAAGAATTACTGAATTAGTAGGTGTGTATATTTTCATTTGCTATGCTTTCCCCTCTTTGGTTCGCCAAAGATGGCAACGTTTCATCATATTTTAGGCAAGCGTTATCTTTTTGCGCCGCTTCTCTGTTCTATGCGCCATGGCATATGGCCGATGAAAATGACATTACACAGCGCACCTAATAATAAGGTTATTACATCAACTTTCTCTTATATAAATCCCGTGCCATCATCACTTTGGTTTCAGCCGCATCAGTTCGGAGCGTATCTAAATCTAAACTGCCATCAGTTTGTTAGGCTTTAAACAATCGCGCTATGTCTTGCTGCTTATTATACCATACGTTAAATCTACTAAGTCGATGATTTGTAATTCACTTTTTTTGACTTGAATGAGCTTTCTTTTTTAAAAACGTCCTTTTTTTATAGGGGGTCACTTTATGGTGATGGTTGGCCGCCTAGCTGCGTTCTCATTGTTCAGCACCATTTTCTGCAATTCGTTCTAATTAGAATTTCACGGGACGTCAGTTATAAAACTGTCCCCCCGATCCCTGGGCTGCAATTCAATTTCACAAGACTCTGTCAAACAACTAAAACTCCCTCCCCCCACACTGCCACCCAGGCCATTCAGGCTATGCCCCATTTTATTTTTCCAACTCTTTTTTTCTTTCCCCCGTCATTTTGACTGGGCCGTCCTGATAAGTAGACGTCCGTATCGATCGCCGCCGCCTCTATATGTTGCCCGGCAGGCAACCCGCCGTGTGGCATACATATATAGCCCACGCCATTTCGCATTGTGTTTGATTATTATGATCATCACGTTATATAGGCGCGTCAGTCTCTGCCGACGTCAAGTTGATAGAAGATGGGAAAGAGAGCTGTTGTGGCGGTGCTATTATAGAGCAATAGCTATATACTCTATACAGATATGCGCCTGCTATAGACGTCGCCGATGACTATCAAAAGTCAGCCGAAAGTTTGCCGATCAAACTTTTCACCACAGAAGAAAACGACGATGAGGGACGGGTGCGAGCACATAGCACGGGACACACCGCCAGCATAGCGCCAGCAGCCTTTGCACAATGGCAAGCTTGATTACGCGACACTCAGCTCGTCTTTTATTCTCGCCTCCCGTTGTTGCGATGCGTGTTTGTGGAGAGTGATGATGACTGCTCTGCGTCACTACTCCCGCCCTATTAACATGTATGGATACTCTTTAGGAAAAAGTCGCGGCCAACCGTCGGCCGGGTGGTTCCTTGTATGCACTATATAGCGTATACTTACGGTGAGTATAGTATACGTACATGTACGATGTTTGACAGGGGTATTAGTATTATACGACGCGGATTTAATCGGGGCCTCTTGCACGCGACTAAAGGCGTCGAAAGATGGAGAAAGCGGAGATTACTGATATCAGGACACAGCGATTTATGTAGTATATACGCACACATACTCTCCCGCAAGCTATATAACACACACGGGCTACTTTAGACAGCTGACATTGTAGTAACTAATAGCGCGCGGTAGTATAGCTCGTGCTTGCCATTCCAGAGAGAGAAAACCCATTCATCGGAGAGTTCATAAAAGAAAGCACGGTGACGGGTTTTTGACGTGTTGACGCGCTTCATCCAGCACCGAGTGAAATGAAAATGAGGCGGCAGCAGCAAGCGCAGGGACGAGCGAATTGACGCGTCTCTTGATGAAATGACTCGATTCCGCGCGTTTGGCCCTTTGGCGCATCAGTTTCCAGCACAACCAGTTTCCATTCTCAAATGTGGCATCTCTCTATGCTGTTGGTGCGCGTCTATATATTTTCTATGACGTCAAACCTATAACCTATGAAGTAGGTGGTGTATTGATGAAGAAAATGACGAATTTCTCGTCATTATTCAGCTGCGCAACGGATATTTTGCATATTTCGCTCGACAAAAACCCGCAGAATGAGTGTAATGAGTCATGATCAAAAGGGGCTTTTACCCTTTGGACGTCGATGAATGAGTTCCCGTGTCGGCCTCTTTTGATTTTCTCTACCCTGTCCACACACACCCCAGTCATCACAGCGCTCTCTTATTTTATTTTAAATTGATTTTTTTTTTCCCGCTCCAGATTCCGGAAGCGTAATGAAGTATAGCTGGGCTCCCCTTCTATATATCTAGTGTTTCGTCGAGAGGGCGTGGGATGAAAACAGTTCATATATGCGAAGCCGGAAATCCCGCGTTATTAATGCCGCCATTCCACGAATATAATCCTTCGAGTATTGAACGAACGCGGAAAGTGTCTATCTCCCTCTCACGTCGTCGCCCACGCCAGCGTGAAATAGAAAACAAATGCCGTCACGTTCGATTTCACAACGTTGATAAAAAGGAGAAAAGGATTTATTTTTGTTTAATTTCCCTTCGAGAATAACAGGATCGCGCGAGGGGCGGCTGGATGAACTAATTTAAATGGATGGCTCGTCGATAATGATCTTACAAAGTGGATGGCTGTTTTAATTCAAGGGACGGATTTTTTCTGGTGGTCGCCATTTTTCTGTCGAAGCTCCATGATCAATTCATCATTTATTGTTGGCTGTCGTTGAAACAATTTCGGCAACGGCTCCTGCAACGACCTGCGCGCTCATTTGTTGGATTGTTATCGAGTGTTGAATTAAAAAAAAAAAGAAACATTGAAACTTGGACGGATGGCGAGTCCAATGCACCGACCCTCATATTATTAATACCTTGACTACGCTTGGCGTCTATATAAGAAATTAAAACCAAGAGACGAGGAAACAAATAAACTAAATGTAAACCGGGGTCCCTCCCCCAACAGCTTTTTTGCATTTCATGTATTACGTCTGCTCCTCGTCCTTACACAGTCCTCTTCTTCTCCTTATATCGATCGTGAACGCGGGTTTGTTCAAAGAGGAAACTGCTTATTTTATTGAGAAACCCCCTTGAATTACATTAAAAGTTCTTTTTTTCTCCTCCAGACATATTTATACATGCATTTATACGTAAGGGAAAGGAACAGGGTTATGCTGTGGCGGTCTATTGTTGTTGATAACATGTGTTTACCAACTCTTGTTGGCCTTACGTAACGCTACACTCTGCTCCACTAACCCATTTATAGACGTAGAAGTATTTTTTCTTTCTTTTTTTCGTCCAAGATCTAAAATGGAAATAGCTTCTTGAATCTAGTTGGGTACTGTGACCTGTGACGAGAGTGTGTAGGTCGGGTCTTGTCGTTTGTCGACTGTCGTGCATCAAGTCCTGACAGATTGAATTAGAAGAAAGAGTTTTCGGTATATTCACGCGGGACTGTGCTAAGTGTGCTATTTAAAGCGACAGAAATGAAACAGCAGCAGCCGTTGACGACAGGACGAGATCGAGTAATACTAACACACCATAACCATTTCCTACTTGGATATGAAGTTGCTACATCAGACCCTCACTAATTCAAATAAGATAGTTATATTCGAAACTATTCGTCATTGGAAACTTAAGGAAGTTTCATTAGTAAATTGTGAGCTTAAAGTGGACGAATAAAAGGTTAAAATTATAATCAATCAGGTCTTATAATTACTTCGCATCAGATAACGTGAAGTCTATAGACAGCTCAGCATAAATATAAAATCATTTCATAAACCGCGCAAAGTTATTGGCAAGTTTGAATGAACACGTGTAATAGGATCGAATAAGTCGGTCGTATAGAATCAGTTTGAGCGCGTATATTAATCCCAAACGTATTTGCCCAAGTTGTGAAAAGTTGGCCCCCATTTTAGCCGTAAATTAGGCTACCAAAACGAGTGCGCGGAAAGAGGCGATTGAACTCCGCGTTGGACCAGGCTCACATATATACGTAGCCTATATGCTATACGTGCTTCGCATTGATAAACGATCTACCGCCTACCTCTTATTATCCGATTCACGTTGAGTTAGTGAATTATAGACAATCGAGAGATCACTTTTTACAACTTTTTATTTACGCCCGGAAGTGTGCCATACTTTATTCTTCTTCCAACTGTACTTTTAATCCAGTTCACGCCTTCTCCCGATCCTATCCTATCCTATTTTTAGTTCATTTCACCAGCAGCACATACATGTCCGCACCTTTGATGTATATCCTAGCTCTCATTCTCTGAGTTGGAGGGTGGACCACTGGACCCGCGCCATCACAGCAGAGTTCGATCGTTCGGTATAATCTGGATCTTTGTCATCTTTGTCAACTAACCGCTGCAATGGCTAAGCAATATTTGATGACGACCGGGACTGATGCTGATAAACCTGCGTGTCCTTTATGTCGAATTGATCGCGAGTTGAACCGACAGCACGAATGCAACCAAACGCACCCGATCGGCTGAAACGTCGTTGAATTCATTCAAAATTTAAGATTGACGTGGTTTGGATTTCGTTTCCGATATCACGGGCCCTGCTGGCATTAGATGAATTAACAAACAGAAATGCCTACCGCTCTCAGTTGTACCGTTGCATGTATACCAACACGAGAAAATGTACAAGGCAACAAATCAAAGTTGAGTGGAGAACATCATCAATTCTTGCTGCTGTCAGGTTGCCAGCAGATGTCCATAAAATCTTGATGATTGGAAATCAATTTCCCCATGCCCATCGATGTGTGGCAATGGCATCACGGAATGAAGTATATATATAATATATAAGTATACCATCAGCGCAGGATCGATGAATCAATATATAGTTGCATCTTCGATGCTTTCCATCATTTCCTATAATAACTTGTCTTTCGTGACAAATACATATTTGTCCCGCGCCCTGTTATATATATTTTGATTTCATTTCGTGCAAGTATACAAGAAGCGGTTGGTATACTATTATTGGTAGAGATGATGGCCGCCTGCTGTGCTGTCTCCTGTCAAAGAGTATCTAATTCTAATCAAAAATGGACGGACACATTTGTGCTCGTCGTGTCGCTTGATCTATTATATTAAATATGTGTGTTGTTCAGACGCTGCTGGTAGCGATTGGATTTCAATTCAACGGGTCGTGTTGACTCTGCCAAGTGGCTCTTCTCGCCCGTGTCAACATATAACACTTGGCATCAGCTATATATAATAGGAAAGCAGCAACCCCATTTAAAATGAAGGGGAACGCCGATCCAATTTATCTGTCGATGAAGTGAAAAGTGGGCAAAAGTCAACACTTCCATTCTCCTCGTGATGATATGGTCCTCTTTAAAAAAACAAAAAAATAAACAAGCGGTATTTATTATATAAGAATCCAAAGGAGCCAGCAATGGCGCGAACGAAAGCTTAGATATTATACGGATCAATTCTGGCGGGTGCGGGCGCTTCCAAATGAATCGATAAAGGACAATTATTACGGAGGCTTTGGCTGGCGTCTATAATAATAATAAGCGAACCTGACTGCTGGGCGTGGGCGCGGCCCATGGCAGTAATGAGTTGTTCCTTCTATACCTAAATAGAGCATTATACACTGGGGGCGCTGGTTCTCATTAACCCTTTGCTCACATTTCCTATGGTACAACTTTGGTTTAGCCGATATGCAGGTCACCATTTCCCGTAGGTCGTTCATCCTTGGCATCACAACGACGTTCTACTTTTCGGGTTGTTGTGTGTGTGGGGATATATAGCAATGATACAACTTGTCATCCGTGATAAATTAGGATCAGACTGCTGCCGCTGGACTGTGGACGTCGTTGATTCAGTAGACGCGGGGGAGTACACATGTACGACAAGATATGTATATAGACCGAAATACATATCAGCCGCCATCTCAGCACCGTCCTGGTCCCGCGGGTACATGTGGAGGCCAGATAGCAACCGAGATCTAAAGTCCCCAACAGCACAGAGTTTTGTTGTCATCTAGGATCGATCTTGGTGTGGTCATTCTTTGTATACGTATATATAGGAGACATATATGTTGTCTGGAATACAGAACTGAAGATGCACACACTGTCATTCATTCATGTAAAATAAAAAATGTTTTTTCTCGCCTTGAATTTCTGAATGAAATGAAAGAAAAGGGACAATATGAAATCATTCAATAGTGGTCAAAAATCCATCACTCATCTGAAAAAAGCCAATAGCCTCAACTGATGAATATAACGCGGGAGAGCTGCAGCAAGATGAAAACAAAAGCAAACAGAAACTAAACCAACTTGCCAGAACATATAGGAAAAAAGAAAAATAAGGAAAAAGAAAAAAAAGAGCTCAAAAGAACAAGCGCCATTCTGCTGTTATTGAGCCATTTGAGGAAAGCCAGATGTCGGCCTGTATATAGATCTATCTATAAGCCCACAACCGATATATTCTTCTTCGTCGGTTGTTATATATATATTTGTTGGTACTATTTGCTAGCCCCGCGGGAGTCGCGCGCTCTTGATGCTCTTTCGGCCTTTCGTTTGTGTCTTTCTAGACATCTGCGCTCCTTTCGCTTCTTCATTTTGTTTTTCCCTTTTAATCCTTTTTTTGGGGGTTGATTTGACGGCGAGAAACAAGTGCCCCGACCCCCAACAACATCAATACGTCCTGAAAGAATAAAACATTTTTTCTCAGTATACAGCAACGTACTTTCTATCAATAGTTTAGAAGGTATTATTATAGTATGCCGTATGGTGCGGAAGGATATATTTTATTTAACTTTTTTGTTTTCCTTATTTATTTCTATAGATGCCAGTAGTTGAATGAATGGGGAACTCTCAGCTCAGGACCAGAGAGTCAGTCTTTCCGGACAATGCAATCCGCATTTCACGCAACAATGGAATGACGAACGCTCGCAGGCTATGTGCTGGGATGGACACCCCAGCCAAAAAAAAAAGAAAAAAGATCCAAGCAATATGTATTATATTCTTGCATCGCATTGCGCAATATAAAAAAAAAACGTGCATCTAATAGCTTTTACGCGCGTATATAGTTGTGTCAAATAGCATTAAACGTAGTATAACTATTCATATTGTTTGATGTCATAGAGAAACCAGTTAGAATAAGTGATAGATTGAGAGAGAGAAAGAGCATCAGCGCAGTGCTGCGCTACTTTTACCTGGTACATAAAGATCTTAGAAGATTATACTAGAACAGTGGGTGTGTTGGCATGGAAGAGGTTGGCAGCACTTATTTTGATTCATCCTTCTTATATATCTTCTTCGATGTATTATCTTTATTACATTTATTTTCCCTCCAGGGCTTAAAAAACAACGTTGGCCCAACTCTCTTATTTATTGTCAAAGAACAACTTAGAGATTTAAGATTGAAAAGAACGCTTCCGGTGTGCCGATCCTACCTCAACAAATAATGGAGTGATGTCGTCTGGCGGTCCCCGTTAATGCCCTGGCGGATTTGTCTGCCTTGCGGCCATTCCACTTTCGTTGATGCAGTGAATAACAATTTCGCTGTCTCGTGCGGGCGGTTTCATTTGATAATAATATAGATCGAAAGCAGCAATATCTATTTTGATGTTTATTATAAATCGCGAGACGAGACAAATCGATATGCGGTTATAAGGACCGTGGAACGTTGACCATATGACTTAATATGTACAGTACTATAAGCGATAGAGTTTAAAATAACGGGAATAAAATTGTCGGTCGAACGTTTTACAAGATATCAACCGAAACTATATTTTCCCACCAGCAGTTTTTTAAATATTACCAATTCCATTGAAATCCAATTTCCGTGATGTCAGCTATAAAGCTCGCTCAAGTCATTTTCATTGAAGACTTGAAAGATCCTTGTGTTTCCCATCTCCAGTTCTCCTGTACATACATATATACGCACTCGGTTGCTTATATACACTAATAATATTGGGGCGGATGATTATCTTTTATTTCTAGGTGAGCGCACAAATCAATATGAGCGGCATAGAGAAGCAATTCCGGCCATGTATAAGCAGCCAAGCATGCATACATGTACATCGATCACCTGTGTGCTGTGTGTTCATTTTCCCAACGGAAATAAATATATCCACCGCTGATATTCTCCAATTCCTATCATCCCCCTATCTCTTTTCAAAAAAGGGTGCGCTGCTGGCTTCCATTTTTATTGATTTCTCCATTTCAAATGATTATATTTATTAAATACTAAACACGTTTTGAATCTTATTCCGGGTAGATGACGAATTGGTCTGACTTCTTCACTTTCCTTCACGACCCTATAGGCTATATCCCATATTATATCAATAATATAAGAAGCCGCTCTAGCTATAGGCTGCCCGAAAAACAACTTTCCGACGCGTCGGCGTCGGCGGCACTGCCAAAACAGACGAAATAAAATTTCGCTGACGGTTTCGAAGATTGGCTTACCTCGTCGCTCTAAAAGGCTGAAAAAGATGAAAGGGGGTCGCGTGATTGCTTCGCTATATAGTATATACACACGTATACGACACCCGCACACGCGCGACGTTCAAAGCCAGCCAGCCAGCACAGCGGCAGCTCTATAGCGCCGATGCTATGGCATCTCTCTCGGAATGGATGGATGGATTCCACGGCGTGGGCTTCATTGAATTGGAATCTTGACGGGATTAAAATCAGCGTCGCTCTCGGCGCCCAAGAGACGCCGATCCTTATATAATTCCATCGCTCGAAAATCCTCGAAAAATCAAATCGGCCCCAATTAATTTTCTTTTCTCTTTTTTTTCAGTTAGACTTCCGCCGCTGTTGACGTCATATCCGAACAGTATCTTTTAAAAATATGGGCAGGTTAATACAATTGTTTATTTTGCGATTCCTAGCTCCTGAGGTAATTCTTTTTCAGGGATGACGACTTGATAGTTGATTCTCTCTCCCAGTACCCAGTGTCAGCACCGTTGCCATACATATCGATCCAGTAGATTTGCTCCAAGAGTCGTGTGACCCTTCGGAAGGCGGGTACGATGGTTTCTTGGCAGAAGAATGTAAAAGAAGAAGGGCCAAACTCTGAAAAAATAAAAAAAAAAAGTGCCGGCCAGGAGTATAAAGAAAATGGTGGAAAACGAGGAAACTGCTGGCGATTGACGTCAGAGGTTGAAGACGAGAGCGGACGCCAGCGTCAAGCCAGCCACGATAGATTCTTGGCACAAAATGGACCCAATGAATGGAGCTCATTAAACATCGTCGACGTATTTTTTTGGCCAAGAAAAAAGAAGAGGGAAGGGAGGAGAGGGGAGGGGAATTCGCATATAGAATATATAGGCAACCGGGCAGAAAAATACCGACGCATTTTCATTGATTGGATTTTCCGTCGTCGTTGTCTGATGGTGCTGGGAGGGGGGGGGGGGGGCCATTTGAAAAGGAATACTATACACGCGCAGGCTGCGGCTGCTGTCTGTATTACTCAGACGTCTAAATATCAATGTGCAACAATAATACTATATATCTGTGTAGGCCATAATGTATAAGAAGAAAGCGAGCGAAGATTTGGCGTCGTTCGCTATTATATTGTCTCTTTCCTTTCCACCAACTTGCCAACATGCAGCCAGCAGAGGACGGCCCAAATTGCGTTGGATCACCTCCTGAAAGCTTCCTCGTCAAGTGGCATTTACAATAAATGCCCAGTCACAAAAGAAAACAAGAAGTAGAATACAGCAGCTCATGTGTGTGTTTAGCGCAAGAAAAACATCAAATGTAGGCTATCGGAAATTTGGCTTTTGGCCATATGTACCCTATAGCCTTGTTGCCACTGTCTCGGAGCGCGTGGGATTTTCTCGTTTATTCCCCGACACACATCAAAGTTTTCCTATTTCTTCGTATATAGAAATAAGCGCTCACTATACATTCGAGCGTCGGCTGGCTTCTCAGTCCCCTGGCAACTTTGGCACCCGCGCATTTATACAGACCCTCATAAAACATGAAGTCATTCGTTCGAAAAGTATACATACAAGGATATTTACACGCTTTAAATAGGCTTAGATGTAGTATGTAGTACGTTACGAATTATAAACTCAAAAGTCATCTTCCGCCAGCTCCCCTATATATGTATAATACGGATGAAAAGTTGTGAAACCATGTATCCATGTATAGAGGCAGCACTTATTACATAATTGCTTCCTTTCGTCCACAGCATCGTTGGATATTCTAGACGCAATCCTCTTTTCAATTTTTTAGGCCTATGTAGAGCCTACTCTTAAAAATCCTTAAAATCGAAAAGAGTTCGCTGCCTATTGCATCACAACGAAGCGGCTTCCTCATCTTTTTTTTTTAATTCTCTCCCCTGTATATAAACATGTAGTATATACTCTCACTCTCTCAGTTCTACAGCACTCTTCTTCTTCTGCTTCCTTTATTCTTTTTCTTGAAAGTTTATTTTCTTTTAGATTATTATTTTCAAGGGAAGCTGCTGCTGCTGCACCTTATTGATCGGAACACGGCGAATAAGAGAGAGAGCAGAGCTAGGAGAGTTTTGTTAGCCGTGCACTACATCAAGTCACGCCCCCGCCTTCCGCGACTCGGGGCACTTTTCATCTTCTGAGAGAGAGCGACTCTCGTCTGCTTACGCTTTCCTCCTTTTATCTTTTCGGAGGCATAGAGCAGCAAAGTCTAGAGCTAGACTATATACAACAACAGCTCGACAGCATAGTATATATGAATGCAACAACATCTATATAACAATGCAAAGTCGTCTGAGCTTTTTTCTAGTTCAAGTCTCTAGTCCAGTTCAAATAAAGTCGCGCTGAGCTGAGAGACAATTTTATTTCCACCCTCAAAAGTCAAAACGTATATACAGGAAACATGCGTATATAATATAGAAGAAAAAGGATAAACCCGGGAGAACTTAATAGGTCCAGCAATGTCGCAGGGAATAAAAAGGTCTCTTGTAGTTGTAGCCATTTTCTGCATGGGCTAACGTATCTAAGAAAAAGAGAAAACCGTCAGAGAAAGGAACAAAATTCAACTTGGAGTCTCTATATTATATGTATGTATATAACCAAAGAGTTGCTGGTGTATGGTATACATGAAAGAAGAATGAGAACCGAGCGAGAGAGCTTGCCGGTCTGATTTCCATTCAGCTGGCGAGTGCTGCTGGTGGTGGTGGCCGGTGGTGGCCAGCAAGAGATGCTAGAGAGACACCTACTAGATAGAAAAGAAAGAAGATAAGAAGAAACGGGAAGAGGTGGACGTGACACCGATGGAAAGTGGACGAGTGGATTCGCCGCTGAGCTGTGCAATCCCATGCACATCGCATTGTATCAAGAATAGAGTATATAGCGAAATTCAACACTACTATACCGCCATAGCATCATGCAAGTTGAAAGCGAGCTCCAAAGCTCCTCATTTTTCTCGCTGACTTATTCAGTAGCTATATTAGAAAAAAACAGAAACTTGATAACCTCATCTCTCGCGACAGCGTCTATAAAAGTGGAACTTGAATTATAAGGAAAAAATCCGCGTCTAGATAGCTCCCTTTAATCTAGATATAGAAACGCGCTCCTCATTTTCTGAGCTTTCATTTATATATTATATTAGAGATGACGAACGAATAGCTGTTATAGCAGGTTCATTTACTTCGGGGCAGTTCAAACACACAACTCTGATGTAAGACGACGACGTTTTATAGATATATTCTCGCCCGTGTCTCTATAATAATAATAACGACCGGCATATTTATTCGCCTATGCAAACTGCTTATAGACGTGAATTATATCGAGCGGAGAGACACCGTGACTTTTGCGCAGCACTTTGGTATATCTGAGATGGCCTTGTCTCGTTTTCGTGAATGTCACCAAATCGTCTCCTGCCTCATTATCAAAGACGTCATAATATTAAAAAAGGGGGGAAACGCCCTGTGCTGTGCTGTCTGCCCTTCAAGTGAGAGTCATTGCCATGCACAAAAGTTGCGTTTAATGGAGCCACAAGAAGCACTAGCCGATTTAATCCGCCCGAAAAAATTGAGTCACGACCAGCAGCAGCAGCAGCAGCAGAGAATATCTATGCAGAATATAGAAAATTGAACAATAGAATGGATTAGGATGACTTCGTATATAGGAGATTGACAATCACGTGCTGGTCTAAGACTTATTTTTTTTCTTTTTTGCGTTGTATGAGTCGTGACAAAGTGAGAGAAGAAGAAAAGGGAGGGAGGGGGATATTGAATCGTCGTCGTATATAGTCGCGGCGAATCGGGCTGCACGTGATATCGGGGGGAGTGCTGTGCCAAGTTCCCGTCTCTAGCAATCTAACTCTCGTCTCCCGCCCAGTCAACGAGACTCGACGGCATTTATGCGTTCGTAAAACTGCCACTATAACGCGTCTAATAGTATTATTCAAGGTCTTATTCTCCCTCTACTCTTTCAGTTGCTTTCTCTTTCTTGGCTCCTTTCTCCTGAATTAAAACAAAATTTAAAGTACAAGTATACACAGTAAAGGGTCGTCGTAGCGGTGCGGCTGAACTATTGAAACATTTAGAATTGATCTGCGTCCGATACCTTTTTTCATTTTATCATAAAACAGGTGCGCAGTGCGTTGTAATTCATAGAGAAGGTATGTACAGATCTTGTTTTCAAGGTGTAGTGAGTTATGTCTTCTGCGTTGTAGCTGTATTAGGCTGTAGAATGGTCGTATCCCAGCTTGTAATACGTACGACAATCCTCCTTCAACTAAAGGGTATTTATAATGTGCAACTGTTAACGGTCCAGGTCTCAGCAGACGCGGCAATGTCTTGCAAAACAAAGTGAACCTGAACCCCCTTGGGAATTTGTCAATACAAAATAGATTTTATCGATTAGTGTAGCACTTCTTTATTCAATCTAGAAAACGCGCTCTCATCTGTTGCGAAGGGCGAAAGATCTATAAGGCGAGAAGGCGAAACAATGTCGCCACTGCAATCGAACTCAGCTATCTCTCTATTTAATATAATATAGCTATACCATTGCTAATATTATATCACTGATGAAAAAGTTGTTTGGGGTATTATTCTTTTTCATTGTTTTCCGTTGATCTACAGTCTTGTCTACAGTAGGTAGTAGTTTTATTGCCACCATTTTCTCTCGGTGGTATATATTATACCTGTAACTTATTGCTGCTGTGCTGTAACTTAGCAAAAAGTAAAGTTGCCGACCGATGGGGGGGTTCGAGAGTAGTATTACCACAGCACGGTCACAAAGATGCGGTAACACAACAGCGCGGCCACTATGTAAGTGCTGTGCGCGGTGATTTATTGGTAATGTCCTTTCACATGATGTTTCATTGGGTTCAAAATATGGATCAAGTCGCTTCAACGGGAGTCGTTGATCGTTATATATATCAGCAGGTTTTTGTAAACGTATCTTATATTAGCCCTATACCGAGATCAAATTCCCATTAAATTACATAATACGTTATTGTGACTTGTGAGTGTATATAATATGGTGGTGTTTTACTGCCAGTCGATTATTATAATGATCGGTGTTGTGTTAAAAAATATTGCTGGTTGTATTACATTACTTTCAATGGAATTATTTGCTGGGAGTCGAGATGATAATATACCCTATTAGGAAGCCCCTTTCGGTGATATCTTTAGGCTATATATGTAAAATTCTACCTTCATATAGGGCGCTAATACTTCTAAGAAACTGGTAATCGACACCTTTATTCATTATAGAAGGCGGCATTCACGACGGGCAGCAGATAAAGAACTAGTTATTATTTACTATTCCGATGGCGTAATTGCTGCCTACAAGTATTATGCCGATATATATACACACACAAGCGTCATATGACGAGAACTGGGCGCCATCATTTATATTCAACACGCAATCAAACTTATTCATCGTTCCTAAAAGCTGAATTTATTATACATGTGAAATGAAAAGGTTCGCAGTACCATGTATTAATAAGAATGTATATATAGTGATGTTATGTAAGGCTATATAGAATTATTATATAGGAGCATTGAGAGCGCGGCCTCTTCAAGTGCAAAGTTTCATCAGCCATTGGACTTTTGCGTGCTCCTTGCTGCCGTCGTCTTGTATGATTTAGTGGAGCTTTTAACTTGGATCCTTTCGTCAAATCCTTCACCTCCATCAGTCCATCCATTGTCCGAAATAGTGACCGTTGGGGTCCATAGGGCATAGGCCATCTCACCATCCTCTACGGCTCCCCAAACGACTGA
Source organism: Daphnia pulex (assembly GCF_021134715.1). Classification (NCBI taxonomy): domain Eukaryota; kingdom Metazoa; phylum Arthropoda; class Branchiopoda; order Diplostraca; family Daphniidae; genus Daphnia; species Daphnia pulex. Next base: position 4,168,002 of record NC_060022.1, read on the forward strand.
ATTGGCACTGTAAAGCGAACGAACTCCGGACACCAGCCAACGGCATAATGGTGATAAACAGCCCTATAAAGCAGAGCTAAAAGACGAAGAAAGAGAGGAATTGTCCGCAACTCAAATGTATTAGACTTCGCATATACTATATAAGGACTCGCTTTTAGATGGCGACCAATGGGAGTCATGCACGAGCCCGTCTGCTGGCTTATAATGCAGACGTCTGAGATATATATACAGTCAGCAGCAACCAGCAGGAAGTTGGAGAAAGTGCCAGAAAGCCATTGGACATTGTTTGGATGTCCGGTATATATACACACACTCACAGGAGCAGCTCTTCTATAGACACAAAAGCTGCAGCGCAGTTTAGCTCCTGGGACGAGAAGTTTTGATGCAACCCGCCCAAATGAGAAGCGATTCACTGCTGTCGCCGACGTCTATATAGTCGGGGGAAAATAGTAAAAAAGGTTCAGCCGAGCTTCAATTACTTTCTATAGAATCGGTTTAACCAAATTGAAAGGCGAGTGGAATCGATTTAGAGGCGCCATTATTCAATTTGGAAGAAGAAGAAAAAATGGCTGTTGCTGATGGAAGAATCTTTTTCGTCATTGAAAAACATTTTGATTAAATTCGGTAAGTTATGCGACAGATGAGTTCACCTTTGTGTCTTTTTTGAATACATACATACACATATAGATTTGTCCTGATAACGAGCGAGCGCGCTATACATTACATGTTCTTATGAATGATGGTATAATGAAAAAGACTCTCAAATGGTTTGGTATTTTTAGTCCAAAATTGGCTAGCTATATCAATGAAGAGTTTTGAATTTCAATTGAATGGGATCAACTGGAATGATGAGATGGCGTACGTGCATGTGATGGAAAAATCCAAAGATTGCACTCGGCGTCAAATTAAACTTTTCTTTTTTCTCTCGTTCATGTACAATGTTAGCTACAATCAATAGATTAGGGCTAGACAAACACGATTGAACTAGGAGATAGGAAAGGATCATTGGGGATTGTGAAAGAGCTAGGCTATATGGCAGACGACGTAAAACGGTTATCCCTTTCTCAGCAGCACTGGAATAGGTCTATAATGGCAGAAGAAGGTCCTCAATTACGTTGTTTGATCGGGTAAAATCCTAAAAGGGATCTATATACCAGGAAAAAAATTGAAAAGAAAAGCCAACAACAACCATGTTATATTCTATATAAAAATCAAGATAGTCCCCTCAATCCTATGCAGCCAACAAAAGGGAAGAAGTCTATAAATAGCTACATATATTTGATGCGGGAACAAAAAATTCTAAGCCGTTATGGTTCGTTAGAACTCAAACTTGGTCAACTGTACTTCCAAGAAAAGTATATAACCGTGCTCTTTTTTGCCGTTTTTTGCATGCCTTTTCATCGTTTTTTTTTTCTCATCTTTTTATTATAGGCTATCTCTGGAATAAAGAAAACAAGCGCAATATTTGCCAATGTTCTTCTTCTTTGTCAAAGAGAAAGAGATACAGTCTTGCAAGATGGAAGCCATTTTGACGAATCGGAAACAGAGAAAAGACAAAAAACATCTGGGACTGCTGCTGGGACAAATATATAATAAGGCATCGGTCCGTCGACTGCCCGAAACTATTTACTTTCCAAGACTTTCATCATTGACGCTATAAGAGAGACAAGAATATAAAAGGCAAGGAGTAGCCTATATAGGACACGAACCGAAAAGAAGCGTGAATATAAAGATTAAAGAAGCAAAAGATAATCAACTTTAGAACGACCGTGCCTTTCTTAGATATAGGATTTTCTTTCACGAAGTTTAATTTTCTCTTGTTAATAAGTCAAGATCAACAGTTCACCTATGGTACGCCCTAATGCATTAAACAAATTGTTTGAAATTAAATGCGACCAGGAAGTTATTCAAGCATAAGCACGGCGCGGTCTATACTTCATTTCAAAGTATTAAAAAGTTACATTATATTCCTTCAACCGCATTACATGTATAGCCTATAGTAGTGTTGACCTACCGGCACAAAAGATCTTCATCAACTTTATGTGTCGCAGCAGCTAAAGCGGATGCATCATCGATCAAACAAGTTGAGGACACAACATGACAGCATCTACTAGCTAGCTCACTGATGGAAGTTCTATCATCTTTTTATACTTTCACGCCGTCTCCTGTAGAATAACCGTATAGATGTATAACCTGACCTAAACTCTATACATAGTTAATGATGTAACAAGAAAAAATATGCGAGTTCCATCTTTTCTTTCTTTTCTCCATTCTCCTTATATATATAATATCAGAAGGCGAATTTTTCAAAGTTTATTTGACGGACTTATAATATAATATAATTATAGTATATTACATAATATACATGTAGATAGGACTGCCTTAAAAAATAAGACAAATGCAACAGTATGGAGTATAGAAAGCTCAAACAAATAACTCGACGAGAGGATATGAAAATGTATATTACGCGGCGCAGCAAATAGCGGTTTTTTGATTGAAGAAACACACACATTGTGCTGTTATATTATGTCGTTTCTTTCAGGATTACCACCGTAGATGAAACTCACCTTAAATCAACACAGCAACACTAGCCTAATACCCGTTTTTTTTCGGAGACAAGGTATGCGCTGCTGCTGCTGGGTGATGGGCGTTGGAGCAATTGGAAGTTGCTGCTGCTTGCTGCTTTGCTTGAAGAATCCGACGAGATGACGGGGCCGTAAATGATGAAAGACGCGACAGGATGATGATTGCATTCGTAGGCTCGAGCGGAATTGATGTGTCAAGCTTACGAATGAGAAGACGGACTACAATGCACAATATATCAGACTCGAGACCCATCCGTGGGTCGGCAGTCGGCTTCACAGCATATATACACTACAGCAGTATATATTATTTGCAGCAGTCTACTGTGTACAGGCTGCAAACTCTTTTATATGACAACTGTATACGAGGCTGTGGGAAGGGACCCGCTTATTTGTTTGAAAGTGTCGGTGCTGTATATAGATATATGTGTCATTGGCAACCAAGCCTGTTTCTTCTTATGCTAATAAAGCAGCATGCATAATTCGTAAATAGATGTAATAGGCCTTCAGCTATTCGGTCTATTACACGTGTGTTTCCGGCAACCGGAGATATACAAACACGTGTAGAATAACAAAGCCTGTTATAACCTTTTCCTTTAGAACAAATGAAGATGTGACTTTATCATGTGCTGGCAGTCACAATACATAATAATGGAGTCACGTTCTCATATACAAGATATTACACAATTTAATTGGCGCGCCAAGTTGTAGTTTTAAATTTGGAATTACATAACTCATTGTTGTATCATTCGAGTCTTATTTCAGATAAACTAATAATAATAGTAAAAGTAGGTCGACACAACGGAGGCCAAATAAGCGCGCTCATAACAACAAACACTCAATCATTGATCTCCACGTGTCTCCCAATCGTTTCAATCGAGCAGGCCAGCAGCAGCAATACATTTGTAGATAATAGGTCTCTTTGTGTGTTATTAGAGAAGCCTCTGAAGTATATAATAGAGAAAAGAAAATATGAGGAAACAATTTTCTCGCGCGTATCCTACATCACACAGAAAGAGAAATAAGCGAATGCAACACAGAAAAAAAGAAAGGTTTTTAAGAGTCAGGAACACCACCAGGAACCAGGAGCCATTAGCCACAGGAGACGTGGAGTGAGACATACAAATGCTGGGCGTGGTTACTGCAAGAGTGAAGAGGAGAAGACGATATATTATATGCTGTGCTGGTGTATATAATGTACATGTACACTATACACACCAGCACGGAGCGGCTATATAGCGTCGCCCCGTGTAGCGTCTATCTCCCCCGTCCTACATGTATCCTATAGTATCACGCGGTAGGTTGCTGCGGCTCTTTTGTGTCGAGCATTGATGTGCATGTATGCATCTCTGCTGCGCCGCACTATCAGCAGCAGAGACTGAGCTGAGGTCTATGCTGGCTAGATTTCAATTTCGAATCGATCGCTTTCTCCTCTGTCTCGCTCTCGATCTTCCTTTTTCCATCTTTTTTTATTTTATTTTATTTTACTTTTTTATTTTTATTTTGATTCGGGAGCGGCTGCGGGCCGCGAGATCGATTCTACCCTCACCGTGCTCTCCTGTGCTTTCCGCCCATGTCTCTTCCTGTCTTTCATTCCATTTGCTCTTTCCTTGGTTCCCTCCTTGTGCTGCTGCTGGGGCTGTGCCGTGTTCTATCGTTCTTTGTCACTCGCTCCTATATAAATGTTCACCGCATTTCGCCTCTCGCTGTGATGGGTCTCTCTCCCAAAGTCCCCGATATAGGAGGAGAATTAAAGAAAATGTCTGCACGGGGCTGCTCTGTCGTGTGTGTTGGAGCTGGAACACGGGCGCAGCATCATTTCATCGGGGAAAAAAAGAATAAAACACGCACCAAACGGAGAGAGAATTCAATTTATTTTGAAGGAAACATTCGAGAGAGAGAGAAGAAGAATATGAGACAAAGGGGCCGTGAGCGGAAGGAACGAATGAAAAAAGCATTAGACGATAATTCACAGGCAAACATCTAAACGGATAGAGGTGCTACGACACGCTGCACCATTATAGATATCATATTTGCTGCTGCCGGGGCCGTCTCTCTTTCTCTCATCTGTGCTGCGCTTTCCATCTCGTTATATAGCCGCTTCTTCGCGTTGACTATATAGGACTATAACCAGAGCCGCCCATTCCCCATGGACTATACCGAATATAAATCCCCTTTGATTCTTGTACCATATACCTATACAGCCATCATGTCGACGGAGCGCGGGATGTTCAAATTTTTTATTTTTATCGACATCAGCAAAAGTTCTTGGGTATAATAACCAGAACCAGAGCTTTAAAACATGAGCTGTGTTGTAATATCCTATACTATTACATATTAATATTCCAGGTGGTTTGTCAAGTCTTTTACATAATAATATCTAGTCTCTTGATCTCTCCTGGGCGGTCCCTTTTCACCATTGATTCCTATTATATAATGTGAAAAATTAGAACTATACAGCCTCTTTTGATGAGAGGTTCTCATTATATTCTATAAGAATTATTGTAGGGTACGGTTTAGTCGAAATATTACGTAAGAGGAGGTCTGCGGAGGTCTGCTTTGGAGTTGATTTGCCTCCTCCCGTTTGCTCCATTTGCAGTTGCGGTTCCGCCTGAGCATTAGCAGACGTCGCCCTCGTTTGTCTTTTGTCCTACCCAATTTCCCGACATGTATTGGGGCTTCCACGTCTATATAGAGTACATGGTACAGCATCAGGATCGACTAGGGTATCTTATTATAATTTGGCGTGCCTCGGCCAGGGCTTCGCGCGTGGCGTGGTCATTGCGCAGCAGGCAGTTAATGAACATCATGCCCTACATCTCTATGTGTACAGACACCGTCATATACCGGAATATAAGTTGGTACGCGCACTAATGACATCCTGATGTGTCTCCCGCTTTCTTCTCCGCCTCTCTTCCGTCTTCTCTCCCTCCTCCTTCATCTTCCTTCTTTCCCTCCCCCGTTTTTAATACTATCGTCTCTCTCTCCCGCATGTCCGTCTCTTATCGATCGGCTGGTGATTGGAACACGTTGCTGCTTTCTATGTAATATATAAAAGACCATCTCTAGTTTCCGCTATGGCTGATTTGTCTCCCAATGTGCCTGGCTCTGAAGCGGAACTTTTTCTTTTTCATTTTTTTTTTTTCTTTTTCTCTTAAATCAAAATGAAAAGGAGGAACTGCAACCATCATTTGCCGTCTGGCCGTTGATTCAATTTGAGCCGAACCTTGGTATATACAGCCATGTAGCATAGAGCGGGAATAGTACATGATGTCACACATATATAAGATATAACGTATAGTATAGTACGTCTCTCAAAGTCTGCCGATAAGCAACAGAGCGCCGGAATCGTGTTTCTGCTGCTCTGACCCCATAGATAGACACGAGGCTTGGGGTGGAACGATTGAATTTGCTCTCCTTGACAGTGACGTGGCTGTCACACAGGAACAAGTTTCCGGAACTGCTGCTGGATGCTGTGGATTTCTTTTGGGTCCGCGCGCGCGGTCCCTTTTTTTAACTTGCGCGAATTCGCGGTTACACATTTCAATCCCGGCTGGCAGCTCCCGCATGGTACACGTGAGTGCGCGTACAGATGTGGGATTCCAAAGTTCCAGAGGAAAAAATCGGCCCACGTTTTATATTAATATTGATTTTAAAAAATGGCTCAATCGAAGCTAGCATTTTTGATTTATGTAAAGTTGGATTTTGATAGAACTATCTAGCGTTATATTTCGCATTGATTTTTGGCATGAATGAAATAAGATCGCCGATATAAAGAAAAAAAGGATATGCGAATATCAACGAGGGAGCAGGGAGATGATAAGCTTGTGCGAATGGAGATTGATAATGTCCAGTGGGCCAGCAGCGGCCAAGTCTCGAAGCTTGACGATTCTCGAAAAAGCTTAGCGGGCGAAAACTGTTCTATTTGCAGTATGCCCGCAGGTCTCGTTTGTCATTTTGTTTGCCCCGCGCTTGAGTGATCCATACAGGCCTCGGCCACATCTAGTATATATCTACTAATCCGTGTTCTCCACTACTTTCCACCAACGCGAACCACTTCCCATGTGGTTATATGTATATGGTTACCATTGTGCACGTCAGATATATACCTGGAACTCTCGTCACAAAAAAGATGCTAAGATCTTATATTTATACTATAGAATGTCACCGTGCAAAAAAATAGGAACAAGTAATAGGGTATATAGGCTACCTGATATAGCTCCTTTTGTGTCACGGAAGGTTTTTGTGACACGGATCAACAGACCGACAAAAAAAAGGACCATAGGCTACTGATAGGACTATATAGCCTGTGTGATGGCCTCTAATGCACGTACAAAATGGGCTGGGGGAGTATAAAGGAAGGAGAAAAAAAGCTATACAGATAAGTTGATTTCCGTTTCGTGCCGCGCAGCACAGCACAGATGGGAAGGTTTTTATAGTTTCTTGATTCAATTCACAAATTTTTTTTTCTGGCACGCAATTTTATTGAATCGCGATTGGTTCTTTTTTGTGTGTGTTGACGTCCGTGTATAACACTGTATAACTTATAACCAGTCATCAATTACACAAATACAAATTCGCAGCAGATATGAAAAGGGCATTTTCGGACAGAATATTATAAGTTGGCAGCATCACGAATATGTTTGAGAACATCTCAGCACTCTCGGCCAGCAGTTCACGCGTTAAGTGAGTGCCAGTGTGACAGAGTGCAAGAGTAAACATCTCGACGGCTATTACATCGAAGAGAAAGTGGCAAGTGGCGTCGTCTAATTATTTGAACAAGGAATTCTGTTGATGACTCAGTTAATCATTGCACCTTAATTTATATAGTATGATAATTGTAACGACTGGATTTAACTGCATTTGAATACACCTCAAATCTTCATTTGTCTTTGCGCCTTATGGGGATCAAAGTTGCCAATCTTCCCACAATATAATAATAATAATAATCAGTAAACCTTTTAGAATACATTTTTAACGTTCGCGATTCAATCAAAGACCTGCGGTGAGTACAATCATAAAAAATAAAGAGAGAAAACAATAAAGAAATAAATTCAAACTATATAAAAAAACACAAAAAAAAACGGCCGACATCCTGAGGCCATATCGATCGGTGAACGAGACTCGGATGCAGCATTCGAGAATGTATGAATTCGGTCGGAAGCGGCGGGGATTGACGACGGGTGCGGGCATCAGTCATGAGCAGCGCTCATAGCCATGAGCAGATCGATAGCGAAGAGGAAAACACACGGACAAATACACACAGCAGCAGCAGCAGAGAGCTGAGAGAGAGAGCCGACGACCAGCACACCCAGCCAGCCAGCATGAATAGGGCTAGCTATATAGGAGGAGAATGGCACGCGTGCTGCTCTAGGACTTGTACATATAGAAAAGAGAAAGAGACTGACGCGTGATCAGGACATAGTGCTTTCGCTTCCGATCCTTTCCCTTTCGGTTCCATCACCATCGTCACGTCAGACATCATGGACATTGGACAGGGGTGGTTATATCGCCACTTTCCCCCGCACTGCTGGCCACTACTACTTCACTCTCCTTGATGCTGTCGTCTCTTTCTCTCGGCGGCCAGCATCGACCGGTCGCTGAGAGCCATCGTATTATATGCCATCTATATATCCAACCCTAGACACACACACACACACATATAGATCGCTCTCCTTATGTACATAGACTGCTGCTGGCCCCATTCACTTTCTCGCCGCTCCGATGACGATGCTGTGGCTGCTGTGGCTGAGTTGTCGCTTCTTAATCCGGATCTACTTTCCAGCTTAGAAGAAGAATATATATCTATTGGAGCTTATACAATGGCCAGCTAACAAGAAGACGAATTGTGGTCACTGTATATTACTATTCCTTATTTCCCCTAATATTTTTATGCTCTCATGTTCAATGATGTGTTGACCTCCAAGCAATTTGTAGAGAGTCAATACTCGATGTAATAGCGCAGCAAACAATTCTTCACATTTCTTGCTGCTGGTTTCTTTGATTTCCAGAAAAAATGTTTCGATTTCACATCTCACCAACAATGCTAAACAAAAAAAGAAAATTCAAATCAAAGTCAAAGCCAAGAAAACAGAAGAATAATACAAGAAATAGTCGAGAGCTGTATTACTTTAGATCGATGCCAATCCAGCGTACAAATTGCTCATGAGAGTGCCGTCGTACAGAGCGGAACAATTTGATATCAAGTCCACGATTTCGGTTTTTCTCGATCGATGCTGCAATGCTGGCGACTGCAGCACAGATTCGTTGAGATCCAGCAGTCAAAGGGTCCCAATAATAGACTTATATATATATAGAGAGAGCTGACCCTTATGTAACGAAGACTTTTGTGTGTTGCCGCCGAGTCGCATGTATAGAGAGAAATTGACTATACAATACTACTAAAATATACAGAGGAACAAAAAAGAGAAAGACAAAATAGACAGAAACTGTTGGGGTTTTTTTTTTTTTTGCTCTATAATCTATATAAGGAAATAAAAAGCCCTCGTTTACACAGTATGTAAATCACCGACAAGTTGCTTATTTCGCCATTTCCACCCTCGTCGTTCCGCTCTCCGCTTCTCGTTTTTTTTTCCCTTTTTTTTTTGTTTTTCGTCTTCAACTTCAAAGGGAAACGAGACAGGGGGACAGTGAACGATGACCCGTCTCGCTCATCCTTTATAGTTGCCATCAGCAGTTAAAATGTTGCTATACATGATTCTCGAATAATATAAAGCGCCGGGGAAAGCTATAGCGGTGTTTTTTTTGGGGGGGTTTGTTTTCTTTTTTGCTGATCCCCGCTAACTTCCGTGCGCACTGGCAAGCGCGCACTGATGCTGTTTACTTGTCGGTCCAACGATCAATCCGCCCAGCCAAATGGGATAGGTGGAAGAGGCTATAACAAACTATAAACGGTGGACGGACATCGAAAGCAGCCTCGAAAAGGATGAGGGAATAAAACTCAAGAAAAAATAACCCAACAAAGACTAGATGGATCCTATAGAATACACGGAGCCCTAATAGATTATACGGTACATAGAGAAAAAAAAATGACAAGCGAAGCAACATTGTCTGCCGTGGGGCTGTTAGATATATACGTTGTCACGTTATGTGATGGCAGAGCGGAAACATGTCAGCAACAGCAGGCTCAGCACTATACACGCACCAAGGTCTATGCGTTCAAAGGCGAGCGACGTATGTATTTAGGCCTAGTATTAAGATTGGCGTCGTGATCTCGCGGTCTACATGTATACTATTTGTTCGCCTTTGATTCTTTTTTCCGCCACCTCCTTTCTTTTGTCTGCCATTTTGTTATTTTTGCATAAACAAGTTGCTCTTTTCGGTGTGATCCTGTCATAAAACAATCCCCGCCGCAACCATTTTTTGTTTTCCCATTTTTTTTCGGGGAAAACCCCCAGCTGAGCGTCCTCCGTCCTCCTATAAAACAGTTCCCCACACTCGGTTCTTCTTTATTCAACTCGTCGACTCATCATCGAACTCTACACCAGCCCAACACGCAGGGCGATGAGATGTGAAAAGACTGGAGGGCTCCATGAATAAGATAAAAGAACGCGGGAGAGAAAAGGAATACATTATTCGCAGATAGATAGATGGATGGATACAGATAGATAGATAGAGAGTGAAAACAGTCTTTGACGATGGGTCGTGTCAATCGAATCTGTCAAGTCTTCCCTATCGGTGCCGTTAGTTTTCTTTCGTTCCCTCTCGTCTAGTCCATTAAAGCCAAGGAAAACATTTATCCTACCATTTTTGTGTAGAGTATAGACTATTTGGGAAGAAGAAGAAGAAGAAGAAGAAGGAGAATAAGAAGAAGAGGAGAAAGTCGAAGAAGAGAGAAAGAAAGAAAGGAACAAGTTATTCCCCTTGGCTCGGCTTTATCGATCATGGCCGGTATATATCTGTGTTGAGCGTGCGTGGGCGGAGCGCCAAAGAGGACAGAATTGGCGGGCGCGAGGAAGAGAAGAGCCGAACTTGCAGGAACACACGGGAGGGGGGCATCAAATAGTTTGGACCAAAGGGAGAAGCTCCGCCGGCATCGACATCATTTGCTGCTCCATCGTTCCGCGAAGCGCCAACGAGAAGAACAAAGTCCAGCAGGGCCGTGGCATCGATGCCCGCGCGGATGTCGCGGTCACACGCACACTAATGGCGTGTATATAGGCTTATACGTACACTCGCCCGTATACCGTACGTAGTTATATACCTATTTACTAGACCAAGTTTCCCGTCAAACAAAGGAATAAGAGCTCGCGATTGTTTCAAGCGAACTTTGCAACCGTGTCGCTGATAGTTGACTTGATTGTGAGCTTCATTTTCATGTGTCAGCGAATTCACTCAATATACCACGTCAATGACTTCGGATAATTTTATACTATACAACTGAAAATGAGAATTGACACTGGAAAAAGAAAAGTATACGAGAAATTAAACCAGAGTGGCATCTATTCGATTCACAAAATGTTCGATTTGTATTTCGGTTGTATGCCTTGTAGTTTTATTTGAATTTCTTGTTTCCTCTTTTTCTTTCTTCCACGCCACTTCGGGAGCCAAAGATGAATAAGATATGTGTATTATGTATGTACATATACGTACACACACACTCTACATAGGCTGAATATATGTATGGAGGGAGAAAAAGGCTTTTGGGTTTGGAATCATTGGAGGGAGGATATATAGTTATGCAGTCCACTGCTGATGTAGCAAGACAAGTACAGCGATCGAAACTGAATGAGGGAAAAAAGAAAGAAAAAGACTGGTGCAAGTTCAGGGAAAAGCTCGGAAACTGGAAAGGAAGGAAAATGGAGCCAAACAAAAAAATGCGGAATCAAACTTATTTCAAATAAGAAAATACGATAGTATAGTGGTTTCGTCATATACAGTCTTATAACATCATAAAACTCCCTCAAACAATAAACATGATTCGATTAAATCCTGCTGCTTGAAAGTGTATATGTTCGCCCATCAACTCTAAACTCTTTTGTCTCTTAATTGTGTGATTGCCCAACCCGGCGATAAATCTCTGAGGTCAGACAGGCAAGTAAAACGTATTAAATCCGTTGCTGAGCGCGCCCTATATGTGTATAACGCCACCGAATTTTTTGGGGAGGATTTTTAGTGTGATGAATCCGAATATACCAAAATAATACAGGGTTATTGTGAAGAACCAAAAGCTATACATATAGATGCTGGACAAAACCCGAGTTTTTATTTGCAGCCCCCGATCCCCGAAGAATATCATGGGTTGAAGCCAACCTGCGCAATGAAGATGACCGTTTCGGCTGATGAGCGAGTGCGGCGGCTCAGGGACTTTTCTTCTTCCCTCTTTGTCCTCACAGCACATTCTCTCCTAGCTCTCTGGATCCCTGTCCTTCCTTTTCTTTTTTTTCTTTCCTCCATCGCTCTTCGCTTGCCCCGCTATCCATCCAGTTGGGCAAGTGACTTTGCTCCGCCAACAAGCGGTCTGACCCTGGCTCTCGGTTGTTCCCGTCTATGTTCATATCTATCCGTCTGCCCATCAGTCGTGAGTGGTGTCTGTTAACCAAGTATATTTCCAACGGCGGTCAAAATATTCTCCCAACATTAAACCACATCGAATCATTTTTCTTTTCAGTTCCATTTCAATTTCCCCCCTGTGCGCTGACGAATAATACAGTCGAGCTATTAAAAAAAAAAAACAACAAAACAAAAAACAAGTGCAAATTCTTTATATTCACTCTCCAGTTTCCATTATTGCAAAGTGAGAAAATCAAGTGATATACACAGCAGCATCCGTTGAAGGGATGCTCCAGTCGATCTATATTATTCCGACTGATAAATCAGCCACGAAGCTCTCTGGCTTGCAATATAAAATCTGCATCACAAAAGCAACACTCACCGCGCACTTTGATTGAAACGGTAACGAATTTGAACATCAGACAGTTTTTGTGCTGTTTATTTTTTTATTTTTCTCTTATTGTCAGTACGCACTGCGCTTTGAAAAAGGTCACGTGCCCTATATATTCTGGGCTCGGTTGTATAGGCAGATGTTCCTTTCTAAGGTGTGACACAAGTGCTGAGTTCAACAAGTCTATATAGTTGGCTGTTTACACGCTGCTACTGCAAATTGAAAAGCGGCATTGCCTGCTGCCATCAATGAATACTAAATAGAAGTCAAGCACCGGTATACTAGTCTCGAAGACAAATAGAAAATCAAGTCGGAGAACGATGGATCGATAGAAGCTGTACGTCTATAGGAATAACGGGGCGTGATTAAAATAACAAACAAGCTGGGTTGGTGAGTTCGTTGGTTGGTTAGGTTTTTTATTCTTTCTTTTTTTCTTTTTATTATCTACATCTCCGTTGTTATAGCGATACCCAACAAGGGAAAACGAGATTGCACGACGTTATACACGGCCCTGTATATAAAAAGCGACCGACCCTCGTCTTTTGTTTTTATGGCATCTCCGGGCATCTCGCGTATAAAGTTTCTAGTTAGTGGCGGAATTCCGCTCAAATTAATTTTTAACGCCGTTAAAAGAAAACGGCGGCCGGACGATTACAAGTAGCGAATAGCCAACGTATTGTTGGCATTCTTTAGGAGCATTTTGGCTCAAGAGAATAATAAAATCAGATTTATTTAGCATTTCAGTAATTACGGATATTAGTATTATAGATACCGTCGCAAAATGAAATGAAATTTCTCAAAGGCAGCAGCGAATACTTTTGGATCAAAATCTGTTTTTCTTCTTGGGTATATTGACTGATCGATGAATTTCAAAAATTCAAAGTCGTGAATATTTATTAAGCACGACATTTTTCATAGCCAAGAAGCCGGAGAACGTCAAGCATGCAATAACAGTTGCTGATGGTTCCTGTTGATTATCCCAATGAAAAGATATTAGACGGAAGACGTTATCTCGTTCAGCGGATATCATTCTCCCCACCGCCGCCTCTCTCTCTCTCCTTTGCCAAGTGCTGGACTGCTGGGCTCCGGCCATCTCCACTCGTTCGCAGTTAGGGAGTTTGGGTATTCGTCTAATTCGAGCTCTGTACATAGGAAAAGAGATGAAGAGCATTGAAGAGCGAGCGACCGCATCAACTCCAACGTTGATTACTTCCTTTCATGTGTCAGCGAAGCGAGAACAGAATCGTCGGAGACGGGGGGGGGGGGGGGGGGTTGGGCTTTTGGGCCTCCAATTTCCCTCTAATGGATGTGTGTCGAACATATAGAAGAAGAAGGGAATCTCGACTTCAAGGTGGTGCTTTGAAATCAAATCTACAGCACCGACGTGTCCGAAAATAAAAGACTCTGCGTACAAACCGCACATCAGTCGCTCTCGTTCTTCTTTTCGTAGATTCGTATTGGACACGGACGCGTCTACGAACGGAGTGCCACGCTTGTCGCCAGCCTAGACAACAGTGTATAGGTATATCGTCTTAAAAATTACGGACATAAATATATAGGCTTCCCGGGCTTCCGTGTTGCACATCATTTCGGTCAGGTTGAATCTTCCGATCCATTTCACTGGGTATTTGGTATACGAATAATAAAATAATAAGTACGAATATTTCCATGATGCCGTTGCCAACTCCGTTGTTCCGTCTGATTTTGTGTCATTTTTGGCTTCCATCTCGTCAAAGTCAAGGTCATATCCTGTCTCGCAAAATGGCAAATAAAAACCGCGTTGACATTCGATCTCGCTCCGGTTTTATTAATAAAGGAAATCGACTACGCAGCGCTCCGTTGTTGTCGTGTGTTTGCCTTCTGTATACTATAGACAGGAGAAATCTGGATTTCCGTACCATACCGTTATATTTGCTATAAAACATATACATATCACTTTCCGGTAGCATGGAATGCACACCAGTGTGCACAAGGCTGCAAGCTTCTTCTGTTTGTTTGTTACATCACAGGCTACAAAACAAGAAGGTATACTATACTGTAAACACACTGATGATTTTGCCGCAGAAGATTGAGTCTCTCCGCTGCGGAAGGAAGAAGAAAAGAGACCCATTGGAGGCGACGTCAATTGGAGCGCATCAACGGAAAGAAATCCGGATCGCACAGTGATGTGGAATCTTGCCAAGAACGAGGAAACATTTACAAAATTAGGGATACGAAAAGAAAAGAGAAGGAGATTAACCAGCACGGCAAAGAGAAATCTTCGGAAGGCGATTCGGCGCCGCTATTAGGAAAAGAACAAAAGGTTTTTCCCGGAAGCCAACATCAAGCCAATCTTTTGATAATCTTTTTGATATTTTTCTTTTTCCTTTTCCGAACGATTCGAAGTACAAGAAAACTAACCGACTTAGGTGGTAGTATAGATCATCAGTGACTAAATTCAGATATTTTCGACTCCACTACGCGACAATCGAACTCCAATAATTTTTTTTTTGTTATTTTCATGTGGAGTGGAGTTCTACTGTCGGGCACTGGAGTTCTATTGTCGGGTATTTTTAATAATATTTAAAAAAGGAGTTTTACTGTCGCTGGAGTTCTACTGTCGCATACAAAGAAATCTTTAACAATTATTTAAAATATTGGGGTTCTACTGTCGGTGGAGTTCTTCTGTCTTTGGAGTTCTACGGTCGCCATACCGCTGAGAATAAGTAAATAAGCATCGACCCAGACATCTTAATACAGAGCGCACATATAACAGTCGATAGAAAATAATCCTCCTTTTAATTCCAGCAGGTTTATTTGTATCAAGACAGAACCCTTGCTGTTGCGCGTAATCAACGGGGATCGTGTTTTAGTGTTGACTCGGTTAATCACCAACGCGATCAATGCGCTGCTATAGGGACGCCCCGAGCTTGCGGATCTCGGAGTTTATAAGTGGGAAAACTGATACCAGAGAGCAAAAGCAGAAACGCTATACGTACCTCGTTATAAACAACTCTACGAACCCTAAGCTCACCAATAAGGATTTTGATACACATAGGAAAAGGTTACGGTATCTTGTGGGTATGTCTTTGGGTCGGAAAAGGGAGAACGCTTTTATTTTTACAACCTCCGCCATACTGTATTATTTGAGCTTGTAATTTGGTTTTTTAATGGCAAGCAAATTGACTGAATGCCGTCGTAAAAGTTGTATCGCCTTGCCCTCGATTGTGCATAAGCGAATCTAAAGGCCTTTTTACGTAACGTATACGGCTCTTGTTGTAAAACTTGTTTTATCCGACGAGCGTGCCGGACCAAATGAAGTAAAATAAAATCTTTCAAAAGTTAACAAAATAATAATAATCGTGCGGAAACTGGATGAACTGTTGCACAAGTCGAATGGAACCATGTAAGAGGACGTAAAAGCAAACGTTTTATTATTGCATTTATCTATACTATTCACGGTACACACTTTTTTTAAATTTCATTATAGTATAAAAAGTTGACTGATTGGAATACACTTAATTCGCTGGGTGCACGAATGATGGAATAAGGCTAAATTCAAAATCAACCTTGTTATAGATATCTTATATCCGGAGAAACGGTAACCGGATAGTAAGTAGCATTAATATCTATTTTCGTATTGACATTAAAAGTTAAGTAACGGCTATGTTTTATACGTTGTTGTAGGCGACGGTAATAATAAGCAACACATTTCTTTCACGAACGCAAATAAGGGTTTGGTAATATGATGTTCACAGAACTGTAAAGAAGGCTACAGTTTAATGGTTCGTACGAGATGAGGGTGTTTTAAAAACATTCAATTCCGAGAACCCAGCTTCACACTGCATGTCTCGAGAAGTATAAAGAACGGAGGTAATGAGCGCAAATGTTGAGAGACAAAAGAATTATCCAGGAATTATCTTCGTTATCAAACGTGTATATGGAATAAAGTTTATTTCCAACTAGGATTTCTGCCTGGCATCTGTTTGCTTTTTTCACCTGTGCATATAGAGCTTGTTCGTCTTCCTGCACCTTGAACTTCTTTCCAAATCTTTGGAAACGCTGAAAACAAAGCGGGGGCTCTCGTCGTTGATCCTCTAACATCTGCGTTATCAAAGAATATCCAAAGGGAATAACTAAATATAAAAACTTTTCAAATAAGAACAGGGTTTTGGGAATCAGCACGGTGGGTGTTTCATTGAAAATGGTGACGGGCGTTGTGTCTATAGATACGGTTTGACACTGTGGGCTATGTTTAAGTGTAGCTATAGGCCTTAGGCCCTACATAACTGCAATAATGAACTACGGTACGAAAATTTCTCGTGAACTTATGAAACTGCTGCCCTGAGCAACCAGATTGTTGGTAGTATGCAATTTGAGGCGTTTGAATTCTTCAATTTTTTAACCAGTTCGCCAACAAGGTTGGGTCAGTGTGGGGTGGGGTGCTGGAGCAAAGGGCTGTAGTAGAGGTGACGTGAATTGTTGCGTTATTGTTTAATGTTCCTTTCGCTCGTTACGCCCATCGTATAATACAAAATTAAACATCTGCAAATAGAAGTCGCATTATTATTATTCAAATCATTGATATCGATATCGCTTGCTATTGCCTCACTTATTACTCTAATACGAATACGATTATTATGAGCTAAGAGTAAAAAGTGTAGCATTAGCAATTTTTAGACTATTGAATTTTGCATCATCCCTGATGAAGTATTCACTACCTACATAATTACTATTCACGCCTAGATCAAAAGCAAGGATATTTAATCCACTTTCCATGCATAGCTCTCAGCTGAAGCAATTTTGGGATTAAAATTTAGTGAATCACTTATAACAAGGAGTGCTTTAATGAGAGCCTTTTGCAACTGCGTAGATCGAGCGACGAGAGATAATTGAAGTCGAATGACATTAACGTATATTTTTTTTAAAATGAATTTCCCGTTGTCGTTCAGATAGAGTTTACCATCCCCAAAACGAAGAGACGTTAAAAGTATAATTGCATGTAATTTTACCACATAAAAATGTGAATAATATAAGACCGACATTAAATGTGAATAAGACCGTTAATGAACGAAACGACTGGAGGAGGCTTGTATATACGTGTACAGTTAGGAAGGCCGCCTTTATGGAGCATGTAGGATTGTGGGTATATTGGAATTGTGTTTGGGATTTCACGTGAAGATGTGCTTTATTTGGTTATATACCAGGACTACGAGACTGTAGTGAATGCTACACGAATGAGAATATAGGAAGCGCTTGTATTTGTTCTGTTGTTGAGGTTCTTGCGATCGATTCCCATTTGTAGTGGTGGAAATATAATTTTATTCGCCTTCTTTTTTTATTCGTGTCTTCAATAAGCTCTGCCCGCGCCTATTGGTCCGGACTTATACAAGACTTCAACATATTGTGCACGAAAAGGGTCAGGTATATCATTCATACGTAATAATACCTAGGAATACAGTGTGAACTGATGAGAATGAGCCCGGTAAAATCCTCTTTCCGAGAGTAAATCTCAATCTGGAATTGTGCTTTCTGTATATTATGCTGGAACCAATCGATGGGATTATGCGGCGTCTTCCGTCCAACAGTACACAGCACATCTAGGTTGTCATTTCTCCTTCCATATCCTTCTGTCAAAAAAAGCCTGTTTCTTTTCTCTTCGAACAAATCGTGTGTGTGCTTTTTGATACATTGAACAGATGCGCTTGATAGCCAGCAAGCAGTAGTATACAGCGTGCTATCGTTCTTTAAGATAAACCAACAAGATAACAGTCGGAAATGACGTATAGTTCTTCTCTCTGTCCGAACCAGCCATGACGTTAAACACCCGCTCGTCGTGTATTACCAAGTAGTCTACTGCTTTATCCAACTGTGGGCAATGTTTTACCCTCGACAAATTGGGGCAACATTGTCGTCCTCTTCGTCACATTATTTCGATTGCAGAGGCCCGTATTCAAAGTCAAGATCAATGGATAACTCATTTCACTGCTGGCACGGATATTTTTAATTCAATTCTTTGTTAACATTTTTTTATTTTTGGGTTTGGCATTTGCTTCACGTTCACCCAAATTCAATAAAAATTTTTCGTAGAAGCGGATATTATAGTAATTTAACATATGAAATCGTATGAACGAAACAAATTTATCACATAGGCTATGTGCAAACCAACGCACATTCCATTCGAAATGAGTATAGAAACCCAATTCTCTTGCGAAATCTTTTTATTTGCGTTAAAAGGGAATTCACTTCGCTACTGAAATCTTTATAAGATTTGGAAAATGACATGTCTTATTTTTTTTAGTGTTTCGGTTGGTTGTTTATTTATCGATACTATCTCTGAAGTAGTACGTGTGCAACAAAAGTTTCCCTGAATCCCTGAGCTATGGCAATGCAGGTTCCGTTTGGTAAACTCCATCAATCCGTTATTTCCGCTTGTAAGGCTGACCGAGATATAAAGGGGACGGAAGCGATAAAATTGGGCACGGGGACAGGAAGTTGCAAGAGAGGGCCCTTGTCTTTGATGCACAACGATTTACGAAGTATATACGGACCCCAGGTTTATTCCTGCTATCAAAGATGAAAAAACAAATTGAACTCGGTTACTGCTGTTTGACAAACTTTCCATCCCACTTGAAACGAGGAGCATTAATACCGGTACTGAGTTCGCTCCTTGAATTTGTAAAACCGTCATAAAGTCTCCATTTTTCGATAATAAATATATAGTCTAGTCCGAGTTACATAGCGGTGTAAAAACAGCCCACATTCACTTTAACATTTACTTTTTAATTCGGGGGCTTATGTAAATGATATCTGTGATGTCGAGAGTCGACGCTCAATCGATCCTCGTCATCAATGAGATGCGAATAAATTAATTCTGTCAATGAATACATTTTTGTCTTGCAGACAGACCCCAAATAGTTTGGTAAATAAAGTAATCGGCAATCTCCAAATATCCAGAAACGATGAGCGTCTCCTCAACTAGAGCTACCATTACTGATTACGCGGGGAGTGCATTATCAAGAATTTAGGAAAGCTTGCTTCAGAGCCATCAAGCAATTCAAGGAAATGAAAGAAGCAATTTGTTCCTTCTATAATAAACCTTGTGTATACGCTATACGCTATATAAAAGGTGCCTTCGTGAATGAACGAAATGAATGCGGATTCAGTTGGATAAATGATGTTATATGAGAATGCGTGCCGCATGGTTGGCCTTTTTCTTACGGGTCGTGGGTTCCCCGTCGAAATCATGCGAGATTGTTTGAGTTGTGATTACAGTTTTGTTGGCTCGATTTGAGAACAATGGATGAAGACATGCGTGAATTTTTTATTAGAGACTAGAATTGGCTTTTAATAAGCCCAGCATACATACACGGCACACGCTACACCGTAAAATTCTGCTCATAACCTGCAAACCTATATATAAGGAAATTGAACCAAAAAAAGTCTAAAACAGCTGGCTGACAGATATCGTGGCATTCGGCTGTTATTGGCTACTGCTAACCAAAGAAAAGAGACAGCTTCCAGCTTCCTATATATATTCTTTCTTTTATTGATTTTCCTTTTGGTGAATTCTATCGTTTTTTGTGTGTTTCTATACAGACAGTCATGACTAGATAGATCAATTGTGGAGCTCCAGCTGTCGGCAAGCGCCGCCATTCAGCCACCGACATGGATTACATACGAGAATTCGACATCCGCCTGGAGAAAGAAATGTACTACGCCGGCGAGACCGTCTACGGCGTCGTTATCCTCGATACCTCAGAGAACTTCAAACTAAGAGGTATACTGTATAAGCGCTGCACATAGGACACACACTGCGCTGAAACGAGCTGTAGCTGGTTTCTTGATCCATTTTTAATAGTGCTCACGAGCACTAACAACATACGCGTTGCTGTGAGACTTCGACCAATGGCACTCTCCATCGCCAGCCAGCTTCAATAAATAGTTTATTACTCAATATGCCCACAGTTCGCCGGAATGACAGGCCGTGTGGGTGGCAATGTCCCTGCTGGTCGGGAAACATAAAATCAATCTCGATGTGTGGGCGGAAAAAAGACAAATGCGCTGGGCGAGCTCGAGAACGAGAAAGGACTTCTCGTATATCGGAAATTATTCCGTCAGCTGTGCTGCATGTGCGTGCTGACGGGATGAGCGCCTTCCGATTCAGCAAATTGGTAAATCAAGTGGAAATAGATTGGAAATAGAGAACATAATCAATCCATCTCCGAGTAGTTTCATATTTTTATCGGCACTTTCTTCTCATCTGGTTGCTAGCCTCTAGCCATACATTAGCGGCACCCCGAGCTTTCATACATAATTTCCGGTTTACTTGGGAACTACTCTACAGTATAAACTATAAAGTATTGAGGAAGCGAATTCTTTTCCCCGTCGAGGGAACAACTTCATGCCCCTTTTTTTACACACTATATGGGAGGCACTGTGGAAAAGTGGTATCAGGTCTTTACATTGAGGTGGGAATGATATTCCACAGAATCCCATATGTCCGTATAATTTTTCTTTTTGTTGTTTGACAGTTTGATCGATACACATACCAAATAGTAATATCTTTCCTGTCCGGTTTTTTTACGAGGCATCGGTAAAGGGTTACTGGTTCTAAATATTAAAACACCTTGCATTTATAAGCAGGCCCTTTTATATCTTTCCAATTTGTAATTCCTATACCCGGCGACCTGCCGTTATTATTTCAAATTATCGTATTCGGTAGAGAACCAGCATCGAATAGTTTATCGTGAAATTGTCAAACAAGCGGGGCATTCAAATTTAATGAGAAGAGCGCGCGCAATATGGGTAACGTCCATGTAGACACTCACACACGCAATTTTAATGACTGGACGCAGAGAGCTGTGAATGAAACAGAGAATGCAGGTATTGAATTAATTGGAGTAAGAAGAGTAGAGGTCGTAAATACTCGGCTATTTACGTCTGGATGAGTTTCAAGTTTCATTTGCGTAATTTAAGCTGGGCACTTGATGACATAGTTGTATTATTATTACACGGACTGAAACTGTTCTGGAGTTGAAACTCGGACGTTTCATTTGATCATTTCAAACCAAAGGAGAATCTCTCCAAATACAAGAATAATTAATAATACTGTTCGTTTGTTTTGTTCTGAAATTCTCGAAACAGCTGTCCGCGTAGTGCTACGAGGAAGAGCTCATCTAGAATGGAAAGTGGTGGTTTCCGGCGACCAACAATCAATTAGTGACGACCAGTACTTCATAGACGAACGATCGACTATCTGGGGAAAAGGTATGTAAATTATAAAATGCCATGCAAAACTATAATTGTTATAGCACCGCAGTCGACCAAAAAGCTGAGATTGCATAACTTTTTCTCTTTGCACCATTCGTTAAAACATTATTTGTTACAGAGAAAGCCGACGGGTCCATCCCAGTGCTGCCCAGAGGTTATCACCAGTTTCCCTTTCACTTTTTATTGCCGGAGAGCTGTCTGCCTTGCTCGTTCGAGAGCAAGATAGGAACGGTTCGATACTACATCAAGGTAAGCTTCGTATAGACGGGCAACAGACCGATATATAAACTTGTCCATGCAGGCTGCTGCTAATTTAGAATTCTTCGTGCTTCTTGTCATGCTATCAGCAATATAAACCCAAACAGCAGTAGTGGGTGAGCGAGTTTCTTCTTGCTCCGCAGGATGGGTGACGAGAAAAAAAAAACCCAGAATGCACTGGAATAGCGAATGAAAGAGATACGACGGTAAAGATGAGAATGGGTGGAGACGGGAATGGAAAGAGGAGGAGCTTAAAAGCTATCTTATTGATTGTGAGCTCTTGTTGGATTTTGATGTTGCATCTGCCAGTGTGCCAGCTTAATCTTTAGTCGCAACTTCTATACTGGAGCTCCCGTGAGTGCCGGAAGCTCTCTATATAGTGGAAGGGAGATGTAAGGCATATAGGGGATTTGTCGTTGGTTATGGGATTTTTTTGGCACGGTCTTTGACTTGCCTTTTTCAACTTATTTTATTTGACTTCAAACTTTCACTGAAAAGAATCAACTACTGAAAAAAAAATTTAACATCTGAAGGGAATGGGACCAAATTTTTTAAAAATCAAGTTTCCTTTCAAGTAGCTTATATAGATCGCTATTGAAACCTTGGATTGCATATATAGCTTTCGGATAATTTTTTACAATTTTCTTATCGTCTAACTTTTGGCTTGCCTTTTGCTAGGCGACGGTTGATATACCGTACGCGTCCCCTCCACAAGGCATGAAGTACTTCACCATCATCGGACCTCACATCGACTGCATGGAGGAGCAATACCTGGTGTGTTAATCAATGACAAATTGTTTAAGTAACATTGAAACAGCCTTAAATTGAACTGAAACAATTGAATCGACAGAAACCGCTCAGTCGACGGAGAAAGCGGATTTCTTGCTGCCTCTGCTGTAAGAAGGGTCCTCTATCCCTGAGCGTTCAACTCGACAGGTCTGCTTACGTCAGCGGCGAAAGCTTGCGTTTGAAGGCTGACATCCACAACCGCAGCGCTGAAGAAGTGCGGCTTCGACTACGTCTCGTCCAGGTCAGTACCCGATTCTTCATCCTTTCAAAGTATTAATTGACAGTGAATAACGTCTTGATCGACCGACGAAACGGTGCGTTGCTCGGCAGCGTGATCATATTACACAAATTAAAAGCCATTCAGAGGTGGGCCATTTGGGCGAGGCAACTTGAGGATTCAATTCAATGAATATATAAGGCAATTACGAAACGTGATTCTAAGGTCGGCGGCGAATTAGCAATCGCTCCACCGATCCACCAGATGCATTAGCTAATCAAATCAAGAAGACTGGGTAACAGCATTAGACTTCTATTATTCATTTACTTGTATTTCTTTGAAGTATGTGGAGTACACTATTCACCGAGTAGTTCTCGGCGCCACCAAGGAGCTGCAACATGTTGTGCTAGAATATCGAGGCGATCCAGTCCAGCCTGGGAGGCGTTCCAAATTCGATTCATCTCAGTCACTGGTGCTGCCAGCCTTACCGACGACGCTAGTTGGCGTCTGTCGGATGATTAACGTCTATTACGCCCTTCACGTGAGTCAATTTGAAGTGCGCCTTGCCGCCGATTGATCTCGACCAATCAAATGTATTTTTGGAAACACACACAAACAGGTCAGTTTGCTGTTGGAGTCGGAGGCAGAGGACTTGACAATGGAGTTCCCCGTAACAATAGCCACCGTTCCGTTCCGGATTCCCAATTCACCCAACCAGCCAGTGGTTTACTACGGTACGCTTCATTTCAATTATTCGGCAGATGCTGGTTGGAATGACGTCCAAGGCGCTCTAAAGCCCATCCATCCATTTGTTTTGATTATGCCCATGTTTCTCTTCTATTATTTGTGTTATGCGGACAGAGCCGGCGTGTGAGCATGTGGAAGGAGGTCGATATGTCGGGCCGGAGTTCCAGCTCGGCCAAGTTTACGACGGTGGGCCCAACACTTGTGACGCGGATGTCGTTCTCTATCGTCCCGTCTATGTCTGCGTCAGCTCGTTGCGAAGTCACCTGAAAACTGGCAACAATTTCGCGGCCAATTGTGCTAAGCTGACGCAACAGAACAGCAAGGATCGAAGCACCCTATTGGCTGCCACCGCGGCTAATGTTATCGCTTCGAATTCGCCCGTCACCAAAGCGGCCGTCTCCGCTACAGCCAATGCCGGGAGCTCGTCAAGCGGTGCACAGCAGTCGACTACGTCTCAAGACTCCTGACATGTTGCGTCATGAACGATTTCCACGACAACTATAATCACCGGTTCTTAATGGCCGGACTCTGTCCAACAGTGTCCCAACACGGATCAGCAGACAATTTAATTCGTTTATTTTTATTCTTGGCAAACTTGATGCTCTTGTCGACCATGCACAAAGACGAACGCACATGGAATTCATAAGAGACGTTTTGCTGATGATAGTTGACTTTTTTAAATTTTATTTTACATGCCACTGCATTGAAATACTTTCCCCAGTCGACTGAGAAATGACACGCAACTTAAAAAAAAACAAACAGTCGAATCGACAAATATACATACCAAATAAAACAAAAACAAATAACCCCGGATGCTGGCTCCGAGTTGTTTTGTTCCGATTCCCCCGTTTTTTCAACGCCAAATGTGTGAATTTTTAGTCGATGAGAGCATTGATATTTCATTTTGTTTTTGTACACATAGCACGCGTCGTGTTGTTTGTTTTACTTGTGGTAACAGTTATTATTTTAGACAGCCTTGCTTCGTGTGGGAGCGGTAAGTAACTGAGTACGGTACAGATGGCAGTATTAATACTACTCATCCGCAAAGATCCAGCGGAAAGGATGTCGGAAACCTGGGCCGGCCCTCGTTCCACAAATCAGATAATCGGATCTCACTGAATCCTAGCGATTCCCAGTGAACTAAAAAAAAAATGTCCAACGGTCTCGCACTCGGTCGACAACAAACCCAACCAAAATCTCCTATTTTTTCATCGTTTTTGGAGCGCATATTCATGATGAAACATTGTTTGTGAATGTATGACGCAGTTCGGCCTTCTTATTTGGCCGCCATTTGAAACGTTCTTTGTCTTAGATATTACCCGTGTTTGTTGGTTCTTTCAAGGCCAGACTCTTTTTTCTTTCTAATCTCTTTTTTTACTTTCATCTTTTCACAATTCGAATGTTGCACATACTTTGGTTTTCTGATGAGTTAACCGGTTATTTTTTCTCCCTTTGGACATTTCCTTTTTTTTTTAATGCTCCCCCCTTTTTGCATTCGAGTCGTGAATACAATCGGACGATTTCAATATTTAAGTGATGACGGAATGTTATTTTGGAATTTTTATTAAGTTGCTATGTCGGAAACGCAACGAACCACATATTCTCTCGACGTCGTAATTTGCTTGAAAAAAATTGCAAAGGTAAAACTATAATTAGCTTCGCGATGAGCTAAATAGTGTTTGATTTTGTTTTAGCTTGTATATATTATACTGTAGCTATATAGAAATATTGGTATAACACGCTGTAGAAACCACCAATGCACAAACGCTTGTTTTTGACAGTTTGAGTGCTGGTTAATTCATTCAATAATCTATAGCGTATAGTTTCCACACATTTGGTGACATTTGGGCAGATTTTTTAATTATCTTTTCGTCCACCTCGTATAGCATACCGCAATTGATCTCTTCTTTTTGCATTCTACATTTGCATTTACCTGATTTATTGGTCGACCGCTATTTCGACAGAGCGTATAAGAGACGCTCTAATTAATAATTGCGGCCGACTCAACTTATTCCTTTTCAACCGACAAGGTATAGACCTTCCTGCAACTCGTGTAAGGGAGAATAACGCCAGAATGTCCGTATACCATTCGGCGTTAATTTGCCGTAGAACACCTGTGTCCAACACCACCCCCGAAAAATCTAAACTATGAAGTGTTTATGATATTTAATTCCATTCAGTCCAATTCCTTACCTGTTTCCCAACCCTCAAAGAAATCGGATATCCGACACATGCATATCAGCCTGATTGCAATGGATGAAAAAACCTTTGTGGCAAAAACAAAAAAGTGAATGGCCTGACGCTGATAGAATTGTTGTTGTTGTTGAATGTATCAAAAAGGAAGAAAAGTGTTGTTTTTTTTAGGGGGGAGGGGGGTTAGTTGGACTACAAGACACGGTGAGTGACAGTATAGAGACACCACACTGTTAATAACAGCATTACACGAGTAAAAAGAAGTGCCGGGGAAACAGTATGAGAACACTGGTAACCAAGAGCTCAAAGTTTTATTTGTACAAGGAGAAATATACGAAGATAAGATATTTAAAAATTGGATAGAAAAAGAGTGAGAGAGAAAAGAGAGAGACAAAGGGTCGACGGGGAAATGAAGGAAATCAAAAGAAGACCACTCGGAACTCAAACCTCATAATCAAAAGAAATCACGCTCCTCTCTTCTATCCATTAGACTTGCGAATTACGCGTGGCTGCATAATCGATACAAGGGCTATAGAGAGCATCATGTTTTTGGTTGTCAAACAATCATCATCAGCGGAAAATGGAAGGGAACTTTTTTTTTTAAGTTTCAAGAAAAAATGAAAAATAATAATAATTCCGGGAATATATAAGTTCAGCTGCGGAGAGTCATATTTTGTTTGTTGTTGTCGAATGAACCTAAAATCAAATCAAAGAAAACTAGCCAGAAAAGATGGAAAGAATGACAGCCATAGAAATAGAGGGAAAAAAGATAATGAACACGTCCAACTTAAAAGTAAAAGTAAAATCAAATGACGGGAAAACAAGTGTGAAGGATGCGAAGAGACACAGACTCGTATTTCATCCCCATTTCCTTTTTTTTTCTCCGCCAGGGACAAATGTCATCACCTCCCCTTACTAAAATTATGACATAATGCACTGGCACATTTACACCTTTAATGGAAAGATTGGAGTCGTGGAATTAAGAATAACTTCCGGTTTTGTCTCTAATAGAGATATTTAAGTATTTTTTTCTTTTCCAGGAGGAGGGGATCAGAGGGGGATGGGGGGGGATCAGTCGTTAAAATTGGGAAGGAATCGAGAAGAAAACAAACAACCGTTGGCTACCACAAGCTACAGAGAGAGAGAAAGTTTAGAGATGGATAGTTAGATAGATAGATAGAGAGAGAAAAAAGACAAGAGAGGACGACGTGACTTAGAAAAAACAGTCTTCCTTTTGTGTGTGTGTGTGTCATGAAAAACGATGAACCCTTTGGAGCGCAACTATATAAAGATAATAACCATAAGATAAAACGCTACGTCAACAACACTTGTAAAAATTTCTTCGCTTATAACAAACAATTCTTTTTTTTTTCTTGACTTCTTGTAATGAAAAAGAAGGGGTGGAAAAAACAACACACTCTTCTCTTTTTTTTTTGTTTTTTAAAATCCATAATCATATAGTTAATCAGTAACACTTTCAGAAGTGGTGTGGGATGAAAGGAGGGAGGAGCAGAAACACATTTTTGCTTCGCAAATATTCTTTGCACCAACAATAAAAGTATGTAACGAGAAGTTTGAAAAAAAAAATTGTTTTGAAAAGAAATACTTGGCTATTCAACAGCAATTACAATGCATAACTTTTTTATGGATTCTTCGCCAACGGTGAAAACCACGAAATAAAAATAAAATAAAACAAAATAATAATAAAAAAAACAGCAGGAGAGAAGAACAGGGAAAATTAACACACACGCACGCGAGTTCTTGTTTTTCTATTTCATAACGCTCGATGTGACGCAACATTTTTTGTTCAAATTGGCCATCCGAGCAGGTATTACATAGTGTTCAATGTGAAAATGTCCATGCCTCTCTTTTTTTTTAAATGCTTCTGTCTAATGAATTCAACGAAAAATTATCCTATCATGGATTCACGGATGGGTAGGGGGGAATTAATAATAATAATAATAATTTTTAAAAATGCCAAATTATATGCAAGAAGGAAAAATCAGGCGCCGCTTTCACATCGATTATTTATATGTGTGTTTCTTTAACTCTCATTAATAACAACTTTAAAAATAGGGAGCCCCCAGTGGGTTATTTCACGCCATTCTTTCAGTAAAACGAAATCAAACTGAATCTACATATGTAAATAATTAATAACCAAACGGAGAGTAGCAATAGCGCACACAACCGCGTTGGATAAGACGACCAGAATGAATTTTCCGCTTTTTTTCTTTTTTCTTTTCTATTCTCCTCATACACGGGCGTCACCCCTATAACACAACTATTGCTTCTATGTCCTACCGGCAACACGGTGTTTGTAAGCTTCATTTCTGTCTCCACGATTCCACTCTAACAACCAACTGAATGAGAGGCAGTGTGAGGAAATGAAATTCCAATTGAAACTTGTTCTAAACCAAAGAGGTCGGGATTAGAGAGAAATGGTGATATCAAAGAGAACAGAAAAGAGTCGTCCTGAAACTCACTGGAGAAAGTATCCTCAAACAAAACAAAACAAAAAAAAAAAAATGAAAAAAGGGCGACTTTGCAGAACGGGGTGATCGGTGAAACAAGGCACCACCCCCACATCAGAACGTATTACATTTCACTCTCATTCGCACTCGTTTTTAACCCAAGTTAAATTCTCTTTTTTTCAATATCTCTTTCACTCGCTTGTTTAAACTCCTGAAAACAGACAAATTACACATGCATTCGGGCAATTCGTGGAAAATTGGCAGTGAAACATAAAAAAGAAAATTGTAGGTCAATAAATTTAGAGGGGGGAGGGGGAGAGGGAGTCAGAGTTATAGGTGGATCTTCGTCATTGCTTCTTTCTCTCGGTCTTGTAGAAAAGATTTCAATCAAGAATCAAAGGAAAAATGAGGACGTAAGAAGAGAAACCGACGAAACATATCGAGGAACTAATGAGAACCGATTCGTATCAAATAGTATTTGAAACAGAGTTGACAACGTAAGACTATGGCTTTGTTCTCTCGTTTACTATGTATATAAGGACCTCGCGTCTGGAAACCAATCGAAACATCCCTCATGGAAAAAAGACACGGAAGAAAAAAAAAGATGATAAAAAGAGTTCAAAAGGGTGGCAATTTTAAACTAAGAGAGGGAGATTTTTTTCGGGAGATGGAGAGGGAGATACACACTTTAATAATTCTGAATTCGAAAAAAAAGAAAGAAATAAAATAAGTAAAAAGAAGTGAAAAAGAAAACGAAGGAGGAAATATAAGTAGCACACTTACGTACATTACAAAAAGCACACTGTGAGGGAAAGATAGAAAGAGAGGGAGGAAAGAAAACAAAACAAAAGGAAGATTACAGCGAAACGAAAGATTTCCAAAACCAACAAAATGATGAAAATGAAGTGTACCAAGGTCGGAGAGGAATGGGAAGTGTAGAGAACGCACACGCAAACACACGGCAATACTCGAAAAAGGGGTTTTTTCATATGATACAAGTAAAGAAATGAAAAAGTGTCTCCACTCAACCCAATAAGTAAAATATAACAAACGAAAAAGCAAGGTGGGGGGTATAGAGAAATTCAAAATCATATATAAGGAGGACATCGAAGAGGTTTCTTTAAATTGCAGAATTATTTCTAAATAGACGGACATCGGCGAGAAGGTTGCAAACTCTCTGCGTATTTTTTTTTTCAATTAAAGAGGGTCGTAGAAATCTGATGACACGGCAACTGGGTTTCTTAATATCTCCCCCTCCCAACTAAGCAATCACTTCCTGTGTTATACTACCTTCTTTCTCTTCAACAGCAGTTGAATTTACTCACAGAAAAATCGAACAGAGGAAAACAAAATAATAATGAGAGAAAGTAAGAACCAAAAACAAAAATCGCATTCACTTGAACAATTAATTGACGTTGAATCCAATTTTTTGTTTGCTAAATTTTCAAAGTAAAAATTGGGTGTTTTTCTGCTCCTCATTCCATTTGTTTTTCCTTTGACGTCTAAGAATTGGGGGATATTAGCACGGTAGAAAAAAAGGTAAGCGTACCATAGCACATCATTCTCGTTGAAGGGAAACGGGTAGAATAAGAACACACAAAGAGAATTAAAGAAATGGAGTGGTATGGGCTGATCAATTTCATCGTCGGAGAACATGTTTCGGCAGTTGGAAGAGAGTTAACAGATGCATACAGAACTCGGGCCGGAGAATTCCAAAAACAGAAGAAAAAAAAAACAGAAATTAAGAACTGGGAAGTCAGGGAAAGTCAGTATTTGATGGATGGATTTCTTTGATTCCTATTTCGATTTTTTTTTTAGGTTTTTTTCTTTTAGTTTTTCTTCTCCGCCTCGAAGAGCATTAGATCATGAATTATTAATTTATTAATTTTGTTGTCTTTTTTTTGTTGTTGTTGTTTCCTCAAACGGCCGTTTCCGTGTGGCTCCGCGAAGAGAGTCGCTCCATGTCCACTTCGGGTGCCAAGTAGTCTCGCTCGCGTTCACCTATCCCCGTCGCTCCAGGGGCGTCAGCGTAGTCAATTGAAGAGGCTTGCGACAAACGTTTCGCCAAAGACGCGGATGCTTGTCGCTGTAGCACCGCTGCCAGGGCCGGGTTGGTGCGCTCCATCAACCGCGGATCAACCCCCTGGCGGAAGGCGTTAACGACGCGGATCTGCATCGGTGATATCCGTGAAAATGTTTTTGTTTCGATTATTTTGTTTTTTTGGGTGTGTCGGCAAATACACCGGAACAAAAACAAATGCACGAGACAAAGAAAAGAGAGAGAGAAAAAAAAAACATTATTAGAATGTGTACCAGACCTTGCGTAAGTACATGAATCCGACAACAAATGCACAAAGCCCCCATATCAAGTTTCAAGTGGTTTTCCATCTCAACTTTTTTTTTGTTTGCTTTTTTTTTTACAAATTTACAAAATAATGAAATATTGATTTAGCGTCTACAAAAGATCGACCAGTAAAGTACAGCAAATAGTAGAACTATAAAAACAAGTACGTTTTCTGGGAAATCTACGAGAAGAAAAGGTGCTGTTGGATGAGAAAAAGAAAGTGAAATCGGAAATGAAAATCTACTAGAATGACGAAATCAAATGGAAATAGAAAGCTACTTGAAACTGTGCATAACATTTTTCGCGGTCAGGTTTTTCCCCCATAGAAATAACAAAAAAAAAAAAAAATGTAAGACAAAAAAAAAATAAAAATATTTCCGTAAGCTATGTACATAGTTAGTAGATTAGTAATTAATCCAACCAGCATTCAAGACTAAAAAACCAATAAGAGGCAGTGTTCCGATATGACGTGCACAACTCAGCAAAACAGACCAACAACTTGAATTCGTATTCACATCGAGAAGCGAGTCAAACACAAGGACATTTTGAAAATAAGAAAAAAAATTTTTAAAGTTAAATCGCAAGTAACTAAAAGATCCGAAGAAGGATCGATTTTCTATATGATAATTTTTTTGTTCTTTGACCAAAAGCAGATAATTTTTTTGTTCTTTGACCAAAAGCAGCGTCAGAATTTCTATCTAGAAAAGTATGAATGAAAATGTTTCATATAGAAGCTGCTCCACGAAAAATACTATAATAATAACAAACTAATTACAAGTAACGAAAATGAAGATAGAGAGAAATAGAATGTT
This sequence comes from Daphnia pulex, assembly GCF_021134715.1. NCBI lineage: Eukaryota > Metazoa > Arthropoda > Branchiopoda > Diplostraca > Daphniidae > Daphnia > Daphnia pulex. Next base: position 4,199,571 of record NC_060022.1, read on the forward strand.
GAAATGAATATCCACCGAAACCTGGACATCGAATGAATATAGAGCCGACAACTTTTTGTTTTCCAACCGACAAGGATAGAAAATTACGCGGACAAACATGATTCCCAGAGCCACGCAATCGGTGTGTGTGTCAAGTCCGAGGGCTATAAACATTGGATTTCCAGATTGGAACATCGATACGCATGAACATACAGCGAAGAGCGAACGCTTCCAACAACAATGAAACTGGCAACACCAATAACCGAAAAACAAAGACAATCGCTGTCACACGGATAATTGAAACTCAAAAAATGTCAGACCAAGTCGGCTGAAGTAGCTGCAAACCGAATTCGAATAATGAATAAGAAATTAAATTAATGAAACTGAAAAAATCCATCTGAAAAATAATAAGGAAAAAAATAAAAAAATACGACACGCAGCTGGCAAAGGCTGGATGGAACATTTGTGTGGCATTTGCTTTTTCGCGCTTCTGGAGATGTTTGGAGAATTGGAGTAGATATAGGAGCGAAAAAAATTATTCGAACCATAAAGCTAAGAAAAAAAAAAAAAGAAGACAAACACTGCATGTCTCAGAAATAGTTTCTCCTCAACGATTTTCGCTTCCCTCCCTTCGCTTTGAAATTCCTGTCCTGCCCCGAATCTTTTTCGTTTTTCGCGAGTAGAAAGAACAAGACGAGATACGTACGAAATCGGCCGATATTTGATGGAGTAGACGCTAATTAAATCGAAATCTAAATAATGGAAAATTTAGTTTTGGCGAATCTGAAAGAAAAACATAATAATAATAAAAAATAAATAAACAACGGCTCGCCTCTGAGAAAGAGAGAATATTTTTAATGAAAAGAATAGAAGACTGCGGGGTTTGGGGTGAAAAAGGAATCGCAATTCAATAGGGTTTTAAAAAGGGAATAATACGGGGGTGTAAACAGTGCGTGTTTGAATAGACACGCAGCATGCTATCTGACTGATGACTGTAGGTGCCATTTCCGTGACATCTCATCGGTCTTGGGGTATGGTTGTACTGTACACAGCAGTGTGATGTGTGAAACAGGCAGGTTTTTGTATTATTTTGTCATCTTCTTCCTCTCGGCTCCTACTCTACTAAATCCCGTTCTCCCACATCCCTCCCCCCGCCAAAGGAAAAAGATTGACAAGGAGAGGCTTGAATTGAACATTGTGTGTAGTAGGACACAGAGGGGAAGAGAGAAGGGGGTCTTTTTTTTTTTTAAATTCTGATTTGCCAGGGTTCAACTAATTGAAATGGAAACAGCAAACATGCACCGAAGTGGAAGGGCGGAATACCCGGCTAAATTTCGCCTGCTAAGCTACAAAATTCCAAAACATAAAACGATAAATAACGAACGAATTTAAATTGAATTCAAATAAGAACCAAACAGCCGGATGCCAATTTAACGGAAGGTAATACATTAAATTTAAGTCTTGTCTTTGTGTGATTCAAAAAGGTAGTGCCCTGGACGCGTGAAACCTCCCACGTTTCGAATCCTACCAAACAATGTCTAATAACCGTAAACACTAATTTCTCGAATCGCAAAGAGCAAATTATGGTAGAAATAAAGAAAAAATTATTTGAGTCAAATTTACAAGGGAACGGGCTGAAGATAAAAGGGGACATGTCAATGCAGGTCCACTGAATAGCTAATAAGCTAAAATGATACACGTAAAAAAAGGGGGAGGAATCGGACCTGGAAATGCGAACACGGAAAAAAAAGTAACAGAAACAACGACTTTAGAGCGTGGGCAACTCCAAGTGAGATACGTGATGACAACTGAAAATAAATCAATAAAAAACGAAACAGGCCAAGCAAATCATAAACGGTTTTGTTTTGTTTTGTTGTTTTTTGGTTGTTTGTTTTGACTTTCTGAAGTGAGAATCAAGAGGCATCAGGCGGTGTAGAGAGAGAGAATAACGATACATTAACGTCTATGCTATTCTGCCAGCCTCGATATATCATGCGTCCAAAAATGAGCTTCATGCTACGTGGAGAAGAAACAGGGAGGTCTAAAGAGTTTTATCGAAGAGAACGAGAAATAAAAGGATCAACAAAAATGTAAGAAAAATTAAATGATGACTATTTAAATGCCACAAGCTGATGCATCTTTCTTTCTGTTTTTCGTTGGCTATCTTTTTTTTTTGGTTTAATTTTTTTTTTTTTTTTTTTTTCAGGTAAACGGAAAATGAAAACAGGAAGAGCTTACAGCTTGGTCTGTGGTATTCTTGCTGTAGGGAACCGGAATCAAACGTTCCTGCAATTCACCACCAATCACCTTGACGGAGAGAGGAATGTAGATGTAAGAATAAAAAAGAGAAAAGCAAAGAATACAGGGATCATTTTTTTGCGGTGTGATTTTGTTTGTTTGTTTAACTTTCAAGATAAAAAGATCCAGGTTGAAATGCACGACAAAATAATAATGATAGTTTTAAGGAATTAAAATAAAACAAGAAAAAAAAAATTGGTAAAAAATTTAGTTTGCCCCGATCATCAAATCTCGATGTCGGGTACGTTGAAGTTGAAAAATCCATTTCAACTGCAACTTGTAATAACGATGGAGAAATTTAAAGAAAAATTGGATTTTTTTTTGGCTTTGGTTCTCAATTAAATATAATCATGCCGACGGAACCGGATTGATGACGTCTTGCACGTTTATCCAATCAGCTAAACTGATTGAAAGTGTAGAGGAACTGAAATAACCCGAGATCGGGAGGAAGAGAGATGTGTGTAACTCAAATAAAATTTTGGAATTGTTGGATTTGTCCTACAACTAAAAAAAAGGACGAAGCGAAGAGAATCAAGATGGCTATAACAAGACGGCCACATGTCTCGCGTTACCAAAACCAAATAAGAAAATGGGGAACAAATAGATTCCAGTGTTCACAAGTCAAAAAGGAAAAACAAAATATGTATGGCAGAAATGGGGAACTCGGGACAGGTTATGTGTAGAGTATAGACGAAAATGTCCATCTCGACATTAATTTACAAGGCAGGAGTTCCCTCGAACTAACAAAGATGATAAAATTTTTTAAAGCCAAGGTTTGGTTGAAAAATAAATAAATAAAGAGTAAGGACAATGAACCCTTGTACCCGAGAATTATGCTCCGCAACTACAGAAAAATTAAGAAATGTACCAAAATATTGAGTACGCGATCAATCCGAAAATCTGAAGCTCATAACTAATTGTTTGCCACGTGACATAATCACAAAAAAAATAAAATAAAAAATAAACGGGGTGTAAACTGTAAATTGGTGTGTTTAACAGCATCTACGAGTTCTTCGATACTCAAAAAAGGGGATAAGCCATAACCATTTGGAAAACGAAAACTCGTAAAAGGAATTGCAACTTCAGAGATCATGGGCCGTGATCGAAAATCGCAATAAAAACAAAAAATGAAAACAAAATGCGGTGGAATAACCCCGATTGAGCGGTGAAGGAAAAAGCTATCTATTGGATATGTTCTACCGATGAGGGTATAACTATAGAGAAAACAGCAAAGAGATATTTGTCGACGTATGTACGAAGTAGAAAGGAATCGTTGCATCTGACAGGACAGAGAAGAGAAGTATCCGTTATAGAAGGCGAGATAGTGGTTATCAAGTGCGCTACCTCATTTTTCTTAATTCGGAAAAAAAAAATCGGACTAACTCGTTTAAGAACATCATCTGTCGTTAGCTCTTGATGAAACAGATTTCGAGATAGGTTTGATTTGTTCGCTTTTGTGCCGGTATACGAATCGTGGTGGTGATAAGGGGGGAATGTATCGAAAGGTAAGAATTCATCGAGTACGAAAATGAAATAAAAATAGTCGAGGGATGGAAAGATCAGAATTCGGAAGAGAAGATATTCAATACAATTGGGGATGAGGGAGGAGAGAGAGAGAGAGAGAGAGAGGACGAGAGATTGAGAGAGAGAGAGAAGGGCCAACAAAAATTAGATTTGGTGACACAGGTGATGAATTTTGTAATCGGGTTTTTGTCTCATACAGACGTGGGGTAAAAGGGAGAGACGAGGGTGCTGTCGAGGACATATGTAGGAAAACAGAAAATAGTAATCGACTACACACTAGTATAAAGATGGGAATAAAGGAAAGAGGAAACAACAATCTACCCGAAATAAAAAAAATCAGACGGAATGAATGAAAAATGAAATAGAAAAAGCGATTTGAGTGAGGAAGCAGATCCGAGATCTGACGGCAGTTTCATAAATCACACGCTTACTAACTAAGAAAAAGAAATGTAGACGAAATTGTGACGATAAACTATCATTTAAGAAAAAAAAAAAACTTCCATGTGGTACATTCCAACCAACACGAAATAGTTCCCTGATTATCGTTAGGATTTTTTGGTTTGTTTACTGAAATCGTCGAAGACATGCAGTGCCTTGCTTGGATCGCCAAACCTTCGAACCTTTTTTTGAAGACTAGCGAAAATTAAGTTTCTGAAAGAGCTAGATGCAGAACCACGCGAACCACCGTTTCCGGCCTTTGCCTTTCATCGCATCAAAAAATATTGGAAACAGAAAAACCGTTAAAAAAACCGAAGCTAAAAATCGAAACGTCATCCAACTGAAAATGACAAACAATCCAAAAGAAAAATCGAGTGAGTGACAAGAAAAAAAAAAAAATTCTTCAACCGCTATGAAAAATACAACGCAGAGGGAGAATAGGGGAAGAAAGATATCAATATTTACGATTCGATAAAAAAAAAAATGATAATAATAATCAGAAAGAAAGAAAAATTAGAAAAAAAACGAGCAACCGTGATTAGTAAGATAGCCTACTCGTTTTGTGAATTTTTAAATAGGCTGGCGATAGAATCGCTTTGTTTCGTCAGATGTTGAAGACAAAGACAGCTCCATCTTGCGTGGCAGGCACAACTGGCGGATCCTCTCATCAATATCTTCTTGTTGCGCTCTGTGTTTGTGTTCTTGAGTCTTCTCTTGTGACACCGTTCGTGAATCGATAACCTCTCTCTCTTCCCCTGGCGGGCGTTCGCCATCGGTAAACGGTGAAGAGTCGGGGGACAATGTTCGCATATGTTTTGGGAGGAGATTTCGAAATCAAAGTAGCACTGGGCTTCTCACATCAAGCCAAATGACAGTTCCTCCCTTTCCTTCTCACTTCCAATTTTTGTCTTCCATCAAAAGTCGGAACAAGAATTGACACTGAAACCGGAAAACGATGGCGGTATAAAGGGCGGAGTGAGGGGGAGGGAGGGGGAATCGGACGCTGGATCAAAACGAATCTCGCAGAAGAGAGCTTGCTTTGGAAGCTTCAACGAGCAATTATTGTCACGTCTATAATAGTAGTACTTTATCACTATGACGGGCGTTGTCAAAATCAACGTCCGCCAAGCCGACGAAAGGACACACAAACCACCGAAAAAGAAAGCCGACATTCACAAAATGCGACACAACATTTTCCCCTTTTCGCGTCACTTGTTTTGCTCTTTTTTTTTCTTTGAAAGGAAACTTGCCCCGATTCCCGCGGTCCCTCTCTTATTGGCTTGAGAGATGATAGCGACAAACACATTTTTTTGAAGCTCAACTCCAGTGTTGGGCCCCAATCCAGACAGACATCAACCAAGCGCCCCCAGTCAAACTAACTAGTCACTTTGTTAAAACAGCGAGAAAAGAGTGATGAAATCGAGAGAGAATAGAGAGAGAGTGAGAGAGAGATAAATAGATGGACAGAGAGGCAAGCCCCGTGTGTATGTGTGTGTTGTGTATATGTGTGGTTTTTTGTTAAGGATGACGACGCTGTTGGTTGGCGTGTGAAAATACAGAGCGAAAACAACGTTGGAGAGAGAGAGAGAGAGGCGAGAAGAAGATATGTTGTTGGGGGGGAGGAAAAGAAGCCGTCCAAAATGGTCGCAGGAATAAGAGGTGGTGGTTGTGAGATCTGCCATCTCGCGTCGTGCGGTTTGGGATATAATATAAATATGTGTTTTTTTTTGTTTTTTTTTTTTTGTTTTTTAATATTTTTTTTTTTTTTTTTTTTTTAGATGCTGGTCTCGTGAACGAGGCGTGGCAGGTCAGCCGGCAGGTTCGGGAGCGGATCGTAGTCGAGAACGTCGTAGCGAACGGGCAGGAGGTTTGAGGGTGGCATCTGAGGAGGCATCTGATAATGAGTGGAGCTGCTGGCCTGGTACGGGGTGAGCAATTGGGGAGGAGACATACTGGTCAAGTAAGAAGAGTTGGTGGTTTCATTCACGAGTGTGGATGACGTTTGGAATTGCGGATGGGTGTTGGAATGGGAGCGGGAACTGGGTTGGGTCACGTGATGCCCGTTAATGGTCAGCGCAGAGGGAACTGCACCGGAGCCGGCGCTGGCGCTCTTGCGCTCGGCGGCTCGGTTGTTGTTGTTCGAGTGCTCAGCAGACGACGAGTGCCGTTGCTGCCTCTGGCCATGGTGGTGTCCATGATGATGTCCACCCGCTCCACCTCCGCCACTACCACCGCCCCCAAACCCGCCAGCCACTGCCAACAAACCATCGGAAGTCAAAGCCATTGGTGGACGGCTCCTGTCGTGGGGCTCACGCTCACCGGGGGTGTGATGTTGCGACGCTGCCGCCCTGTGTAAGGGGTCGTCGTCTATGTACGTGATGTCCGACAACGGGCGAAGACCCGACTGACTCCTTGAACTCCGTAAACTGTGCACACTGTGTTCGGACCGCTTCTCCTCCAGGTCCTCCAGCGTAGACTTGAACGCTCTGATCACTCGCAGCTGCAAACCACAATCACACGGCATCGGGTGTCGGTTTATGTTGGGGCGTCGCCAGTGACGAGTCGGGACAGCAAAAACACAAAAGAAATCAATACATTTGCACCATCAATTAGCGTGGACTTTGGGACGTGAGTGAGTGTGTGGGCTATAGGGCGGGGACAGAAAGAGGGGGGGAGGAGCAGGTCAGTTTTGTTTTGGTTTGTTTCATCATTATTTTCCTCTTGGTCACCAATTATTAATAGAGAGCATTACTGTGATTTCCATTGCAAAACAAATCACAAACATGATCATCAATCAACATTTCAGGCTTACGTAATTGGTTGCTAGGGTGAAAAACTCTTACGTGCGTAATGTTTAAGACTAAATCATAGAGGAACACGGAAATCCCGAGTGTTCATTCATGAGTACGACGTAAAATTAGACGCATTCAAATGCTCTTAATCAAAACACCACATTACAAATCATGAACGTCTCTGAAAAAAAAAATTTCGTCGATTTTGGTTAAAAACTTAAAATAATAATTAAGGCACACACACGAATTTGTAAAAATTAAATCGTTATCGACACCCAGTACATATCATGCGGATTAATTAACTTGACATTTTCATGTCATAAATCAATCAACTTAATACATCTCATTCGTTCAGAAATTCTTTCCGTTATTCTTTACTTTTTTTTTCTTTTTTCATTTTACAATAAAGAGGAGCTCAACTCCGAATGCAGTGATGGCCACTAAGGCACAAGAGCCGCAAGTTCCGAAGATTCTTCCGGAGTGGGCTTTTTACCTTCCCTTCCCCCCAGTGTTTCTTTTCGATCTCGACGGCGAAAATTAAAGAAAAACCCGAAAACGTGAAAGAAAACCAAACGGACGAAAATGAAGAGCATGGCGCATGCAATGTGGTTAGCAGCAAATCAGGAATTAATAAAAAGAACAAAAAAAAAAAATGGGAAGAAGAAATAAATCGGGGTTACCTAATTAGCCGAGCAGGAATAAAAACGGGTCACAACGTCCAACTAATGTGGAATTTATGAAGGGTTATTTTTTTTTTTTTTTTGGGTGGACGGAGGAGGAGGCGGGATGGATGGATGGATGGATGGATGGATGGATGGATGGATGGATGGATGGATGGAGAAATGAGGCATAACACAATGTGGGAACATAATGCGACAAACAGGGGTAGGGCAGCAGTTTGGGCACCAGAGTTGGTCGGGGTAGTGTAATGGTTTCGATAAAAAAAAGATGGATACGGAACGAGGGGGCAACCGGAATTAGAAAGAGAAAGAAGAGGATTGAGGCAGCGATAGAATCGTTGAATAGACCAAAAAGGAATGAACAGATTTCGTAAGGGCGGCGATAGGGGGGTGATGGTTTCAGGAAACAATTAGAACCCAAAAAATGATGTTGGAAACGAACCGAGTAAAGGGGGGATGATATCCTCTTCAAATCCAGTTAAAAATGGCCAACAACCAACCCTTCGAACCCTCTTGTCAATTCGGTGAAAAACTATTGTTGAACCGAGGACACATACACACATACACAATCGCTTCATCGTCTCAGAGAAAACTGTACATGAAGTGGAGCTGTTAACCTCGGAAAGGATGTAGAAAGAACAACGGGAGAATTACAATGAAAAAAAAACAAAACACCGAGAAAAATTCCAGGAACCCAAAGTTTTTTCTTCAGCGATGATTTGAACAAAGAGCAGAGGTAGATGATTTCGAAGAGAAAGGAAAGGAGGGAAAAAAAACCGTGTGGAACCACATTGTCGCATCCTAATTGACGGCCATCATTTTCTCGTCTAATGGAAAATCACGCACGAGCGTTTTCTCTTCTTTTTCGTTAGGCAAAAATCGATTGTCGATCGTGACCAGCTTTTCTGATTTTTTTTTTCTTTTGCTTGTACGGGCAATGTTCGCTGCTTCGTTTCTTGCTCGATCGGGGGGTATTTTTACGCCGAGCGATACACTTAGAAAACTAAATCGACGTAGAACTTTTTGTTTAAATCTACTATTCTTAAATTAAACCAAATTTAAGAAATAAAATAAAACATAAAAGAACTAGAAACTCACAACCGAATAGCCACGGCAAAATCTAAAGAAAAAGAAATTATATAACAAATAAAGTAGGTTCATAGCGTAGTGAATAACACATCGCTCGATGTTGTTGTGGGGTCGAGTGACCCAGCGACTATAGTCGGTAAACACCAATCGAAAAAAAAAAAAACCAACCGAAATGGGAGAATTCACGTCATTAGGAATGAACACGCGAATTCAGATTAAATTTTTGTGTTTGTTTTGTTTTTGTGTGTGTGTGGATAATACTGTAAATGCTCTGGAGCACTGACGTTGTCAATGGGCGGTGGGAGGGGCAACAAACTCGATCAAAAAATCAGATAAAAACCAATGGTAAAACCAATCAGTGTGGAAACAGTTAAAGATTCTCTAATAAGAGTAAAAACAAAAAGAAAATAAACGCGGGGGTACGTTAAGAGAGAGATTGAGAGAGAGAGATAGAGAGAGTGAAACGAAGTCCGATGCGAATCAACATCGGCTTAACTGCGTCCTACCTGTGTCTGAAGTCGAGTGAGGCCGCGGATCCAAAGGATCTGGCCTGTCGTCCGCTTCTTCTCACCATCCGCATCGAATCTGTCCTCGGTGAGAGCGCCCATGGCAGCTGAAATATCTTCAGGGTGTCCTCGACCCCAGCTGTTGTCGTTGTCCAGTTCGTAAAAGGGAAACAAACACATCGAATCGGAGCATTTAGAAAAACAGAAAAAAAAAAAAATCAAAACTCAAATTTAACTTCTGAAATCATTTTCAGCGATTCTTTAAACCCTTTTTGTTTTTAAAGCGTGATTGCTGGATTCGGACGATCGCAACACCAACATCTTTCGTCTGTTTCTTGCCGGCCAAGAGTGAACACTCGCAAAGATAATTTCCTTCTACTTTAACCGTTCCTAACACAACAACCTTTCCAGTATAGCCAATTTCCCCCAAATGATTGTGTGTTTGTGTGTGTGTTTGTGAGAAACCCACTCCCAATGACCCAAAGTGCTTTTTAGGACGAAAGAATATTGCGTGTTTTGTGTGATTGTCGCGTCCGATTCGGTGGACCGAAAATTGTGATTTTTATAATGAGAGATGGTCAGCAAATTGGGCTAGTAAAATTCTATCGATTTTCTATAGGGAAATGAATAAAAAATTCACTTCAATTCTTTTTCAATAAGGTGTTTTTTTTTCCAATGATGACAGTTCTTTATCAAAAAAATTCAACTTTCCGAATTTCAAGTGCGTGAATTGTGTGTGCTAAAGTGCAAAATATTACCGGAGATCCTAGTAATGGTTAATTGTTTTTCTCGGTTTGGAAAGAGAGAAAAAGAGAGAGAGAGAGAGAGAGAGAAATAAAGAGATAATAAATAATCAGAGATTGGCAACCGAGTCCATGTTCAAGCGGTCCCGGTCCGTGAGACCATGTCGTCACCGATAGGTTAGAATTTTTTTTTGTTAGAAGAGTTTCCCCCTAATCGTCTCGATAGCAAAATGAACCCTGAAGAAAAGGGAGGAGAGTGGAGGGGGGTAAAAAGGGGAAAAAAAAGAGCTACTACGGTGCGGAGGCGACTAAACAAAGTTTTGTGACTTTAAGGAACACCTTTTCGTCGTGTGCAATCGTGGCCGGCAAAGACCAGGTGTGTTGAGTGTTTTGAGTGCGAGACAAAAACAGATGAAAATGTTCTATACAAGATTAAAGAATCACGGTTGACTCGATACACTATTGGATGGAAAAAGGAAGCAGCCATACGAGAAGATTTTGGGAATCTTGCTAGTGGGAACGGTGGTGACCACCTGGCCCCAAACTAGGGTTCCCACGCCGAAAAAGACGCACCAGGCCCACTGGGCTATCGTGAGGGGGGCAGTGGAAAACGCTTGACCACCGAATTGCACAATGACCACCTATGGATAGACACGAAACCACAAAAAATAAAACACAAAAAAACAATCGAATAATGATAACCCAAACAACAAACATGTTCAACCCAACCATACACGTTCGTCTCACCTGAGAAGCCGCTGTGGCTATCCAGATGCAATAATAAATGGGGTTCGTGAAGATGCCGGAGAACACGTTCCGCTGCCCGTGAATCTTACGAGCGTTGATTTCGTTAAACAGAGTCATCATCACAAAAGTGTTGAAGATGATGGTGAAATGCTGGGTGGGTACGGTATCGGCCCGATATCGGCCCGAATCGATATCAAATAATTGCTCACCTGGAACAAAACGAAACGCGATTTTTTGAGGTGTGAAACAACCGAGGGAAAAAGGGATAACGCCGCTAAAAAATAAATAAATAAATAAAATAAAAAATCCTTACCGACGAAGACGAGAGTGAAAATGACCGACAGCTGGTAGATGCCCTGGCCAGTAATGTTCTTCATCATGGTTCGTGAGATGAGAGGTTTAGTGCGGCCATAGGGCTTGCGCGTAAGCAGATCAGGTGTGGGCATTTCAGTGGCAAGGGCCAATGAGGCCAGGGTGTCCATGATCAAGTTGACCCACAACATTTGGACAGCCTTCAACGGCGAATCTTGGATGAAGCAAGCGCCGAAGAAAGCCACAATGACGGCCACGATGTTGACGGTCAGCTGGAACTGCAAGAACTTGGCGATGGAGTCGTAAACGTTGCGACCCCACATGACAGCCTTGACGATGCTGCTGAAGTTATCGTCCGTCAAGATAATGTCGGACGCCTCTTTGGCCACATCCGTTCCAGCGATGCCCTGAGTGAAGAGAATGGCATTCGTTATGTCACCGTAGAAGGAAATGAATTTCCCCGAAGTGGCTCACCATAGCGAAACCGACGTCGGCTTTCTTAAGTGCAGGGCCGTCGTTTGTACCGTCTCCCGTCACGGCCACTACTTCCCGGTTGTCGGATATTTTGCTGTCAATAATTCCCTTGACCAGGGTGTACTTGTCGGTGGGTGAAGAGCGGGCCAACACTCGAAGCTTGGGCCAAACTTGATCGAGCAAATGTTGTTGGACCTGGACGTTCGCATGGGGTCAAAAAGAAGGAAGGCAAAAGAAAAACACACACGAGAGCCCAAGGTTAAACATAACCATGGCAACGAAGTCGAATTACAACAAACAAACCTCGCCATTCGAGTCCCGAATACGTCGGTTGAATTCCTTGCCATCGATAATTAAATAGTCCATTCCGGGCGTGACAATGCCGCACTTGATGGCGATGGATCGAGCCGTGTTGACATTGTCTCCCGTCACCATGCGCACTGTAATACCGGCCTTCTGGCACTGTCGAATAGCTTCTGGGACCTATTCATCAAACAGAATGATAAACAAAGAGACGTCAAACAAATCGATTGAACCGCGTTGCTTACCTCAGGTCTGACAGGATCTTCAATGCCGACGATAAGCATGCACGTGAGATTGTTGATGATTCCATCCTCGTCATCCCAGTTGGGTTCGTTGTCATAATGGACTTGATTGATCTCAGCCTTGCCCGGCACAAAATCGCGGTAAGCAACGGCGATGGTACGCAGGCCGTCGCAGGCCATGGGCTCGATTACGTTTCGCACTAGCCCATCTTGATTCTCACGAGTGAATTTCTCCAGTTTTCCATCGACGCCATAAATAAAGGCGCACCTTGAAACAAAAAAGAAATAGGATTTATTATCAAGGAACCCGGAAGCGCTGGATTGGACTCACTTTTTCAGCACCATCTCGGATGCACCCTTGGTGAAAACGCGGTAGCCGCCCCCTTCACGGGCAATAACGGTGCTCATCGATTTGCGGCTAGAGTTGAAGGTGTAGACGCGGTGGAAGGACTCTTCCGGATGCTCATCACGAATGCTCTGGTAGGATTTCTTTAGATCCAGCACGAAACCAAGCATGGCGCATTCCGTCTTGTTGCCAACCTGCTTGATGGGTTCGTTAGGCAAGTCTCCATCCTGAAAGATCGAATAGGACATGCGTGTTGTTAATCTATTCAAAGCTGTCAATCGATAGACGGCGGACGTGGCCAGAATAGTCTCGTCTCTCTCTTACCAGAATACGCGAGGTATAAGCGCTGTTGATGGAAATAGCTTGAATGGCCAGGTTGGCCACCTGCGGTGGAAGTGAATCGTACTTGGGGATGGATTTGTAATGCTGTCCTCCGACATAACAAGCGACGACCGTCATTCTGTTCGTCGTCAGAGTTCCCGTTTTATCTGAACAGATGGCGGTGGCGTTACCCATGGTCTCGCAAGCGTCCAAATGCCGCACCAAATTGTTGTCCAACATCATTTTCTGTTTACACACGAAAAAGAAAAGAAAAGAAGAGGGGGGCACAAATCATTAGTCGCTCTAATAGCTTGCTCGTTGGGAAGCTCATGTTCCGTGAGCGAGGACAACTTCTACTCACTTTGACCGAGTAGGCCAGCGAAAGAGTCACAGCCAAGGGGAGACCCTCTGGGACGGCGACGACCAAGACGGTGACACCGATAATGAGGAACTTAACGAAGTAGTTAAAGTACTCGTTTTTCCACGGCTGGTTCTCGTAGACGAAAGTTTTGATGCAAAAGGTCGTTATCAAAATGATGACCGTCAGGATAGCGATGGTCGAACCTACACACAAACACACAAAAAAAAAGTCGCACACCCAAAGGTCAGATAGGAATTCATCAACAACAAGAAAATACGACAATCATCTTTACCGGCGTATCCGATCTGAATGGCCAGTTTTGTCAATTTGGCTTGCAGAACCGACTTGTCCTTGTGGCCCGATTTTTCTTCTTTGATGGGAGCATCGCCAGACGGTCCGCTGGATCCTTCTCTGGCTTCCTGTTTGCTGGCCATGTTGTTCCCTCCATGATCTGACGGGTGGCTGTTGTTGCCAACAGCGCCTTCCTCTACATCTCCTGGAGACGTCAAACGGAGCCCGACAAGATAAACAATGCGCGTTAGATGTTAGTGAACACACACAAGATTGAAGTACAACCCCCCTGCCTTCCCTTCAACAGAGAACCGAAAAAAAAAAAAAAACATAAAACCCAAAAGCCGGAGGCTTGATGAATGGAGCAAACAGCGAAGGCAGCGACAGAACGGAGAAGAAGACGAGAAAGGAGAGAAGAGACAGAGAGGTACGTAAGAGAGCGACGGTTATTATATCGAGAGGATAAAAGATATGATAGATAAAAGAGTGCCAAGTTTCTTTTTTTTGCCCCATTTTGTGTCAGTGCAATTCTCTGTTTTTGTTGTTTCATCTTTTGACATCAAAGACGAATGACGATGTATCTCCCCTCCCCCCACCCGTAAATAAAAGTTTAATCAAATAAAACCAGAGTATCGATTTTCGCAATAAAATAATAGAAAAAAGTAGGAAACTGGCCCGTTTCAAATCTTCAAACAAATAGGCAATCTCTCACCAAAAAACAAAACAAAAAAACATGCAAGTAAAAGTCAAGCTGTTTGGTCAAAAATGCAAAAGTGATAAAAAGATTTAAATATAAGCGTCAACCCAAACCAATTCACGAGCGATAGACTAAAGTATGTAGGGAAAGAGGATAGATTTGGAAAAGAGAGAGATAAGATAAAGTGAAGAGAGAATGAGAGAGAGAACGAGAGAATGAGAGAATGAGAGAGAGAGAGAGAAGCTGCAGTGTGTTGATGGTGTTTTTTTTTGTGGTTGTTGCGTACCTTTCTTCTTCTTCCGTTGTTTTTTAGCTTCTGAAACACGCCCCATTTTTATGATAGGCATGTGAGACGCCGTGTTGGTGTATTTGTACAAGATTTTGGGTTTTTTTGCAATCGGGGAAGTAGAAGTAGTAGTTGTTGTTGTAGTTGTTGTTGTATAGAGGAAGTTGTACGGGTCGGGTCGTGTCGGTGGTCGCGTGACGGTGGTTATTTGGTCGTGGTTTTGGGGTAATGGATGGTAAAAGGGGAATCATAAAAATAAAGGCCATGCGTAAATATACATGTATAAAAGAGAAATATTCGATAAAAAGGAACGAGGAGCAATAAAGTAAGATAAAAGGGAAATCTTTTTTGGAAATTCAAACTCAAGAATTCAAATCATCTTAAAATTTAGATTCAACATCCCTCCATAATTTACCATATTGATTCATCGCTCAACAAATTTGAAAAAGAAAACCCGTTTGAATGCTCTAATAAATCCCGCAGTACCATCAAATTCTACTGAAATAAAAAAAATAAAGTAGGAAACGACGTTTTTTTAAAATAAAATACTGGAGGCAGGAATTTTGAACCTGAAAAATGCATCCAAAACTTAAGAATAGGCACACTAGGCTCATCATAAAGTGTCCATACTTTACGATGGTGGAAACATGAGACGTATCACTCACACTCACGCGCACACACACGCACAAGAGATGAAAAAAGTTTCGAATTTGCAAACTACGAACCAAAAGTGAAAATGAAAAAAATCCACAATTCATAGAATATATAAAGTTCTTGAATAAGAACTAGAACGCTTGCAAAATTTTAAATTTTGAAATAAAAACAAATAGAGAGAGTTGATCATCGTCTCTTCCCTTCTAGATTTTTCTTCGACGGAATTCCTTATTATTTAGTTTTACTTTTGTTAAATTTTTTCTTTTAACGAATGGAATTTCACCCAATGTCTAACGCCCCCATAGTCAAATGCTGGGGGATCAGCGAACCGGCTAAATAAGATCATTGGTATCGATCGACGTGAAACCCCAAAAATAGCCAATACGGGAGGAGGGGAGAGAGTAAACGGGGCGTGTAAAATCGAACTAACGACAACTATCGACGAGAAAAAAAAAATAAAACAAAAAAAAAGGAAAGGGTGGGTAAGATTGAGGCGAGAGAGTGTCACCTTTCTTCCGTTGTTTAGCGTCCGCTTCCTGCTGATCGGCGGCCGCACCTAGCAGCGTGAAAATGATGCCAGCCTGGGAGTTGATGCCGACGGCAGCCACCAGCATCCGGCCGCTGCCTTCCATGACGTGAGTACCTAATTTAGGTGGTAGCGCAAAACAGTCAAATGAGACCGGGGGAATGTCGTTTCACGGTCATTGGCCAATGGCCACCACGGTGGAGTTGGCCACTATTTTTTGTTTTCCCCTTTTCTTACCGGAGAGAAGCATGGGATCCGTCAGCTCGCTTTTCTTGACATGATCCGATTCGCCCGTGAGTGACGACTCGTCCACTTTCAAATCGTTGCTCTGGATCAGGATGCCATCTGCGGGCAGCAAATCTCCGTATTTCACCTGGGCAAGATTATCAATTGAAATTATTATTATTATTATTTTTTTTTTAATTCTTTTCACGGGAGCAGAAAAAATTCTCTTTACTTGGCAAATGTCGCCGACGACAATCTCGCCGACGAAGATTTGGCTGCTCTCGCCTCCGCGCAGAACGGCGAATTTGTGCTCGCCTTCGATTCGGCTCTGCAGTCCGCGGAATTGTCGCTCCTTGGTGTAATCATTAAAGGCAGTAACCAAGACGACGACTATGACGGAAATAAGAATTGCCAGGCCTTCGATCCATTCGTGAGACTTGTCCTCCTCGTGAACGAGCTCATTTTCTGAGAGACAAAAAATATAAAAAAAATGGGAAAAAAGAAAAAAAGAGATGAAGCATTTGGAGAGAAACGGGCGCGGACGTTTTCGCCTTCAAAACTCGGCCAACTGTCAATACACAGTCGGGAGCGGTACGAGGTTTCTAGCAATACATCAAATGGATAAATGATGATATATGAAAGCTATATCGAGCGCGAAAAGGGCGAACATATAAACCAGAAGAGAATCCTCTACAGCAGCGAGGCTTCCTCGTTTCCCCGGCTACCCCCCGAAGATGAAACGAACATTCAAGGACGGCCCCAATTAAGAGGGAGACCGAGCAGAGTCGTACAAGTACAAGAGTCGCTAATCAAGTCGAATTTGATGCTCCACAAAATCCAAAGTCCAAAACTTTAGTTGTTCTGATGCCGCACAGCTGCGAGCAGCTCCTGCTTGCCGCCTTACACCGACCCGACTCGACTAGCGCAGCAACTTGGCTTTGCTTTCGCCCCCCCTCCTTTTTTTTTTAAACCCCAGTTTCCTTGTAAATCTTACGTCAATAAAGGCCCAGATTCCCAGATATATAATGCCCATCAAATTTTACAGCCAAAGGGCGCACGAGTGTAAACAACAAACAACAGCGACAATAAAATAAAAAAAAGGGAGAAAACACGCCGGGGGTATATAGGAAGGAAGGAGTCATCACCCATGCGTGTTAATGGTTGTTACCCTTACCTTCGTCGCCTACATCACCGAGACGACGTCAAGCATGTGTTGAGAAAAAAAAAGAAATATATAGAGATAGAAAGAGATGGAAAGACCGATCAACGAGAGGCAGTTATGGTGCTTTACGATGATTGAAGATGTTCTCCGCGTGCGTGATACACACACTATGAGCAACCCCTCCCCAATCCCTAACCGCTTCCCCCCCCCCTCCTTTCCCCAGCCCACAACGGAGAAAAAGGATGGCGAGAAATAACTCAATCTAAACCATAACCACCTCCATCTCCTCTTAGAAATTCTCCAGCAATCAGCAATAATCCCGACATTTCCCACAGGAAGTCGGCCAAGGATAACGAGCCCGACCGAAAACCAGACGGTGAAGAATCGACGTTACGTTATTTTGCCCCCCAACCCCCTCTCCCCACCGCCCTTTATTATTATTTCATCCTTTTTTTTTATTATATTTTTCTTTTGACTCTCTTTCTTTTCTTGTGTGCCATCTTCTCATCGATTCTAGTCGAGATCTTGATCGTCCAAGAGGAGGAGGGCTCAGAGATCTATTTCAAGCAGCCTGTGCTGCTGCTTCTGCTACTGAGATGGATTTTTTGGGTTGGTTGTTTTATTGCACGACCTCTTTAGTTGCGGGCGCTCCGTGACGGCTAAAAAAACCCCAAAACGGAGCCAAGCTCCGGCCATATTACTCTCTCTCGCGCGCGCGCATGAAGTGCAGCATTCACGTCATTTTTTTTTCTTGCTTGCCATCATCCCTTGCAAAAGAAAAAAAATCCCCCGCTTCACACACACACACACACACACACACGCGTATATAGAAAGAGCATTATTTGGGAGATGAGAGAGGAGAAGAAGAACACACGGTCGAGAGAAGGGGAGTTGGTATGTAAGTAATTACCGCTACTGGAAGGAATGAAAGATAAAAGTAGTGAGACGATGGCGGCCACTTCGAGGATGATGAGGGTGACATCTTGCAGCGCTTCCCACACCAATCTCCAGAAGGTCTTTGGCGGCTTAGGTGGGATCGTGTTCGATCCGAATGTTTCCCGCCGATGTTCGATGTCCTTCGGCGAACCGGATAATCCTGTTATCAACAACAAACAGATGAAAACAAATCTATCCGCCAAATATGCAGTACATGAATATGTATCAACAAAGGACGGAGACGGGAAAAAAAAAGGAAAAAATTGAGCATAGAGGAGGAGGAATAACAGACAGATAGAGAAAACATGAATAATCCAATTCGACTACAATAGCGACAGTCTGGCACGCGTGCAAATACATCATCCATTATTCCGGTCGGGGCTTTCCCCCTGTTTTCTTCTTCTTGTTCTATTATCGATTCAATCCCTATGAGCTTGATTAGTTGATCGAATTTTCGGACACGTTGAGGCACAGGCAAGTGAAGCGATGAAGAAGGAAAAAAAAAGGGCAAAGGAAAAATAGAAAAAGAAGAAGAAGAAGGGCAACGAGTTCGTTACAGGGACCGGAATGAAAGCCAGCACGTACTGTCTGTCTGTCTCTTCTTCTCTGTCTCTGTTTGTGAGCAATAATCTACGGCTGCCGCAAATAAAAAGCGACACACAGAGAACACAAAACTTCCCAAATGGGCAAACAATTCTCTGGTTAGAGAAAAGAAAAGAAAAAAACAAACAAAAATCAAGTCGAAAACAGACTCACACGACCCGCTTCACATATTAAATAAGTGAGTTTGAGGGGCACAGCCGAGATCTTGGAAATTACGGAGTTTTCTCTCTCAGTTTAAACAAGAAAAAAGAAAAAAGGGAAAATTGATATTTGCTGGAGGGCTCCTCTTTTGAAGGCGTCGATAGTGACGCGGCAATGACGTCAATGACGGTTAGGTAGGCGGAGCTTTAAAATCAAGGAGGAACCTGACGACGGGGCGAGCGCTTATGATGGTGATGTAATCATCAAACTTTGAAATGGTAAACCCCGCTGCACAACAAATAACCGTAAAGGGCAGACGAACGGAAAAGAAAAAGAAACGTTTGCTGTTTGATTGATATCAAATAAACCTAATGAAATTCCCTCTCTCAAAAGTTTCTTCTTCGCTACTGAAGTACTTCCTCCATCTATGGCAAAACCCTCGACACACACACACATACCAACGGTCAAATTGGTCAGAATCGGATCAGGTTTCGCAAAGACCTCTTGGCCGGTTGTTTAACCGATCCCAGCAACATAGCCCTCGCACTACACTATCACCGGCTGTTTGTCCACTTCAAATTTCTCCCTTCGTATCCGTCTGGGTCGATGGCGCTCTCGAGTTCTTGTGTGTGTACCATCTAATCTTTTTTTTTTTTATTATTATTTCCTTTTTCCATTTTTCCTCTCTCTGGCGTTATTATTATTTCTCTTTCTCGTATACACTTTTCAGTGTACACAGAGTGCATTGTGTAACCCTTATTTGAGTTGGCCCGCCGTGACGCGTTTCACTCACCGTTCGAGTATCGGAGGAGCAAAGAGCTACACACACACACACACACAGATAAGGCAGACACAACAACAGAGAGAAGAAAAAGAAGAAGCAAGAAGAAGCAATGAGAAAAGACTTTCTATATCGACCGGGCCGGGCCAGTCTAGCGGGTAAAAGAGGAACGAATGGGCCAAGACAAGACACAGCTAGCTAGGATATATATATAAGAAACAGAAAGAGAGAGAGATAAGAACTGAGCTAGCCTTTTTTTATTATTTATATTTAGGGAAACGTGCCATTAAAGCGACGTCCAATAATAAAAAAAGGAAAAAAGAAAGGGCGAGGATTGGGAGTCGGGGGTGACTTTTGTCAATGGCGGGTGTTAAACTGCGAACGAGTGCGATAAGAACTAGCGAGGCCACCCTTAAAAAAGAGAAAATGTAACGGTGGACAATAAAATAAAAAGGAGAGCGCAAAAAAAAAGTTGTTTAAGTTTCACACCAGTGAAAATCAATCCAACGACATTTTCTGGACAGAAAAAAAAGAGAGGACGTGAAAAGAAATGGAAAAAAAAAGAAGAGGGGAATCGAAATGAGAAAAACCCTTTTGTGCAGACGCAACGAAACGGAACGAGGACATGCGAAAAACATGTCGACATGCCCCATCGTTCTCTTTCGTGACGTTTATTCCCAGCGCCAGCTGACTTGAGCGACATGACGACTTTTCCCTTCGAAATGGATATATATTCAATTCATTCCGTTTGGTTTTTTTTTAAATATCCCCGATGGAAAAGTAAAAAAAAAAAAAAAAAAAAAAAAAAACAGTATAATCAAAAGGAGGGGATAAAAGGATAGGAAAAATGAAGGAGCACGGATAAATGTTGAAAACTCGTTGGCAAATGTTATTTATGGGATTATTTTACCTTCCGTTGGTGAGGTGTATAGTTTTTTGCACAGCTCCTGGACTCCGCCATAATGACGCAATTGTTCTACGGCCTCGCTGCCCCGCAGCTCCATCACCTCTCGGAGCTGTTTAAGAGAAATCCCATACTGGGCCGGCCTTCCGTCCACCGTCGCCATCTTGATGCTGGGGGTTTTGTCCCTGGGAACTTTTTTTCTTTGGTAAAAAGGGTTATTGTGCGCGTCGCCCAACTGATCCTCAGATCAACAACAGCCAGAAGAGGGGTGGGAAAGAGAAACAGCTCCAACACTCCTCCAACGAATTTCGGACAACTTTCACCGATGACAACTCTGTCGTTCATAGAAAAACCAATTTGTAATTCATTTTTTTGAAATTCATACATATAAATAAGTAAAATAATAGTAATAGTATAAATAATTCATAGAGATAAATGATCAAAATTGATTAAAATGGGTAAATTGTTTCTATACCTCTCTTGTCAGACAGCGTCTCCAGTGAGGACTGAAGTACACAGATGACACGCGTTCACTCACGCACTCACACACATACGCCGGGCGTTGGCGTATTACATCACAACCTACAGACGTCAGAAAAAAAATGAGAGAGAGATATGAAAGATGATGAAATTACATTCCGGCTATGCACACACAATAAGATTTCGGGGAACACACACACTTTATATGAAGGGACGGATAAATGTTAATAACTTGATGACAAATGTAAACACACGATGAATGATGGTATGGAGGGGCCTAAGTAACGGGTGTTTACTGGGCCTCAATCGTTTAACTACTGTCTGTCGATCAGACAAAGGGTAAATCTCAAGGGGAGGATGAGAGGCTGTCAAGTAGCCGACGGGCAATACATTGTTGCAATATCGAAATCATCATAACAAACACACTGAACTCGAATTTTTTTAAAAAAGGGGGGAGAAACTCAATGACGTCAAATCCGGTCATTTGCATCAGACGAGCGCATCAACGAAAGTGTGTGGACTCGTTCCCCGCTTTTTCCCTTTTCCTTTTCCCCTCGACATTAAAAGTCTTAACGATTTAGAGACATGCTAGTACAGTCGTCGTAATAACAGTAATGATAGCGCTATACTGTCTAGTAAATAGTACGTGGCTAGGAGTAGCTAAGCTAACCGCCCCCAGCTGGGTCGGTCGGTTGGTTGGTTGCTCCATACCCTCATTTCATTTCGGATAAATCCATGACACAGACACACACACACACACGCACGCACGAACAACAACAAAAGTAGTACAGCAGTCTATGTACAGTGCACCCTCTCATGTGTAGCAAAGGCGAGGCTTTTGCCGGGAAATGTGTGTGTGTGTGTGTGTGGTCCAAATGACGTCAGAAGCGATTGGTTGGTTGGTTTGGCTTTGCTTGGTCGGGTATAGACTAGTCGGCTATAGCCTACGAGTTCGCTCGGCGCAACTCGCGAGTCGTTGCCAAAACGAGATAGAGCGCGCCCGGCCAAAAGAGGGAGGAGGAGGCGGCACAATACAAAGACGATGCCAGGAAATCAGGATTTTTTTTTTCTTCTTCCTTCCCTTCTTTCGTGGAGGGCGGGGAGTATTAAGATGCGGATGAAACGACCAATTGATTTTGTAACCGAAATCCATTCCCCTCTCTCTCTCTCTCTTCTCTTCAGCCCTTCCCACCATTTCTTTTCTACATTTTCGGCAACAAGACCCGGAGGAGATGGGAATGAAGGTACTACGAGAGACAAACAGAGAAAAAGGGATTTAATTCGATCAAGGAAAGAGAAAAAAAAAATAAAAAAAGATTTGTACACATCACGCCCACAAACGACGAAGACGATGTCGTCGACATGCAACAACAGCCGTCCAATTGGTAGACGATGAAATTCGTCTTCAAAGTGACTTAAAGTGCTCGTTACTTTTGCGAGAGTAACGGGAGATATCTCTCTCTCTCTAACCCAAAGTTTTGGAACATTACACCATTTCTCTTTTTCCTATTTCCTTCCTTCCTCCCGTCCGTCCGTCGGCCCGCCCGTCGGAGCAGCGATAACGAGAAAGGAGAGCTGCCGGCAACGCCCTATCTAACTGGAAATGACCCGTAGGAGCAGCATGACAGACATTAAATCAAACGAGGAGGCGACGAGTCACATTTTTTTTCTTCTTCTTTCTTCCAGCACAAGTCGCGGAAGGACGGCCAAGAAGTAGAGTAGTAGGCAGGGAATACTAAGTTGTTCGGTGAATATCTGCAGTGTTATCTTGTCACAATCGCGTATCACCTCCGACGCTCACGACCGAACGCAGAGAGAGCTAGAGAGTTGGCTCATTTCTTTTTTCTTTTTGGCTACGAGACGAAAGAGCCAAAGTGGGGAGTTGTTCCCTTTCCTCTTCTGCTTGACAAGATACGGGGGAGGGACATGAAGGGGATCGATGACAAATGAAGACAATCGCATCTGCCAAAGCCAAAGAAATAAAATACAGAAAAAGAAGAAGAAGAATCGAGCGAGCGAGCGAGCGAGGGAAAAAGAAACGCGAGAAAAAAGAGGAAATCCTCTTTCAAATTGAAAAGGGAACGTCTTCTTCGTCAAAGGAGAGATGAAAAGGTTAGAAAAGGGACGGTTGTTGGCCAGCTGCCTCCTCCTCCTAGCACGGAGGAGCCTCGCCTCCTATTGAAAACTCGTCGCTTTTGTCTCGCTTTCTTGTATTAGTGGCAGTACTTTGACTACTACGACGACCCACGAGAAAACGACCGTGCGAGGTACAACCACGAGTATAAAATGCGCCATCTCAAAACCATGAACCCATCATCTCTTCACTCGGCAGCAAACCTATTTGGCTTTTCAGGAGAAATCAAATAAAAAAAATCCTAACCTCTATTGGTTAGCCCTTGCAGCCGATCTGGAACCTAACCAAAACTCAAAAGAAAAAACCAACCCCCCCACCCCTCAATGAGCTGCCATCCACTGGCTCTGTCCTTTTTTTTCTTCTTCTTTTCGAGTTGCACAGAGACAGAGTCTTCTTTCTCTCTCTCTTTAGCCGGTGCCGACGACGACGTTGGGGCTGTGGGTAGGCAGAGGAAATGATGACTCTTTCCTTCCTTAGCATTCTCTCCGAATAAGCTTCAGGATGCGCCCGCAGGAAACTAGGAGCCATAGCAGCAGTAAATTGTGAATGTATTTATACAACTTTGGGTTTTCGGGGTTGGCCTCCTCCTCCTCCTACCCAACCGCCTCCCTGCGGCCTCCTTGGCTCAAGGAGATGGAAAAGAGAGAAATAATCATAACAAGTTCTTCGACTACTTTTTATTCTTGAGATAAGATTTCGCAGAGGACGGAAGGAACCAGGAGCAAAAGGAGCTACGAGGACACACACACGCCCAACTTTGCTGTGCGGAGTTAAAAGAGACATGGTAATCGATGACGAAGAGATAGTCGAGTCGGCGCGAACAACTCGACCAGAAAAGGAGGAAGAAAAAAAAAAGAAAATAAGAAGAAACTCGCGATCATCCATCACACAGCGCTCCTCCCCACTCTTCCAGACTACACTCTTTTTCTTCTTCATTTTTCCGCTTTTGTTTTATTTCAGACTCTTTTTTTTTTCTTTCCTGCGTCTTATACTTCATCCCTAAATCAAGAAAATTGCTAGCCAAAAAAAAAGTCTCTTGTTCCGATCCGACGGACGATGTATCGATACTCTTTTCTACTCCAGACAGAGCACCGCCACTTTGGACGGGCGGGATGGAGGCTTTGTAACAAATGATTCAGGGAGAGAAAAGTTAAAGGGGGCGAGAGAGAGACAGAGCCTAGCAACTGTATGTAATATTGAAGAGCCAAGAATCGAGGAGGAGAAGAAGAAGAAGATGGTGATGGTGGTGGGGGGTTTGGTTGAAGAGGCAAAACGCCCGGCAGCCATTTTGGACGTGAAGCATACATGGGAGCACGAACGGAGAGAGGGAGAGAGAGAGATCGTGTCACGAAACCTCCCACCACTACTGTACTAGCAGCAGTAGCTCCAGCGCTCTTCAATCGATAAAGAGGAGCTCCAGAGAGCTTCAATGCTTGCCCTTGAGAAAGAGAGTAGAGGAGAGCCAACATCTTCGACCGAGAAACCCCCCCAAAAAAGAAAAAGAAAAAAGGCAAAATAAGAAAATAAATCGTCGTTTCTTCGACGTGGCCGTCGAGAGAGTGAGCCACAAGCATCATAATGGATAAGGAGCGACGAGCGTCACGACTTTGGCATCTGCCCGACTCCACCCGAAAAGTCTTGTGTGTGTGTGTTTATATCAAGGATCGAGGGACGGGGGGTAAAGCAAATGACGGAACGAATAAACAAAAAAAAGAGGAACTCGATCAAACTGTCAAGACCTTGAGTCTCTGTCTTCTCCCTTTTACTCCCTATCCCAACGTCTACTAGGAACAAAAACAGCCAAGAATATGTCGCACCCCAAACACACACACAATGACTACGGAGGACTTGTATATC
Organism: Daphnia pulex; assembly: GCF_021134715.1. Classification (NCBI taxonomy): domain Eukaryota; kingdom Metazoa; phylum Arthropoda; class Branchiopoda; order Diplostraca; family Daphniidae; genus Daphnia; species Daphnia pulex. The sequence continues at coordinate 4,224,403 of NC_060022.1, forward strand.
TTTCTCTCTCTCTCTAACTCGCTTTTTTTTGGCGATCCTTGTTTCCATCTTGTGAAATCCTCTAGCCCCCTACTTTCTGCCCGCCCCCTCCTAAGAAGCCATTTCCTCCTTGATGTCGGTGAGGCAAAAAGAGCCGGGATCGAAACGGCGCGCGCGCGCGCGCAGCCGGCAGAAACACACACACAACATCGACTAGATGTGGTGCCCGTCATCGAATCGATACTGTATTATGGGTGTGTGTATGTGTTTAAGACCCAAATCATTGGCGATAGTTGGATGGAGAATCAAATCGGCTCCAAGCCCTCCAAGTTCTTCTTCCTAGCTGCTACACACAACAGCAGACGGGCAGACACAAACTCCCTTTTTTTTATTTTTTGACTCTACAGCTTTTATTTTGTGTAGAGCTTCCTCCCGGGCTCTCTTCTTCTTTGGAAAATGATAATAAATATCTGTTCGTCGTCAGACCGGATGGATCAGGTCGGTGCCGATCCCGGTAAAGATTCAATTAGTTTTAATCAAAGACCTGCTGCTGCATTTGCTTTCTTCCCTATTGCCTCTCGTCATATAGTGAGGAAGAGGGGTAGGCCGGAGAGTTCAACCGGTCAATCGAGTCGGCATTGCAGTTTCCATGGCAACAGACTGGATACACCACTTGAAAAGACAAGACTTGCCCCAAGAGGAAGAAAGAAATCCGGATTACTTTTCTATTAGCTCTTTTCAATGGTCAATAGGCAAGCCCGAAAGAAGGTCGCACAGAACTGGAAGGAACCATTCAAACCTCCTCGACTTACTTTTAGCAAGAAACACAATCGTCCATCAGCTAGACGTCCGTTTTTGGGGCTTTTCCTACTCGTCATTTTTTCTCTATTTTTTTATTTTATTTGAGCCATTCAATGAGAAAAAGACTCCGCTTTTCCTCCTAGCCGGACAAGGCGAATCAATAACGTACAAGCTTCCCCTTTTTTTTCCCCCCTCTCTCTCTCTCTTGACATAACTCGACCCTATATGGCCTCCTTGGGACCAAACACCTCTCGTTGGCTAGAGCCGAACGGACTCGAACAGACGCCCCCCTTCGAACAGGCGTCTAATCCCGTGACGTCAGCGTGCTGCTGTCGATGACGACAGCGACAGGGGTCCTACTTTTTTTTCCTGTCCAGCTGTACATCTACATATTCCCACTTCTTATTTTTTTTTCCTTTTTTGTTTTTAGTACTCATAAAAGACACCTGGCGGGGCGGAATAGCTTTGACTGTAGGGTTTTTTTTTGAGCTTTCACGACTGTGGAAAGAAGAAAAAAAAAAGAAAAGAAAAAGAAATGCCTGGGGAGGAATGGGACACCCGGCTCACCCACGTTCTGCATGTCAAGTCGACAGACAAGGAAACATGGCGTCGTGACAGGCGCGTCAGAAAGCCATTGCGAGGGAAACGGCAAGGTTGGAAGCGATCCTTAAAAATAAAAAGATGACTGGAACATTCCGGCGATAAAAAATCATCGGCGACTAGAAACAAACAAAAAAAGAGCTAGAAGGAAGTGTAAAGACAGGTTGTGTTTACGTTAACTAGGCATCCAGGACGAGTGCACCGATTGCAGCATAGAAGCGCAACAGCTCCGCACATCAATCGAGTCCAGTCTTTTAAAGAAAAAAGAAAAACAGTTTTGTTGTCGTTTCAAAAATAACTTGGCTACGCTCTTTTCCCACGCAACGGGTAAAGAAAAAAGAAAGTGAAATAATTTCATTAGCCAGGTCCCCGAGAGCACCAAACAGCAGCTGCTGTCTTCTCCACAGTGGGGTGCCCCACTTGTCTTGTAGGTGCACACACACCGAAACGAGGCGAAAGTGTGAGGAACCAAAACGGAAAAAAAAAGAGGAGGAGGAGGTACGTTATTGGCGAACGAGGGTCTTAACTTCCGATCTAACAATAGAACAAGGCGCCCAGGAGCTGCGTGCAAGTTGCACCATCACTACCACCGCCACCATTACAGTCTCTATTTCGAATCCGGATGGATTTCGACGAGAGAGCGCACACACAGGGGCGTATGTCAATTTGAAAAACAAACAGCAAACTAACAACTAAACAGAAACAAGAAAAAGAGAGAGAAATAGAAAGGCGCTTAGAGACAACCCCGAGACAACGGGCGCAATAGGAGAGGCTGTCCGACTGTGGAAAAATCCAAAAGTAAACCCCCCCCCCCTCCTCCTACACCGTCCGTACCAGCCCAGCTGGGTATTAGATCCGGATCTCATCAACAACACGAGAGGCGAATGGAGAGCGAGGACATTCCTAAACGCAAGTTGGAGCATTCGTTCTACTCTGAACAGAAGCTCCTGCTGTACAATTCACCTTGTGTAAATATACACGAACTACTTGCAGCAGCAGCACACACACACTACACACAGTTGGGTGATGGGTACAAGTGTGTATGTTTGCGTGGGACTACTATACTACTAGGTCGAGAGAGAGAGAGAGAAAAAGAGGCACGTGCTAAAATACACAAACAAAATCCCAGGCGCGGCCTCCATTTACAGTGGAAAAGGACCGTGTCCGATAAAGGACACACAACACAACAACTTGTACTGCTTTGCCCGATCCCTGAAAGTTTTTCCGAAAAAGGATCGCCTCGGCTAACTCATCTAAACAATTGGGCCAAAAACACACACATATACAGACACCCCCACTCGGCTGGCTGGCTTAGAACTATTGTAAGTAGGTAAAGGAACTAGTTAGTAGGACTCTACTACTTGTTGTAGTGCTCAAAGTCTCAGCCGTGGCAAAGAGTTGCTCCTCCTTGTGCCTCACTTCCATTTTCCGTCTTGTCATCTATCCTAGCTCCGACATAACCTAGTGTGTGTGCGTCTGCTGTTGCTATCTTGCGCCTCTGCTGCTATCGTCAAACGCCAGCGAGAGAGGAGCAATAGCGGCGAGCGGTGCACAGGAACTTCAATTTGTTTGGCGAAAAAAGGAAGGAAGGCAGCCTGGAAAGGAAGAGAAGCTTGTGCATGTGTGTATGTGCCCTTTATTCTATTGCCGACACACAAACCAGTCTCCCCCAACTGTTATGACAAAGATAACAAGAACACTATAGCATCCATTTCGGCTCCAGCTCCAATTGTTTAACATGCGCTGGAAAATATACACACACACACACACACAAAAAGCACACATATGCGCCGTGAAGTCGCATACGGAGAAAGGCTTTTCGCTATTTTCGGGTTTTCATAGTCAATGCATGGAACTTTTTTTTTTCCTCTTTTTTATTTATCGGCAAAAAAAAGGGAAGGAAAATAAAAAAAACTAAAATGCCAAGAAGCTAAAGAGGAGCTGAACAGGCTAAAAATACTGGAAGAGAGACGGCGGGATTCGTGTGGTAAGTCGCACTGGTGTAGCGGGAGGGCAAGTCTGTCTTTTGAACAGGAGCCGACAGCGAGTCGGGTAGGATCTCAGGCAAAACGAAAAACGCTCTCTAAAAAAAGGAAAAATTTGCTGCCAAACGACGGCGGCATAGACAAAGCGAAACCAAGTTGGTTGTTTAAAAAAACTATTCCGTGAACTTTTCACTTCCGGTTTACTTTTTGTTTTTCTCCCTTTGCGCCAGTCGAAAAATTTGAATTGGAAATATTAAAAAAGAAAAAAAAAAACAGGAAAACAAAAAAAGGGAAAAATCAAATATAGAAAGGAGAGCAAAGTCGTTGCGAATTCTTGTTTGGAGGAAAAGAAATAAATTGGAGAGGATTACAGCAATAATGAAAAGGAGGAGGATAAAGATAAAAGATCCGGGAGGGAAATGAAAGAGTGCGCGCTTGCGTCTCGAGGGGACAGTTCTAACGGCGGCGCAAGCGCGTCGGTCCAATCGTCAGCCGGCACGTGACATCATCAAAGTTAACAAGAGAGAAAAAGAAAAAAAGGGTGGAGACAAAATGGCTGAAGAAGAAGCAAATAAAGTTCTCCAATCCCCAGCTCTCTCTCCGATAAAAAAGTAAAAACGGATGTTTAAAGAAACGGAAAGAATAGAAAGAGACAGCCAATAATTACAGATCAAAATGGGGAAGAAGAGAAACGGCGAATTTTCTTCTCTCGTTGATTTTTTTGTTTTTTAAAATTCGGTTCTCTCTCGTCGGCAATCCTATTTCGGAGCGCACCGTTAAGATGGACACTCGCACATGTACACTCACGCAAACACGCAACACGCTGAAAGTGCGCGCTCGCCGTTGAAAAAGTTTCGGCAAATTTGTTTTTGTGGTTCGGTTATCTAATTGTCGCTTTGAAAAATGACGCGATGGGGTTTGTATTTAAAAACCCGAGTCGGCGTGTAATCAGCGGGGGGGACCGACTGAACGGCACGGCACACACGCACTCACACACTCCAAAAATGCACAACAAAACTTTTAGATTTCTTTGACTTTCCCGTCTTGTTTTTCTTCTTCTTCTCGGACGAGTACATAGGGGTTGTAGAGGGCAGGGTAATAAGGAGAGGGGAGGAAAGAAGGGGGGTCCCACACGCGTAAACACACACACCGACACACACGCACCACAGCACGAGCCGCTGCCGGGACACACCGGTAGTGGGCAACGCTCGACCGTGCACTAGCGGAGCGGTGCTCGACGTCTTCTCCGGCTCCTACTCTTTCACCTACTCCTCCTGCTCCCCCACTTTCCGATGGCTATAGCTCTCGCTCTCACGCTCTCGCCTAGTCCAGCTAGCTAGCTAGCTATACACACACACACACTCGTTTCGTTCCTTTTTCCGCTTCTTCTTCTTACAAAGAGTATACTTGCACTGCCGACAAGTCACCAAACTACACCAGTCCCTCTGTGTGTGCGTGTGTATACTACAGCGTGCCCTGTACGGTGGCCTATAGGGTAAAAGGGACTTGTACCTCTCGTCCTCTGTGCTGCTGCTGCTGCTGTTACGCTCGACTCACGGCATACGCCTCCGTATCAAAGAGAGCTGTGCGCGCACTCAAAATATATATAAAAAGACGGACCTAAAAGAGAAACAAAAAAGGAAGACAAACACAAAAAGAAACGAGGAGGGAAAAGTAAAAAAAAAAAAAAGAAAGAATTACATAAAAGAAAAAAAAGTTCCAACATTTTTCATCCGGACGGATCGATAGAGCCGCCGCTGCCGACCGCCAGTCTGCGCTAGGTGTCAACTGAACTGCCCAGTGACGTTGGCGACTTTTTTTCTTTCCTTCTTTCTTCTTTGGCTCAGCTCTTTTGTATTTGTTTTCTCTCATCGTCTCTAGTCCGTATACTTTATACATGTGTAGTATTAAGTAGATACACCCCCCTTCACTCACTCGGCTCCTATCTCTACGCCATTCTCTTTCTCACAGCATCGGAAAGTCCATTAGTCCAAGTCCAATCTTGATTCTTGTATTGCTAAGGCCTATTTCCCACCGGGAATCGGCCGGCATTCCGCCCTTTCGTAATGAAAAATTTCGATACGATACACCTCCCCTTTTATTCCACACTCGGCTCTAAAAACAACCCTCTTGCCTCGGTCTACCAAAATGGAATGCCATTTGAGGTTGATCTCCCAATCCAATCCAATTCCCCCCCCCCCCTTTTGCATTGATGTTGTTGTTGTTGTTCTTTCCCAGTTGGCGGAATGTTGATGAGCAAATTTCTACCAGCAGGTCTACAATTTCCGACCAGCTTTAGAGAGACACTCTCTCTCTCTACGGACCCGCTGCTTTTGCCCAGTTTGGTGTATGGAACGTCCGAAAACTCTGGGCCGGCCCCGTCCGTTTTCATGCATGCGTAACGAGGACAGATGGTAGACTCACGAGAGCCGGGCTCGACCTTTGCCAGTTTCCGCTTGGTCCCACTACAATGTCCGGCAGGACGCGCGCACAAACACATAAGAACCCAGAGACATACACACATAAAGAGAGAGAGCAAAAGAGAGGGAAACTATAGATAGCAGAGAGAGAGAGAGACAAGAGGCATCTCTCTCCCGGGATCAATATAAATGCTAATCGTCCAGTCCATGTCGCTGTGCTTTTCCATGTTGTCCTCTACCTCTATTTTTATTTATTTTTTTTTTTTTGATTTTGTTGTTTGCGTTTGGGCGATTCCATCGTTCCTCCTCTATTACTCTTCCCGTCTTCTTCTTATGGTGGGGGGATTTTCATTTCTTGCTTGCGCTTCATTTTCCCTAGCTCTCTCTCTCGCTTGTTGTTTGTTTGTTCTCATTTCATCTTGCCCTTTTGTTGTTGGCAACCATTTTCTTCATGTTTCATTCACGACAATAGAGAGGAGAGGAGGAGGGGAGGGGACCAGGACATCGGGACGGGACACGACTCAATCCTGTCCCGTTCCCGGCCACAAGATGGCTGCCAACCGAGGAGACCTTCCCTTTTTCCTTTTCCTTTTTTTCTTTCTTTACCAGCATCGTAAAAATAAACTTTTTCCCCCTCTTTTTCTTTGACATTTACTTGTCGTAGTGAAAAGCGCCGCAATTAATAGCCGAGTCAAACGTCTAAACTAAAGAAAGGAATAGGATTTGAGAGGGAGAGAGACACGAGTTACCCGGATACGGCCCGGCATAATACCCCCACAGAGAGACCCAAAACACAACAAAAAGGCCTCGCACAAAACTTGCACAATCATCCATTATTCTCCGGGAACAACTCTCGTCATCATCCCCATTGTCAGGTCAGTGCGGTCCATCTGTGTATAGACAGGTGTGTGCACGACTTGCTGGTACGACTACTCTACTCTCTGTTGTTTTAGTTTGCAGACTCCCATTTGCGACAGGTGATCAAAAACAAACTGCATATCGATCCACGCCGACGTATGGAAACGATGTCGTCAAATGAAAAAGAATGAAAAAAAGACGCAACCTCACCGACCTCAAATCGCTCCCGACCACCCAAAAAATGCATTCCAATGTCATTTCCTCCAAAGAGTTAAAAAAAGAAAGGGTGGAAGAAGAATCCTTCCTCTTCCCCTTGTAACCAATAATAAAATGAAATAAAAAAATAAAGATCCCTCCCCAAATGTTCCGTTTCCTTCGTCCATCCATCTTATTTCATCTTAGCGAATAGAAGGAGGAGGAGGAGGACTAGGTCGGGAGTGGCGCGCGGACTCGCTTCTCAGGATCGATAAGAACCTCTTGCCACACTCGCTCAAAGGGAGGTGGGAGAAGGAGGGAGGGGGTTTAGACGATGGGTGGGGTTGTGGGAGGAATGGCGATGAGTTCTCGGGTCCTTTCAGTTCCTTGCCTTCATCTCTCGACGGATATTTGACATGTCGAAGAGAAAGAGAGAGAGAGTCGTGCAGAGCGGGGAGCATATACGAGCTCACGCACCAAACAGGAGGACGACAACACATTGCACAGCACAACAAATCAAAAAGAGCCCGGCAGCTCACAGAGCTAAAGGACCCCCGCCCGTCTTTCTCTCTTAGACTTATCCACGCCATATGGTTTAAGTGCTGGGACAGATCCATCATATCGTGTAAGGCAACCCTTCACTTTTTACTAGTACTACCACCGCTAGTCCAGTCCATTAATATTATTGTTTTGCTTTTCTTCTACCACACCACCCTTCTCTCACAATAAAAACAAATGAAAGTCGCAGAAATGGTGAGAGAAAAAGAAAAGACGCCAAATTAAGTCATCAGCCGAGTATGTGGGCCGGTCGGTATTTCTGCTGTTGCCAGACAAGAAGAAGGAAAGAATAATCATCATCGTCATAAAGAAAATTAAGAAAAAAGATATGAGGAGGTTTTATAGAGCAGGGGTCTAGAAGAGGAGAGAGAGAGATGCAGCTTACGTAGGCGGAACAATAAGTCTTCCTCGCTCAAAGCTCAGCGGTCCCAACATCGACAGGACGGGCGTGAAAGTGAAGTCCTCGGGTGTTGGTGTGGTGGTGGGCGGACGGATCGGATCGTGTAGGCTGATTGGTGGATTCGCAGAACCAACGCAGTCGATTCGAGAACGAACTGACTGGACGGACGGTCGATGCTCCGGGTGGAAAAGGAGAGAGAGAGAGAGAGAGGAGGGGGGGCTTGTGCTGTGTGTGAAAGGGACAGAATCCGTCGCGCGAACAGCCAGAATAACGATCCAGCTTGCTCAACCGGCAGAGAGAAAAGGAGAGAGAGAGAGAACGGGAGACCCCCAAAAACAATAGGAATTTTCCCAGACCAACGACGAGCCTCTATAAATAGAACATGGGTGGGTCTCCCCCCCTCTGCTATACACCATGTTCGTGATTCCGTACTCTTATATATTACATGTCCATCCAATCGATAATTCAGAATTCACGTACGGAAATTCTCAACTTGATTGAATCGAAAAATAATAGCAAAAACTAGAAAAAAAGGGAAAATCGATTTGGTCTGCGTTCACGTTTCGTAGGTTCCGGAGTCCGGCTCTCTTTCTTCCGACACATTGAAAAAGGGAAGAAAAAGATACAGATAGAGCTCTCTAGTGGTAGTCGATTCAACTAGATGAAAGACGCCAAACGGGAAAAAGTAAAGTCAGTCGTATTCAAAAATAAATAAATAACACGGATCGGACATGAAGTACGACTGCACAAGTCAAAGAACCTTATAGGAGGACCCCGGCAAAAGAAAAGAACCAATCGCTCTGATAGTTAATAAGACTATTGCAAGAGGAGCTGGAGCGAGTGGATCGTTCATCATTCGCTTTCCTCTTCGCCTCTTCCTTTCTCTCCTCGACGGCCAAGTTCAACGTCGACTCTCTCCGTGTTTGCAGTTTTGCCAACAGAAGAAAAAAGGAAAAAAAAAATTAAAAGGGCGGAGGGAGTGTAGTTCTTCTTCTTTTCCTTGTTTTTCTTTAGATATTTTTTTTTCTACTACTCTGCTAGGCTTAGAGTCCTAGAGAGATCCGGACGACAGAGTGATGGATGACACCAGTCCTGGCAACCGGCAACGCACAACCCATTTCTTTTCTCTCTTTCTTTGCTTCGCCTTCTCTTTCTCCCCTCCACCATCTCTCTTTTTTTTTATTGCGCCAAATGTTCACAGAATCCAACTGACACGTTCGCCCGTCGAGAAGCTCGGCCAGAAGAATCGCAGCCCGAGAAACAACGATGGCCATCACACAGATCATCCTCCTTCGCCATGATATCCAACAGCCATTTCAAAAAGAAACTTGGCTCCACCATTTGGATCTCGAAAGAAAATAAAAAAAAGGGAAAATGAAAAAAGAAAAAAAAGGAAGACAGAAACTCCTTCGTCAGTTTCTTGCCAAATTCGAATGCAATCTTCCCTTCACGAAAAGTCTTAAGGAAGAAGGAGGCGAGCTCAGACTATGACTCGCGCAAAAGAACCGGTCGACGACAAACATCCGGCTGACACAAAAACCCAAAATTCAATTCCCTTTTAAAATACAAAAATGCTAAAAAACAAAAAAAAAAAGGCAAAAGCAGTCAAACTAGACTACTTATTATTTCTTAGGTAAGATCGCGGGAACGGTTATAAGTCCTCGGTTCTGTATTTCGGTAAGACACGACTCGAGTCCACATACTCGCTCGTTTTGGGATTGTCAACATTCCGCTCTCAGTGGCCTGCTCCGGCTTCTTGGCTGCCGGATCGATTGTCTCGTCACTAGAAAATCCTCACATCCCCCCTCTACTTTCTCGTCCACCCAACAACCTCCTAGTTTCTTTTTTCTTTCTTTTTTTCATTCTTCCCCGTTATTTTTGTTTCGTTTCTTTATGTCATATCCGTCGCTGACGACGACAGATTTATTCCTGTTTGTCTCCCATGTTTTATTTTACTTTCAAATTTAAATATTAAAAAAAGAGAGCTTTCGTGCAACATCCGCTCACGAATAAAAGGGGGGAAATAAAAAAAAAAGGAATAAGAAAAGGACGCCGATTTTAATAACGAGATTTCAAGAGGGTGAGACGACCAGTTTTTCTCCACTTGGAGAATTCCGCAATTCCGGATCAGGGCCCAAGACAAA